>NC_143042.1:21442500-22042500 GCF_057628025.1 Oncorhynchus mykiss
GTGGCAAAAGGTCGCAAAGTTCAAGGGGGCCGAATACTTTCGCAAGGCACTGTAACTGCTATTCTACTTGCCGACCCTACACACCTCTTATTGGTCCATCTTTACCTCCTTCTCTGTCATTTTAGCTGTTGAAACCCAAGGCGCATCTTTAGAGTTGCCTGTGACACCACGTCACCATTCGCTCCTACAGGCGCCCACAGCGCTGTGATTGCCTTGAGGGGAGCCCCCTAATCAAGTAACTGTGGCCATCATGGATACACACCAAGTGCTGCAGCGACCCTCCTGCCATGTCAAACGGCATAGTTTGATACCATGAAAAAGGATAGATAAGAAGAAATATGTGTGTTCTTTGCTGGTCACTGAATAGCCTCTTTCCTCCCACTGCCTAGGTGTATGCTTGAATGACAGAGTATTGGCACATTTGGGTAACCGATAGCTTTCGAAGACTCCTCCGAAGTTTAGCCTATCCTCATGTCTGAATCTGTCTGTCTTCAGATGACAATTACGTTGAGGTTAAATAACTCATGAATATGTTGGGCTTCTAAATGCCTTCGTGTGCAGTCCTCTTAATAGTTTCTCAGCTGTCTTTCAGCACAGTAGATTGTAGTCACTGTATGCTATTGCTATTTGGTTAACATGCTGCTTGTAGTAATTTGTTCAAGTCAATGTTCATCTGTTGCGATTGACAAGACCAGATGTTGTTTTGTTTATTTATTAATCGATCGCTAGTCTTCATGAAGACAGAGTTGTTGATTGATTATTTGTCTTAAACGCAGACAAAAGGATAGTAATGCATGTGAACACCATAGGACACACAGTCCATGCTATTGGCCTTCATATAATGGGTTCAATTCTACCATTGTTTCAACTCAGTTTGATAGATGTGCAGCCCTTCACATTTTGCAATTTCACAATGGCATGACTTCTCGTTTGGGGCGTCTATCATTGTTTTACAGTTGCTTCAAAGATGGGTGATTATGGAGAAAAAAAATACATTATTTGCTGACAATCAACTCCTCCTTTTTCTGCGGTGCTTGAAAAATATGTTTCATACAAAAGTTTCCTTTATTCTGTTGTTCTTTTCTTTTTTTGTTCTCCTCCTTTAAATGACGCAGAAAACTGATGCCCTAAATGTATTTATTAAACAGGAATGGTGCAACCTCCTCTTGGCTAACAATGTTTCCCATTAGCATCAGGATAATCTCTTTAGAGTAATGCTACTGTAGAATTTGAATTCCAGTCCACGGGGGAAAGTCTAGTACGAGGAGGTAAGAAAGGAAGCCCTTTTACATCCCCTCTTAATTCAAACATGATTTACGGTTAGCCTGTGCGGTGAAGTTACCTTTGATGGTGCTTTTGTCAATTCAAAAGGGAATCCTATGGGAGATTACACAGTGGCAGGTTACTCTCAAGGACATCGAATTGTCAACAGTCAATTGGAGGACGTGATGGGCGGGGAAAGTAAGAACACAAGGTCAGATCAGACAAGTGTGGCATGAGAGGAGGGTTCGTGCCTATCCATTCAACCAGCGTAAAGCCTGTCTCCTACCCTCACAGTATAGCCTACCCAGACGCATGCAGACGTAGATGTTAGCCTGGTCCTGTTCCAGCTGTCAGACCCAGTGTACCTGCATGTAGCAGGCATGTTGTTAGCCGCTTCGTGTCGTTGTTGTGTGTCCACCATCAGGTCACGTACCAATAGAGCTGCTCTGCGGAACACCACTACGGAATCTACACACGTCAAGAACACGACACCGACTGAAAGGGAAGGACGCAGTGAACATTTAGCAATGGGAGTGCTTTTAGATACAACACCGGCGGAGTGGAGGAGTGGAGGGCCTGGGTGTTTTAAATGCCTACCCTAACGAGAGTGATGCGCAACGCTGCCGTACGATTCTACCCCCCCAGGATCCAGGAATATTTCACGGCATTGAATATTGCTAAATGGAATACCAGGGTATTGTTGGAGAAATGGGAGCGGGGAAACCTTTCAGCTATTTAAAAGTCAGAACAAAAGGCATTCAGTTTAAGCACCATTGTGACATGCAGCACGCTGTTTGGATGTCTAGTTTTGGGTACCTGCCGTAACCCAGATATATTGTTCATATCAGTAATGGATAGGTGAAATGAATTCCTTGTTTGCCCTGTTTCTACATTTATCATCATTTTGGGTTGTTGTTGGTAAAAGAGAAGAAAAAAAACCTTTAAAAGCTGTTTGATATTCAACCGCGGATATTCAATATAGCTAATTCCACTTTTGGCCCAGGAAAACATCCCGCCATGATTCAGCTCGACAGCCTAACAGCAAAGTAGATCTGAATGGAATGGAAACTTATAAAGTCCCCTCTAACGTTAGTCACCTTGCACCTCCAGGATTTTTCATCATGCAGCCTCGTCGCAGCCCATGACATTTCCTGGTGGATATGACCTTCCCCTTCTTCTCTCCGAGATGGCGTACGAAGTAGACTGAAATGAAAATCGTCAAGATGACACGGATCCATTTTTAGGTCCTCTGTTTGACGGAGACGGGTGCAGTAGGATGGAGAAGGAAAGAGAGAGAGAGAGAGAGAGAGAGAGAGAGAGAGAGAGAGAGAGAGACTGTCGTTGGTCCAGGGTAATATCTTTCATGGTGGGAAACAACAAAAAAAAGATGTGTGTGCTCAGCGGGCCAGACACGCAGGGGCTGCTGCCAGATTGACAGTTTATTTAATAGCCCATTAACTTTACATACACTGCTTTGAAATGAAATACATAGCGAGTTACAGATGGAGGCCCGAGGCTCCCTGTTTCCCTGCCTACACACACCTCTCTTTGACTGTGACTATACTAGGTTATAATGCATTGGGAATGGGGAAGCGTTTCTCTGCTTTCTGCACAATAATCACTATATTGCCGTATCATTGGCTGAATTAAAGCTTGGGGTGGGTGCATGTGTTTTTACATTGTTCTGCTTCCCAGGACTATTTGTAGTCAAAGTAAAGTTACAGTACTGACAGCACTGGCCTTTTGTGATCACTGATGTGCGGCTTGTGTACAGCCTTTTCTCCAGCCCATCAAGGTTTCAGATATGCTAACCCTTTTGACATGGACAGAACTTCTATACATTCTGTTCGACTACTGACGTTGGTAGGCATTTTGAACCCATTTAATCTTACATATTTTCCGACGGCAAGTCACAGTAGCACCGTATCTTAATGAGCTGATTCATACTTTCCACAGAAAAACGCCGTAGATATGCAGAGCGGTAAAGCTCCTGTATTTAGTCTACATGGAAATGTCACACAACTGGAGATGCATGTACACAATTGAATACACAACAATAGATTTCTGCTTGGTGTCATTACCTATATTTCAATGGCCTCTCATGAGCGACCTGGACTCTGATTGGATCAATGGTTTCCGACACTGTGAATGTTGCCTAAGTAGCACAAAGCCAATCAGTGGGTGGGATGGAGGGAAGCCGGAATTGCTGAGTCAGCACGGCGGCCATCTTGCCATCTCAAAGCGCCTTTCCTTCGAGATGATTTAAACCTCTGCTGAACCAAGGCTCAACTTTCATTAGCCGTCGTCATTATTCCCCTCTCTCTGTCTGACAGATGGCATTGTGGGATATCGGTTTTTATGTCAGGTCATCTTTCATATCCCGTTTATTCCCCCATTTGATGAGAAGTTCTCGGTCCAGTCAAATTCATTTTGCATTTTGAATATTGATTTTTGACATTTTTTTTCTCATCCTCACCGCCACCTCTTCTGTAGGTCGGTCTCTTAAGGTTCTCTTGGGCTCTTAGCACTCATTTTGACACAGCGATGTTTGTCTGCCTCATTAAAAACATATTAATACATTTGAGGGGGGCATGGTTCATCACTCATACTTTTTATCTGATCAAACCCGCATATGCGGCTCATGGTAATGTCATTATGCCCTATAAGTAGTAATGCCTACATATGGTATCAGTACTGAATGTTTTTTTATTTTTATGATTGACAGTTACCAAGGTCATACAAAGGTTACTTTGACCATTCTATGGCATAAACAAGGTCGTTCTTGTAGGTTCGTTTTACTGTCCTATGGTCCTACTGTCGTAGGTTTTTTTTCTTTCTCTCCATTCTATGGTGGTCCATCTTCTTGTGGGGTTTAAAGGGTGTTATAGTTCCGGTATGAAATAATTAAAGATGCGATACTATAGCTCTCCTCCACACTGAGAGGGTCACCAGGGTCGGATCCGCTCGGTGTTGCTGGTGGCTGTCCTTTTTAGTTCCCTGGCATTTCTTCCATGTGGGATTTGTTATAAATGAGGGGATCAGGAGTGTTCAGAGGGCTTGCGCTCTCTCTCTCTCTCTCTCTCTCTCTCTCTCTCTCTCTCTCGCTCGCTCTCTCTCTCTCTCGCTCTCTCTCTCTTTCCCACTCTATATTTGTCTCTCCTTCCCTCCCTCTTGGTCTGTGTTCTGACCTAAAAAAAAAGCCTTGTTCCAGCTGCTCAGTCAGGAAGAGGCGTTGACTGAAGTGCTTTTGGGAAATAGGTGCAATAATGTCACGTTATTAAATATGCAGCATTTGATGTAATGAGACGATTGCCGTATCAGGGCCTCGGATAGTCAATCTGCTGAACTTGCCTCGTCATAAACGCACTTGCCGGTGTATTAGAATCAAACTAAAAAAGACCTCTTGGGTTGTCTGTCTGGATATAAGTAGATTTTCATGATGAATAATAAGTCTTTATCATGTAAATGTGACCCATTCCAGCAAAAACACAGGGATATATTAAAACCTTGGTCAAAATTATGTTTGTATCACATTGGAATAACAAATGCCTTACCCATTTTTATTGAAACATCCCTAAAAGATGGCTTTTCAGGGCACAAAACATGTTGATTTGAAACAATCCACTTTGAAAGTATGTGAAGCATGAAGGAACAGATTTGTGCCGCACAGCCGTCATTGTCTTGGTACAATATTGCAATTTGAAAGGTGATCAAGCATGACTCAATATGCTACAAGGCCAGCTGTCAGTGGGCCATACAGTAATATTATAATTCTGGCATTCCTTGTTTGCCTCTTTAAAGCTTGATCATTTTGGGAGGATTTTACATTTAAAACAGTGCTCCATAAAAAGTGCATTTATACATGTTATTGGTCACATACACATGGTTAGCAGATGTTAATGCGAGTGTAGCGAAATGCTTGTGTTTCTAGTTCCGAAAGTGCAGTAATATCTAACAAGTAATCTAACAATTTCACAACAACTACCTTATACACACAAATGTAAAGGAATGAATAAGAATATGTACATATAATATATGGATGAGAAACGGCCGAGCGGCATAGGCAAGATGCAATAGATGGTATAAAATACAGTATATATATACAGTGGGGAGAACAAGTATTTGATACACTGCCAATTTTGCAGGTTTTCTTACTTACAAAGCATGTAGAGGTCTGTACTGTTTATCATAGTGTAATCACTTCAACTGTGAGAGACGGAATCTAAAACAAAAATCCAGAAAATCAATGATCAAATGATTTTTAAGTAATTAATTTGCATTTTATTGCATGGCATAAGTATTTGATCACCTACCAACCAATAAGAATTCCGGCTCTCACAGAGCTGTTAGTTTTTCTTTAAGAAGCCCTCCTGTTCTCCACTCATTACCTGTTAACTGCACCTGTTTGAACTCATTACCTGTATAAAAGACACCTGTCCACACACTCAATCAAACAGACTCCAACCTCTCCACAATGGCCAAGACTAGAGAGCTGTGTAAGGACATCAGGGCTAAATTGTAGACCTGCACAAGGCTGGGATGGGCTACAGGACAATAGGCAAGCAGCTTGGTGAGAAGGCAACAACTGTTGGCGCAATTATTAGAAAATGGAAGAAGTTCAAGATGACGGTCAATCACCCTCGGTCTGGGGCTCCATGCAAGATCTCACCTCGTGGGGCATCAATGATCATGAGGAAGGTGAGGGATCAGCCCAGAACTACACGGCAGGACCTGGTCAATGACCTGAAGAGAGCTGGGACCACAGTCTCAAAGAGAACCATTAGTAACACACTACGCCATCATGGATTAAAATCCTGCAGCGCACGCAAAATCTTTGGAGGGAGCTGAAAGTCTGTATTGCCCAGCGACAGCCTCGAAACCTGAAGGATCTGGAGAAGATCTGTATGGAGGAGCAAACAAAGGTTTCTGTACCAAATATTAGGTTCTGCTTTTCTGATGTGTCAAATACTTATGTCATGCTATAAAATGCAAATTAATTACTTAAAAATCATACAATCTGATTTTCTGGATGTTTGTTTTAGATTCTGTCTCTCACAATTGAAGTGTACCTATGATAAAAATTACAGACCTCTACATGCTTTGTAAGTAGGAAAACCTGCGAAATCGGCAGTGTGTCAAATACTTGTTCTCCCCACTGTATATATTTTTGTTAATGAGATGAGTAATGTAAGGTATGTAAACATTATTAAAGTGTCACTTTTTTAAGTGACTATTGATCCATTTATTAAAGTGGCTAATGATTTGAGTCTGTATGTAGGCTCTGTGTTAGTGATGTCCTTGAGATAGAAGCTGTTTTTCAGTCTCTCGGCCCCAGCTTTGATGCAGCTGTACTGACCTCGTCTTCTGGATGGTAGCGTGGTGAACAGGCATTGGCGCAGGTGGTTGTTGTCCTTGATTATCTTTTTGGCCTTCCTGTGACATCGGGTACTGTAGGTGTCCTGGAGGGCAGCTAGTTTGCCCGAGATGATGCGCTGCGCAGACCGCACCACCCACTGCAGAGCCTTGCAGCTTGATGGTGGTGCAGTTGCCGTACCAGGCGGTGATACAGCCCAACAGGATGCTCTCAATTGTTAATCTGTAAAAGGTGGTGAGGGTTTTAGGTGACAAGCCAAATTTATTCAGTTGCGCCTTCTTCACCACGCTGTCTGTGTGGGTAGACCATTTCAGTTTGTCCGTTATGTGTACACCGAGGAACTTAAAACTTTCCACCTTCTCCACTACTGTCCCGTCAATGTGGATAGAGGTGTGCTCCCTCTGCTGTTTCCTGAAGTCCATGATCATCTCCTTTGTTTTGTTGATGTTGAGTGAGAGGTTGTTTTCCTGACCCTCACCTCCTCCCTGTAGGCCATCTCGTCGTTGTTGGTAATCAAGCCCACTACTGTAGTGTCGTCTGCAAACTTGATGATTGAGTTGGAGGCGTGCATGGCCGTGAAGTCATGGGTGACCTGGGAGTACAGGAGGGGGCTGAGCACACACTCTTGTGGGGCCCCAGTAGTGAGGATCAGCGAAGTGGAGATGTTGTTTCCTACCTTCACCACCTGGGGGCGGCCCGTCAGAAAGTCCAGGACCCAATTGCACAGGGCGGGGTTGAGACCCAGGGCCCCAAGCTTAATGATGAGCTTGGAGAGTACTATAGTGTTGAATGCTGAGCTGTAGTGAATGAACAGCATTCTTACATAGGTATTCCTCTTGTACAGATGGGATAGGGCTGTGTGCGTGGGATGGCGATTACATTGTCTGTGGACCTGTTGGGGCGGTATGCAAACTGAAGTGGGTCTAGGGTGGCAGGTAAGGTGGAGGTGATAACATTCTTGACTAGTCTCTCAAAGCACCTCATGATGACAGACGTGAGTGCTGGGGGCGATAGTAATTTAGTTCAGATATCTTTGCCTTCTTGGGTACATAAAAAAAATACATATGTCTCCAATTTAAAAAGCTGTGGAATCTGCATTGAAAATGATAAGCTGTCTGTTCTAACAATACAACAATACTGTACTTCAAATGCTTGGACTTTCAGGGCACATTTTCTCTATCGATTCCCCACTGAAGAGCTCTAGAGGCTGTGTTGGTCTCTGTGGGGCTAGGGGGGGTTAACGGTGTCACACATGGTCACACAGGCTGGAGTCAGTGTTGGAGCCCCAGCCAGGCTAACAGTGCATGAAAGAGGAAGGGCTTCTGTGGCTGCTGGGCCTCTCTTGGGATGACAGGGAGTGTTGTTGATCAGTAGAATGCTGGAGATGCAGAGAGAGAGAGAGAGAGAGAGAGAGAGAGAGAGTGAGAGAAAAAGAGAGAGGGAGAGTGAAAGAGCAGGATTGAGAGTGAGGGCAAGAGGCAGAAAGACAAAGACAGAGTTACAGAGAGAATGAGAGGTGGGTTAATACACTGGCTGGCTGCTTGCCTTCCTGCCAAAGAGCCCTCATCCCCAGTCTGGGCTTTGCAGCTAGGCACCATGAGGTGTGGAATGATGTGGAACCGTGCGTCATTGGCTGGCAGAGGACCCCAGGCATTGTGGTGCACAAGGGACAAGAATGGGCAGCCAAATCCTGGTTGTCACGGGAATAAACCCAGGTCTTCAGGAGGGTCCTCAGTGGAGGCGAGGGAGAGGGCAGGTAGAATCTTTTAGAGGGTTGAATGTCGGCTTGGGGGGGGGGGGGGGGTGGATTTAATTGCAACGATTTCTTAGTCATTGCCAAGTAGCTACTGTGCTGTTCGCTGTATAGGTATAGTGAGCATAGAGGAGAGAGGGCTGACAGTATGTCAGAGAGCCCTGAGAAGGGGATATCACGCTTGGGCGCGCCAAGAGATTAGACAGCTGACAAGGCAGGGCTTCGGCCGCTCGCTCCCTCACTCTGTGTTTATGAGAACACAAGGGGGAGGCCAGGCCGCTGATAGGCTTTTGGCACAAGGAGGGTTACTGGAGTCCTCTCTCTCTCATATCCCCCCTTCCCGTCGACCGTCCCTGAGAAATTAGTAAATTCGCATGACATCCGATCTGGGTTTATGTGTTCACAATATTCCACACTTCAGGGAGATTGGTGCTCCCATTTCAGATGAAATTGTTCCATAGTTGGAGCTTTTCTTAGGCAAATGATTGTCGTTCCTCTTTTGTGCTGTACCTTAATCAAGCCATACTCTTCCGTCACGGCAAATCTCATTCTCACCAACAGCCTGTGGGAAGTGATGATACAAGTTTAAAACGCTGTATGGTTGTAGGTCTAGGCTTACACAAGTTGTAGGCCTACATATTTTTCCACCAAGATCAAGTTAGGTTAACTAAAACACTACACTCTTAGACGAAAAGGATTCCAAAATGGGTTCTTCTGTTGTCTCCTTTTTGGTTCCATGTAGAACCCTTTTTGGTTCCACGTAGAACTCTTTTGGGTTCACAAAAGTGTTCAACTGGAAACCAAAAAGGGTTATTCGATAGGTTCTCCTATTGGGACGAAAAGCAGAAAAGCGTTTTAGGTTCTAGATACCACCTTTTGTTCTAAGAGAATTGCAGTTAAACCCCAACAATTGTTGTCAATTTCTTCCCATTAGTTTTCACAGACTTTTTGGTCACTGGTGTTATTTTTTAAGCTGTGCCCACTCTATTCTCAACCTGTCACTCTCCTGTCAGAAACTACAAAAGCCGGGGAGAACTGAAGAGTGAAAAGCAGTCTTTTCACATACTGCAGTTCTGAACACGCTCTGCAATAATGTATCAAAGGATCTGTCATCTCAAAAAAGTCACCACGGAACCATGTAATAATAACATTTGTTTTTTTAACCCTTGTGTAGTCTTGACATTCTGTATACTCCCCTTGTCCTAAGGGTCTTCACTAAACCCCTAAAATAAAGCTGAATTGAATTTTAAACCCCAATCTATTTTGCATGAAGACACAACCTGTCATTCATCACAAACTTTGTGAATATCTGGGTTTTCTCTCTTCACATTGCAGAAAGACTGCATTTAATCAGTGAACACTCGTTTTTATTACACCCCACCTGTCATAATTGTTTTCTTTATGAAAGTAGAGGTTTATTATTATTGTTATTATTATTGCTAAAGATATTGCATAGGTGTAAACATAATTTTTTTTTAGCAAGAGCTAGCACTTCTATAGCTTAAGAAAGTAGCAGAAATGTGAAGAAAGTAGTTTTGAATGCATTTTATCGAAGGGAAACAATAACAGTCTTGAAATTTTTGGCAACATAGTGATATATTCTTATATACTGTACAATGAGGAATTCAACTACAAAATACTAGTCTTCTCCCATTTTTTTAACCATTGCCCCCACCCCCAAGGTGTATAAAGAACAACAATAAGAATAAAATAAGATAAGATAGATACAAAACAAAAACGTGAAGAATATAAATCAATCAACTCTAATTAGCACATGTAGGACAGTATGCAAGTGTGTGTGCGTGGACTTTGCAGATGTATTTCTCACTGTGTGCAGCAGAGTGTATTTGTTTTACAGTCCTTTTGGGGGCAAAATTAGCATCTCCTCCTCTTGCCTGCCTTAGACTCAGGAGGATCAAGACAAGATTCAGCCCCCTGAACAGCTTTCACAAGCGCTGCATAGGCTGCTGTTCGGGGGAGGCGCTCCCTTCTTTGAATGTGTGGGGTTACAAGTGCCTTTCCCAGCTACTCCAGGAACACCCTCCTCTTGTTCCGCTTATCAGGCATCCAGATTATAAGGACACAAGGCGAGACCCAAATGCAGACACAGGAAGCAGATGGTTGAGCTCTGATATTTATTAATCCAGGCAAAAGGTAGGTCGGGGACAGGAGAGAGTTCATAAACCGGGTCAGAGTCCAAAACAGTACCAGACGAAGAGCAGTCTCGAGGTCAGGCCAGACAGGGGTCCAGTAACCAGATGCGAGTCAAAACAGTACAAGGGGATAGGCAGGCTTGAAGACAGAACCGGTAGAGTGGTCAGGCAGGCGGGTTCGGAGTCAGGACAGTCAAGGGTCGAAACCAGGAGGAATAGAACCAAAAGATACTGGAAAAAATATAGGAGCACGGAAAAATGCTGGTTGACTGGCAAACAAGACGAACTGGCACAGAAAAACAGGAAACACAAGGATATATACACCTGAGACAATAAGCAACACCTGGAGGGGGTGGAGACAATCACAAGGACAGGTGAAACAGATCACGGTGTGACACAGGTAGGGCTGATCTTGTTCCATATCACAAAGGCATTGTATGAGGACACATCAATGATATTATAGAAGATGACCAGGGGACAGCGGGCAGTCATCCTCCTGCAGCTGTAAGTTCCAATAACCTTGTCCATGTTGTCCACGCCTCCTTTATTGTGGTTGTAGTCCAGGATGATGGCTGGCTTCCTGTCCTCCAGTTCACTGATCTCAGCTGTTTTGTGCAGTCTGCTCAGGAGGACCACATTCTTGTTCCTCTTTGGGAGATAAGAAACTAGAGTGGTGCTGGGGGTGAAGGCAAACTTTGATGGGAAGGCCTCTCTCCCCCTTGTTGCGAGGAGTGCAGGAGGAGCTCACACTTGTTCTTTCTATCTGTGCCAACCATGGTAATCTTCCTCTTCCGGAGCTGCTGGCTGAGTTCATAAGAGGTGAAGAAATTGTCACACGTGACATTTTGCCCCTTCAGTCCATCTGTCACATCAAGCACAACCCGCATCCCCTTGTTCTTCTCCGGGCCTCCACTGGTCGGCTTCCCTGTGTAGACTTGCATCTTCCAAGCGTAGCTGGATTGTGCGTCACAGGCCACCCATATCTTGATGCCATACTTTGCAGGCTTGCTGGGCATATACTGCCGGAAAGGACAGCGACCTTATGACAATAGAGATTACTATCACTAATTAGTATCAGTGTCACATAAAACAATCACATAAATCCATGATATTACAGCAATACATAATACATGGAACCAGTTGAATGGAACCATTTGAATGGAACCAGTTGCTCATCCACTGTTACTTCAGGCCCAGGGTTGTAGAGGTATGGCAGACGCTCCACCCACTTCTCCCAGATCTCTCTTATGACCGACAGTTTGTCTCTCACACGTCCTGCAGGTCTTGACTCACGGTTATCAAATCGTAGCGTTCTTGAGAAAGTGTGAAAGACTTTCAGTGGCATCGTGGCTCGGAAAATCACCCTTCCATTTTGCTTCTCAGAGACTACATGTAGCCTCGCCTCAGGACCTGTACACGCCCACTAAGATTAGCAGCCCGATGTAGGCACGCAGGTTAATCTCATCCATCTTTTTCCAATTGTCTCCATATTTACAGAAACCCTCCAAATGTGTCATCTCCAGGATTATTTTTTCGATGGCTGGTGTGATGAACATGTAGAACGTTGAGGCGATGTCCTGGCATGTCTTGTGGACCCTGGGGTCATCCTTATGACATGTTGTGCTGCCATCCTGCCCTGGGTGTCATATGGTGACAAGGACCATGTTATTTTGCTATTCTTTGACAAAAATGTCTCTCTTTCAGCTTGGGGAATCTTCTTCTTCAGATACCTCCTCCTCTTCTAAATCATTATTCTCTTGTTCCTCCTGGACATCTGAAAAAATCAGATCTTCGACCTGTTGGGCACTGAAATGTGCACTCATGGCTTCAGTAAAGAGAGAACTGGGGGGACTGTCATCTGCAGCACCTTTATAGCCTCTGACTGCATTCCCCCATTAGTAAGCAATGCTTTCAAGAAATGTTTATTTTGTCTGAAATTGTTTTTGTTTTGTCTGTGAATTTGAGTCATGTGTGGGGTCGTGAAGGGGTAGTGGAGGAGAGATTCTGCACATGCACAAGAAAGTTTTTAATCAGTAGCACACATAATCTCAATTTCTCATTGTGTGTGTGTGTGTGTATGTGTCTGTGTGTCTGTGTGTCTGTGTCTGTGTGTCTTTGTGGTGTGTAAATTATTTTATAACTGCCGGGTCAAAAATGACCCTAAGACAATCTTTGTACCCTGGTGGTGTACAGCTTTCATGGAAATATGAACAAAGCTGATGTTTCACTTTTTCTAATGTTGGGGTCACTCTAGGATAAGTAATCACATTTCAATTTTTCAACATTCATTTTAAAAATAATTTAGAGTGTTTTCTCTGCTGTTAAACGTAGTGGTGGGTCATTTTTTACCCCTAAGACAACACAACATTTTTCTGTTACAAATACAGAGTGTACAAAACATTAAGAACATGTTTCCTAATGTTCCTAATATTGCGTTGAACAGCCTCGATTCATTGAGGCATGGACTCTACAACGTGTCGAAAAACGTTCACCAGGGATGCTGGCCCATGTTGACTCCAATGCTTCCCATAGCCACAGTTGTGTCAAGTTGGCAGGATGTCCTTTGGGTGGTGGATCATTCTTGATACACACAAGAAACTGTTGAGTGTGAAAAACCTAGCATCATTGCAGTTCTTGACACAAACCACTGCGCCTGGCACCTATTACCATACCCCGTTCAAAGGCACTTAAATCCTTTGTCTTGCCCATTCACCCTCTCAATGGCACATACACAATCCATGTCTCAATTATCTCCAGGCTTAAATATTGTTAATCTCCTCCCCTTCATCTACAATGATTGAAGTGGATTTTTAACAAGTGACATCAATAAGGGATGATAGCTTTCACCTGGTCAGAGCATCTGTCCTTAATGTTTTGTACACTCAGTGTATGTTTCCTGCTCTGTCTTTTAGTTTAACATGTATCTACACTCTTAGAAAAAAATCTGCTATCTAGAACCTAAAATGGTTCTTCAGCTGTCCCCAACCCTTTAAAGAACCATTTTGGGTTTCAGGTAGTGCCCTTTCCTCAAAGGGTTCTACCTGGAACCAAAAAGGGTTATCCAATGGGGACAGCCGAATAACCCCTTTGGAACCCTTTTTTTCAGAGTGTAGTCTTCTCCCAAGGTACTGTTGAGCATTGTTGTCTATCACATTCATTTAGCAAAGTGTCCTCATGCCAGTTTCAACAAAAGTCTGTACTTGAACTACAAGTCAGTCATAAATTAGAACTTTGCTCATTTTGGTGTTCTGAGTTGCTGAGATAATTATAGCCCACTGTTTAATGTGTGGGCAGTTAACTTGGCAATTTGCACAACAGAATATCAACAGGGCCCATGGTGAACTTCACAGGCCCCGCTTTCATTTTAGAATTGGCTCCTCCACTGACGTGTGTTTTTAGAAACGCTGCCTAAACCTCAAATAGTTAGACAACGGCTGTGCATAATTCGCGACGGGAAACGTGGAGGGATTTGAACATTTTGAAAAGGAATGTTTCAGCTGTAAAATCAAGGTCAAAATTGAATTGGCGGCTTGCTGGACTATTAACGTTTAAATCATCCTCCCAGACAGGGGGCCGGTGGCTACTTGTGTTATTATCACCACCAGGGCACGTTTTAATGTCAGATTAACCAGAGAACTGATTGAACTTCCTCCATTAGTGACAACCCTTTAGGACTAAGTGGCGGGCATTTCACGAATAAATGGACTTGCCATTTGAAATGTTGCTGTGCACGTCCGTCAGCTAATGTTCTTCCCATATCAAGATGCACGACACCGTAGGAGAGGAATTGAATAGAGGCCGTTAAGGTATTGAATCGAATACCCTCCTCTAGAGAACGTAACATTTGTTGTATTAATGAAGTGGGTAGAAGCCTGGTCAAAGCAGAGAGACACAACTCAGCACCAGCAGATGGGAAAGGCCAAGTCTGCCATGTGTGCTGGCTTATGAGGATGTAAGGGGAGCTGAGGAGGAAGCTAGCTCAGAGAGCCTAGAGAGATGGGGCTGATTTAGAATGTGATAAACTATCTTTCTGTTGCGGGAATAAGTGGTGGGAGCTTTAGAATGGTTTTTTTTTCTTCTCGCGGCTCATATAATTCCTCCACCTCGGCTGCGCCAGTGGCAGACAGTCGGTATTAATCCATTACATCCCGAGGAAGATTACATTGTTTTGGGAGACATGGAAAGTCCGCTGGCCGCTGCTATACTGAATATAAAATGGTTAAATCAAGTTATTAAAATACCACTGGTCACTGTGTTTAATTAGAGATATGTTACATTTAAGGTAATGTCTGACACCTACAAGGAATTGTCACCCCGTGATGGACAGTTAGACATCGGAGTGAGGTGATTGGCTCCCTTAAGAAGGGATTGTACATTGATGTGGTGATGTGCTGATGAGGCACAGGGAGTCAGGCATAAAGAGGGGCATGCTAAATAACCATCAAACAGAAATAGTCAATGGTGAGGAACTAATCAGTGATTCACACAGATAACTCTGGGTGTTTTCACCCTGGATGACGTGAGTCACACAGCTGATTTGATACCGTCAGGGACGGAGAATACTTTTCCCTCTCTTTTCTCTCTCTTATTCCCTCTTCCTATCCTTCCCTCCACAGCTGAAAATGCCACCAAGTCATCTTTCCTGAGACTAGTAGCCCAAAATGTTATTGTGTGGACTCATATTAAGCGGACTTTGCAGTCTGCATATCAAACAAGCTCTCACCAGGTCAGATTCAGAAGAGGAGATGATGAGAAGAAAAGGAAGAAGCATCTTTGTGATGCATGGGGTCACAAAAACCCACGTGTTTCCTCAGTTCAATGTGTTGGGTTGTGTTGGGAGGCATGAAGGGTAAATGCAGGCAAACACATTAAGGGAGTGTTGATGTAACCAAACTTTAAACTGCTTATTAATCATGCATTTCATCTAGTTACATAATTTACCAGAGCAAATCAGTTCAACTGCAATGCTCAACTGTTGGTGTAAATACTTAAACTGCGTACATAAATAGTGTTCCATTGTGCTCTTGATTCATGGAGTAATCCAGATTTTTCTCTGCAACTACTTTAAATAATTAATGCACTTTATATCAGCCGCCCCAAGCATAAATGTTAGGAAAGTGTATGTATGTATGTACGTATGTATGTATGTATGTGTGTGTGTGTGTGTGTGTGTGTGTGTGGTGCGTAACGTGTGGTGTACATATAATACTATCCATATATGAAATATATGTATAAGAAATACTCAAATTAGGATACATTAGCATTTTAGGTCCATGTTTTATCCAGGGAAGTTCATTTCAACTTCTGAAATATTCCAAATAAGGAAACACTGAATAATTTTGAAATTTTTTCCATCTACCGTCAGAAACAACAAAAGTCTTAGCCACTATTCTACTACAATAACACTTTTGATGTCAACATAAAATGATTATAGAAGCATGGCCACTAGTGGTAAAATATTGAATAGCCATCTTCTCAGCAGAAAGACAGTTAAATCATTCTTTATCTTTGTCAAAGTAGACAGAGATTGTGTGATTGGAGAAGGGAAAGCACTGTTTGCCACCTGAGGTCTCCACAGGTCCGATGTACAAGGCTTCAGACAGCAGTATGCCTGGCTGCATCCTGTATCATGTGTTGTTAGACCACTAAGGTAGCTTGAAGCATGGGCATACTCAAACCACTGGTCCACTTTGCTTACCCTTTTCAAATCCATTATTCAAACATATTGGGGAAGGGCTGTGTTTCTGTTCCCCATGCTACCTTTCAACACACATTCACAAACCATGTGCCACAACAAAAGGTTGACTCAGTGCTTGTCGAGATTTGAGACATCGTGCAGATTATCAATAGATGATGGCGTTCTTGTAATTGAACTGGCTAACAACAGAAAGACAAACTAAACTAGGAAAACTAGGAATAAATGGTTATGTTAGCAGAAAGGATACTGTAACTTTCTGTTATAATCTCCACCCGGCACAGCCTTTCTAGGGAGTTTTTCCTAGCCACCGTCCTTCTACACCTGCATTGCTTGCTGTTTGGGGTTTTAGGCTGGGTTTCTGTACAGCACTTTGAGATATCAGCTGATGTACGAAGGGCTATGTAAATAAATTTGATTTGATTTGATTTGAGTAAGAGCTGGCCCAGTCCAATAACACAGACACACACAGACACACACACACTTGGCTTTAATTTAAGAATTTAAGTCACAATTTCCATTTTAATAATCAGCAAAGACAGTATCAATCCGATACTCTAAATAAACACGATCCACTTTTGAGATAAGAAAATATATAATGAGGATTGTTTTCAAAATGTCACATTGTCATGTAGCAGTGAACACCTTATGGGCATGATTTGTATATGGGGTTATATTGCAGTCTGGGCCATTCAGACATTTTCTCCATCTCTCTCCTAATGTTGTTAAGTACTGGAAGACACCGGGCTGCATGCAAAAGGCTATTCCAGGCCATTTATCTTGCGTTCAGTAGCCTTGAAATGGCATTTAAAGATTTTATTGTGCATTTCATGAAAGGTCGGCATTGCTCGTTGGGCACTTGATGTGCAGTGGACTGAAAGGTTCCTTGCAGCCAGTCCCGTCTACCCCGTCTGCCCCCTCATCCTCTCTCCTCGGATCAGTTCCCTCAGGGAGAGGGTACTTTTGTTGTTGTTGTTTATTATTATTATTATTATTATTATTATTATTTTGCCCTAACCATACGAACCCTCCCCTAAATGGAGTAAACTAATGGTCAACAACACTTAAACTTCTACTTCCACCATATACATTTTACGGACACAATATATTTTGTTTGTTTTTAGTCCCATCCTTCAGCTACCTTCAATCCCTCCCATCTATTTCTGAAGAGCAACCAGTTTGCATTTCTATTTTGTCACGTGCTCCCTCTCCGGCCTCTATTATTTATTATTTCCGTGTCATGTCCGTGCGTTGTCCGTTTGTCTTATTTTGTATTATGTTGTATATATTTATGAAAACACTCACTCCCTGAACTTGCTTCTCGACTCTCAGCGCACATTGTTACAGAATAACACCTCACCTAAGGTAAGCATCGGGGAGTGTTTCTTGTTTTGTTTTTGTTTTGGAGGTGATCTCAGATCCGGGTGTCAGAACCGGAGATACCTGGGACCAAAAAAAAAAAAGTGCTTTTCTTTCAAAAACAAGGACATTTCTAAGTGATCCCAACATTTTGGACGGTAGTGTATTTTTCAAATGTGCTGTTTCACAAAAGTACTGAACCTATATACATTTTGCTGACACAGTATATAGGAAGGGTACTTTCACTAAACCTGTGTGGGCAGAGAGATCAGCTCCTGATCCGTGGTGCAGCGGATAATGCTGTAAGCTGTGTGTATATGGTACACACAGAGCATGTACACACACACACACACACACACACACACACATACACACAGCGCCCACGTTTACACACACACACAAGCACAGACGTGCACACATACACACACTGTTTCAGAAGACAATGCAAAAAAACCCACAAAAAAACAGTTTCTTCATTTAATAGATTGAACAAGCCTCCAGTACATACTCCCTGTTGTGACTATGTTTTTAGGACTTCTGTTGCCTTGTTGCCTGGTACAGTCTCCTGGCCTCGAGATGATCCAACTAACAACCCTAAACCCCTACAGCTACATCGATGTGGGGTCTGTAAGGTGTACGGGCACAATATGCAGATGAAAAGATTTCCCACAAGGTCAGAGAACAAGACGTGCAGCCACGCTCTCCTGCTGTTGCCAGGACGGTTGTGATCTCCGGGGTTACACCCTTCTGGGTCCCCACGGGCATTCTGAGTCTGCCTCCGGACAAATTACACATGGTTCTACAGTACTTTACAGTTTTCAGAGAGCATCGCATGCTGCTTTGTGTGGGGGATTCCAAGCATTCACCTACAGTAATTTAAGCTGCCTAACATTATACTCTACCCATTCATTCTACTAACCAACTAGGAATTAAGTGTGGCAGTCAAAGCCAGCAGTAACAAATACCTCAGTATAATGTATTGCGTAGTGGTGTTGTCATCTTTAGACCAAGTATCCCTCTCCTGGTATGGTAACCTGGACTCAGAGCATTTCGTATTATTCTGTACGTAAATCCGGATTCTCCATTTAGTATGGAATGTTACTTTTGGTATGGTTACATAAGACAAAAAAAGGGTGGGTGGATGGATAGGCACATAATGCGAATGTCTAGCAACTTAAAGGTTGGAAGTTCAAATCTCATCACATACAACTTTGGCATTTTAGCAACTTTTCAACTACTCACTAGTTTTGAGCTACTTTGCAACTACTTAGCATGTTAGCTAACCCTTGCCCTAACCCTAACCTTAACCCTTTTAACTAACCCTTCACCTAACCCTAACCTTAACCCTTTTAGCTAACCCTTCACCTAACCCTAACATTAACCCTTTTAACTAACCCTTCACCTAACCCTAACATGAACCCTTTTAACTAACCCTTCACCTAACCCTAACATGAACCCTTTTAACTAACCCTTCACCTAACCCTAACATTAACCATTTTCTCTAACCCTTCACCTAACCCTAACATTAACCCTTTTAACTAACCCTTCACCTAACCCTAACATGAACCCTTTTAACTAACCCTTCACCTAACCCTAACCTTAACCCTTTTAGCTAACCCTTCACCTAACCCTAACATTAACCCTTTTAACTAACCCTTCACCTAACCCTAACCTTAACCCTTTTAGCTAACCCTTCACCTGACCCTAACATTAACCATTTTCTCTAACCCTTCACCTAACCCTAACATTAATCATTTTCTCTAACCCTTCACCTAACCCTAACATTAACCCTTTTAACTAACCCTTCACCTAACCCTAACATTAACCCTTTTAACTAACCCTTCACCTAACCCTAACCCTTTTAACTAACCCTTCACCTAACCCTAACATTAATCATTTTAACTAACCCTTCACCTAACATTAACACTAACCCTTTTAACTAACCCTTCACCTAACCCTAACATTAACCCTTTTAACTAACCCTTCACCTAACCCTAACATTAACCCTTTTAACTAACCCTTCCATTAACCCTTTTAACTAACCCTTCCCCTAACCCTAACATTAACCCTTTTAACTAACCCTTCACCTAACCCTAACCCTTTTAACTAACCCTTCACCTAACCCTAACATTAACCCTTTTAACTAACCCTAACATTAATCCTTTTAACTAACCCTTCACCTAACATTAACATTAACCCTTTTAACTAACCCTTCACCTAACCCTAACCTTAACCCTTTTAACTAACCCTTCACCTAACCCTAACATTAACCCTTTTAACTAACCCTTCACCTAACCCTAACATTAACCCTTTTAACTAACCCTTCACCTAACCCTAACATTAACCCTTTTAACTAATCCTTCACCTAACCCTAACATTAACCCTTTTAACTAACCCTTCACCTAACCCTAACATTAACCCTTTTAACTAACCCTTCACCTAACCCTTTTAACTAACCCTTCACCTAACCCTTTTAACTAACCCTTCACCTAACCCTAACCTTAACCCTTTTAACTAACCCTTCACCTAACCCTAACATTAACCCTTTTAACTAACCCTTCACCTAACCCTAACATTAACCCTTTTAACTAACCCTTCACCTAACCCTAACATTAACCCTTTTTGCTAACTCTTCCCCTAACCCTAACATTAACCCTTTTAACTAACCCTTCACCTAACCCTAACATTAACCCTTTTTGCTAACTCTTCCCCTAACCCTAACATTAACCCTTTTAACTAACCCTTCACCTAACCCTAACATTAACCCTTTTAACTAACCCTTCACCTAACCCTAACATTAACCCTTTTAACTAACCCTTCACCTAACCCTAACATTAACCCTTTTTGCTAACTCTTCCCCTAACCCTAACATTAACCCTTTTAACTAACCCTTCACCTAACCCTAACATTAACCCTTTTTGCTAACTCTTCCCCTAACCCTAACATTAACCCTTTTAACTAACCCTTCACCTAACCCTAACATTAACCCTTTTAACTAACCCTTCACCTAACCCTAACCCTTTTAACTAACCCTTCACCTAACCCTAACATTAACCCTTTTAACTAACCCTTCACCTAACCCTAACATTAACCCTTTTAACTAACCCTTCACCTAACCCTAACATTAACCCTTTTAACTAACCCTACACTTAACCCTAACATTAACCCTTTTAACTAACCCTTCACCTAACCCTAACATTAACCCTTTTAACTAACCCTTCACCTAACCCTAACCCTTTTAACTAACCCTTCACCTAACATTAACCCTTTTAACTAACCCTTCACCTAACCCTTCACCTAACCCTAACATTAACCCTTTTAACTAACCCTTCCCCTAACCCTAACCCTAACCCTTTTAACTAACCCTTCACCTAACCCTAACATTAACCCTTTTAACTAACCCTTCACCTAACCCTAACATTAACCCTTTTAACTAACCCTTCACCTAACCCTAACATTAACCCTTTTAACTAACCCTTCACCTAACCCTAACATTAACCCTTTTAACTAACCCTTCACCTAACCCTAACATGAACCCTTTTAACTAACCCTTCACCTAACCCTAACCCTTTTAACTAACCCTTCACCTAACCCTAACATTAACCCTTTTAACTAACCCTTCACCTAACCCTAACCCTTTTAACTAACCCTTCACCTAACCCTAACATTAATCATTTTAACTAACCCTTCACCTAACATTAACACTAACCCTTTTAACTAACCCTTCACCTAACCCTAACATTAACCCTTTTAACTAACCCTTCACCTAACCCTAACATTAACCCTTTTAACTAACCCTTCCATTAACCCTTTTAACTAACCCTTCCCCTAACCCTAACATTAACCCTTTTAACTAACCCTTCACCTAACCCTAACCCTTTTAACTAACCCTTCACCTAACCCTAACATTAACCCTTTTAACTAACCCTAACATTAATCCTTTTAACTAACCCTTCACCTAACATTAACATTAACCCTTTTAACTAACCCTTCACCTAACCCTAACCTTAACCCTTTTAGCTAACCCTTCACCTAACCCTAACATTAACCCTTTTAACTAACCCTTCACCTAACCCTAACATTAACCCTTTTAACTAACCCTTCACCTAACCCTAACATTAACCCTTTTAACTAACCCTTCACCTAACCCTAACATTAACCCTTTTAACTAACCCTTCACCTAACCCTAACATTAACCCTTTTTGCTAACTCTTCCCCTAACCCTAACATTAACCCTTTTAACTAACCCTTCACCTAACCCTAACATTAACCCTTTTTGCTAACTCTTCCCCTAACCCTAACATTAACCCTTTTAACTAACCCTTCACCTAACCCTTGTCGTGGAGCCCAATCAGCAACGCAAAACGGTCTTGAGTGGCAATAAATCTGTTAATTAGCTTATTCACTTTTCATACAACAACTATTTGACACACCCACACGTCCATACTCCGGTCACTATATTGGGCTGCAGCTATCCATACTTGGTAATCTTCAGAATAGGAATAACAAACAAAACATTCTGTTAGTTACAGCATGCCTTTTGCTATGTAAATATCATTGTGGGTTTACCAATAAAGTTACCATATTGTTTTTAACATGATCATCATTGTCTGTTATCTTTTAGCATTATGAATTCGATTTGGGCTATACGTAACTTTCAATGAGAGTGCCGCAGGGCAACCA
The DNA here is from genome assembly GCF_057628025.1 of Oncorhynchus mykiss. NCBI lineage: Eukaryota > Metazoa > Chordata > Actinopteri > Salmoniformes > Salmonidae > Oncorhynchus > Oncorhynchus mykiss. The sequence goes on from NC_143042.1 coordinate 21,464,781, forward strand.
ATGCACAGTTGGGCTGGGAGCAATGTTTGGAATGCATGGTTTTGTTGGGTAATTGGGACTCGTGAAAAGGTAGGGGATAACAGTGGCTTGCGAAAGTATTCACCCCCTTGGCATTTTTCCTATTTTGTTGCCTTACAACCTGGAATTAAAATTGATTTTTTGGGGGGGGGTTGTATAATTTGATTTACACAACATGCCTACCACTTTGAAGATGCAAAATATATTTTGTGAAACAAACAAGAAATAAGACAAAGTCAATACTTTGTAGAGCCACCTTTTGCAGCAAGTACAGCTGCAAGTTTTCTTGGGGTATGTCTCTTTAAGCTTGGCACATCTAGCCACTGGGATTTTTGCCCATTCTTTAAGGCAAAACTGCTCCAGCTCCTTCAAAGTTGGATGGGTTCCACTGATGTACACAATCTTTAAGTCATACCACAGATTCTCAATTGGATTGAGGTCTGGGCTTTGACTAGGCCATTCCAATACATTTAAATGTTTCCCCTTAAACCACTCAAGTGTTGCTTTAGCAGTATGCTTAGGGTCATTGTCCTTGTGAAGGTGCACCTTCATCCCAGTCTCAAATCTCTGCACGACAAACAGATTTCCCTCAAGAATTTCCCTGTATTTAGCGCCATCCCTCGTTCCTTCATTTCTGACCAGTTTCCCAGTCCCTGCGATGAAAAAAAAGGGCTGATGAAAAAAGGGTGATGAGAGGTGTTGGGTTTGCGCCAGACATAGCATTTTCCTTGATGGCCAAACAGCTGAATTTTAGTGGGGAGTCTCCCACATGCCTTTTGGTGAATGCCAAACGTGTTTGCTTATTTTTTTCATTAAGCAATGGCTTTTCTCTGGCCACTCTTCCGTAAAGCCCAGCTCTGTGGAGTGTACGTCTCAAAGTAGTCCTATGGACAGATACTCTAATCTCATCTGTGGAGATTTGCAGCTCCTTCAGGGTTACAGTGCCTTGCAAAAGTATTCGGCCCCCTTGAACTTTGTGACCTTTTGCCACATTTCAGGCTTCAAACATAAAGATATAAAACTGTATTTTTTTGTGAAGAATCAACAACAAGTGGGACACAATCATGAAGTGGAACGACATTTATTGGATATTTCAAACTTTTTTAACAAATCCAAAACTGAAAAATTGGGAGTGCAAAATTATTCAGCCCCTTTACTTTCAGTGCAGCAAACTCTCTCCAGAAGTTCAGTGAGGATCTCTGAATGATCCAATGTTGACCTAAATGACTAATGATGATAAATACAATCCACCTGTGTGTAATCAAGTCTCCGTATAAATGCACCTGCACTGTGATAGTCTCAGAGGTCCGTCAAAAGCGCAGAGAGCATCATGAAGAACAAGGAACACACCAGGCAGGTCCGAGATACTGTTGTGAAGAGGTTTAAAGCCGGATTTGGATACAAAAAGATTTCCCAAGCTTTAAACATCCCAAGGAGCACTGTGCAAGCGATAATATTGAAATGGAAGGAGTATCAGACCACTGCAAATCTACCAAGACCTGGCCGTCCTTCTAAACTTTCAGCTCATACAAGGAGAAGACTGATCAGAGATGCAGCCAAGAGGCCCATGATCACTCTGGATGAACTGCAGAGATCTACAGCTGAGGTGGGAGACTCTGTCCATAGGACAACAATCAGTCGTATATTGCACAAATCTGGCCTTTATGGAAGAGTGGCAAGAAGAAAGCCATTTCTTAAAGATATCCATAAAAAGTGTCGTTTAAAGTTTGCCACAAGCCACCTGGGAGACACACCAAACATGTGGAAGAAGGTGCTCTGGTCAGATGAAACCAAAATTGAACTTTTTGGCAACAATGCAAAACGTTATGTTTGGCGTAAAAGCAACACAGCTGAACACACCATCCCCACTGTCAAACATGGTGGTGGCAGCATCATGGTTTGGGCCTGCTTTTCTTCAGCAGGGACAGGGAAGATGGTTAAAATTGATGGGAAGATGGATGGAGCCAAATACAGGACCATTCTGGAAGAAAACCTGATGGAGTCTGCAAAAGACCTGAGACTGGGACGGAGATCTGTCTTCCAACAAGACAATGATCCAAAACATAAAGCAAAATCTACAATGGAATGGTTCAAAAATAAACATATCCAGGTGTTAGAATGGCCAAGTCAAAGTCCAGACCTGAATCCAATCGAGAATCTGTGGAAAGAACTGAAAACTGCTGTTCACAAATGCTCTCCATCCAACCTCACTGAGCACGAGCTGTTTTGCAAGGAGGAATGGGAAAAAAAATTCAGTCTCTCGATGTGCAAAACTGATAGAGACATACCCCAAGCGACTTATAGCTGTAATCGCAGCAAAAGGTGGCGCTACAAAGTATTAACTTAAGGGGGCTGAATAATTTTGCACGCCCAATTTTTCAGTTTTTGATTTGTTAAAAAAGTTTGAAATATCCAATAAATGTCGTTCCACTTCATGATTGTGTCCCACTTGTTGTTGATTCTTCACAAAAAAATACAGTTTTATATCTTTATGTTTGAAGCCTGAAATGTGGCAAAAAGTCGCAAAGTTCAAGGGGGCCGAATACTTTCGCAAGGCACTGTATCTTTGGTCTCTTTGTTGCCTCTCTGATTAATGCCCTCCTTGCCTGGTCTGTGAGTTTTGGTGGGCGGCCCTCTCTTGGCAGGTTTGTTGTGGTGACATATTCTTTAAATTTTTTAATAATGGATTTAATGGTGCTCTGTGGGATGTTCAAAGTTTTGGATATATTTTGTTATAACCCAACCCTGATCTGTACTTCTCCACAACTTTGTACCTGACCTGTTTCGAGAGCTCCTTGGTCTTCATGGTGCCGCTTGCTGGGTGGTGCCCCTTGCTTAGTGGTGTTGCAGACTCTGGGGCCTTTCAGAACAGGTGTATATTTACTGAGATCATGTGACAGTTCATGTGACACTTAGATTGCACACAGGTGGACTTTATTTAACTAATTATGTGACTTCTGAAGGTAATTGGCTGTACCAGATCTTATTTAGGGGCTTCATAGCAAAGGGGGTGAATACATATGCACACACCACTTTTCCATTTTTTTTGTTTTGGAATTTTTTGAAACAAGTGAATTTTTTCATTTCACTTTACCAATTTGGACTATTTTGTGTATTTCCACTACATGAAATGCAAATATAAATCCACTTAAATTACAGGTTGTAATGCAACAAAATAGGAAAAACACCAAGGGGGATGAATACTTTTGCAATGCACTGTATCTATTGAATATTCTGTTGAAAGATGTACTGCAGTATGAATATTGAATCATGTATTGAGCTCTATTTTTATAACATTGAGGTTGTGTTGCACCAATGTTAAAAACCTATTGTGTGATCATGTTTAAAAGCATTTACTCTATACTTCCAGTGGTATAGCCTACCTTCTACTGAGCTGCAGTAATGATTTAGTAGCTGGGTAGTTCTCCGTAAATATATTTAGCTTGGCATTTAGCCCAGACTCTTGGTTGGTTAGTAGTTTGTCCTGAGTCTGTGGAGACTTTTGAATATGTTTGTTCTTACTTTGTTTCTTACTTTTAACTAACACGTACATTCTTTACATTCTTACTTTACATGTATTCTTTGACATTTTTTTTTTTTCATTTTTTCTTTCTTATTTTTATAAATAAATCCACCAACTCTTTTGTACCGAACCTCTTGCATTCCGCTTCCATCCTTCTCCATGTACCTTCATCTTTAAAGGTTAAAGGTTAAAGCATTACCAACTAGCCACAAACACATCCCTACTCAGTGGTGCTACTGGCATCATCACACTTCTCATACTATCAGCCTAAAACCTGCCAATATGATTGCTCATAACCCTGGGACTTGCATAAATCTCTATCCAGGCTCTGTCACCGGTTGATAGATGAACGGGTAAAAAAAATTGCAATATTGGGAACCAAACAATGCCTGCACTATAGTTAAATATACTGTATCTCTGGAGAAATATAAAACTCTGTTCTCTCAAGGACAAAGCGAGAGAAAAAAAATTAAAGAGACACAGAAAAGGGCCCGGTTTTTCCCCCCAGCTGTTTACAGGGTGCCTCAGAGGCCGTAAATTTAGAGGAGTTGAAGCATATTGGGCATCATCTCCGGCACCCATCATTCCAGAAATTGCCCCTCTTTACCCTCTCTGCAGAAGTACTCAGTTCATTGCTATGCTCGCGGATCCCTCACTCTGTCACTTTGCGGGTGACACTCCTCGCGGGCCCGCTAAACAACCAGCCGCCATGATATCCGAAGTGTAGAGGAGCCGATTGGAATTTGGCCTCCTCGAATATGTAAAGGCTAATGATATTTCCCATACAAGACCCTTTTCACACTCGCAGTCGTTGAAGTCAAGCCTTTAAAAGCATTGCGAAGAAAGGCTCCAGATGTCTAATCTGTCAAGAAAATGCTCAAGTCATGAGCGATTATTTTGCCATCTAACTGAATATCAGATCTGGCCATCTACACATCAACCACATCTTAAGGGGATTTAAACATGGCTTAACAGATTCCCTTTGACTCAATAAGCTCAGTCCTTTGAATGGAGGATCCAAAGGGTTGCCTGGAGGTCTGCAGTCTCTGCACCTAAATTCACAAAAGTGAAATATCCCGACACCAACTTTTATCGAATTCGACACTTTGAAGGGCTTTTTCTCTACTCCATCTCTCATTTTTAAAACTATTGATTCCCCCCCCCCAACCATTTCTGACCTTGCATTTTCAATAAGCTTCCCTTTTTCCTTCTAGCTTTTTTCGTTTTTTTCCTATAGCCGTACAATGTGTGTGTCTCTCTCTCTCTCTCTCTCTCTCTCTCTCTCACTCTCAGAGCTGGCAAAATTGTAACAGTAAACACACCATCTACTCTCAGCAATTATCAAAGGGGTTAGAGTGGGAGAGGAATTGATCTACACGCATGCAGCACAACAGCAAACAAAGCCTCTGTTTCCCCTGTGTGCATAGCAATTATGAAGTGCAAGAAGAAGCAACATTTGCACGAGATATAAAAAGACATCTAGACAGACATCGACAAACACAGTGTGTCACAAAAAAACTGTGACCAAACAGAAACACTTTAGCAATTGGTTGTAATTATCACTTGCATTTTGTTTTTGTGTTCCTCTGCAAAAAACACGTTCTTGATGTTTGCCTGCCCTCTTGACGATCATATTGATCAAGTTTACTATTTCCAAGTGAGTGCAAATATCTTCTTGTGGAAGCAGTTAGAAATGACTACATCAAACACTGTCGCTACATACGACCTATTAAGGTTTTGCACATAGGGCATCCTCATACAACCCCTTTCCTACTTCCATAATAGATTTCTTTGTTCTGCATCTTTGTCGCAACTCTCGTCTGTCAACTGCATGTGACTGTGTGCGTGTTCCTCTGCCTCCCATTCAATCTATTCCTGGAGTGTTTGATTCAAGCCCTGACATGAAATGTCCCTCAGTCGCTGGAGCGAGATATAGATAAATGAATGACATTTAGGAAAACATTTATTGATGTGATGTAGCTGCAACAGTCTGTTGTTTTTCAGTGCCATGATGGTACAGTCAAAGAAGTGCTGGGTTGTTTGGTTGACCCAACTGCTGAGTTGCTGGCATTGGTTCACTTAGTTGGGTTGTTTTCTTCAAAAACGCTGGGTTATTGATGCTGGGTGCTGGGTTATTGTTGCTGGTTTATTGAGATGTGACCCAGCGGGTCAGATCAGAAGACTGGAGGGGTAGTTTACTAGGGGCAAGGCATTGAGAGTAAATGTCATTCCTGTTCATCTGTTCCATTGTATGGTTGTTGCATGTGAAGGTTGAACATTGACATATTTGTAGCTTCAATGACACTTACAGAAGTGGATAAGTTTCTTGACAGCATATGTACATCACGTTGTTGGGAGGCAATAAGGTGGTATACTGTACCTTATTATAATGTGCCAGAAATAATCCAAATATTATAGAAGAATGTGTACAAAAAAAAAAAGGAAAATTGCATTTGCACAATATAAATTTAACATGATGGACAGATCTAGCTGAAAGCCATGCCCCTAAAAAGGCACTCCTCCTGAAAATAGCCTGAAAATTACATTTAAAAAAAGACCCAGCTGCTTGGTCAACCCAGCATCAGATGAAAAACTACCCAGTTGATGGTTAAATTAACTGATGTTTGGGTAATCCCAAAAACCCAACATGTTGGGCTATTTGCAAGACCCAACTGACTGGGTCAAAATAACTATTTAGCCAAGCGCTGGTTTACCAAATAATACACATTGGGTTGTTTTTAGCCCATCATTTTGGGGGTTAGAAATGCACTCACAAGGTCTGACAGAATCAAAATAAAAGCTATTATCTTGATGTGATGAATTAGTGGTGGTGGGAATATACTGGTTCCTTCCATTTACACAGCTATAGCAATAACAATTTCTTACTCTTTTATAGCGCTTTTCGTTACAATCTGAAAGAGCTTTAGGAAAAAATGACATGCCCTTAAAAAAATGTGTCAATAGATGGACGATCACGGCAGGCAAGGTTGTTCATTGGCTTGAGCTGTCAGCAAGGCTAGAGTAGAGGCAGTTTGGAGATGAAACGGAGTGGGGTCACATCCAGGGGGTTTCAGACAGCGCTTTCGGAAAGTATTCAGACCCCTTGACTTTTTCCACATTTTGTTACGTTACAACCTTATTCTAAAATTGAGTAAATATTTTTTTTCATCAGCAATCTACACACAATACCCCATGACGACAAAGCGAATGTATTAAAAATTAAAAATAAACAGAAATATATGAGTGGCTTTGGGACAAGTCTCTGAATATCCTTGAGTGGCCCAGCCAGAGACCGGACTTGAACCCGATCTAACCTCTCTGGAGAGACCTGAATTAGTTGTGTGGCAACACTCCCCATCCAACCTGACAGAGCTTGAGAGGATCTGCAGAGGGGATTGGGAGAAACTCCACAAATAAATGTATGCCAAGCTTGTAGTGTCATATCCAAGAACACTCAAGGCTGTAATCGCTGCCAAAGGTTGTTTCAACAAAACTTATTTCAGTTTTTACTTTTTATACATTTGCAACATTTTCTAAACCTTTGTTTGCTTGATCATTATGGAGTATTGTGTGTAGATTGATGAGGAAAAAATGTGTGTAATCAATTTTAGAATTACGCTGTAATGTTAAAATGTGGAAAAAGTCAAGGGGTCTGAATACTTTCCCGATGCACTGTAAACTGTGTACATACAGGAACGTACACCTGTACATTTAGTGTTTTCAATACAGACATGAACTCTATGTACTGATTTAATTGATCATTTGCACAGACTGATTGCTAGTGTTTGGCATCTAAATTAAAGACATGAGTAAGAGGACCATTTCTATTCTCAGGGAATGTTTGTCCAAGGATACAATTGCTTGTTTTCAATAGCGACCACAAGTTATGTACTCCACTTGAAAGATACCGGGAAAGAAATCATACCAAACAGCTGGTGCTCCATTGAGTCTTTACAGGTGAGATGCACTGGGCCAAAACTATTTGAATCAATGTTGTTTCCACGTAATAAAATGATGTTGAATCAATTGTAAAACTGATTGGATTTGAAAAAAGTAATTCAAGTAAGGGGATTTTATTTATTTTTTTCACCCAAATTTTAACCAGAATCCAATGACATGGTGATGTTTCACGTTGAATTCACGTTTGACAACAACCAAATGTAAGTCAAAACTAAACTTTGTGTGCCCAGTGGGGAGCTGTATGAGCAACTGGCTGAACATTGGCATCAATCTACAGTAATTAGCCCAGGCAGCCGATAGTGCAGATCTAGTGCACACTATCATCTAATACCCTGAATACACCGCTCGCGTTGCGTGCACGAGTGTTGCAAAATAAATTAAGAAATCTATATTATTCAATTATTGCGTCAACAAGCATCTGCGTTGTCAAGGGCTTAAAATAGATCAGTTCTATTTGTGACGCAGATCGCGGTGCAAGTCCTGCCTCTCCCATCTCCTCATTGGTTTATAGAAGCAGATACTCACATGCCATCTCCTAATTGGTTATTCCCACATGGGTGATTGAAAGACAAACTGTGTTGTCGGTCATCATGGTAATATTATGAAAGTTTAGATGTCAATCGCCATGTAAATTCAAAGACGAAAAAGCCTGGACGGAGGAGAGATGACTAGAAACGATTCGGTTGACCGTTTTATTTGTGGATTAATTGTCGAAGTAGAGGACCTTGTGCTTTTTAGGTCAAATAACAACTCAATGCTTATATCCCAGGACAAATTAGCTAGCAACAGCAAGCTAGCTAAATAGGACAAATTAGCTAGCAAGTGCAAGCTAGCTCTCTAAATTGCCATAAATGTTTAATGCTTTTCGACCTGTTCCCAAAGTAATGTAATTGGTTCAGAGTTTGTTTTGATATTATAACCTGCGTGTCGTGATTGCATTTGGTGTGGGGGGACAAAATTAATGTATGCACGATGGCGCACACGCGCAGCCGGTTTGGGTTCCATGTTAGATTGATGTGCATTCCCCATATTACATTTGTGTCCGCTGTGGACCGACTCGTACATAAACCATTCATGATTCAGGCTTTTTAAAAATGTATTTCACCTTTATTTAACCAGGTAGGCTAGTTGAGAACAAGTTCTCATTTGCAACTGCGACCTGCCCAAGATAAAGCAAAGCAGTTCGACACATACAACAACACGGAGTTACATATGGAATAAACAAACATACAATCAATAATACAGTAGGAAAATCTATATACAGTGTGTGCAAATGAGGTAGGATACGAGAGGTAAGGCATCAATGGCATCATTTCCCTCTTTAACTAGCTTTAACAGTGAAAAGGCACAACAACAAAAACTGGAAATATATGTGTAATGTGAGTAAAACACCATTTTCCACCACCATTTTTGTATTTTCAGACAATGTAGGATGTTGCACACCCTTGGCTGAATGCAGCGTGCAACATCCCACATTGTCAGACATCCAAATGGACATCCAATAGTTGTGGAAAGTTGTTTTATTAAGACAGTACAGATATTTTTGCAGTTTTTTTACAGCCTTCTCCCCTTTCAAGGTAGATAAGGAGGGAAATTATGCCATTTTAGCCTGAATCGAGGATGTTTTATGTACAAGCCGGGCCATGGAGGACATGAGCATATTACTTTGAATGCACATCAATCCTAGACGATAGTGCAGATCTAGCATGCACTATCGGCTGCCTAGGCTAATGAGATTTTTTTTATGCATGTGCTGAGAAACTCCACCTGATAAGGCTAACGTTGGATTCTTGCTATCCCCATGATTGACAAGAGCCCATGTGACATTATTCTTCGCGCATCTTATGAGTGCCAACAGCCGTAATTGGCTTTCTTCCTCACACAGGCACACACATTGTTTTGGCTCTCAGATCTTCCGAAGCTCCCTTGTGTGTTCTCTCTCTCTCTCTCTCTCTCTCTCTCTCTCTCTCTCTCTCTCTCTCTCTCTCTCTCTCTCTCTTCCGGGTTCACACATGGGTAATAGAGGCCATCTGCCTAAAAGGGCATTGTCAGCAAAAAAGTACCAAAAAGATTTCAATTATCAATATACCATTTAATATATCGCCTCCAGGCCAAACAGTCTGGCATCTAGACAGCGCGAGACAGAGGATGTTATCTCTCAAACGCATCAGCAGTATGGCTACTGCCTTTCTGTGGCAATTTGGCATCTCATGGCTGGGGGGATGGCCAGTCTCATTTGAGTACACTGTAGTGTAAAGTTACAAGAGTATGATGCTCTAGTGCAGGTATTCCCAAACTGGGGTACGCGTACCCCTCACCTTTTCAAACAGTCCATTTATATTTTCCAACAGGTCTAAACATTTGGGTGAGTTGTTTTTCTCGCCAGAGTAGCCTCGTTTCAAAACATCAAAATATCAAGTTAAACGAGTTAGTGTTCAGCGAAATAACAACACAATGTCAAATACAGGAAGCCTAGTTAAATAATTAACATCCAATCACATCAACCGTTACTCTCTCACGGGAATTCCACTAACGGTCCATAGCCAAACGTAGCTGCAGCTCATGTTGGTATCTGTACTGATGGCGCAACAGGGAGACAGGGAGACATAGTGGAGTGGTAACGTGTGTGCAAGCAGTTGCTCCAGATGCCACTTGGGTACACTGCAGCATCCACCGAGAGGCACTTGCTGTCAAGGGAGTGCCTGACAGCTTGAAAGATGTTTTGGACACTACAGTGAACATTTTCTTAAAGCAAGGCCCCTGAACTCTCGTGTATTTTCTGTACTATGCAATGATATGGGCAGCGACCATGTAACGCTTTTACAACATACAGAAGTGCGCTGGTTATCAAAGGGCAAAGTATTGACACGTTTTTTTAACTGAGAGGCGAGCTTAAAGTTTTCTTTACTGACCATAATTTTCACTTGTCTGACCGCTTGCATGATGATAAGTTTCTCACACGACTGGCCAATCTGGGTGATGTTTTTTCTCGCCTGAATGATCTGAATCTAGGATTACAGGGACTCTCCGCAACTATATTCAATGTGCCGGACAAAATTGAGGCTATGATTAAGAAGTTGGAGCTCTTCTCTGTCTGCATTAACAAGGACAACACACAGGTATTTCTTGTGTGCAAATGAACTCAAGCTTACGGACAATGTCAAATGTGATATCGTTGGCTGGCCCTCGCTTCATACTCGTCGCCAAACCCACTGGCTCCATGTCATCTACAAGACCCTGCTAGGTAAAGTCCCCCCTTATCTCAGCTCGCTGGTCACCATTGCATCTCCCACCTGTAGCACACGCTCCAGCAGGTATATCTCTCTAGTCACCCCCAAAACCAATTTTTTCTTTGGCCGCCTCTCCTTCCAGTTCTCTGCTGCCAATGACTGGAACGAACTACAAAAATCTCTGAAACTGGAAACACTTATCTCCCTCACTAGCTTTAAGCACCAACTGTCAGAGCAGCTCACAGATTACTGCACCAGTACATAGCCCACCTATACTTTAGCCCAAACAACTACCTCTTTCCCTACTGTATTTTATTTATTTATTTATTTTGCTCCTTTGCACCCCATTATTTTAATTTCTACTTTGCACATTCTCCCATTGCAAATCTACCATTCCAGTGTTTTACTTGCTATATTGTATTTACTTTGCCACCATGGCCTTTTTTGCCTTTACCTCCCTTATCTCACCTCATTTGCTCACATCGTATATAGACTTGTTTATACTGTATTATTGACTGTATGTTTGTTTTACTCCATGTGTAACTCTGTGTCGTTGTATGTGTCGAACTGCTTTGCTTTATCTTGGCCAGGTCGCAATTGTAAATTAAAACTTGTTCTCAACTTGCCTACCTGGTTAAATAAAGGTGAAATAAATAAATAAAAATATGGCAAAGCACCTGAGTGAGTTGGGTGCGCAATTATGCAGGTACTTTCCCGAAACTGAGAACACAAACAACTGGATTCGTTATCCCTTTCATGCCCTGCCCCCAGTCCACTTACCGATATCTGAACAAGAGAGCATCATCGAAATTGCAACAAGCGGTTCTGTGAAAATGTTATTTAAATCAGAAGCCACTGCCAGATTTCTGGATTGGGCTGCACTCAGAGTATCCTGCCTTGGCAAATTGCGCGGTTAAGACACTGATGCCCTTTGCAACCACGTACCTATGTGAGAGTGGATTCTCTGCCCTCACTAGCATGAAAACTAAATACAGGCACAGACTGTGGAAAATGATTTAAGACTGAGACTCTCTCCAATACAACCCAAAATTGCAGAGTTATGTGCATCCTTTCAAGCACACCCTTCTCATTAACCTGTGGTGAGTTATTCACCATTTTCGATGAACAAGTAAGGTTTTATATGTAAGATGGTTAAATAAAGAGCAAAATTATTAATTATTATTATATTATTTTGGTGCCCTGGTCCTATAAGAGCTCTTTGTCACGCCGGGTTGCGACAAAAACTCACACTCATTCTTATGTTTAATAAATATATTGTATAGTGTGTGTGGCAGGCTTACAATAATGGCAACAACAAAAAAACATTTGAGTGTGCGCTGACCCAGGTGCTAGAGGGGGTACGCAGCTGGAGATTGAATGTTTGAAGGGGTACGGGACTTTAAAAAGTTTGGGAACCACTGCTCTAGAGAGATGACTTTGATCATGAAATAGGATAAGGCTTTTGAAGATGTATCAGCTTTTGCATGAACTCACTACATCCTAAGGTATTACAGACAGACCATCAGGTTGGTACAATCTATTTGTATTCATTCCAATTGGGTTCTTCATTGACACATCACTCTTATATAAGATGATATGTTCATAAACTGTACAATTTTTCAAAAGCACCTATGAAGTCCTATATAATTTGGTTCAGGTGTGAGCCAATTTTCACTGCTTTTATTTAACCAGGTAACTTGACTGAGAACCCATTCTCATGTACAGCAACAACCTGGAGAATATTTACAGGGGAGTGGCGATGAATGAGCCAATTGGAAGCTGGGGATGATTAGGTGGCCATAATGGTCAGATTGGGAATCCAGCCAGCACACCAGGGTTAACACCCCTACTCTTACAATAAGTGCCACAGGATCTTTATTGACCACAGTGTCAGGATACCCATCAAAAGTCCCAGCCAAAAGGCAGCACCCTACAGCACATAGGGCAATGTCCCCAATCACTGCCCTGGGATGTATTTTTTTAGACTAGATGAAAGAGTGCCTCCCATCCATGGACCAACCAGGACAAATGCTGCTTAGTTTCAGAGGAGATTCATTCATACAATCAGTCATGGGAGGTGTAACTCCTAGCAAACTTCTGTATCACCCATACTATGTGTAAAAGAGAAAGCTCTATGTGTGCTCATCGAACATATCCCACCCCTTCATATTTCAAATGATATCCTCATTTGTTTTACGGTTCAAAATTAAACTAATAATGGGAATCAACAAAAAGTTATTGAAACAAATTTTGAAGCAAAGTTGTGCATGTGCATATATTACAGTAAGATATGCACATGAACAACTGAGAGCTTAAATATTAAACTTTTATTTGGGTTTCACCGCTCTTCGTCTTCCTCTGAGCATTCACTCTGCACCTGAATGAACATACTGCTTAAAGACAGTGAGAAACATGATTAACTTTTTATACCTTTCACACGGCCAACTATTCAGCTTCGGCAATGGCATCACAAGGTACAACGCCTTCTTAAATACATGTATGAGTGAATAACGCAAACACTGCTCAGATTTAAATAAGTCATTGTACTGTAGTGTAAGAGTTGGATTTAAAAGAACGGTATGTTTCTAAGGATTTTTTTTTTTAATCATATTTTTAAGGATTTTTACAGTTTCTTTAGGCTAAATACGTATATAACATGCTACGCTGGTGACCAATTTTTAAGCAAATGTTTACGTCAGTAAATCATGCTTTCAAGGCTGTTATGATCTCTTTTTCTCCCGTTATTTTTTCCAACATCTGCTCCTGAAGCCTCAAGGTTAGAACTGCCTCCAGGGTAACTGTGATTGTTTGGAGCATATGTTGTTTATGAGTTGAGCCAGAGCATCAAAACAGTGCAGAAGAGCTAGCTAGCTTCTCCTGGAATGAAGCTGCTTAAAGCTGCATAAGATTAGCAAGGATGTGTGAGTTTTGATGGAGATCTAGCGTGAAATATGTTTCGGGCAAAAGGTGGCAAGGTGTCCTGATGAGAATCTAGTCAGCTAGCTGAACTTGTCACGACAAACTGTCATACTGCATGTGTTTTTTGCATGTTTTATGTCTTGTGTCTCTTGGAACTATTCATAAGTATTCATGACACCCATAGTAGTGCATTGAACATGTCCACCATCTGACAACGTATTTACAAGGCAGACTACATGTTTCAAATGTGTAATTTCCCTATTTTGCCAAGAGACACATTTCGGCTCCTCTGTCCTGTTTGTATGCAGTGGATATTAGATTGCAGCAGCTGTCTTGCAGTGTCCAGATTGCGCCCCTCTCCTCTGTGGCACCAATCACACTCTATCAGGGAATACTTTAGCTCCAGCTATGACTTTAGACGTGGTGACAGAAAACTAAAAACAGTCTGTCCTCAGGGATTGGTCTATAACATCATTCTAATATAGGCCAATTTGACTTTATCTTTTTACCTCCCAAGGACAGGGTAGCACCTGCTGAAAGAATGTGATTTTATGTGCATGTTTATGGACACCTTGACTCTGGAGACTGGAAGGTGACTGATGGCTCGCTGCTTCCCAGAGAAAAACTTGCCCTACCCACAGACACACCCCTCTTCCCATTAATCAAAATGACACGGAGAGGGGAAACTTCCCCACATCCCACGTCTCCTAAAGACGTCTCCACAACCTAAAGAGGACATTATGTCTCTAGCCCCGACAGGTAGAGTAGACACAGGGACAGCACACGGAAAACAGAAACAAATGAAGAAAGAGTGAAAGAGATGGAGAAAGGTTAAAAGATATATTGAAGCACATTCCTTGACATACCTGTATTTTATTCAGCCAAGACTAAAACAAAGGTGCATTGATTCTTATGAATTATGTAGGCCTTACAATATAGGTGTGAAAGTGAAGTGTAACCATATTTATAGAGGTTAGTTGGTGGGGCAGTTAGGTGGGTGGGAAGGAATGCACATATCGCTGATAGACAGATACATTGATTGACAGAGACATACATACACAGCAAACGCTCCAGTGTTACAGCAACACTGGCCGTATTGAATTGAATACTGGGCCAGTTTCTACACGGGTCCACACTTTTCAGTAACAAATTATGCTCCTACACTTAGTCAGTGTGAGGGAATTAACAGTTTTAGTGTTATGCAATAACACCTCCTCCTCTTCTTCGTCTTCTGCTTCTTCTTCTTTGGGATTCGGTTGGCAGATCGCATCCAACTTGTAGGTGCATACACCGCCACCTACTGTACTGGAGTGTGATGCCAGGCACGGCCTACCTACATTCATTTGCGTTGATACAAAATTGGGAGAGAAAAAAAATGCCCTGACAATTATTTGCCCACAAAGAAAAACACCACCTATTCCACTATCTAATCCTACTCCAGGCCAATGGTCTGGGAAGACAGAACACTATCACTCAACACACCCTGCAAATCTTCTGCAGTAAAATCTCGCAATCCCAAGCACTTCTCTGCAGCTGCCACCACAACCCTCAATTTTCTGTGACTTTACATTCCATTTCTACAGTACAGTTGTCAACCATGGCTATGAATTCTAAGAAACCTTACTGAAGCACATATTATTCCTATCCCTTTCTCTTGGTCTCTGCTTACTCACAGGAATCCTCTCAGGATCCTTCACCCTGTACCCATCTTCCTCTACCACTCTCTTCACTGCTTCGGCATACATACACTTTCTGTACTACTTTGACCCTGGCAACCTCAACCTGTCTTTCCCTCACTGGACACCTCCCATCTACAGCCCCATGGGCACCCCCACAGCTTATACACAAAACTACACATTCCTTCGTCTCTTCCTTCGTCTCTTGCCCTCTTGCACACTTCTCACATCTAGAAATCTCCCTCCTGCACACGGTTGCAACATGACCATAAGCTTGGCACCTAAAACACTGCAGGATATTCGGAACAAAAGCTCTTACGGGATAACTAACACATCCTAACTTGACCTTGTCGGGCAAAGACTCTGTATCAAAACTCAGCAGGACAGACAATGTCTTCACCGTTTCACCACACTCTCCCCCGGATCTGCGTCTCACCAAACGGAAGGGCATCACAGACACCAGGAGTCTTCAATCTCAGCTCATCCTCAACACTTGCCATCCCCATTATAACTCCTATCAATGGCGCCCTTCACCGAAGAGCAAAGCAAGTCACAGTCCTTGTCCCGAGTCGCATGGATCGGAGCGCCCGCTACCTCTTCATCAGATCTTCCAGAAGGCTGATGAAATCCCCTACTCCATATTTACTCATAGTATGTTCCACTTTCATCCTTTTTTTCCTGTCCACTATCTTACCGCCAACCTAACCTGCCGCTCTTAGACCACCACCACAATAACACCTCATATAGTATGTTTAACCATAACACCATAACACCTCCCGTTGGATTAAGGACTTTGCAATAATATTTACAAGTCTTTAATGCCATATGCTCGTATGTACTTTAAGTGTAATGTGGTATAACCATCAACCTATTTTAAGGACGTGGCCTGTTGTGTAAATGCCACCCATTTTTTGGTGTTATTCAGGGGATCCTTTTTACCCTGTTAAGGTCGACGTGCCTTGGGAGAACGGCGGCGGTGGCGGCTAATCGACAGTAAGTATGGAACTGTAGCAATTTTAAATGTGGTGTTTAAGGCTCAGTGCCTTTGAATCCCCTAGACCTGCTCTCCTCCTCCCTTGACATACCTTCCGTGAGTGTTGCAACACATTAGTGTCTATATGAGTATGTGAATTAAACATATAAACCTAGTGATATTTGCTTGTGAGAAATCTGATATTGCTGTCTATGGAAGACTGTCTGGTAGGAGCTCCTGGAGCTGAACATATTTGGAAATTATGTAGGCCTATTGAGATAGTGCCTTGTGGTGCTGAAAATGAAAATAAATTGCATCCTGATATTGTTGTCTGATTACCATGCTCCACTCCTTGATGCGAAGACCCTGTGCTATATTTAGCTTAGTCCCAGGGACTTCACATTGCATCTAAGAAAGTAGCAGGGTACTGCTAAAGAAACAGTATTTTATCTGTATTCCTCCAGCATTAATTAAACATTTACAAAGACTTCAGGACTGGCAGTGGACATACTCAAACTTCAATTAATATAACCATAGACCACTTAAACTTTCACAACACTTGCACTTACGGATGGCCAAAAACAAAAATTGAAAGCCACGCCTTCACTTAGTCATCGCTTTTTGAGTGAATTGTAGAGTTAACACCCATTACTTAATTTGTTTGTTTGTTAGTGACAGAACATGGCTGTTGAATTCATTCAACTGTGAGTTCCAGCTGTAGGGAAATATTATGATTACAATTAAACTCTTTAGAACAATACATGAAATATATCATAGGCCTTCATTTGATGGGCAAGTTTTACCTTAAAACAGTGGTGTTAGGAACCTCCTGGTTTACTGGCGACATTAGGCCTGCAAATCACATTAGGCTGGCTTGCTAAGGGATGTATAATTCCTATTCGAATCCAGACAGAATTAAGAATGGAACAACTAGTTCAGTAACGGGTGCGATACATCTAACTAATGTATGTTATTTATCTTTGTGTACCATAAGATGAATCAATCAATGTACACGCAAAAACACAGATATTAAAAACAATCCTAAAAAGGTCTACCTGCAGTAGATCGAGCATGCTAGGAGATCTGATAATGATCAGTGTGGTTTTGGTGGCAACGTTTTACTCTTCACAGAGTGGAATGGAATGTATGGCGGGCCTATGGAGAACCTACCTCAGAACAGTAACATGCAATACATGGACTGATGTTTCGTCAGCCAAAATGGTAGTAATAACGACAGATGGAATATGAAAATGAATGTCGCTTTTGCTATGTTATTAAAAGTTAAATGACAATGTTATAACGAAAACATTGTAACTTGAAGAGATTTCACAATATGTACCTGACGTTTGCAGACGGTGTGTGGAAAATGTCCAGACCAAAGAGAATGTTTTTGTAAAGATGAAATGTGAAGTTAGTTGTCTAAATTGGATCTGAGTAAAATCCAGACCTTGCCTAGTAACTAGTTACGCCCAGAGAACTTGCCCTAAAGGTGGAAACGCCCATTTCTGACCCAAGGGTATAAAACATGTGAGTTAAGAATGAACATATCAGACTAGGTGACCACGAGCTACAGCCAAGCTCTGAGATAGTTGCAAACTCAAAACACAACATGAGGTTGAAAAAGACAAAGGAACCTTTTAACAATCTATGCTACGGATGATTAGCTGTGTCTAAGAGGGTGAACTCAAGCAGACCACCCGGTTACCACTCTCCAAGTAATCGTGTGTCTACACTGCTTTCATTCCTATCCTGGAGCCTTGAGCTGCACGGCTGACCGTACTCAGAAGACCCCCTTTCAGAACGAGGGTGAGGAAACAGACCACTAAGAGAAAGGACACTGACATCGTGTGGACAATCTGAGAGTTACACCCGGTAACAAAAGGGCCGCCATCAGAGGAGAAGGAGGAACTCGGTCCACGAGGAGATACCCAATCAGAGACCTTCGACACGTAATTACATCATTATATTCTGACCCATAAGAGCGGCAGTTCGGGGCAAGGTTAGGTTTAAACTAAGCATGGTTTAGAAATGTACCCAAGTGTGTTTTTCTCTTGTGCACTCTCTCTTTCTCTCTCTTTTTAAATCCCCATTTTGTGTAACACGTGTCATATTGTGTTGGCACGCTAGGGACCTGTTTCATTGTACTAAGTTCTAATCAATAGCCTAGACTGTGTGTTTGTGGATGTCTGTCTTATATTATCATTTTAGCTTGTCAGTAAACAAATAATCAACTCAATTGTTTTGGTACGGACTGACTTAGTGGGACTCGGCTTTGTGCAGATTTCCAGATTACGCAACGTTCAGGATGAGACTGTAGAGGAAATTAATTAATCAGCAATTGTTGTAAAATCGATATTCTGATATTCTTTGAGTTAATTTGGGGAAATATAAACTCAATATAACCAAACTTTCCCATGGTGCCCCAGGTTAATGAGTTAATATTTACCTGATTCATTTAATCACGTAAGTATAAACAGTTAATCATTCGATGAACAGCAGTCGTCACATTAATCAATACAATGTCACGACAACACTTACATAGTTTATTTAACACCTGAATCAACTCTAGAAATGCTACACAAAAAAATCCACATCAGGTAACAATGGCTAATTTGCTGTGTAGATGGGTAGACGGATACAGTACCGTGGATGCATACAGACACACAGAATTTGTAGGTAACATAGTTGGATACATGCTCTTCTCAAAATGACTGCATCAGCCTCCCTCCATTACTTAGAGAATACAAAAGTGGCCTTTGCCCTCGTCAATTTCAATATCACACAGGCCACAATATCTGCCTTGACAATATCAACTTTTCTCTCTCTCTGTTCCCTTCACTGTGATGATATTACAGTACGAAGGTGAGCGAGATAGTGTGTTACTCAGTTTAAAGCATTTTGATAGTGTCCCTCACCACAACATCCCCAATCGTTGGAAATGCAATTATGCTAATCATGACAGTCGAGGACAGGGGCAACAAAGCACTTTGAGTTTTTACCTCCTCTCTTGCACGGCCCTCGTCCCCGAGAATAATTACACTTAAAAGCACATAAGTTGGGCCCTCTTAACAGCTCGAACAGAGATGAGTTGGAGAGCTAGGTACTTTATATGTGTGGCAATGCTCTTTAAAATGTTTACTGGTCAGAGGGCGGAGATGGTAAATGGACAGCTAGGGCTGCAGCAGAGACTCTGACCATGTGCGTACTCCCCTCCCCCCACACACACACACTCCCTGAATGCTCTCAGCACTATTGGTCCTTTAGTTTCAGCATCTTCACATTAATAGGACTGCGGAGACCAGAGGAACGCTTAGCAATGGCTCACATTGTGGTGATGTTCTCCGAATGACAGAGTAATTGTTAGACTAATGATTTAGTGGAGTTATTCTGCCCTTTACACGATAACATGACTATTACCAGTCTAATTACATGGTAATAACATCATAGCTTGTTGTGTTATCATTATTGCGTATTATTGATTTTGGTTACATCTTTATTGCTTATATTGCTGTTAGAATCCTTATTACCTTGTTAAGACTAATGTATAGGACAACTATGCTTCTTTACTCTCACTTCGAGCATAAGCGTACATCTTTATCTACCATATTTATATTTAGTGTTACTTCCCACGCATGGCTGGATTCATGATTGCGGTAGAATTCATGATATTGAGCTGTACTGTCAAAGAGGGGTTTCTAGCCTCATGCCTCTCCATGTTTCGTGCATTTCAATATATAACTCAGATCTTTCAGGCCCCACTGCCCTCTCACCGGGCTAATTATCCTAAAGTGTTCTCCAAACCAATAATGTCACTTTGCGTCAGGGTAGCGGAACATTCTAGCTTCCTAAAAAGAATCTCGGGAATGAACCAGAGACAGTGATATGTAGTGTGTGTGGATAGAACAGCAGCACCGGAGCAGCAGGAGGCCAGCTGTGACTCGGCTCTGACTGTGTCCCCCCCACACTAAGTCAATGTAGGTCATTTCTTCTGATTATATTTCCTGGGTTTTTCCCTGTAGAGCCCCAGAGTGTAATTATGTGTGATTATTAGGTCATGGCGAGATATCATTAGCCCACAGACAGTAGAATGGGATGCACTTATCCTACACTGCAGTCTTTGAAGATGGGGAGGACAGGCTCCGACAAGTTTCCACGTAACTCTAGTCATATGAAGATTTCAAATGGGGTAATTAACAATGTTACTTATAGAGAAATAGCGAGAATACTAATAATAGTAGATACAACTATATCCACGCTGCTGATGCTCTTTTCTTGAAACTATACAAACAAATGTGGCTGGATGGTTTGGGGGAACCAGAAGAGAAACAGTGTGGTCAACGTGTTTTTTCAAGAGGTTGTGCACATTCTGCGCTCTAGACCTCACAACCACTTTCCTCTGGGAAACAAGCCCAATCTGACTCGCGTATGTTAATCCTCGGGTGTTTAGAAGTCAAGGAGAGCGCCTCCTAAACATCTGTTACTAGGACTATGGGGCCGGCCTTTTCACCCTTTACTTAAAAGAGAAGCGTTTCATTACATGGAAAATGCACAGCAGATTGGATGTGCATTCTAAAGCAGGGAGCGGTAAGCCTCTAATGCAAATATTATCCATACATCCGAAGCCATGTATTCTCTCACAGATTAAATTCGCTATTCCTTACATGCTCTCTTTGCAACTATCTTCTAGATACCCCTTAAAACTATTTTAATCTTCAAAGCAAGTTTATACTCTGGATGGACAAGGTGGATCTTATTCAAGAGTGAAGAGAGTCGTCTCCAGCATCACTTGCCTTAGTGAGGATGGCACTTGGGAATAAATGGAGGATGTGATTGCTGGTATAAGTCTTCGGTAAGAAGTCATCATTCTCTGTAAAAACAGGATATGACACACTGTGGCAGAACGTCCTTTGCTGGCTCACCATAATCGGTCGTTATGTAATGCTCTAACTGTTTTATAATAGTAGCCACTTAATTGGATTTCTTTTAATGCCACGTATACGGTTGTGGAGTCTAGTTTACTTGTGCTCCAGTTGGTTAATATGACTGATGTTGTTTCCCTTGTTCACGTTGCTGGTCGAGAGACTGAATTGTCTAATGTACTGTGGACCGCACACTGCTTTGTAAACGTATTGTTTGATTTGATGAGATTGCCGCTGGCAAATGTGTGTGTGTGTGTGTGTGTGCCTTCTATGTCTCAGTCAGTACAGCTATTTAGCCTTTCTCTTAGCCTGCAGTCAAATACCATACCTAGTACATTTGTCCTACAGGATCTTATTAGTGAGGCAAGAAATGTTTCTTTGAGAGAGAAAACATCAGCAGAAGTGTGGTCCATCATTTACACTTTCAGCGTTCCTTTTTCACTTGTATGCAGAAATACTCATTTAAATTGAATGTACGAGGGTATAGGCCAATATGCTGCACAAGCACATATGTTACGTGCTCAAAAGGAATTGAATTTCATGTAAAAACATATATCATTTTATTTCTATTGCTATCTCTGTTGAGTGGAGGAAGAGAGGTGGAACAGAGCAGGTACTGTGGCGGAGCTGCCTGAGATATCATAGCCAGTACAGAGATGGCGGTCCTGGCCAGGCTGAGGACAAAGAGGTCATACTCAGTGGGACTTGGCCACACACACTATCGCACCTGCCAAGGAGCTATGGGAACTTCAATGCTAGGGCTGGACAGGGCTGGACAGGACTGGGCTACAGTGCTGTAGACTAGTACTGGTGCAGTGAAATCTCACTGGCTATGGCTTTCAAAATCCTACTCCCAAAGGATTTGAAAGAACACATTTATGTCCCATTGAAATATACTCACGAGTAATCAAATAGCCCGTTTGTGATATAGGACCCTACAATTACATGTTTTTCTGACAACAAGGTCATTTTATTTTGGTTTGAGATCAACAAAGATCTTGGATGATGAAGTCGATGAGAAATCATAATGACTTATGAAAGAAACTTGCTTAGATGTGTCTTCGGGACAGGGCCGAGGCACAATGGAGAGGGATTGCCTCTGACTTCTATTCTGCAGATTACTGTATTAAATGTGACATAAACCCGGGCAATTCCACTCCTATAATGGCCAGGGAGAAATGTCTCAAGCAGTGATTGCTTTCAGCTTCATAGTCCTTGAGACAATTGTAACAACGTGTACACAGAGTATGATGACTGTAAGTAAACCCCCAATGAATGGCATGGCACGTCGTCATTGTAAATGACACAATGGAGCCATTTTAAATACACTGTGTGACCCACTGAAGTGTTAAACATGTACTCTCCAATTAGATATGATGACATATGCAGTAGTAAAACTCCAGGGCATGTTCTGCCAGGCCCTGATAATAGCTTGTTAAGATTGACTACTGGTGGTCGAAGAGCTAAGTGTAGGGCACCACATAATCAGCTCATTCAGAGGGGAAACTGACATAGTGAGTGACAAAATGTTTTGGAGTTTTACTCCCGTGTCAATGCAACTCTGGTAATGCTGGAGTAAATGTAAAGATCTTTGACAACATCTATTGAATCCCTAAAGGAATTAGCCCACCTACAAAACAATGTCAGACATGCCGGAAGACTACGTCAGACAACACGGTATGGAGGATGTAGACCAAATCAAGCCTGGGTTAAAAAACAACCAAGCGCTGTGTAAACTGTGGAAAGAACACACGTTGGGTTATTTCGACCCACTCAGTTGGGTCACTTAGTTGGGTTGTGTCCCTTGACGATTGTAGGCATGGCTTAGTAGGGGCTTGGCTTTCAGATAGTTATTTTTGGCAACCCTTGCGAATAAAGGTCATTTCAGCTCCTCTGTTCTGTTGTGTTGTCATCACATGTTAAGGTTGAGCAAAGACACTTTTGTAGCTTTACATGCATAGCCACTTGAGGAACTCATACTCTTGGGTAAGCCCTGCTCGACATACAGCTAACAATATAACAGAACAGATTATCCGGGATGACATATACATGACATGACATGACATGACATTAGCCACGCCTCCAGTCTTCTGATCTGACACAGTGGGACATAGCTCAATAACCCAGCATCAATAACCCAACTGAGTGAACCAAATGGCTGGGTCAAAATAACCCAACATGTGTTCTGTCCGATATTTACCCAAATTGGGATGTTTTTATCCCAGGATTTATTTGAGTGTATGCAAGCAGGACACCAATTGTGTCCCTGCTCATATTCCAAACTTCAATCGTCCTGTCAAAGTTGGACTCCTCCAATGGTTGATCCCCAAGGCAAGGGTGAAGGAGAGTTCAACCAGAGGAGAACTACCCAATCAAAAGGACGGCTTGAGATGGGGGGGAAAGGAAGAAAGGAGGAAGAGCAATACTCCAATCAAGGAGCTAGCAAGATAGTCTCCGCGAGATAGCCTCGAGTATAAAGCAATGGTTGTGATTAACACTTCTGGTGTCATACACTGAAGATGAACTCTTAAAACCTCATTTGAAACCGTTGGGATTAGCTCCGTGGAAAGGCTTTCAAAAGAGAAGTGCTCACTATCTGATTTCCCTTGCGTTAGTGGCTATTATTCTTATTCATAAAATACTGCCAGAGACCACTGAGGATTTTATGTGTCTTTGGTGGTTTCATTAAATGGAGACATTCTAATTAGACTGGATGGACTTTGATATCAGAGTAGTTGAACACATTGATGAAACATTGATAATCTGTTACCAACGGTTACAGACTTAGTTTGATGTGTTCGCTACTATGCACTGTACTGACCATGTTCATGCCTGTTCACTCTCCACACATTTTCAGGATCAGCCATTGTACATTCCTTCTTGTGTTTGCTACATTCAAACTTCCTATTTGTGAATTGTCATGTACGTACATAACCCAAAACGATCTCTGGAGCGTTTGACTCCTGTCCATATTTGATAATTGTTATGGTATTCATGTTAACAAGGATATAGATGTCACAATCTGTTAATATGGCACATCAGTGGTGATGTGGGGTGGGGAGGGGTGGGGGGGGGGGGGATCTGACCGTCCTTGAAACCAACCCGTAACAATGGTTTAATAAAGTAGAATGTGTCATGCGTCTCCAGGGCCTGACAACATTAGTCTATCTGTCAATCAACCGTAGGCGCCCGTGCCACTTTGATGCCCCTTGAGTGTGAAATAATTAAGATGCTGTCGCACTAAACGCAGAAGCATTTGGTGCATAAAAAGACAATATCTCTAAAGTAATTATCACGGACACTAGCGCACCACCGTGCCTTTGTGTAATTACCAAAGTGACATTTTTACGAAAGACTTTGCATGGTGATTTCACGCGTTGATGTCATGTGCGTCCAAGCATCGGCCTGTCACTAGCAGCCTGTTCATTGTGATGAGACAAAATGCACCACCGGTAAGACAAATTTCAACTGATTTGACTCGCCAACTTTTTTACTCGCCAACTAAACAACTACTTGTTAGCATTGTCTACTAGTCAACTGATATGACACTGTCAAATGGAACATTTTGAAAAAGTAGAGGAAGTTACATTTGAACAAATCTTAAGTAACCAATCACACGTGGATATAAGAAACATTGTAGTTTTTGGAGCTAGGCAATATTAAGAACCCTGTAAAGTGCCTCAGTGGCAAATCTCTGAGTAAAAACCTTGGCTTTTTACTTGAATTTCAGAACAATTACTTACACTATTAAAGTATTACATTGTATTACCATTAATATTGGTCATCCCAGAACTAAATTCACACACAGTTTGGTCAGAATCTATCCACTAGAGATTATATTTCCATTACCAAATGTGATTACACAAGGCACAGGACAATCTGAAGGACATGTAAGGGATATTTTAGAGTAGGTGATATGTCAGCGCACAACAAAAAAACTATTTCAAACCTGTTGGAAATCTGTGTTCTTTTTCTAACAATATAATGTTTTTCTTGCTAGGTCATTACATTGTCAATAGTTGACATGACAACTCGAATGTAAGGTTTCGTTCACCATCAATCCGATTATCTACCTTCAGAGCTGGATAATGACAGTAATCTCAGAGTGTTCTCACCAATCAGCTGTCACACACCAAGTAGATCACGAGATGTGCTTTGTTGCTATGGTCACAAGCCCCGAGTGCACCGATATGACACATATCAAATCTCGAAGAGAGGGACACAATTTGAACTGCACCATTGTGCCCGCCTGTACATACACCAGGTAGCTAACCACAGCAACATCTCTTTTTTAAAATGTGTTTATCAATTGCAATCAACCAGGTATTAAATAGTATTCTTGGATAGTAATACTTTGATTACTGCTTAAGAGCACTTAATCTTTTTCGAAAGCCTAGCTAGGGGTAAGTAATCCTATTTTGATTTCCTCACTGATCACGGCAGCATTGTTCTTATCAAAGTGTTCAACGAGATTACTTTCATAATGAACATGATTACTCAGTAGGGGTAGATGTTTTGCCAATGGCAGTTCAATCACCACCCAAATGTCAAATCTGGAACAAGTTGCACCTTTATCTAACGCTGCGATGTTATCAACATGATCAACACATTTTATTTGTTTTTATTTTTTATTTTTGAGTGGCAGCCCACATGTATATATGATATGAACTAATTATGAAATTATCTGAATTTGTATATTGTATCTGTAACCCCTGCCCCACCAAAAAGGGACACATTTTTCAATGTATTTTTGAATGCATTTGGTCACAAACAGAAAGATACACCTTTAGCTACCACATCTTGGAAACAATCCTTGAAATGAAGGATCTTGCATCTCAGTGATGTGAATCAAGCTGTGTGAACCTTCCCTTTAGAAAACAACAAAGATCGCATGTAGAAAGATAGAAGACGTGATGTTCCTACATGTGTTCTCTGCACTCATTTGATTTACTCAACCACACCTCCTTAATTCCTGTAAACCATATGAGTGGGAGTGGGATAAATGGCATAAATGGCAAACCACTTTCCTCCACTACACTACAAGAGACACTCTTCAATGCTCTGTGACATTAGACAACACTATGGCTCTTGAAGGAGCTCTTGCAGTTGTACTTTTACTTCCACATGAAGAATATACTAATGGTTGCATTTTCCACAAACAACTTGTGAATAATTATTGCAAGCACGCATAATTAAATTTCACACCAGATCAAGTGCTCCGTCTTTATTCTCCCATGTCTCCCCCCGTTATGACATATCGGCTTATCCTGTTAAATCGTTCTGGCTATCAGACTCTGCAGTGTGATTGGTATGTCAAGCTCATATCCAGTTTGGAGAGGAGAGTAAATCAGAAGGATTGGGGACTGCAATATTATAGATACAGCAAAAACAGTGTCTCAACAGGGTGTGGAAAACCAATGCACATTTTTTTGAAGTGTCTCTGCCCCTCACTGTGAGATAGAGAGATCAGTCAGTCTTTGATGTTGGGGAAAGAAACATTCCCAAAATCAACAGGCCCTGTAATCTACAAATAAACCAGTGACAGAGTTGCTAACAGGAGCCCAAAGCCAGAGGGAGATGGATCCAATGCAACTTAGATTTGTCAGTTAATGCTCTCGTGCTATCAGAAACAAGGGTTTCTGCTTCACAGGAAGAATATCACGCGGAGGAAAAACCCATGGGAACACTGTCTGAATCTCACCAATGTGGGAAACTAGTTTGTTCCAGTCAGTTTTTTTTTTTTGCATTTAAACTTCTTCACTAATGAACGACGGAAACATGGAACACTTGCACAAGTCCAGACTGCTTATCAAGATGTCAGTATGTTCACACCGTCCTGTAGTAACACTCAGTTATAAGGCTAGCATTTGCTGAGGACATACAGAATCTACAGCACAAGTGGTGGGAGTATGAAGTATGTCTGACATATTGGTTGTGTAGTCAATGTGTTCTTGTACTCATCCGTGGAGGAGTAAGTGGTCATCATTACCTTTGGAACAAGTAACAAAGCAATGGTGATCATGTTGAAATCCTTTCTGCACATGCAGTCTTTATGCTCCTGAGATTAGCACCAACCTGCCACCCCTGAGTCTGAAGACTAGACATGGCCATATTGTAAATGTGCAATAAAATAGACCTTTAATTGTCAATTAATCTGTGGTTCATCCGTGTTCATTATGATGCACTTAGCGGAAGCGACTTTAACATTGTGTAGGAGAAGCATTACATTCTGTGATGCTAAAGCTTCATTTACAAGGTCGTAACTTACGGTTAGGTATCCTCCTCTGATGCACTATTTGCAATTTGGCAAGCAAACATATCTTCAGGCAAAGCCAAGTGTCCCTGTGGAGACCAAAGAGCGAAGGAGAGAATGTGAATTGTGAAGGTGATATATTCAATTATATGATATAGATATATCCCAAAAATATTATTACATTATTTTGTTATCAGAACAGACCTTGGGGGCATTGAAGTATTATTACAAAAAGTCATGGTGCAGAGTTTAAACTATTTATTTTGCTTGGTGCTGCTGCATTACAATGTCTTCCATATAAACTATGATTACACTATGGGAACGATTCAGACATCCAGTGTGTCCCCCAATCTCTTCTCCTACTTAATAAAAGTGTACTTGCTCAAACAAAGTGGTATGCGTGCCTTCCTTCCACCACTTTGGCAAAGAGGCACAAATCAGACACTTGCTGAGAGACAGTTTTACTGCTGCAGTAACTCTCACACATCAGCCATGTAGTCTGGCCACGGCGCCCCCGCCGTTGCTAGGCAACACCTTGGGGCCAGCTCCCCCAGCTGCTGACCTGATTAGTTAATCGCAAAAGTAAACTGAGTGAACAACGGAATCACTCAAACAGCAAGGCATTGACTCTTCTATTGTCACCTGGTGACGGACGACAAGACGTGTTTATGATGCCGCTCAGTGGGAGATAGGCGAGTAGGTAGTGCCCTTTAAGTCATGGGGTCACTAGTGCAATAACTTATGTAGGTCTGTCCAACTGCTGAACATGCAATAGCTTTGCCACAAATTACCTGATTCTGAAAAGTCTGTTCTGGAATATTTTTCAAGCAGTATTAGCTATTCCTAAACATTAGCCGTGATCAGTCTTTGTGAAACAGTGGATACATTTTTTTTTATTAGAAGGTGGATACCATTTGCATTCCACAGGGTCGTACAGTTAGTTTGAACGGTACAAGGGAACATTTCATATCCTCTGGACCACCCTGCATTTGCGTCGTCTCACTTCCATGTATAGCATGTGAAGCCATTCCAAGTGTGCTCGCTCCAGGTCAACCATGTCACAGTGCTGTAGTGAATGTAATGTGACGAACAGTGTCTTTTTGCTAGCTTATCTCCAGCTAACTTGTTAGCTCTGACTCAGAGCTCCTCTCCTTTTGTCCACTGTTGCCATGAGAGGTCTCACCATGGGGACAGCGCTTTGTTGTACAGACAGATATGAATTCATGTTCACAAAGAAGGACAGACATGGTAGAGGATTCCGACAGATAAGTGAAGGTCACCAATTTGAAAAGAAGATTTGAATCACATTGTCGTTGCTATAGCCGACAATTCTTTGATTTGGCTTAGTGATAACGGCTAGTGGATATCAAATGGTACTCTGCGGACATACAGCATTGTGAGCTAAGAAAGACGGTCTAACCAAGAATGATGTGTTATCTCTTTTGGGTTTCAGCTGATGATGACCGAACATCATAACAATAATGACGTCCTAAACCTAGAATGAGTCGACATTACGAGTAGCAGCAGCCACAACAGATCTTCCTAATTGCATCTGCTAATTCAAGTTATTTTATAAATTATGTTCCTTGCATGTGACAGTGGATGTTGTTTCAAAAGTGACAGATGCGCATGCCTTGCCTTGGCTATCCGACATACAAAGTAGCTTGTTCATGTTACTGCATAGTGGGCGTGTGTGCCTGCTGCGCTTGTCATCGCCAACGCAACTTAAACCACGCACCAAGTCTATTGACAATCAAATCATTTATTTCTCCTTTCCATCTCCATCAAAACACGAGGAGGAGGAGGAGGAGGAGGAGGAGGAGGAGGAGGAGGACATACTTTTACTGGAGCCAGAAATGACCTTTCTCTAAGAAATCCTTGCGAGAAGTCATTGGTAACCCAATTAACAGGAAATGTCACGCTGGTAATTACGTCCCACAATGTGAATCATCCACGGAGGGTAGCTGCCACTGGCCTCTTGCGGAACGGACGGTAGGTGACATTGAAGGCTTTTCTCTTTCTCTCTCTCTCTCTCTCTCTCTCTCTCTCTCTCTCTCTCTCTCTCTTTCATTTCCTCGGCCTCGATCTTGGCCTCTGTCTCTCTTTTTCTCTGTCCCTCTCTCTCACTCTATCTCTCTCTTTCGGTCGTGGTCTCTCTCGTCTCTCTCTCTCTATCTCTCTCTCTGCTCTGTCTTGGTTAGTAATTTATGGAGCTGGAGACAGGATGTGGGAGTATTGTCGAGCAGGTGATCAAATCTGGGACATTTGTCAGAACTACCCCAAGGTACAGCAGAGTCTGGCTATAATGACCAGAGTCTGTCTCAGATCCGAAAGAATTCACGAAAATAAGAAAAATTATACAAGAATAAGACATGGAAATTCTGATTTTAAAGGCTCAGTGCATGAGAAATGCAACAGTTGGGAGTTGGTGTTTAAACAGCTGTTACAGTCCACATTATCATATTTCAGTTGTTGTGTTAGGGAGGTTTTGTATATTTTTGTGTTTTTCGCAGAAGCTGTATTTTAGATGTATTGCACAGACATATATCCCACATATATCACCCTTGTGGTTTATGGCTTCCCTTTACATTTCAAAATATTCAAATATATAATATAGGCTAGATACTGATGGAGAACTAATTAACTTGGAGAATGCAGTGATTTGGGGAAGTATTTGTCCAACTAGTGTAGATGTGAAAGACAGCCCCATGCACAGATGGTCACAGTACATCTATCCCCCAGCAGAGCAGATGGGAGGTCTTGGCTTCCCAGCGCTACATTTATTTTGTTCTCAATTCCAGTTGTAAATTAGCTTTTGATGTTTTCTGTTGTTTAATATCTAGATTTTCCTCAGCCGCTGTGGCAGCATATTCACATGTCACAATCAATACATCTAGTAAATAAACCGACCTCAACATTCCACGGTTCCTGCTTAATGTGAAATACTGTTTACAGAAGAATATTGACATCATGATACAATGCACCTAAAATGATTCAAATGCTCGCATCGTTCATGATTACTGATGTGATGTGGGAAGAAATACACTATATTGGACGTAATGAGGAAAAACTATTCCAAGCTTTACACGAAATGCTTTTACTAAGATTAGCTGTGCACTTCTTACTTACCAATGTGGTTAATGTTTTCTTTTTATCCAAAGTAGTCTATTGAGAAACTTATTGGCAGGCTGAGAATAAAAGTTTCTTCAAACAAGTATTTGTCTTTTTTCTTCCAAAGACTTAAGTTGAAAATGAACACCCTCAAAGCATATACCCACTCCTCCTTACATTCCAGAATTGTTTTTTGCAATCATGAAAGTGCCTAGCAGACGCCCTCCCAAAACATTTTCCCATATGTGTTCTTGTCAACGAGGGGTGGGAACATTCTTTCTGCAGAGTCTCAGAGCTTGACCTTAGACATTTTTTGTTCAATTCCCTTTTGATAGGATTATCTTCTCAATTATTATGAATGATGGAGGCCTTAAAACACGTGGGCCGCTCTCTTTCATGTATTGTCCCTATCTATAATGACTTATTTTCATAAATATCATGGTGAAAACCGCAGTTCATCGCTGGTAAATGTTATAGGTGCTCCGTCTCGATAGTCAAACGGAACAAAGAGAGAGGAGAGCTTAGAGAAGACCAATTCTGATAATACAAGATTTTGACCCAGTTTTTTTTATTGTTTTTGGAGTGCATGAAAAGAAAAATGGAGTCTGGACAGTTTACCAATAATAAGAATATTTCCCCGCGAATAACTATTTGAGAAACATCTGAAGAGTAGTTTGCTGATATAGTTGGCTACAAATTAATGGATTAAAGTAACAATCATTTGGGATACCAATAAAGGGTACTGATAATGCTTTAGTGACAGTGAGGTGCCAGACATTGAGTAGAAATTGATTAGAGTTCAGGACATCTGAAGCCCCTCTCTGTTAAAAATATTGAATAACTCAGATACATATTGAAATCCTTTGCAATGACATTAGTGCAGTAGGAGATATACACCCTGTGCCAGATGAAGACAACATACGTACCTAGACTACCACAGTGTCCATGACATCTAAAGATATATATATATTTTTAAACCATTATTTAACCAGGTAGGCTAGTTGAGAACAAGTTCTCATTTACAACTGTGACCTGGCCAAGATAAAGCAAAGTAGTTCGACACATACAACAACACAGAGTTACACATGGAATAAACAAACATACAGTCAATAATACAGTAGGAAAATCTATATACAGTGTGTGCAAATGAGGTAAGATAAGGGAGGTAAGGCAATAAATAGGCCATGGTGGCGAAGTAATTACAATATACCAATTAAACACTGGAGTGATAGATGTGCAGAAGATGAATGTGTCATGTACTGTCATGTTGTGTCTTGTCTCTGTCCTTTCCCTTCACCCTGTCTCCCTCTGCTGGTCGTTGTTAGGTTACCTTTCCACCCCCTCTTTCCCCCAGCTGTGCCTTGTCTCCTCCTAACCACCTCGTCACCCCTTTTCCCACCTGTTCCCTTTTTCCCTCTGATTAGTCCCCTATATCTCTCTCTGTTTTTGTTCCTGTCCTTGTCGGATTCTTGTTTGTTGTGTTTCATGCCTGAACCAGACTGTCGTCATGTTTGCTGTAACCTTGTCTTGTCCTGTCGGAATCTGCCGGTCCGTCTGAGCCTACCTATGTTTGGTAATTAAAGAAGCTCTGTTTAAGTTAATTCGCTTTTGGGTCCTCATTCACGCACCGTAACAGAAGAATCCGACCAAGAATGGACCCAGCGACTTCGGATCCTCTCCACTCAGCCGTCGGGATCCAGGGAGCGATGCTAGGCAGACACGAGCAGGAAGTGTCTGCTGCTCGACATGCCGTTGAGACCCTGGCCACCCAAGTCTCCAACCTCACAGAACAGGTTCACCATCTCCGCCTCGATCCACCGGCCACTTCCAGGGCTTTCGAATCTCCGGAGCCCAGAATCAATAACCCGCCGTGTTACTCTGGGGAGCCCACTGAATGCCGCTCGTTCCTCACCCAGTGTGATATTGTGTTTTCTCTCCAGCCCAACACTTACTCCAGGAGCACTGCTCGTGTCGCCTACGTCATATCTCTCCTTATTGGACGGGCTCGTGAGTGGGGCACGGCAATCTGGGAGGCAAGGGCTGAGTGTACTAACCAGTATCAGGACTTTAAGGAGGAGATGATACGGGTTTTTGATCGATCTGTTTTTGGGGAGGAGGCTTCCAGGGCCCTGTCTTCCCTATGTCAAGGCAATCGATCCATAACAGACTACTCTATTGAGTTTCGCACTCTTGCTGTCTCCAGTGGCTGGAACGAGCCGGCCTTGCTCGCTCGTCTTCTGGAGGGTCTCCGCGCAGAGGTAAAGGATGAGATTCTCTCCCGGGAGGTTCCTTCCAGCGTGGATTCCTTGATTGAACTCGCTATTCGCATTGAGCGACGGGTTGATCTTCGTCACCGAGCTCGTGGAAAGGAGCTTGCGCTCTCTGTCGCCCCCCTCTCCGCATCACTACCATCTTCCTCTGCCGGCTCGGGTGCTGAGCCCATGCAGCTGCGAGGTATCCGCATCTCGACTAAGGAGAGGGAACGGAGAATCACCAACCGCCTCTGTCTCTATTGCGGTTCCGCTGGTCATTTTGTCACTTCATGTCCAGTAAAAGGCCAGAGCTCGTCAGTAAGCGGAGGGCTACTGGTGAGCGCTACTACTCCTGTCTCTCCTTCAAGATCCTGCACTACCTTGTCGGTCCATCTACGCTGGACCGGTTCGTCAGCTTCCTGCAGTGCCTTAATAGACTCTGGGGCGGAGGGCTGTTTTATGGACGAGACCTGGGCTCGGGAACATGACATTCCTCTCAGACAGTTAAAGGAGCCCACGGCCTTGTTCGCCCTGGATGGTAGTCCTCTCCCCAGGATTCAGCGTGAGACGCTACCTTTAACCCTCACTGTTTCTGGTAATCATAGTGAAACCATTTCTTTTTTAATTTTTCGTTCACCTTTTACACCTGTTGTTTTGGGCCATCCCTGGCTAGTTTGTCATAATCCTTCCATTAATTGGTCTAGTAATTCTATCCTCTCCTGGAACGTCTCTTGTCATGTGAAATGTTTAATGTCTGCTATCCCTCCTGTTTCCTCTGTCTCTTCTTCACAGGAGGAGCCTGGTGATTTGACAGGGGTGCCGGAGGAATATCACGATCTGCGCACGGTGTTCAGTCGGTCCAGGGCCACCTCTCTTCCTCCACACCGGTCGTATGATTGTAGTATTGATCTCCTTCCGGGAACCACCCCCCCCCCCGGGGTAGACTATACTCTCTGTCGGCTCCCGAACGTAAGGCTCTCGAAGATTATTTGTCTGTAGCTCTTGACGCCGGTACCATAGTCCCCTCCTCCTCTCCCGCCGGAGCGGGGTTTTTTTTTGTCAAGAAGAAGGACGGGTCTCTGCGCCCCTGCATAGATTATCGAGGGCTGAATGACATAACAGTGAAGAATCGTTATCCGCTTCCTCTTATGTCTTCAGCCTTCGAGATCCTGCAGGGAGCCAGGTTTTTCACTAAGTTGGACCTTCGTAACGCTTACCATCTCGTGCGCATCAGGGAGGGGGACGAGTGGAAGACGGCGTTTAACACTCCGTTAGGGCACTTTGAATACCGGGTTCTTCCTTTCGGCCTCGCTAACGCTCCAGCTGTCTTTCAGGCATTAGTCAATGATGTCCTGAGAGACATGCTGAACATCTTTGTTTTCGTTTACCTTGACGATATCCTGATTTTTTCACCGTCACTCCAGATTCATGTTCAGCACGTTCGACGTGTCCTCCAGCGCCTTTTAGAGAATTGTCTTTTTGTGAAGGCTGAGAAGTGCACTTTTCATGCCTCCTCCGTCACATTTCTCGGTTCTGTTATTTCCGCTGAAGGCATTAAGATGGATCCCGCTAAGGTCCAAGCTGTCATTGATTGGCCCGTCCCTAAGTCACGCGTCGAGCTGCAGCGCTTTCTCGGCTTCGCGAACTTCTATCGTCGTTTCATCCGTAATTTCGGTCAGGTGGCAGCTCCTCTCACAGCCCTTACTTCTGTCAAGACGTGCTTTAAGTGGTCCGTTTCCGCCCAGGGAGCTTTTGATCTCCTCAAGAATCGTTTTACATCCGCTCCTATCCTTGTTACACCTGACGTCTCTAGACAGTTCGTTGTCGAGGTTGACGCGTCAGAGGTGGGCGTGGGAGCCATTCTTTCTCAGCGCTCCCTCTCTGACGACAAGGTCCACCCATGCGCGTATTTTTCTCATCGCCTGTCGCCGTCGGAACGTAACTATGATGTGGGTAACCGCGAACTGCTCGCCATCCGGTTAGCCCTAGGCGAATGGCGACAGTGGTTGGAGGGGGCGACCGTTCCTTTTGTCGTTTGGACTGACCATAGGAACCTTGAGTACATCCGTTCTGCCAAACGACTTAATGCGCGTCAGGCGCGTTGGGCGCTGTTTTTCGCTCGTTTCGAGTTCGTGATTTCTTATCGTCCGGGCTCTAAGAACACCAAGCCTGATGCTTTGTCTCGTCTCTTCAGTTCTTCAGTAGCCTCCACTGACCCCGAGGGGATTCTCCCTGAGGGGCGTGTTGTCGGGTTGACTGTCTGGGGAATTGAGAGGCAGGTAAAACAAGCGCTCACTCACACTCCGTCGCCGCGCGCTTGTCCTAGGAACCTTCTTTTCGTTCCCGTTCCTACTCGTCTGGCCGTTCTTCAGTGGGCTCACTCTGCCAAGTTAGCCGGCCACCCTGGCGTTCGGGGTACGCTTGCTTCCATTCGCCAGCGTTTTTGGTGGCCCACCCGGGAGCATGACACGCGTCGTTTCGTGGCTGCTTGTTCGGTCTGCGCGCAGACTAAGTCCGGTAACTCTCCTCCTGCCGGCCGTCTCAGGCCGCTTCCTATTCCTTCTCGACCGTGGTCTCACATCGCCTTAGATTTTGTCACCGGACTGCCTTCGTCAGCGGGGAAGACTGTTATTCTTACGGTTGTCGATAGGTTCTCTAAGGCGGCTCATTTCATTCCCCTTGCTAAGCTTCCTTCTGCTAAAGAGACGGCACAAATCATCATCGAGAATGTTTTCAGAATTCATGGCCTTCCGTCAGACGTCGTTTCGGACAGAGGTCCGCAATTCACGTCTCAATTTTGGAGGGAGTTTTGCCGTTTGATTGGGGCTTCCGTCAGTCTCTCTTCCGGCTTTCACCCCCAGTCTAACGGTCAAGCAGAACGGGCCAATCAGACTATTGGTCGCATCTTACGCAGTCTTTCTTTTCGTAACCCTGCGTCTTGGTCAGAACAGCTCCCCTGGGCAGAATACGCCCACAACTCGCTTCCTTCGTCTGCGACCGGGCTATCTCCTTTTCAGAGTAGCCTCGGGTACCAGCCTCCGCTGTTCTCATCTCAGTTCGCCGAGTCCAGCGTCCCCTCCGCTCAGGCTTTTGTCCAACGTTGCGAGCGCACCTGGAAGAGGGTCAGGTCTGCACTTTGCCGTTATAGGACGCAGACTGTGAGGGCTGCTAATAAGCGTAGAACTAAGAGTCCTAGATATTGTCGCGGTCAGAGAGTTTGGCTCTCCACTCAGAACCTTCCCCTTAAGACGGCTTCTCGCAAGTTGACCCCGCGGTTCATTGGTCCGTTCCGTATTTCTCGGGTCATTAATCCTGTCGCAGTTCGACTTCTTCTTCCGCGATACCTTCGTCGCGTCCACCCGGTCTTCCATGTCTCCTGCATCAAGCCCGTCCTTCGCGCCCCCGCTCGTCTTCCCCCCCCCCCCCCCATCCTTGTCGAGGGCGCACCCATCTACAGGGTCCGTAGAATTTTGGACATGCGTCCTCGGGGCCGTGGTCACCAGTACCTCGTAGATTGGGAGGGGTACGGTCCTGAGGAGAGGAGTTGGGTTCCCTCTCGGGACGTGCTGGACCGTGCGCTGATCGAGGATTTCCTCCGTTGCCGCCAGGTTTCCTCCTCGAGTGCGCCAGGAGGCGCTCGGTGAGTGGGGGGGGTACTGTCATGTACTGTCATGTTGTGTCTTGTCTCTGTCCTTTCCCTTCACCCTGTCTCCCTCTGCTGGTCGTTGTTAGGTTACCTTTCCACCCCCTCTTTCCCCCAGCTGTGCCTTGTCTCCTCCTAACCACCTCGTCACCCCTTTTCCCACCTGTTCCCTTTTTCCCTCTGATTAGTCCCCTATATCTCTCTCTGTTTTTGTTCCTGTCCTTGTCGGATTCTTGTTTGTTGTGTTTCATGCCTGAACCAGACTGTCGTCATGTTTGCTGTAACCTTGTCTTGTCCTGTCGGAATCTGCCGGTCCGTCTGAGCCTACCTATGTTTGGTAATTAAAGAAGCTCTGTTTAAGTTAATTCGCTTTTGGGTCCTCATTCACGCACCGTAACAGAATGTGCAAGTAGAGATACTGGGGTGCAAAGGAGCAAGATAAATAAATAAATACAGTATGGGGATGATGTAGTTGGATGAGCTATTTACAGGTGGGCTATGTACAGGTGCCGAATGAAGAATGACTCAATGATTTTACAGATTTTATTGGGGACATTGGCTTATGCAGACAGTGGCAGAGTTTGGTTGCAGAAGGGGTAATACAAAGACATGCACCACTGACTTCTGGAGAGCCTACATGTAAATACCAAGATACAGTATATAATACTGCTTAAGTAAATATAGGCTCATTAGTGTACTTCATGCAGATAGCATTATAAAACTAATAGCATTATTCTATTAGCTCACAGCTGTGGGTTATCCAAGGTCCACATCACTTACAGGTCTCACATTAGCTACAGCCGCTTTCCAAAAATAATGTGTTAAAAATATCAGGCTCAATGGCTTTATCATATCATGGGCTTGTCTCATAATCTATATTCGATGCTAATTAGCTGATTAGCCTGCTTAGAAGAAAAACATGTGCCTGATCGCAGTAGGCTCCAATGACTGCCAACTGTCATCACTCGTCTGTGCGAGCGAAGGAGAGAGAGAGAGCGAATGTGGACGTGGACGACACTTCATTTGGGCGTCTGGCTGGAGGGTAAACGCCATATCTGGATTTTTTTTCTTCCTGTCACCCCAGTTTCTGTCTCCACTGCAAACTGAAGAAGAGATTGAAGAAGAAAAGCCTTGGTCATACTAAGTAGCATTTTTTTTTTGGAGAGCGACAGTTGAACACTGAGAGGTGTGGTTGAACCGGTGGTGGTTGGAGTCGATCCATGGGGATGTGTCCCAGCTCCAATGGGAGATGGAGTGCTTTGAAATCTTGGTGATGAGAAGTCGATTGAAAGATTGAATCATTTTTTATCTTTTAATATGAAGGCGTGGCGCTCGGCCTGTTGGCACCTTGGCCGGGCTCTTGATTGCTCACAGATTCCACACACCTAGATGTCCAGGTTGCTGAAAGTGCAGGAAGTAGCTAGACTATTTGTCCCCTTTTCCATACTACACTGAACAAAAATATAAACGCAACATGCAACAAATTGAAAAGATTAGAGTCAGTTCATATAAAGAAATCCGTCAATTTAAATAAATGCATTAGGCCCTAATCTTTGGATTTCACATGGCTGGGAATACACACGAAGCCCACACAATGCCATACTCGGTCATCTGTTCGGTACAGTTGAAACCGGGATTCATCCGTGAAGAGTACACTTCTCCAGCGTGCCAGTAGCCATCGAAAGTGCATCTGTTGGTCATAGATAACTTTTTTTTTAAAGGTAGGGATGTGGATCAGAAAACCAGTCAGTATCTGGTGTGACCATCATTTGCCTCATGTAGTGCGACACATCTCCTTCGCATAGAGTTGATCAGGCTGTTGATTGTGGCCTGTGGAATGTTGTCCCACTCCTCTTCAATGGCTGTGTGAAGTTGCTGGATATTGACGGGAACTGGAACACACTTTCGTACAGGTCGATCCAGAGCATCCCAAACATGCTCAATGGGTGACATGTCTGGTGAGTATGCAGGACATGGAAGAACTGGGACATCTTCAGCTTCCAGGAATTGGGTATAGATCCTTGCAACATTGGGCCCGTCCATTAGCGTGATGAAACAAGAGGTGATCGCGGCAGATGAATGGCACAACAATGGACCTCATGATCATGTTACAGTATATCTGTGCATTCAAATTGACATAAATAAAATGCAATTGTGTTTGTTGTCCGTAACTTATGCCTGCCCATACCATAACCCCACCGCCACCATGGGGCACTCTGTTCATAACGTTGACATCAGCAACCGCTCACCCACATGATACCATACACGTTGTCTGCCATCTGCCCGGTACAGTTGAAACCAGAATTCATCCATGAAGAGTACACTTCTCCAGCGTACCAGTAGCCATTGAAGGTGAGCATTTGCCCACTGAAGTCGGTTACGATGCCGAACTGCTGTCAGGTCAAGTCCTTGGTGAGGACAATGAGCACACAGAGGAGCTTCCCTGACACGGTTTCTGACAGTTTGTGCAGAAATTCTTCTGTTGTGCAAACCTACAATTTCATCTACTGTCTGGGTGGCTGGGGTCAGACGATCCCGCAGGTGAGGAAGCCGGATGTGGATGTCCTGGACTGGCGTAATTGCACGTGGTCTGCGGTTGTGAGGCCGGTTAGGTGTACTGCCAAATTCTCTAAAAAGACGTTGGAGGTGGCCTATGGTAGAGAAATGAACTTGAAATTCTCTGGCAAAAGCTCTGATAGTCATTCCTGTACATTGACAAAACTGCACATTTTAGAGTGGCTTTTTATTGCGCACCTGTGTGATGATTATACTGTTTAACCAGATTCTTGATATATCTGTCAGGTGGACGGATTATCTTGGCAAAGGAGAAATGCTCACTAACAGGGATGTAAACACATTTCTGGGATCTTCGTTTTTGACAGTATCTATACTTTACTTTACTATTTATAGTTTTGACTACTTTTACTTCACTACATTCCTAAAGTAAATTATGTACTTTT
Source organism: Oncorhynchus mykiss (assembly GCF_057628025.1). NCBI lineage: Eukaryota > Metazoa > Chordata > Actinopteri > Salmoniformes > Salmonidae > Oncorhynchus > Oncorhynchus mykiss. Next base: position 21,504,218 of record NC_143042.1, read on the forward strand.
TACTCCATTAGATTTCCCTGACACCCAAAAGTACAAAATTGCATTTTGGAATGCAGGTCAAATTCACACACTTATCAAGAGAACATCCCCTGTCATCCTTATTGCCTATGATCTGGCGGACTCACTAAACACAAATGCTTCAATTGTAAATTATGTGTTGGAGTGTGCCCCTGACTATCGGCAAATTAAAAGAAGAAAAACCAGGAACATTTTGCCATCTGGTTTGCTTAACATAAGGAATTTGAAATTATGTATACTTTTTTAAAATTTTAATACTTAAGTACATTTGAGCAATTACATTTACTTTTGATACTTAAGTATATTTCAAACTAAATACTTTCAGACTTTTGCTCAAGTAGTATTTAACTGGGTGACTTTCACTTTTACTTGAGTCATTTTCTATTTAGGTGTCTTTACTTTTATTCAAGTATGACAACTGGGTACTTTTTCCACCTGTTACACCCTGACCATAGTTTGCTTTGTATGTTTCTATGTTTTGTTTGGTCAGGGTGTGATCTGAGTGGGCATTCTATGTTGTGTGTCTAGTTTGTCTGTTTCTGCGTTTGGCCTGATATGGTTCTCAATCAGAGGCAGGTGTTAGTCATTGTCTCTGATTGGGAACCATATTTAGGTATCCTGTTTGGTGTTGGGTTTTGTGGGTGATTGTTCCGGTCTCTGTGTTTGCACCAGTTAGGGCTGTTTTGGTTTTTCCACATTTCTTGGTTTTGTTAGTCTATTCATTTTATCCACATCTCCCTGTGTCCAATTTCTTTATTAAAGAACCATGAGTAATAACCACGCTGCGTTTTGGTCCGCCTCTCCTTCGACACAAGAAAACCGTTACACCACCACTGAGTATCTGCTTGGAGTCATGTACCTGCCGTTTACCCATGGGGTACGCAGACCTGCACTATTTCTTAATTTATCTGAGAAATTCAACAGGGTTTGGTTTACTTTACTCTTAAACACTAACTGGATAATTATCATCTGCCATTCATTAGCATTGGCAATTTCCTTTTGTTGAGATGAGGAAAAGGAGGGCTGATTGAATTCCAAATTAAAAATGAAAGGACTGCAATATCTAAACATAATAACAGTCCACTTTACTCTGCTCGATAAGGTGTTGAGTTATGAGAAATGTGTAGGAGGTAAAAAGAAAAAAAAAAAAAACACAGTTTGTGTTTGACAATCTTAATCTATTCTTTCTGAGGACAAGTAAGGGTATGAAGTGAGTTGATTAGCAACATTCCACTTCTGAAATCTACAATTGTGCTACATTTCTTTTGCCTTTTGCCTACTTTTTCTAGAGTTAGCAAGACAGTATCAGTCATGTTAACCAACGAGAGCAACTAGTTCAAGATCTAATGAATACAACACATTACATGCACAAGACTAAACCACAATATTGGTATGTCTTGTAGATACATGCTACTTCCTGTCTTTGTCATTTACAGGCACACCTCAGGACACACTGGACAGTTTATTGGGGAATGTACTGTATCTCTACACCAGAGCCATTAACGACATCACTCTACCCACTCAGTGCTGTACTGCAGACCAGTTTTGGCACCAAAGATCTTCTTTGGCACCTCAGATGACATAGCTACTACAGTGACAAAATTATTATAAAAATGGCTAAATCTGTTCTGTAAATTGTTAGACATTGATCATCATACAGGTAAGTGGGATTGTATTCTGATGAGTTCACCTATTTGGGAGTGTATGGCACTTCTTTCTGAATCATGTCGATAACATCTTCACAGCAGTGTGCTGAGGCTCAAATCAAATAGGCAGATCCTCTTCTGTCTCTGGAGAAGGCTTGGATCAAATATAGAATCTTGGTTGGAATGTAGAATTTATGGCACTCACTGTCTCGTTGATATAATGTCATCTTCTGGGTGCTAATAGAGCCGAGCTAATGGAGTGTTTAAAAAGCACATGATGTATTATCTCTTCGGAAAATTCATTTATGACAAAGAACCTATGTCAACCCCATGACAGTCCTCTAAGCCTTGAAATAATATTAGAATTGACTGAGAATTCAGGGGTTTGCGTGCTCGAAGTGATTAATGTGAAGCATGTCTGTCTGCAGTGCACAGCATGTAGCATAGTGAGTTAGCCCTAAGCTAATTAGAGAAAGAACACTGGGATCAAACACAGCACTCAAAAGAGATGCTAAAAGCATTTTAGCCTATTCAACTCCCACCGCTTCTCCAAGACCTGAACATTAACTGTATTTTTACAGTGTATCTAGTGTGAACATCCTTAATGAAAAATGTATGTTATCGTTTATGCCATTTTATCCACATCTCCCTGTGTCCAATAACTTCAGGAAGTGGAAAATACCTATCTGAATGCATTTTAGTGTGTATATACAGTATGTGAAGGTGTTCTGCAAGCAAAGGCAGAGTAGTGCCCTGCGGTACACTACCTTCCATTGGAATTGTAAAATAGGTGGTCATACGTCAAATTAGATCACAAACTGTTATTGAAGCAGGGCTCCTCATATACCCTGTGGGATTCAGCTTGGCAGTAAGGACACTTTCAATAGGCGCTAATGCGTTTTGCTGTCTCATAACGCTTATATTTGATAGCAGCCAGGCAGAGCTGAAGGGCAGGTGTGTGTGTGTGTGTGTGTGTGTGTGTGTGTGTGTGTGTGTGTGTGTGTGTGTGTGTGTGTGTGTGTGTGTGTGCGTGCGTGCGTGCGTGCGTGCGCGCGTCCTCATCCCAGCCAGCTCTGTGATATTTTGTGGCTCTATACTCCATACATACCAACTCCTGAAAAATGACCTTTAATGCAACATGGTTGTCCCCAGTTCTTTTCCCTTCTAAATCTCCCTCCCTCCCTCCCTCCATAATTCCCAGCTCCCTCCCTCCTTTCCTCTCTCCAACATCAGGGCGGGTGGGTGGCGGTCTGGTTGAATAAAGCGAAAACAACTCTAACCTTAACAATTCAGAGCTAATGCCTAATCTTGACCTTAAACACTTGGAAATAAGACGTTTGGAATAACTTCAACATTTGGACGTTTGAGAAACATGGATGAACGTCTACTTCTGATGTGAGACTGTGAGAGCTTGTTGATTTCCTTCAGTCTATCTGGCATTAGTGTGTAAGCCTATAGCTTTACTGCCTAACATGCTGACCAAACTGGCTCGAGGCATGCGCCAGCGTGCGCATGCTGATTTTGTCTATCCCCACCTCACGCGTTCACAACACTCATGTTAAAATATTAAAATCAGGCGCCTCCTGAGTGGCGCTGCAGTCTAAGGCACTGCATCGCAGCAGTGGTGTAAGGTACTTAAGTAAAAATACGTTAAAGTACTACTTAGTAGGTTGTTGGGGTATACTGTATGTCATTTATTTGACTATTTATATTTTTGACAACTTTTATTTTACTTCGTTCCTTATGAAAATAACGTACTTTTTACTCCTTAAATTTTCCCTGACACCCAAAGTACTCGTTACATTTTGAATGCTTAGCAGGACAGAAAATGATCCAATTCACACACTTATAAACAGAACCTCCCTGGTCATTCCTACTGCCTCTGATCTGGTGGACACACGAAACACAAATGCATCGTTTGTAAATTATGTCTGACTGTTGGAGTGTGCCCCTGGCTATCCGTAAAAAAAAAGAGAAGAAAATAGTGCCGTTTCCTTAATATAAGGAATTTCAAATTATTCATACCTTTAATACTTGTATACCTTATTTGGATAATACAGTGCCACCGACACGGCCCACTACCAAGGACTGCCCCCCCCCCTCTCCTTCTCCGTGGCCAACGTGAGTAAGACATTTAAACGTGTTAACCCTCGCATGGCTGCCGGAGCCAGACGGCATCCCAAGCCGCCACCTCAGGGCATGCGCAGACCAACTGCCTGGTGTGTTTACAGACGTATTCAATCTCTCCCTATCCCAGTCTGCTGTCCCCACATGCTTCAAGGTGGCCACCATTGTTCCTGTACCGAAGAAGGCAAAGGTAACTGAACTAAATGACTATCGCACCGTAGCACTCACTTCTGTCATCATGAAGTGCTTTGAAAGACTAGTCAATGATCATATAAATATATGGATGAGCAATGGCCGTGTGGTATAGAGTACAGAATATACATATGAGATGAGTAATGTGGGGTATGAAATCACTATATAAAGTTGTTTAAAGTGACTAGTGATGCATTTATTACATCCAATTATTCATTATTAAAGTGGCTAGAGATTTGAGTCAGTATGTTGGCAGCTGCCACTCAATGTTAGTGATGGCTGTTTAACAGTCGGATGGCCTTGAGAAAGAAGCTGTTTTTCAGTCTCTCGGTCCCAGCTTTGATGCACCTGTACTGACCTCACCTTCTGGATGATAGCGGGGTGAACAGGCAGTGGCTCGGTGGTTGTTGTCCTTGACAATCTTTTTGGTCTTCCTGTGACATAGGGTGGTGTAGATGTCATGGAGGGCAGGTAGTTTGCCCCCGGGTTTGCATACCACCCCAATAGGTCCACAGACGATGCAATCGCCATCACACTGCACACTGCCCTATCCCATCTGGACAAGAGGAATACCTATGTAAGAATGCTGTTCATTGACTACAGCTCAGCAACACTATAGTACTGCTGCCTACATACAGACTCGAAATCATTGGCCACTTTAATAAATGGATCACTAGTCCACTTTAATAATGTCACTTGAATAATGTTTACATACCCTACATTACTCATCTCATATGTATATACTGTACTCTATACCATCTACTGCATCTTACCTATGCTGTTCGGCCATCGCTCATCCATATATGTATATATGTACATATTCTTATTCATTCCTTTACACTTGTGTGTATAAGGTAGTTGTTGTGAAATTGTTAGATTACTTGTTAGATATTACTGCACTGTCAGAACTAGAAGCACAAGCATTTTGCTACACTCGCATTAACATCTGCTAACCATGTGTATGTGACCAATAACATTTGATTTATTTTAAAACCAAATCATTTTAGACTTTTACTCAAGTAGTAATTTACTGGGTGACTTTCACTTTTACTGGAATAATTTTATATTAAGGTATCTACTTTTACTCAAGTATGACAATTGGGTACTTTTTCCACCACTGCATCGCAGTGCTAGAGGTGTCACTACAGACCCAGGTTCAATCCCCGGCTGTATCACACCTGGCTGTGATCGGGAGTCCCATTGGGCGGTGCACAATTGGCCCAGCATCCTCGGGGTTAGGGGAGGGTTTGGCTGTGAGGGGAGCCTTACTTGGCTCATCGCACTCTAGCGACTCCTTGTGGAGTGCGCAGTCACCGGCAGGCTGACCTCGGTCGTCAGGTGAGCAGTGTTTCCTCCAACACATTGGTGCGGCTGGCTCCGGGTTAAGTGGATGGGTGTTAAGAAGCGTGGTTTGGCGGGTCATGTTTCGGAGGAGGCATGACTCGACCTTCACCTCCCGTGCCCAGCGATTAGACAAGATTGAAATTGGGGAGAAAAAGGGGGTATTAAAAATACTAAAACCAACTGTGAACCAACCATATTAATTTGAGGACAGGTTGAAACACACATGAAACATTCTTGGATATTCAGCTAACTTGCTGTTGCGAGCTAAATTGTCCTGGGAGATAAACATTGGGTTGATATTTTACACTATATTACAGTGTTTATTTTCTTTTGCTGGATCTCTGTAGAATTTTCTAACTAAATCGTATATTCTCTACTCTAACAATGAATCCTTAGCTTTTTTTGTTAAATCTCCCCATCTTCTTCTTCTGTGGATTGTATACGGAGGTTGCCAACCAACCTTAAGGTGCATTAGAGCCACTAACTGGCCTGGAGTGTTTACCTACTGTAGTTCATCTTTCAATCACCCACGTGGGTTAGTATGCTACTAAAAACCATTAAGTAGATGGGAGAGGCTGGACTTGCAGTATGTCAAGCGTCTAAAATAGAACCAAGTTCTACTTCAACACCTGGCTATGCAGACGCCTGTTGACGTGCGTGAGCAGTTTGGATGAAATGATTGAATAACATGTAGGTGTACATTTATTTTGCTACATCTTGCACAGGCAAGGCAGGTGGTTTGGTCAGCATGCAACTTAACGCGGGCCAAATAGCCTACACACCAATCACCAAACACTTCTGGGAGCAGGCAGAGAAAGTTAGTGGACACACTGAGGCAAAAAGGACAATGTCTGAGTTTAATTCAGTAAGAGAAAAGCTGTGAAATGGAGTTGAAAATAAAGAGAAGGGAGGGCCAGAATAGTAATGTTTGGGAAAGATTTGAAGTGGTTAAAGAGGATTATAGCAGTGCCTATACTGTGTGACGACTGTGAGGCACTATACCCTACAATGAAGGGGACTTCAAGTAGGCCTATGGCACGTCAAGGGAACTGTAACCTACTTTTCAGATGGGTTAAATGAAACTGAAATCTGAACACTGACTGTAGGCTTATAACCTCTCACATAGTCTTAATATTAGCTCCTGCAGAATTAAGCATTTCTTGCAGTAAAATGATACACCTGTATATTTTGGCTCAGGAACAGGAGTGATTTCTTTCAGGAACAGAATATGATTTCTTTCTTTTCAGCATCTTGAGAGAATGCGAATGCACATTTAGAGATCATCTGTAGTAGAAGTGCTACAGTATCTTTATCAGAGTCATAAATACTGACAGTATTTCAACCACATAAAATAGGATACGCATGCAAGCCGTCTTATCAGAAACATATTAGGTCACAGTTTTCTATTTCCTTACAATCGGTCAAACTGATGGCATTTGGACATTCTGCACAGAAAATCGTTCAATGTTTTTGTTGTTGTTGTTGTTCTTGAGTTATTTCATTTTCTCCTCAGTCCCTAAACATCTTTTCTCCACGAAAGAAGCAGAGATGACAGAGAGAATTTTACCACTGTCAACTAGATTGAAGCATTCATTTTAGAATTTATGACATTATTCTGGTGTAGAAGAGTTTTATGGCAACACATAATGACAGAAGAGAGGCTAATTATAGACAAGATGACAGACAAATAACCTACCAAAATCTTGGAAATTAAAATCAGAATTATACCTAAATTAGGCAACAACAAAAGAATCCTGCACCTCCTGTTTTGTCATCTCTGACTCTAGCCTGCAACGCATTTTCTATATTTGTGGGTTAGGGTCGGGTGCGGACCTCAGGTTTTCACTTTATCACACAGTGGGCATTTGTGGATGGGTTACTTAGCAATTGCGGGCGGTTGCGGGTGAACGAACAGCTGACCCGGGCACCACTAACACACAAACATCTTGAGTATTTTCATTCCCATCACATACCTCATGAATCCTCATGAGGCAGCTGTATTTGAAGAGGAGGAGGAGGAGGAGGAGAGAAGAGAGAAGAGAGAAGAGAGAATAATAGCATCAGATTTTTTCCTTTTCTATAGTTTCATAAAGACAAGTTATTTGTGACCGTTTTAACAGAATCTGTCACATCTGACACATGGTGCAGTTTATCTGCTCTGCAGTCACATATCACAAAGAGAAACCTGAGGGGGTATAGAGGTTTCCCCCGCCTCCCAAATACACACACACACACACACAACACACACAAACACATGGATGACATGTAGATGACACACACACACATACACGATTTCAACAGCACAACATACGAACGAGTACCCCACGTTCAGCACTGCACCCCCAAACTCCACACCTGCCAACATGTGTTAGATGTTAGAGATGCTGTGTGTCTGGGATATCAGCAGAGCTCCACGCTCAGTATTCATGTCACTCTCCTTTTTGTGTGTTTTTTTCTTGCCTTGACTACTGTGCAAACGGCAGATTGAGTGAGTGTACTCAAAGCAAAGTACTTTGCTGTTTTTTTGGTTGGCTTTTACCAGACAAACAAACACTTTCCCAAACTTCCTCCACTAAATGAGGAACACATGCTGGATGCCCGGTCTCAAATGCAGACAGTTTACCGAAATAGAAAGGTCAAGATAAGGATGATGACGGGGGAATTGCAGTGAGTTTGACCTCTCTGGTGTTGCCAGGGGGAAGTAAATTGAACTAATCATCTTTGATTAAGGGATGGACTCTGGCTGGGAGTTAAGGTGACAACTAAGGTCATTATTCATAATGTGAAATGACGCATGGCCCGCAGCACCAACCAAGCAGCGCCACCCAGACAGACACCAGTATGGCAGTACTTGTGGATGCATACGGTAGTTAAGACAAATCGTAATTTCACATAATTCATTTATACGTCTGAGTAATGCCTGACAATGTGATGTGAATAAACTACGCTGAGCTCTTGCATTGTCAGCTAAACCCAAGAGAAAGGCATTCTGAATCTAGTTACAGTGCATTCGGGAAGTATTCAGACCCCTTGACTTTTTCCACATTTTGTTACGTTACAGCCGTATTCTAAAATGGATTAAATAAAAATGTAATATCCTTATCAATCTACACGCAGTACCCCATAACGATAAAGTGAAAACAGGTTTTTCAAAATTGTAGCAAATTTATAAAAAATGTAATAATAAAATACCTTATATTCATAAGTATTCAGACCCTTTGCTATGAGACTAAGGTGCATCCTGTTTCCATTGATCATCCTTGAGATGTTTCTACAACTTCATGGAAGTCCACCTGTGGTAAATTCAATTGATTTGACATGATTTGGAAAGTCACACACCTGTCTATATAAGGTCCCACAGTTGACTGTGCATGTCAGAGCAAAATCCAAGCCAAAGAAATTGTCCATAGAGCTCTTGGACAGGATTTTGTTGAGACACATTTCTACAGCTTTGAAGGTCTCCATGAACACAACGGTTCCAGAGTGCTCAGGACCTCAGAATGGGGCGAAGGTTCACCTTCTAACAGGACAACGACCCTAAGCACACAGCCAAGACAACACAGGAGTGGCTTTGGGACAAGTCTCTGAATGTCCTGGAGTAGCCCAGCCAGAGCCCGGACATTAACCCGATCGAACATCTCTGGAGAGACCAAAAAATAGCTGTGCAGAAACGCTCCCCATCCAACCAGACAGAGCTTGAGAGGATCTGCAGAGAAGAATGGGAGAAACTCCCAAAATACAGAAACTCCCAAAATGTGGAAAGAGTCAAGGGGTCTGAATACTTTCCAAAGGCACTGTATGATTGTTCACACAATCTGCCTTTGTTCCTAATCAACCAATAATCTTTGGTGCTGAAACTGTGCAGATGCTGAACGTACAATAAATGTAACAGCACAAGCGATGATATTGACAGTCTTTTGCAGTTTATTTGACCGCGGGGAACGAGCAGCTGTACACATAATTCATCTTTAAACACATGTTTCAAGGTCTGGATGTTGGGGGGTTGTTTATTTTACTGTCATGCTGGGTTTTTTTTTGTTGTTGCAGTTTGTCTCTCCTGCTAGCTAAACGGATGCAGGCAGAATCCAAAATCGAGTGTGTGGGTTTAGGAATTCAATATTCCATGGTTCTTGTTAGAGACTGAAGTGCAAACAACTCTTGCTCATTAAAATAATGTACGTCTCAAAGTCTGGGTGAATTCAGGCTGACCTTGCTCTAACAGTTGAACTCGGTTTCATCACAAAAGGGAATGGATGGAGTCTCACAAGTTAACCGTTGAGTTGTGCTGCGTCTTATTTGAAATATGCAACCCAAACTCCTACAGTTAACCCCCTACACTCTTGGGAATTGTCCTAAATGGATAGGGCATAACCATTGTAGAAAATAAAGGGAAGAGTTTGGAGATTATGGGAATAATTATAAGACTAAAGATGAGGACACAACACTTCACCTGTCACAAGACTGAATCCAAACATCACACTGTTGCTTTTTATGTGCATTTGACATTTACTGTACTTTTAGGCTCATTTGTTACTAAATCTGAAAATACTCTGGATACATTCAGTAACATAATACCAATATTTTGGGAACATTTGGGGTAGGTGCAAAAAATGGCAATGGTGTGAGTGAGAGGTCTAACGGACACACACCTCTCCAAAGTGTGCACAGTTCCTAAGTAATTTCAATGCGCTTTTATGACTTTAAAAAGATTCTTCAACTTTAAGTTGCTTTTTTTAGGTCTCATAGGAACTCCTTTATACAATAACTGTTGTTTTTTATGCAATCCAAACACAGTCCATTATAAATCACAATCTGGGTCAGGTGGGCATCATTTGAAAACTGGTTCTATTGCCAACATGACTAGCTTAATTATGAAACATGATGTTAGGTTCAATTCATAGAAGCAGATCATAACTTTGGTGCATATGGAATGGAGTCATCGAGTGCATTCAGATGCAAGGGCCGTGGCAAATTTTCTCATTCTGTTCAGGACAACCCAGGGTACAACGCCATGTCATCTTGTAACTGTACATCAAACATAGTGATCATAAACGTTGACACTGTATATTAAGAGAGTGTTATGATATGGAAATGTGAAGCTCACATTTGGACTCACAGGGTTTTGGCTTGCTTGAATGACATCAAGGCGGTATTTATTGTAATCTTCAAAGTCTCATCTTTCAAAATACATAGTCCTCGTAATTTATAGGAACTCCCTCGCTCAGACAACAAATATTTTCGAAAGTACCTGAGTCTGCTTTCTTCTGTTACCGTACAGAAAGCTCAGGCCCGTCAATGTTAGACATTTGTGAGAAAAAATGTTGTACACGTTATTCAAAAGTCTTTTCATGAGTCTTAATCCATTTATGTCCTTGACTAAATTAATTTCCCAAACAAGACTAGTTTATTCAGGGCCACAGTTGATGTGCTTCTGGACGCCAATGTTTGCAAAGCTACTTATCATGACTTTTGCTGAGGATCTAAGCTCATCTTGTTTATATGAGAAGAGAAATATGATTTGAATAAGCTTTTAATGGGCAGAGAAATGGCCCAAAGGACGTTGGCAATCTGAGGAAAGCGTTTAATCAGTTCAGAATCTATTTAGCAGGACAGACTTCTGTTATAAAACCTGGAAAAACATATACTGTATCAAGTGAACCAAGCAGGGGCTTGACAAATATGCACCTTTTCATTTGAGGATTCTTAGAGAAGTGCACATTTGTGTCAATGTAAAGGCTATAGTTCAGTGAGCCGTGCTTGTGTAATGAGTAACCTTGCCTAAGTAGCTTCCTAAGACTTGCCTAAGTAGCTCCCCAAAATAACGCCCAGGCTATAGCTCAGAGGACTAGGCTGTTCAAATTCAGTCTATTAAATTGTTATCACTATCTTGTTTGGAATCGTAGTGTACACTTCTACTGTATCTTGTTAAAGTATTTCATAAGTTGACGCAGTAGACCATATTGCCAAAATGAGGATTCTTGGAGATTTTGTGAGCGATACTTATCTCAAATTCAATTGCGTTGTGTTGGAGAAGAGCTGTGTCTCACGGTTGCAGCACTGCGACGTGGCGTTTGTCTCGATACGGTTGCTGCTGTGGGCTCAATTCACTGAGATTGCAAGCAACCCATTTTCAAGGGGACATTTTCTAATATCCAGTGACAGAGAGACAGAATGTTCTTGCTGGTTGAATTAGAATATGGTATTATGTCACACTCCACCCTCACTGATCTAGACAGACACCATTATGTGAGGCACTTGAACAGATCTAGCATTCCTTTTCATTTCTTCGCTTAGAAACATATTGATGAACGCCAGATGGAGAAAGTACTGCTCAGTATCAAAATCCATTTGAATCACCCGTCATTCTCGACGTGTAATGCTGAGATGATGCATTCACCTCCAAAAAACAGAATTAATGCAATGCTCAAACCCACTGGGGGAAAAAGATAAAAGCCAATGTGCTAAATATACTGATCTCTGAGATAAAAAGTTAAAGTTGAGGCATCTCAAACACATTTCTGCCAGCGGTGTGTCATGGCTCAGCTGTGAAGTCCAACCATTATGTGTGGAGAGAGAGAAACTATCGCAGTTCTGGGTCTTGACTTCATTGGTATTGCTGGTAAGTGCATGGGCTTCGGTACACTAGTCCCCAAAGTGAAATAAGTACCATGTGATCAAAGATATTACTGAGTATTTGAGCCAGTGGGAAAGTGCCCTGAATTTCTTTCCTTTCAGGGAAGGTAGCCTCCACAGGTAACCAAATGGATGAAAAAGCATGAAAAAGCAGCTACAGTATCACCATGGGCTCTATTGGCAGTGGTAAAATGACGTTGACCTCCAGTTATTTGACAGAACTGAAATCCCTCCATTTGCACAGATACTGCTGGGAGGTATCTGAATGCAATGCAGTATTCTACCTGCCTGGGACACAGTTCAGTCAGCTGTGTATTTGACTTGATATGTTTTTATTTTCCATGTTTCCACCTGCCATAATGTGTCTAAATACATAATGACAGAGTTGAAATATTCAATATTTTCTATATTCTGTATCCCACCCCTACCTTGCCACAAAACAACTGATTGGCTCAAACGCATTTAGAAGGAATGAAATTCCACAAATAAACTTTTAACAAGGCACACCTGTTAATTGAATTAACAAGGCACACCTGTTAATTGAAATGCCTCACGAACCTGGTTGAGAGAATGCCAAGAGACTGCAATGATGTCATCAAGGCAAAGGGTGGCTACTTTGAAGAATCTAACATATAAAATATATTTTGATATGTTTAACACTTTTTTGGTTACTACATGATTCCATATGTGTTATTTCGTAGTTTTGATGTCTTCACTATTATTCTACCATGTAGAAAATACTAAAAGAAAAACCCTTGAATGAGTTGGTGTGTCCAAACTTTACTGGTACTGTATATCTACAGTTGAAGTTGGAAGTTTACATACACTTAGGTTGGAGTCATTAAAACTTGTTTTTCAACCACTCTACAAATTTCTTGTGAACAAACTATAGTTTTGGCAAGTCAGTTAGGACATCTACTAAGTCATTTTTCCAACAATTGTTGACAGATTATTTTACGTATAATTCATTGTATCACAATTCCAGTGGGTCAGAAGTTTACATATTGTGCCTTTAAACAGATTGGAAAATTACAGAAAATTATGTCATGGCTTTAGAAGCTTCTATCTTTTGAGTCAATTGGAGGTGTACATGTGGATGTATACTCAGCAAAAAAAGAAATGTCCTCTCACTGTCAACTGCATTTATTTTCAGCAAACTTAATTAACATGTGTTAATATTTGTATGAACATAACAAGATTCAATAACTGAGACATAAACTGACAAGTTCCACAGACATGCGACTACCAGAAATTGAATAATGTGTCCCTGAACAAAGGAGGGGGTCAAAATCAAAATAACAGTCAGTATCTGGTGTCCTCACACGCTGCATTAAGTACTGCAGTGCATCTCCTCATGGACTGCACCAGATTTGCCAGTTCTTGCTGTGAGATGTTACCCCACTCTTCCACCAACGCACTTGCAAGTTCCTGGACATTTCTGGGGGGAATGGCCCAAGCCCTCACCCTCCGATCCAACAGGTCGCAGACGTGCTCAATGGGATTGAGATTAGGGCTCTTCGCTGGCCATGGCAGAACACTGACATTCCTGTCTTGCAGGAAATCGTGCACAGAACGAGCAGTATGGCTGGCGGCATTTTCATGCTGGAGGGTCATGTCAGGATGAGCCAGCAGGAAGGGTACCACATGATGGAGGAGGATGTCTTCCCTGTAACGCACAGCATTGAGATTGTCTGCAGTGACAACAAGCTCAGTCCGATGATGCTGTGACACACCGCCCCAGACCATGACGGACCCTCCACCTCCAAATCGATCCCGCTCCAGAGTACAGGCCTCGGTGTAACGCTCATTCCTTAGACGATAAAAGCGAATCTGACCATCACCCCTGGTGAGACAAAACCGCGACTCGTCAGTGAAGAGCACTTTTTGCCAGTCCTGTCTGGTCCAGCGACAGTGGGTTTGTGCCCATAGGCGACGTTGTTGCCGGTGATGTCTGGTGAGGACCTGCCTTACAACAGGCCTAAAGCCCTCAGTCCAGCCTCTCACAGCCTATTGCGGACAGTCTGAGCACTGATGGAGGGATTGTGCGTTCCTGGTGTAACTCGGGCAATTGTTGTTGCCATCCTGTACCTGTCCTGCAGGTGTGATGTTCGTATGTACCGATCCTGTGCAGGTGTTGTTACACGTGGTCTGCCACTGCGAGGACGATCAGCTGTTCGTCCTGTCTCCCTGTAGCGCTGTCTTAGGTGTCTCACAGTACGGACATTGCAATAAGGCACATTCACGCAGATGAGCAGAGACCCTGGGCATCTTTCTTTTGCTGATTTTCAGACTCAGTAGAAAGGCCTCTTTATTGTCCTAAGTGTTCATACCTGTGACCTTTATTGCCTTCCGTCTGTAAGCTGTTAGTGTATTAACAACCATTCAAAGGTGCATTTGGTGTGATAAGTGCAAATAAACAACAGATAAAAGTATCTATATCCACAGTAAAACGAGTCCTACATCGACATGATGTGCCGCCCAGTAAGGCGACAACCTGAAATGCCGCCCAGTAAGGAAGGAACCACTGCTCCAAAACCGCCATAAAAAAAATCCAGACTACAGTTTGCAACTGCACATGGGGACAAAGGTCGTACTTTTTGGAGAATTGTCCTCTGGTCTGATGAAAAATGGCTTAAGGACAACAACGTCAAGGTATTGGAATGGCCATCACAAAGCCCTGAAAAAGCGTGTGTGAGCAAGGAGGCCTATAAACCTGACTCAGTTACACCAGCTCTGTCAGGAGGAATGGGCCAAAATTCACCCAACTTATTGTGGGAAGCTTGTGGAAGGCTACCCGAAACGTTTGACCCAAGTTCAACAATTTAAATGCAATGGTACCAAATACCATCTGTCCTAAGACAACCTGAATGTGATGAAAGAAATAAAAGCTGAAATAAATCACTCTCTCTACTATTATTCTGACATTTCACATTCTTAAAATAAAGTGGTGATCCTAACTGACCTAAGTCAGGGAATTTTTACTAGGATCAAATGTCAGGAAATGTGAACAACTGAGTTTAAATGTATTTGGCTAAGGTGTAAGTAAACTTCTGACTTCAACTGTAAATACAAGTCTATGTATAAAGGCATAATGGTAGAAATGTAAAGAGCGGTGGTGTTGTGAGTAATAGTAGGATCCAATGTTGTGAAAGGGGACCCGCGCCATGATATTTACAGCTCCCGTTCATCATTAGTGACATCCAATCTGCACTGCATTGAAACTACCCCGATAAATTACTACAGACGAACAAAAGATGTTCCAGCACCAGCCAATTTGACAACTGCCAATTACTACTAGACTTACACTGTAAAACAATGATGTTGTTTAAACGGTAACTTACTGGAACCAGTTACCTATAAGTTACTGTAAAAGTAGGTACTGTATGTTACCGTAAATTCAAACTAAACTTTGGTTTAACAGTACATTACTGTAATGTAATATTAAACCAATGTTTCTTTGGAATTCACAGGTACATACTCTACTTGTTTTTTTTACAGTAAATTACCGTAATAACATATTATTTAAATGTTTTACTATGTATCAAATACCTGGCTTACTGTCAACCAAAACAATTATTTCATAAAAATACACGCCAACTTGTGTACCATAGGACTAAATGGTCTCTTATGGATACATTCTTAGAAGTAAAGGAGCCTGGAAGAACCTTTTGGGGTTCTAAAAATTGCCACACGGGATCCTTTCCAGTTCAAAGGTTTCTCTAGGAACCCCTCTGAAAAGGGTCTTTGAGAAATCCCTGTGTAAAGGTTCAAACCGGAACCTTTTGTGATGGGAGGGGTTAAATGTTTTACCTTTTTAATAATATATTGTAGGGGATGCAGCCTAACAGAAGATTGTAGGCGTGGCTTATTGGAGGCATGGCTTTCAGATAGTTATTTTTGGCCACCTGCTACAGCAACTTTAATTCCTGTTCATCATGTAAAAATTTCATACACTGCAAAGTTCAAAAAAAATTATATTTATGCATATTCTAATATAATGTTAATGGTTAAGTATAGTAATAAAGTGGTAACTAACTTTGGCACTAGAGTTACTCTGTAACCTCATTGAAATTACAAAACCGTCAATATTCAACCTTAAAATGTGATGACAATTACAACAGAACAGATGAGCAGCATTGACATTTACTCTCATGGCTGGCTTAAAAAGGTCTTAAAGTCACGTCGCTACTAAGCCACACCTCCAGTCCAGGGTTCCTCCAGGAACGCTTTGCTACATTAAAAACATGAAAGGTTCCTCCAAGAACCCCTCAACTAATCCAAAGTTGCAAAGATGAACCATTGACTAGCAATGGGGATCTCCAGGGTTCCTCAAGTCACCACTAATTCTAGTAGTGTATAGTGATAATTGCTTTGCAATGACTCACCACATTCATCAGCTAATTTATATTCATGTTTATCCTCGGAGATTGTATCAAAATGCAGGAGAAGCGTCTCTTCCACTTGCCAGCTCTTCCGAAAGCAGGCCTTGGGAGTATCAGATACTAGCTATACCCGCTTCTGTTACACCCAATCACATTTCACCTCTCTGCCAGATGCAGTGGTTTAGCATTCAGGGAGATTCACATATCCAAATTTACTTGAAATTAAACTTCAGATTGATCCACTGAGGACTTCCTTGCTAAATTGTTCAGCTCCTGTGTGCGGAGCAAAGCAGAGCAGAGTGGAGCTCTCTTGGATAAGGCGGGCGGTACGTTAGCTAGGGCGGGTTATGAGATACCCTTATCAAGATGGCAGGCAGGCCTACATAATAAATGTGGAAATAAAGCAGCCAGCATCTGTGATCCGCTGCAGCAGACAGCCCTTTCTTTCTGGCTATATCAGAGGCACATAATAAAGCTTTGTTTAATGCCACAGCTCCTCTCCTCTGCTCTCTTCTCTTCTGTCAGGGCAGAGCTGACAAATGAAAGGGCCCTCCTGACTCCCAGATAAGCCCAGGAGATCCCGGGCTAGGGATCATGGGCCATGGAAAGAGCTGTATGTAGTCCTGTAATTATCCCATCCAGGCTGGCTGGCTGTGAGTGAGTGAGTAAGAAACAGAGACATTTGCCTGCTACCTCTCAATTAGAACAGAATTCAATTGTACACCGAGGGGGTTGATGTGCGTGTCTGTGTGCGTGTGTGCGTGTGTGTGCGTGCGCGTGTGCGTGTGCGTGAGACAATAGCCAGATAGTCTGAGGTTGTGGCATTGAAGGTTTCTCCTGTAAGCTGTCTTGTGGTGACTGTGTCCGCCGCTTAGCTTTAGCCAATTAAAAATCAATTAATGAGTTCAAAGTCCTCTTGCGGGCTAATGGGATATGTATGGTTGGACTGATAAGATTCACTGTAGGTATCCTCATATGCACTATGTGCTTTATCCACCATTATATTTCAACAATAGCAGTGTTTTTATATCTGTACAATCTGTGCAGACAGAAAGCAATTTGTTCGAGGTCATAAGCTAATTAGCTAACACCTTTTTGTTTCTAACCCCAATGAAACATTGAGCTAATTTCTTGTTGTATTTTTCAGTATTTGTGTCCAGAGGGGTTTATGAGGCAACTCGGGAGAAAATGCCCTACATTCACATCGGATTATGAGGCATTACAATATTGCAATCGCTCAAGCAAACCTTAATTCTTACAATTTGTATTTATTTATTCAGATAGTTGAGGAAGTGGTGTACTGTATATTATGTATGTGTTTACAATCCACATCCCCGACAGAGAGATTGACAGGAGTTAGGAGAATAAATTGCTTGATGTAGCCTGCTTGTCCATTTCTCAAGATGCCTGATCTGACATTAATGGTAGATAGACTATACTGGGCACTCTGTTTATTTTTTTCCCCCACTTCTCCTCTCTTCTTCCCCTATCCCCCCTATCCCATCCCCCAGTAGCCCGGCGCCTTACAGGCCCATCCTCCTTTATCTGTGGGATGTGTAGTCATCCGCCCAGCCTGCAGCGCAGCAACCCCACAACGAGGGTCAACGGAGGTCATCCAACCGACAGACCAATCTGAGACATGCGTGCACTTCTCATGACCCAATACGTCACTCAGAAACACTCCGCCGCCACCATGTCTCATCCTACCGTAACCTGTCTCATCCTACCGTAACCTGTCTCATGCACCAACAATCCCAAATGACAGGACACAGGATCTTATCAGGGCTGCTGAGCCTGCTGGGGACAAGGAGGGCCGGCCCAACACACAGGTAGGTAAACCAGTCCCAGTCTTCTGGGAAGAGGTGGTTAGGTTCAGTAGGGGGGTAAGGTAGAAGCAGAACAGGGCCTAAGAGGATGCAGGTTAGCAAAAGTGTTGGTGTGCTATCTGTCCTTAGACAACCTGAAGTTGTTTACACAAACTAGAATGAACATTTATGAATTGCTTATGGATGTGTGACATGGTCCTTATGTAGTAAATCATTATGGATAAAATGTCAAATCATTCGGAAATATAACCTATCTGGAGAAGCAGAGAGTTGTGCAGTTGACAACGGGGCTGTAGTGCAAACCTTATTTGACAGTAGAATGTCAGCAGAAGAAATGCTGGATCCAACAATGTCAATTCCTACTAGTCACCTCAACATGTCAACAGCCTGTCTCACCAGTCAACCCTGCAGTAAAGACTGTCAATACAATACACACCCACATTTACCGTAGACAGAGTTAGAGTGACGGTGAGGTGGAACTGTCTACGGCATCACAATAAATAAGCACCGTTAATGTTGACAACAGAAGTTTAATATGCTGTCAAATGGATGAAGGATTTAATGTTGCATTGTGTCTTCTAGCTGAACGAGGGAGGGTTCTCCACTCCGTGCGTCAGCGCTGCCTCCACTCCCTGTTTTCAATGTACATGTGGGAATTGGATTCATTGAGTAGCGGACTGCAGTGTGTCATGCTCCACCTTCTCTATTATCATCTTTAACAACTGTATGTGACATGTTTACGAGTCCTCTCATTTGGAACCATTGCGTCATCTATTTTCTCCCTCCGAATGTGATCAGTCATGAAAAGCTTCTCCCTTGTGGCCGAAGAGAGTAATACATGTCAGAGATCAGTAGCAGCTTGGCTGGAGAGAGAGTGTGAGCGAGAGAATGAATGAATACACCGCACATTGGCGGAGAGTAAAACGTTCCCATCAAAGCCACTCCCATCATTATCAGATTCCCCAGCATGCTCTACTGCAGGTAGACTTTTTGCTGGATTGTTTTTCAAATCTGTGTTTTTGCATGTACATTGATTGATTGATTACTTTTCTGCCACACTAAGATAAATAGCATACATTATTCTAAACTAATCCATTCTGTTAGTTAGATTTATTGCACTGATATGGTTGTTCCAGTTTAAATGGTTTAGGTAGTCTCCTCACAATTTTTCTAACCCTGACAAACATCCTGAATGCAGGTTGTGGTTGACTAAAAAGTCCAACTGTTGGCTGGATTCCAATAGAAATTACACATCTGTAACGGTGGCACATAATCCACAAGGTTCCTAACATCACTGTGTATGGGAAAAATTTGGCCATCCAAGTAAGGCATTATGAAATACAGTGCATTCGGAAAGTATTCAGACCCCTTGACTTTTCGCACATTTTGTTACGTTACAGCCTTATTCTAAATTGGATTCAATAAAAACATTTCCCTCATCAATCTACAGACAATACCCCATAATGACAAAGCAAAAACAGGTTTTTCGAAATGTTTGCAAATGTATAAAAAAACAGAAATACCTTATTTACAGAAGTATTCAGACCCTTTGCTATGAGATTCGAAATTCAGCTCAGGTGCATCCTGTTTCCATTGATCATCCTTGTTTTTACAACTTCATTGGAGTCCACCTGTGATATATTTAAATTGATTGGACGTGATTTGAAAAGGTGTAAACACCTGTCTATATAAGGTCCCACAGTGCACGTCAGAGCAAAAACCAAGCCATGAGGTCGAAGGAATTGTCCGTAGAGCGCTGAGACAGGATGGTGTCAAGGCACAGATCTGGGAAAGGGTACCAAAAAATGTCTGCAGCATTGAAGGTCCCCAAGATCAAAGTGGCCTCCATCATTCTTAAATGGAAGAAGTTTGGAACCACTAAGAGTTGGCCGCCCAGACAAACTGAGAAATCTGGGGTGAAGGGCCTTGGTCAGGGAGTATACCAAGAACCCAATGGTCACTCTGACAGAGCTCCAGAGTTCCTCTGTGGAGATGGGAGAAACTTGCAGGACAACCATCTCTGCAGCACTCCACCAATCAGGCCTTTATGGTGGATTGGCCAGACGGAAGCCACTCCTTAGTAAAATGGCACATGACAGCCCGCTTGGAGTTTGCCAAAAGGCACCTAAAAGACTCTCAGAGCATGAGAAACAAGATTCTCTAGTCTGATGAAACCAAGATTGAACTCTTTGGCTTGAATGCTAACTGTCACGTCTGAAGGAAACATGGCACCATCCCTATGGTGAAGCAAGATGGTGACAGCATCATGCTGTAGGGATGTTTTCAGCGACCGGGACTGGGAGACTAGTCAGGATCAAGAGGAAGATGAATGGAGCAAAGTACAGAGAGATCCTAGATGAAAACCATCTCTAGAGCGCTCAGGACCTCAGACTGGGGCGAAGGTTCACCTTTCAACAGGACAACAACAGCTAAGTACAAAGCCAAGACAATGCAGGAGTGGCTTCGGGACAAGTCTCTGAATGTCCTTGAGTGGCCCAGCCTGAGCCCGTAGTTGAACCCGATCAAACATCTCTGGAGAGACCTGAAAATAGCTGTGCAGCAACACTCCCCATCCAACCTGATCGAGCTTGAGAGGATCTGCATAGAAGAACGAAAGAAACTATCCAAATGCAGGTGTGCCAAGCTTGTAGTGTCATACCCAAGAAGACACAAAGCTGTTATCGCTGCCAAAGGTGCCTCAACAAAATACTGAGTAAAGGGTCTGAATACTTATGTAAATGTGATATTTCAGTGTTTTATTTTTAAATGTGCAAACATTTCTAACAACCTGTTTTTGCTTCGTTGTTATGTGGTATTGTGTGTAGATTTTTAAACAATTTAATCCATTTTAGAATAAGTGTAACATGACAACACGTGGAAAAAGTCAAGGGTTCTGAATTCAACAACCATGTCTCTGTTACTAACAAACACAGTCATGGGTGGTAACACCCGGAAAGTATGGCTTAGTGGGGGCGTGGCTTTCCACGAGTGGAAGTGTTCCACCAGTTTAAGTGGTCTATGGTTATGCCAGGTATAGATTCATTATGTTTGTGGACAGTGCTGAAGTTTTGAAAATGCTTGCTTAAAACCGTGTGCCATTAAAGAAACGTTCTTAATCCAACATGGTTGTCAAAAGTTTGAAGATCTCTTTGTGTAATGGTTAAAAAAGGCATTATCGCATGACACCATGGTTGTAAACTAAATACACTTCCTAGTGTTACAAAATACAATATGAGGTGTTATTGTGTAACACTTAAAGTGTTAACTCCTTGACACTGACAAAGGGTAACAGAGTCAGCGCTAAGCACAGTGTTAATTTAACACTAAAAGTGTTATTACATAGACACTGGCCCAGTGTTAAATTTAACACTGGAGAATTTGCTGTGTAGCGTAACATTACATTGAATGTAATCCATTGTTGCTATTTACTGAATATTATGTTTGTTGACTCGCACACCAACGAATGGCATTGGCTGTTATTGAATAGGCCTCTAGGGAGTCTTTATGCTGTATGTTTCCCTTCTCGCTTTTGAGAAACATTTCAAATGGAGTAAAAGTCATTCTAAAAAGCATAGAGCAAAAGAGCACCTTTAATTGTCAGCGTAGTGGAATTGGGTTTTTACAGCTTAAGTCATTGGTGTGTGGTGAGTTTGCCCATGCATGTGTTGGCAAGATTAGTTATTATTGTTAAATGCAAATAGCCTCTCATGATCCCCACGTTGGATGAATTGTAGCTTGCATCCCTCTACTTTGAAAGAAACAAATTATATACCGCCCTAAATATTCATTCAACTGAATTCAGGCCATGAGAAGAATGGGAAACAGTTTCCCTTTTTCTACATTTCCCCCTATTCGGAGGGAGTGGAGACGAGAGAGGAGCCGCCACAGAGCACAGATGCTTTTCAAAGGCCTTATGCCAAACATGCCCCCTGTGTGGTGATTGGTACAGCGATTTGGTAAATATTTGATAGCGTGGCCTCATGTCTTTGAATCATTGCGTCCTTTAGGAGTTGTTTTTAGGTCAGGCTGAGAGACCGTCGATGTTGATACAGGGCAGTACAGGACGTGGTAGGCGGAGAGTGCGTTTGAAAAAGATACTTCAACTCTGTACAAAGTATGTCAAAAGATAGCAGCGAGCCCGTCGCCTCTCGGTTATTGTCCTGCAGAGCAGTAACTCTCTATTCGGACTCAAGAGCTTTCATCTGTGTTAAACAATATGCCCCCCTCTGTGACTGAACAGAAGTGATGAAGAGCGAGGGTGGAGAAAACACTAAAGGCAAAAATAAAGGCTGTTTACTTCAAGACATTGATTGAGCACAAAATAGTAATATGATGGGGTGTCGACTGAGAATAACTTTAGCTGTTCAGTGAACTTGAAGATGATGAAGAAGGACCTGTATCGACTACTTATGATTAATAGTGTGTACTTGTTATGATAAACAGGATTCTTGACATGGGAACTTCGGTCTTCTGTCTTTCTCACCTTGTTTCAAATCTGACACTACAAAGTAATGGCAATTTGAGACTAGTGACATAACCATTCATGTTCCATGGTGTCAAGTAGAACCGTAACTGATTTGGGCCTAATGCATGAATCTCTCAACATCATCCTGTTCCACAGCTTAAATTGTTTGTGTCTTCGGATACCTTCTGTGACAGCAACAATAATATCAAGTGCATCATGTGTTGTATGTTGATAATAGTGCAATACTTGATTCAGCATAAGTGGGTCCATTGTCCAAAGGCCTTAGGCAGCCATGATGGTGATTGAACTGGGTACAGACAGACAGAGGAGTGACGTCACCAGGCTTTATTAGCAAGGTGGGCATTGGGGAGTAGTTGACGCTATCTGTGAAGGCTCGTTGGGGACCCTGTTAATGGAAAACCGTTATGTAAATCCAATCGAATTAAAATTAGAACCACACTACTCCCGTCTAAGGTATGCAGAGGGAGAGTGGAGTTGAGTGGGGGGGTGGGGGGTTGTTAAATTATATTATTACTGCAGCTAATTTACATAAACCAATTGGCTGTAGGGCAGAATTTCCTTTCACCCTGGTATTAACTACCATTATTAAACCAAATAAGAAAAATGAGTCGTATTTTGTTTAGTTTTCGGATTGATGAGTGAAATCTGTTGGAAGGCACAGATCTCTTCTTTCAAAATAAGTAATTATTTCATCCCACTCCCTTATTTGGCTGGTCATACTTCAGCAGATATAGGACAAGGTTCATAGTTTCTCATTATACATTTTTATGATCGGATCCTTGATGCAGCGTTTATCCCTACTGAACACGACATGCATGGTGTAGGGCCCGTCAAACTCAACTCTGGACCTCAAAGCGCATTCCACTACATTTTGTCATTGTTCCCCTCTTATCAGGGACTTAGACCCGAGACACCAGGTGAGTGCAATTAATTATCAGGCAGAACAGAAAACCAGCAGGTTCCAGACCTCGTAGGGTAAGAGTTGAATACCCATGGTGTAGGCTGTATATTGTCATCTTCCTCTCGAATACGTGTCAAACTCATTCCATGGAGGGCCGAGTGTCTGCGGGTTTTCGCTCTAATTTTTTACTTGATTGATGACGGTTATTAATTATTAAGGATCTCCCCTCACCTTGTTGTCTAGGTCATAATTGAAAGGAAAAAACAAAAACCTGCAGACACTCAGCCTTTAATGGAATGAGTTTGACACCCCTGCTCTAGAAATTCTGCAAGAACCTCAGTGGGCATCAGTTCATTCCTGAGGACTCATATTGTCGTGTTATCCTCACGGTTAATGGTGCGTTCAAGACAACTGGGAACCCGAGAGAAAAAAAAACTAGGTCAAAACATGACATCGGTGATCTTCAGGTTGGAAAGTGGAAAGAGGATCGAGTTTTGGACTTGGAATTCCGAGTTGGAGGACCGTTTAAAAATATTTCTTTCTCATCCCAGCTCTTTTTTTTCCAGAGTTTCCAGTTGTCTTGAACGCGCTGAAGTTGAATATTTCCAAGTTCCCAGTTGTCTTGAACGCGCTGAAGTTGAATATTTCCGAGTTCCCAGTTGTTTTGAAAACGGCAAAATAGGCGAGTTATCCCGTATAATGACAAGCATTCTCTCAATGGACAAATGCAGCAGGGAGATAATTGTGATGGTAACACACATACAGCGCATTGAAAATAGTGTTGAGGTCTCCACTGTGGCACTAAGTGCACGTGACGGCACCTCAAATCTCTCTGGTTCCTCGCTGAATGGATTATTCATTAATAATGCCTGCCTGCCTGCCCACCTGCCTGCTTCAAGTTTAAGGCCCTAAGACCCAAGTGTTTGCTATCTGTTTATAACGGATTAACCTCTAAAATTAGATGTGTGACAAAGGGCATGTGGCAGACCAGGTTGAACAGCACCTTAAATACTGGAGCACATTTAGGCTTCATCCCAAATGGCACTCTATTCCCAACATAGTGCAAAACGTTTGACCAGAGTCTTATGGGCCCTGGTCAAAAGTAGTGTACCATGTAGGGAATAGGGTGATATTAGGAACGCTTACTCAGTCTCATGGAAAACATTACCATGAGACATATCGAGTTACTGTGTGTGCATCACTATGCAGCAGTGACATCAACCCCAGCTATTTTAGAGCATGGAACAGTGGGCATTGTGTGTGTGTGGATAGTGCCCGATGTGTGTGTGGGTGGGTGGGAGGGTTTTGTGAGTGCTTGTTGATATGCGTGTCTGCATACCTGTGTGCATGTGTGGGTGTGTATATCACACCACACATTTCTCTGTGTCAAATGCCAAGAAATGGCCTGTCCCTGTACCCTCTGATTTTCTCGCGTGTGCTGGATGCCGCAAACTTGACTCAGATCTCTAAATAGAGAGATACAGTAGTTACCTAGAGAGTACCATCCTTTCTACCACCAGGCCCAAGCCTACACTACACTAAAGTAAGTGGCGCAGTTGGCCATTACATTACCCAGAGTAATATCCACCTGTAATTAGGCCTGCGCTACTGAGCTCAATGTGTTCTCATTTACAAGCCAGAGCCTCTGGCTACATGGCTCCACTGAATCATAGTGTCAGACAGCCCCATAAAATGCTCAGTTAAACAATTATGTGCTTTTATAGCTGCCGCACCTGACCATGAGAACATCATAAGGCTTTGTTGTCTTTGAAACTGGTCTTGGAAGTATTATACACGTTGAAAAAAATGTTCTTTCAACACTCAACCTGCTTTTCTGCTTTGGTTAAACGTAATAAATAACATAAATTCAAACTAAATGTTACTGTATATACAACAAATATGTTTCCATGTTGTACCAAGTAGATATTAAGATATTAAGTTGGTTCCATAACATAAAGAAAATGACTCAAACACTTTCTTCACGTAAAACGTTCATAATAGCTGGTTACAATACAGTAACCAAATGGTGATCTCATCAATGGATGGCTTCAGTATCACAGTATGTACAGTTGAAGTCAGAAGTTTACATACACTTCGGGTTGGAGCCATTAATTAAAACTAGTTTTTCAACCACTCCACTCATTTCTTGAAGACAAACTATATTTTTGGCAAGTCGGTTTGGACATCTACTTCGTGCAAGTCATTTTTACAAAAATTGTTTACAGACAGATTATTTCACTTTTAATTCACTGTGTCACAATTCCAGTGGGTCAGAAGTTTATGTACACTAAGTTGACTGTGCCTTTAAACAGCTTGGGAAATTCCAGAAAATGATGTCATGGCTTTAGAAGCTTCTGATAGGCTAATTTACATCATTTGAGTCAATTGGAGATGTACATGTGGATGTATTTCAAGGCCTACCTTCAAACTCAGTGCCTCTTTGCTTGACATCATGGAAAAATCTAAAGAAATCAGCCAAGACCTCAGAAAAAAAATTGTAGACCTCCACAAACCTGGTTCATCCTTGGGAGCAATTTCCAAATGCCTGAAGGTACCACGTTCATCTTTACAAACAATGGTACGCAAGTATAAACACCATGGGACCACGCATCAGTCATACCGCTCAGGAAGAGATGCGTTCTGTCTCCTAGAGATGAACGTACATTGGTGCGAAAAGTGAAAATCAATCCCAGAACAACAGAAAGGACCTTGTGAACATGCTGGAGGAAACAGGTACAGAAGTATCTATATCCACAGTAAAAATGAGTCCTATATCGACATAACCTGAAAGGCCGCTCAGCATTGAAAAGTCACTGCTCCAAAACCGCCATAAAAAAGCCAGACTACGGTTTACAACTGCACATGGGGACAAAGATCGTACTTTTTGGAGAAATGTCCTCTGGTCTGAGGAAACAAAGGGCATGTGGTAGACCAGGTTGAACAGCACCTTAAATACTGGAGCACACTCTGGTCTGATGGCCATAATGACCATCATTATGTTTGGAGGAAAAGGGGGAGGCTTGCAAGCCGAAGAACACCATCCCAACCGTGAAGCACGGGGGTGGCAGCATCATGTTGTGGGGGTGCTTTGCTGCAGGAGGGACTGGTGCACTTCACAACATAGATGGCATCATGAGGTAGGAAAATTATGTGGATATATTGAAGCAACATCTCAAGACATCAGTCAGGAAGTTAAAGCTTGGTTGCAAATGGGTCTTCCAAATGAACAATGACCCCAAACATACTTCCAAAGTTGTGGCAAAATGGCTTAAGGACAACAAAGTCAAGGTATTGGAGTGGCCATCACAAAGGCCTGACCTCAATCCTATAGAAGATTTGTGGGCAGAACTGAAAAGGTGTGTGCGAGCAAGGAGGCCTATAAACCTGACTCAGTTACATCAGCTCTGTCAGGAGGAATGGGCCAAAATTCACCCAACTTATTGTGGGAAGCTTGTGGAAGGCTACCCAAAACGTTTGATCCAAGTTAAACAATTTAAAGGCAATGCTACCAAATACTAATTGAGTGTATGTTATTAACTTCTGACCCACTGGGAATGCGATGAAAGAAATAAAAGCTGAAATATATCATTCTCTCTACTATTATTCTGACATTTCATGTTTGTAAACAAGTGGTGATCCTAACTGACCTAAGACAGGGACTTTTTTTACTAGGATTCAATTTCAGGAATTGTGAAAAACTGAGTTTAAATGTATTTGGCTAAGGTGTATGTAAACTTCTGACTTCAACTGTACATCGATTAGACACCAATATCACCAAGATTCAGTGTTGGTAAAAAACATTCAATCATCAAAATTAGAAAAAAATTTAACAGATTATATAGGATGAAATTCACTCTCACGGGTGGCGAAAAAGAATAATAAGAAAGCCACGCCCCCAACTATTTTGATATACTTCTGTCGCCACATTCCACCCAACGGTATGTCATGTCTGTGTAATCTTTATTTAACTAGGAAAGTCAGTTAAAACAAATGACAGTGAAGGCCTACTCCGGCCAAACCCGGACGACACTGGGCCAATTGTGCCCCGCCCTATGGGACTCCCAATCACGGCCAAATGTGATACAGCCTGGATTCAAACCAGGGACTGTAGTGACACTTCTTGCACTGAGATGCAGTGTCTTAGACCGCTGTGCCACTCAGAAGCCCACTTGTATGTGTACAATGTTTAAAAGCTTTAATTTTATTTTTGTATTTCTCCAGTATCTTTCCTGAAGGAGAAAGCCTCCACTTCTATGTAAAACATAATACAATTAAGCATAAATACTACAATATAATACAGTCCTGAGTAACACTACAGTAAAAACTACAGTATAGTACAATCCTCATTAAAACTTTGTTCCAGACATTGTTATGAGCCGTCCTCATATAACTCTTCCACATATCAAAGTAAAGTGCCATTGTGCCCCTTTATGTCTCTATCAGGGCAGTGATTCAAGGGTTGAGGACAGGGAAGGGCAAGACACCCCCCCCCCCCCCCCCCCCCCAAACACACACACACACACACACATGATGATCATAATGTAGCCAATGTGTGTTAGGGAGGCGTATTAAGGGGCCCTATTTTAGAGAGCCATTCACATGAGGCAGCAGAAGCCATAAATCAATCATTCAAAATCATAAACCGCTTTTTCCTGCACGACATCACTGCTACACGTTCACTCTCTGATTGGCTTCTCTTTTAAAGGTAAGTTATCCGATCGTCTCGGCTCAGTCTATGAAAGCAAATAATATTCAGAGAAATATGTGAGAGCAATTAAAGCAGATAGGTCTTTTGAATGTTTCAAGTATATATTTTTTTTTGGTTAAGACCGTTGTTGATAGCAATCTGCCATGTAGAGTAGAATTTGGGTTGACATTGTTCCAATAAGAAATGTGTTCGCTTTTCAGGGATTATTTCCTATAAATTAACGATACAAATAGATTAAGTGTCAGTAGTTGCCAGCAGTTGCCAGCAGTGTGTATGGTTTGTGTTTACCTCATTGGGGCTAGTGTGTTAATGCTGTAGCAGTCACACCTCATATCTTTGCTCAGATTTGCAATGAGTAATTATTGTAATAAAATTGTATTTTAATGGTGTTTGACCTGCTTGGTTGTAAAATGTGGCATTGATTTTGAGTCCCCTCCCACCGTTACTCAGTGGCAGGAGCGGGCAACCTGAGATGTGTGTGCGTGCGTGTGTGTGTGTGTGTGTGTCTGGGTCCGTTCACACGCGTGTCTACTTTAGTGTAAGGAGCCCAGAGGGTTTATTTTAACACTGGGGGCTAATAAGTCTTCTCTACCAGTAGAACAGCATGCCACCGGAAAGGTCACAAGGTTGATCTTTCCTTGTAATGTCACAATGGTGACATTAAAGCAGACAGCCTTTTTACTCAATGGACCTCAGTTATTTGGTGGCCTGGTGCAGCATATACTGCAACAATGCCCTTGGTCGGTCAAACTTTCCCCTTGCGCAGTAGCTCATGCTAGCACCAAAGGTGATAATGGCTCAAGGGTATAGCACCACACACCTGAGGGGAGAGGAGAAATACTGAGAAAATGTCAGGAGAAATTGTTTTTAAAGGATCTTGAGTATTTAAACCTTTTTCTCCTTCATCGTTTTCTATCATCAGACAATTCCATCCAAGGGCCATGTTAACCTTGACAGTGAACCCTTGTTCTCTGGGTAATAAGAGAGCCAAGGTCAGCCTCTTTTATCCAAGTCAGGACATGAGGACCTTGTGGGGGGGGGACCTTGATGATCACAACTGTTTTTTCCAATAACTTCTATGATGAGTGATTTCTGTTTTTTTTTTTACTGTAGCTAATCACAAGTCTAACACGTGTGATGTAACCTATTACATTATATTCATAAGTGATCATTGTTTCTTACATCTCTGATACTTTCCATATGATGTCTAGTGTTGGGAATGTTCTGCCAATAAACCTCTGACCACAGCTATGTTGGCTCCCCAGCAGTACTCATAAACCAGAACAGCCATGTCTGAGGGGTGAGTCTGTAACTGTCACACTCTGTGTCTTTCAATCAATCACCCAACTATGGCAATGTTGTCAATATGGGACAGAAAATAACGCCTTCTTTCGATTTGTTTGTTTGTTTGTTTGGTTTGCAATATGTTGAATCAGACCGGTAAGTCAGTTTTGGACATATTTTTCCCACCTCATACCCTTTGTTGTATCTCATATCTTAAAAATGCCCTTTTGTTCATTACTTTGCTTTTTTTTGCACAATCAAACCTTTGTAATGGTCATTTTGGTACTGTATACATATGCTATGCAAAGCAGTTAGCATGTCATGCTTATGAATAGCCACACTGACATCTTGGCAACAGCTTGTGGGACTTAACATGTTAGACATTATAATCTATCAGCAATTACTGAGTAATTGTCGTGTCGCAAGGCCATTTGTCTCAGGCTAACTGATAATCATCCAAATGATCCCAAGGCCACCGTAGCAGTATCAACACGGAAGGATTCATTTGGTATCAATACCGAGCCACATACAGAGTAGAAATGAGCCCCTTGCTCTCTGAGACTGTGCTTCAAATGAAGGCTGGTGATTTGGTGGCGGAGCATTACATTCTATTACATTAGGAACCACAGCTCATCCTAATCAATAGAGACAGGCGGTTGTATGCTCTGTAGCTCCGTTGTAATAGAGACCACATATGACTATAGGCTAACATCATCAGTGACTGTAATGAATAAGCCTACCTACATATGAAGATGTGCTAACATGATTAGTGACTGTAATGAGCCTATAATATACTTTGTATGTCTCATCTCTCTCTTTCAGAAAAAGACAAAGTACTCAGCAACCCGCAGGTTACTGCTGAAGGTAGGTCGGTCTGATGGGAGTTTTCTTCTGTATGGACGTGAACAAGAAAATGTGTTCATAGTACTGAGAGCATATGTATGTTTAGCAGGCTGCATTATGACTGGTACACATGTTCAGATGTAGAATCTTAATTTGACCTACAGCATATTGTCACAGCAAACCATCTGGATCTGGCCCAAAAGGGTGTCCAAACCGGCCTGCGAGCGGTTTGAGTACAAAAATATATACAAAAGTTTGGGGTCACTTGGAAAGGTCCTTGTTTTTGAAAGAAAAGCTCATTTTTTTGTCCATTTAAAATAACATCAAATTGATCCGAAATACATTGTAGACATTGTAGATATGGTTAATGTTGTAAATGAGTATTGTAGCTGGAAATGGCAGATTTTTAATGGAATATCTACATAGGCGTACAGAGGCCAATTATCCGCAATCATGTGTTCCAATGGCACATTGTGTTAGCTAATCCAAATTTATCATTTTAAAAGGCTCATTGATCATTAGAAAACCCTATTGCAATTATGCTAGCACAACTATAAACTGTTGTCCTGATTAAAGAAGCAATAAAACTGGCCTTCTTTAGACTAGTTGAGTATCTGGAGCTTCATCATTTGTGGGTTTGATTACAGGCTAAAAAATAATCTGCCTTTTCCAGCTACAAATAGCCATTTACAACATTAACAATGTCTACAATGTATTTCTGATCAATTTTATGTTATTTTAATGGACTTAAAAAAGTGCTTTTCTTTCAAAAATAAGGACATTTCCAAATGACCCCAAACTTTTGAACCGTAGTGTATATTATATACACTGAGCATACAAAACAAAACAGCCTCAACTCATCGGGGCATGGACTCCACAAGGTGTCAAAAGTGTTCCACAAGGATGCTGGCCCATGTTAACTCCAATGCTTCCCACAGTTGGCTGGATGTCCGTTTGGGTGGTGGACCGTTATTTATACACACAAGAAACTGTTGAGCGTGAAAAACCCTGCAGCGTTGCATTTCTTGACACACTCAAACCTGGCACCTACTACCATACCCCATTCAAAGGCACTTAAATATTTGTCTTTCCCATTCACCCTCTGAATGGCACAAATTCACGTCTCAAGTGTCTCAAAATCCTGATTTAACCTGTCTTCTCCCCTTCATCTACACTGATGGAAGTGACATCAATAAAGGATCATAGCTTTAAATCTGGATTCACCTGGTCAGTCTATGTCATGGAAATATGTTTTTTTGGGGGGGGGGGACAAATCCTATACAAAAACTATGGATAGAGGACCATTTTTGTTGCACATTTTGACGGTGAGAAAATATAACACATTTTCAGTGTAGCCGCCCCAGACCTCATTGAAGACCGAATGCGAGCAAAATGAGTTTGACACCCCTGCTTTAGTCAATAATGTTGCTTGATAGGTGGTTAGGCTATTACCTTGCCAAAAGTAGGCTAGATGAAAAGTGCAATACTGTTAATATAACTGTGCGCTAGAGTGGGTTTTCAGTGAATTTATGTAAATCACAAAATTCTCAGCACCAAAGAATTATCAAATTAAGATTCTACATCTGTACACACACAACAACAACAACAACATACAAGTGCCTAGAAAATCATGTTCGCCAAAACTGATTGCAATAATAAATACAAGTTCAAAAACATTTGAAAACAGACTATTTGGTACATCATTTAAACTATGATTTGTACTGTGTTATCATTAAGTTGTTCAGTCATGTTCCCTTACAGCAAAAGCTACTGAAGAAAGCTGGGGTCTTGCTGGTCCAGGAGCAAAGCAACAAGGTGACAGAGAGGGAGAGCACCTTGAGCGAGAGAGTACCACCGCTGAAACTCTCCGGCCTATCTGTGCAAGAGCTTCAGGTACACTTACATAACGCCAAGGCCCAACGTTCAAGTACCTATATATTGCACTTCTATAGTCCAGAGTGTATATGGCTCTGGACACAGATGAGCAGTATTTCTGTTACATGTTTTTGAAATGTGTATTTCAGTTTGTATTTCACTGTCCTGAACTACAATTCAATGTATTTTGTAAAATACAAAATACTTTTCTATACCATTTTTTTTTTTTTATAATGGTTCACAATTTGTTGGCCCCCTTTCACCCTGTATTGGTATCAGAAGTCTGCTGGCACTATGGTGTGATAAAAGTGTCTGGTAAATGACCAATATGTAAATGTGAACAAAAATGAACACTTGCAGGGAATTATTCTAATGCTCTCCTCCCCATGAAACAAGGCCAAAAGGAATACCCAGTGTGCTTTGCAATTGTTTCTTTTTACATAAACATTTACATTTTGCTCATTTAGCAGACACTCTTCTCCAGAGTAACTTATAGTCAGTGCATTCAACTAAAGTAGATAAACAACCAAATATCAAATCAAAGTGTATTTGTCACGTGCGCCGACCTTACAGTGAAATGCTTACTTACAGGCTCTAACCAATAGTGCAAAAAAGGTATTAGGTGAACAATAGGTAAGTAAAGAAATAAAACAACAGTAAAAAGACAGGCTATTTACAGTAGCGAGGCTACATACAGACATTGGTTAGTCAGGCTGATTGAGGTAGTATGTACATGTAGATATGGTTAAAGTGACTATGCATGTATGATGAACAGAGAGTTGCAGTAGCGTAAAAGAGGGGTTGGCGGGTGGCGGGACACACTGCAGGTAGACCCGGTTAGCCAATGTGCGGGAGCAGTGGTTGGTCGGGCCAAATATCACAACCATAGCAAGTCAAATGTTTTTTTTTTCATTACAAGGCGTGTACTTGCAAATGTATTTTGAAAATACCTAAAATAACTGTAGTTTGATTAAATACAATAATTTGCAGAAGTATTTGCTCTTTTATTTTGATCCATTGGTCTTTAGAGTATTTTTTAATTGTAGCAAGATAGTCTATATGCCCATCTCTGGCTCTGGTCAAAGGTAGTAGGGAATAAGGTGCTCTTTGGGGCTCAGATAGTAGCCATCCAAGCTTACGTTGTCAGGATTTATTCCCTGGCGTGCTGTTGGTAAAGAACAGCATCTCCTTTTTTGTTTAGACATGTAAAAAAAAAAATTTGTAGCGCCCTTCTACCTGTCTCATTGATGAGTGGATGGAATTTTAAAGAGGTGGCTTTTGTAGTTTGTTTGATGCATCCTCCCACAGTACTTTTTCAACAGTCCTTGGTGGCTTATAGATGACTGAGTCTTTTTTCTTCACAGGAGCTCTGTAAGGAACTGCACAGGAAATGTGACACGGTGGATGAGGCACGATACGATATCGAAGCAAAAGTGCTCAAGAATGAGAAAGAGGTTTGCTTTTTGTAATGTAAATTAAACGAGTTTACACTGTCAGACTCAGGACAGTTACCTGAAGTTACCTGAGATCTATGAAAGTGCCTCAAAGTGTATTTCGTTGAAGATAACTATTTTTATACTGACTACTTTTGGTGATTTCAATATTCTAGAAGTTCCAAAAGTACCACAAAATGCTTTCTTTTTCAAACAAAAGCGTTTTGATTTTCATTGAAATGCCAAGACCACAAATGGCAACATGCTTAGCTGATAAGGGTACAGGAGAGTGAACCTTTTTTCTGTATGAACATCTCAGCTCGCGGACCTGAATGCAAAGATCAACGAGCTGAAGGGGGGGAAGCGACCTAACCTCAAGAGGGTCAAGAAGTCTGCCGACGCTATGCTGGGGGCTCTGACTGAGGCCAAACTCAGCTCCAAGTCAGACTTTAAGTCCAACCTGAAGACAGTCAAGAAAGACAAGAAGGAGGAGGAGGTAAGACTGGGAAGTTTAGAATAAAAAACTCATGCAATGGCTTCTGGTAATGTTATAGTTTACAGCGCAGTTTCAGCTGGTACTGTATTTTCTCGGTACTAACTACACAAACATGTGGTAACAATGGGTACTTAGTCCAAATAATTCACATTTGGGTTAAGGTTTGATTCAAATGACACTGTATCAAGATACAAAGTTCACTGGTCTTGTTGCCGTGTCTGAGTCGTGTTTGATCATCCATGCTGTACGTGACCATGGCAACCAGGCCGTCATTGTAAATAAGATGTTTTTCTTAATTGACCTTCCTGGTAAAATAAAGGTTACTGTCCATTCTCTTGGCAGAAAGTGGACCCGGGTGACTGGCGTAAGAATGTGGAGTCCATGTCTGGAATGGAGGGCAGGAAGAAGCTTTTCAATAGCTGAAACAGTTACAAATGCACGGGCTCTGTAGAGATCTGTGGCTGCATTACCTGCTTGTTTACTCATTCATATTTAGGATTTTCATGAAAATATATTTTTGCAGTGAGATTGTGTGTTTTTGGAGGAAAGTATGAAGTGTGAGGTATTTTACACTAAAGACTATGGGAACTATTTAGACAGTGGGATATAATCAATATAATCAATGTAATTAAAAACTAGTTAGTGTCGGCTACTTTAGATCATTATTTTTCGATGTCATGTTTGATTTAGATTCCTATAAAGAGAAAATAGTACAATGTGGAACAATGTTATATACTCATCATTTTAGTTCATTTTGTAAATATTCAATTCCAGTTTGTTATTAAAACATCTATTATTCTGTTTAGGTGTAATATCTGTGTGTCTGCCAATATTGCTGATTAAAAGAAAAATGATGAAGTTAGTTGTCTTTCATGTTGTTTACCTTTATCATAATGCAATATGCAAATATTAAATACACATACAGTGTGGAGGCTGTTTATAACATGGATAAGCCACTCAATGTGTAGTTTTGGCTTTTTCAAGAGCAGTTCTCCTTTCAGACTGTGGGTGACACTATTGACAAGCAGTTGGACTGTTTAACCAAGGTTGCCATTTTCAGTTCATTCCTATCACCACTAGGGTGTGTTAAAACATTAGCCTTTCATTTAAAAGTTGACCTGTGGCTGGTTTGTGTTTACAAATGATACCTGGAAGTATCACTCACTCTCTCTCTGACCTTTGGTTATCAATGCCAAAGTCAGCAATTAGCCTGATGATCACAGTCTTCCCTGGCCCAAAGACTACTTGCAAAGTAAGGAGACGTTTGAATAGTTGTGTAGTTCAGGTGAATTATACCTCGAAGTCATTAAAGCGACCGAAACTGGTTGAATTCAGCAGACATAAACGTAAGCACTTTCTAAAATGGGTGCCATACTGCGACCAAAACGCTGCTACATATGGCCTATAAAACCAGTCATAAGAGTATCCATAGAACTGTATTGGAGAGGGGAGGCAATGTTTTGGCAGAGAACGAGCTGGCTAGAGGAAGGGAAGGACAGTAGGGAACAACGGCATCCTCTCTGCAGATCATTACAGATGGTGCCGAGGCACACGTAGGTGTGTAACCTGCCGCCAGGCCACAAAGGGTGGGGGAAGTCAAGCAGCACGCTTCTGCAAATATGCATTTGTTTTTATGTGGCAGTGATGGGTTGTTATAGTTTTTCTGTGGTGAAGGACCTAGCCCTTTCCACAGCTCTCTTTGGCATGGGACACATTTGCCTGTGCTGATAGGGAAATGGTCAAGGCAAACGTGGTCGGAGTAAACATTTGCAGTGTCTGACAGAGGCTCTAAAACGATTGACATGCTGTATCCCATATGTGCTGTGGGAAACGGAGACACTATATCAATTGTGTTTGTATTTACAATGCGGTACAATGTGACTCTTCAGGTAGCTGATACTCCTCTGAAAAAGTTGTTTTTACGTTTTATGATTAGCAGACGGCCCAGTTTTGAATGAAAGCAGATACGGGCTCCGTGGTAATATTAAACATCCCCACACGATGTTATATGTGACCTTGCTGTGACTGGACTGCAGGAATGATTTCAAAGGTTTATTGTATGTTGCTGTACTGTATGTCACTGTGACTTAGACTGAAACAATCGAGGAACAAGGCTTGAGATCCACTCTGAGTACATGTAAAGGGTTGGTATTAAAATCAGTTGCTCAGCATGCAGTGGCCTGCAAAGCTTAGACTGGCTCATATAGCATCAATAGACAGACAGCTTGGCCAGGCTTGTGAGATACAATAATTGGCTAGGCTACATTGAAGTGTGGGAAATCAACTTTGCTATAAAAGAAGTATGTTGTTCATTGCTCTCTCTTCCATGTCTGGCGATCCTTGCCAGTGTAATATTTCCTTTCAACAGTCGCCCTGTAAAATGCATGCATTCTATATCAGACTAGTGACATTTCCTTAAATGACAATAAACAAGGGTTACCCACTAGGGAGGTTGTTGAAGTCATTCTTTCAGAACTAACCAATGAAAGTGCCCAGACTTCCATTTATGGGCATCAGCCGGCATGGCACGATCACTGGAGGGCCATGGGGGAGATGCTCTTTAAGGCCCAATGAAAGTAGTGACCTGAACCACATGCTGAGAGAGAACAAACTCAACAGATGTGTGGAGGAGTGGTCCACCTCCTGCCTTAGTGGGATGTTTTATTAGGCTTCCTATGGAGCATAGGCTGTTGGGCAGGTGCCAGGGCCCATCACACTTGACAGTATCTTTATGCTATGGGATTTAAGAATGCAGCGTTAGACGTCTCTGAAGCCTCCTCCTTGTCATGGCGATGGTTCCCCACCTGCTCCGAATGGAAATGGCTCAGTTACTGTAAAGGGCTGTGCTGCTTAGTGTGCAGCAAATTATGTAAGCCATTTCATCACGAGTTAAGTAAGGGTGTTTTCACACTTGCTCCCTTTCAGCCAGTTTTTGTGAACTCAGTTCGCAAAAAAAAAAAGTGCAGTGTGAACACTCCAAAGGAACTCAGACCCAATCAAAAAGAGCCCTGAAGCGAACCGAACTTGAGACTATCTGGAGAGGTGGTCTGAGTTCGGTTCGCTTGAATTCCGCCATCCGATTACTTTTTTTAGGACAATGTGAACGCAAAGCGTAACTGACTTGCCTAGGAAAATAAAAAAATAAAAAAAGCCAAGGGCAGTTTGAGTACAAAGAGAACTGACTTATTTTGCTTTTCTTTACCCCAGAATTCACTTTAAAGAAGACTGAGATTGGTTCTTTTAAAGTGGACTAAATGAAAACACCCTAATTTATTGGCAATTGAGGCGTATGGCGTATGGGAACAAGTAACATTATTCAACCACATTCCATGTTCAACGTTTTATATTCTCTGCCACAATTTGTCAAATTCGGGCATGAAGGCTCAAGTTTACATTAGGTATAGAGCTGAAGATGTAAGTAAGATGGATTTTCTGTATGTGCTTTAGCCTTATAGCTGGGGATGGCGGTGTCCCCCAGGGATGTGTTCTGGTGCACCTTGACATGTAGAAGAGGTGGAACCTGAGCCAGGTGGGTCACAGCTAGGCCTTCTAATCTCTCTGTAGGCCCGTAACACGCTACATGTAATTGATCATAATAAATCATTTGACATAATGCAGAGTGGAAATTGGCCGTGGAAGGAGGTCATAGGGGGATGGAGCAGGGATATGTTAAGTCCCATATAGGAATTCATCATGCAGCTTAAAAAAAAACTAGGATCCACAGAAGGGGCTTGGGTTTCATGAGACCTGTGGGGGATTTGGGAGATTAAGCACATGTATGGATGTTAAGTTGCCGTCCTGCGTTATTCAGTTTCATTTCGAATTTCAGGTTCAATGACAGTGTTCATTCGTAAATGAAAATGTGACACATTTGTCAAGTACAGAGTGTTTCTGGTTCATCTACTATGCTGTCACTTGCCGTGCTTGTGTTGAGGCCAAGCACACCAAATCCACTACAACTTTGTAACAACCTTTCCATAATGTTTCATTAGTGTCAAACAGCTTTACAGCAGCGTATTTACAACAACATTGTGTTTTTACTAGGATTCACTTGCCACAATTCACTAAAACTGGGATCGCTGCTCTGGAGACAGATTTGTGAAGCTGACGTTCTCAGATGAATCTTTTCTTTGCCCATGGTCCGAGGAA
This sequence comes from Oncorhynchus mykiss, assembly GCF_057628025.1. NCBI lineage: Eukaryota > Metazoa > Chordata > Actinopteri > Salmoniformes > Salmonidae > Oncorhynchus > Oncorhynchus mykiss. The sequence continues at coordinate 21,542,561 of NC_143042.1, forward strand.
GATCAAAGGTCAATGTTGAGTCAACCATGAGATCAGAAGCTGTGGGAGTGTAGCCTTGACTGTGGCTACAGCTGAGCATCCATCCTCAGGTTGACCAAACACAGGGTGGAGAAAGCAAAGTGTTAATCCACCCTGTCTTTGATGTCGGCCGTGGTGTTAGACGTTGTTTTTCTGCCGCGGTGCTGGAGGTCAACACAGCTGCTGATTGAGGATGATTCCTTCTGATAGAGCAGCACAGAGGGTTTGTAGTCAGCTTCAGCAGGGGTAACATTATAACACTCACACTTGGTTATGCTGTATATGGGTGGCATTTGCCTGCAGGATTTGTGTGTTCGTTTGTGTCGTAACACCTAGCGATCATGAGAGTGCTCAGAGAACTCCCTGATTACGTTATTTTTTTATTTTTTTTTACCTGTCTAATAGACTGACACACAATTCAAATCAAATGAAATGAAATTGCATTGGTCGAGTACACACATATTTCGCAGATGTTATTGCAGGTGTAGCAAAATGCTCATGTTCCTAGCTCCAACAGCGCAGTAATACCTAAATATACAAAACAATATATGGAAATACCCAAAAATGTAGGAAATGAATTAAGAAATATACAAATATTAAAACGAGTGGTGTCAGAGTCTCGAATATGAATATATATGTACAGTGCCTTCAGAAAGTATTCACACTCCTTGACTTTTTACACATTTTGTTGTGTTACAAACTGGGATTAAAATATATTTGTCATTTTTTGTAAACAATCTAAACAAAATATTCTGTAATGTCAAAATGGAAGAAAAATTCTAACATTTGTAAAACATATATGAAAACATAAAACACAATTAAAAAAAAAAAAGTTGTTTATTTCACATTGGTTAAGTCAGTTAAGAACAAATTCTTATTTATAATGACCGCGTACTGGAGAACAAGTGGGTTAATTGCCTTGCTCAGGGTCAGAACAACCTATTTTGACCAACCACTAGGCTACCTGCCACCCCTAATATATCTTTATTAGATAAGAATTCAACCCCCTGAGTCAATACATGTTAGAATCACCTTTGGCAGTGATTACAGCTACCATGCTGTGTTGTCATGTGTTGCTGCCTTGCTATGTTGTTGTCTTAGATCTCTCTTTATGTAGTGTTGTGTTGTCTCTCTTGTTGTGATGTGTGTTTTGTCCTATATTTATATTGTATTTATTTATTTATTTTAATCCCAGGCCCCCGTCCCCGCAGGAGGCCTTTTGCCTTTTGATAGGCCGTCATTGTAAATAAGAATTTGTTCTTAACTGACTTGCCTAGTTAAATAAAGGTTAAATAAAAAAAAAAGCTGTGAGTCTTTCTGGGTAAGTCTTTAAGAGCTTTGTACACTTGAGTTGTACAATGTTTGCACATTATTCTTTTTAAATTCTTCAAGCTGGTTATTGATCATTGCTAGGCAGCCTTTTTCAAGTCTTGCCATAGATTTTCAAGCCGATTTAAGTCAAAACTGTAACTAGGCCACTCAATGTCATCTTGGTAAGCAACTCCAGTGTATATTTGGCCTTGTGCTTTTGGTTATTGTCCTGCTGACAGGTGAATTTGTCTCCCAGTGTCTGTTGGAAAGCAGACTGAACCAGGTTTTCCTCTAGGATTTTGCTTAGCTCTGTGCTTAGCTCTATTACGTTTATTTTTATCATAAAAATATCCCTAGTTGGTGCTGATGACAAGCATTCCCATAACATGATGCAGCCACCGCCATGCTTGAAAATATAAAGATTGGGTACTCAGTGATGCTCCAAACATAACGGTTTGTATTCAGGACATGAAGTTAATTTCTTTGCCACATTTTTTTCAGTTTTACTTTAGTGCCTTGTTGCAAACAGGACGCATGTTTTGGAATATTTTTATTCTGTACACGCTTCCTTCTTTTCACTCTGTCAATTAGGTTAGTATTGTGGAGTAACTACAATGTTGTTGATCCATCCTCAGTTTTCTCCTATCACAGCCATTAAACTCTGTAACTGTTTTAACGTCCCCGTTGGCCTCATGGTGAAATCCCTGAGCATTTCCCTTCCCCTCCGGCAACTGAGTTGGGAGGGTGACCTGTATCTTTGTAGTGACTTGGTGTATTGATACATCATCCAAAGTGTTATTAACATCTTCAAAGGGATATTCAATCTCTGCTTCTTTTTTTTTTTTTTTTTTTACCTTTCTACCAATAGGTGCCCATCTTTGCGAGGCATTTGAAATCCTCCCTGGTCATTGTGGTTGAATCTGTGTTTGAAATTCACTGCTCGACTGAGGAACCTTACAGAAAATTGCATGTGTATGGTACAAAGCTGAGATAGTCATTCAAAAATCATGTTTAACACTACTATTGCACACAGAGTTTGTTAAGCAAATGTTTACTCCTGAACTTATTTAGGCTTGCCATAACAAATGGGTTGAATTCTTATTGACTCAAGACATTTCAGTTTTTCATTTTTAATTAATTTGTAAAGAAAAAAACATAATTTCACTTTGATATTATGGGGTATTGTGTGTAGGCCAGTAACAACACCTCAATTTAATCCATTTTAAATTCAAGCTGTAACACAACAAAATGTGGAAAAAGTCAAGGGGTGTAAATACTTTCTGAAGGCACTGTATGATGGTGTGTACAGACAGTTTGGACAGTATATGAATAGGAAAGGTGTGTACAGCAGTACTGTAGTTGTGTAGGATGAGTCTTGACTAGAATACAGTATTTACATATAAAGTGGGGAAAACAGTATGTAAACACTATTAAAGTGACCAGTGTTCAATGACTATATACATAGGGCAGCAGCCTCTAAGGTGCAGGTTAGAGTAACTGGGTGGGAGGCCGGCTAGTAGTGACTATTTAACAGTCTGACAGTCGGATATTTAACAGTCTCTCACCTCCTCATTGGTTTTTAGGAGCATATACCCACATGGGTGATTGAAAGATGAACAAGGTTCACACTCCAGTCCAGTTGATTGCTGTAATGCAACTTAAAGTTGTTTGCCAACGCCATATAAAATCCACAGAAGAAGAAGACTGAACTAGGAGAAATGATTAGAAACTCACTAGGTTTCCACTTTTATCTGTGTATACAATTTTGGAGTAGAGAACAGTAGTGGGTAGAGACTCAAAATGGGTTGATATTACAAAGATCCAAAGATCCAGCAAAAAAATACCTTATACATTTCAGGTAAAAAAACAACCCAATGTTGATATCTCAGGACAAATTGGCTAGCAAAAACAAGCTAGATAGTTAAAAATCCATGTTTCATATGTGTTTCAACCTGTCCCCAAATTAATATATTTGGTTCAGAGTTCGTTTTCATAATTCAACCTGCATGTCCTGATCGCTTCTGGTGTGGATGGACAAAATCAACATGCGTGCGATAAAGCACACGGACACACTCTCGTGCCAGGTGTAGACACCATGTCAGGGGCCAAGCCAAATTTCTTCAGCCTCCTGAGGTTGAAGAGGGCTGTCGCGCCTTCTTCACCACACTGTCTGTCTGGATGGACCATTTCAGGTTGTCAGTGATGTGCACGCCGAAGGACTTGAAGCTTTTTACCCTCTCCATCAGATTGTTGTTGATTTCTCTACTAATTGGGAAGCTGCCATTGGATATGTATTTCCTAGAAAGGAAGGGGTATATTTCAAAGGGATCTAGCTCCTGCCATCCAGGACCTCTGTACCAGGCGGTGTTAGAGGAAGGACCTAAAAATTGTCAAAATCTCCAGCCACGGCCTCCCGGGTGGCGCAGTGGTTAAGGGGGCTGTACTGCAGCGCCAGCTGTGCCACCAGATACTCTGGGTTTGCGCCCAGGCTCTGTCGTAACTGGCCATGACCGGGAGGTCCGTGGGGCAACGCACAATTGGCCCAGCGTCGTCCGGGTTAGGGAAGGTTTGGCCGGTAGGGATATCCTTGTCTCATCGCGCATCAGCGACTCCTGTGGCGGGCCAGGCGCAGTGCACGCTAACCAAGGTTGCCAGGTGCACGGTGTTTCCTCCGACACATTGGTGTGGCTGGCTTCCGGGTTGGATGCGCGCTGTGTTAAGAAGCAGTGCAGCTTGGTTGGGTTGTGTAACGGAGGACGCATGACTTTCAACCTTCGTCTCTCCTGAGCCCCTACGGGAGTTGTAGCGATGAGACAAGATAGTAGCTACTAACAATTGGATACCACGAAATTGGGGAGAAAACGGGGTAAAATTCAACAACAACAAAAAACACACAAAAAAGAAACAAAAAAACATCTCCAGCCACCCAAGTCATAGACTGTTCTCTCTGCTACCGCACAGCAAGCGGTACAGATGCACCGCTTGCCAGGAACCAACAGGACCCTGAACAGCTTCTACACCCAAGCCATAAGACTGCTAAATAGTTAGTTAAATAGTTAACTAAATAGCTACCCAGACTCTCTGCATTGACCCCTTTTTGCACAAACTTTTTTGAATCATCACATACGCTGCTGCTACTGTTTACGATCTGTCACTCTATTCCTGGTTGTATGTACATATCTACCTCAATTGCCTCGTACCCCTGCACATCCACTCAGTACTGGTACCCCTTGTATATAGCCAAGGTATCGTTACTCATTACTTTCATTATTATGTGTTTTACTTTTCTATTATTTCTCTATTTTCTTTCTTTCTGCATTGTTGGGAAAGGCCCGTAAGCATTTCACTTTTATAGTCTACACCTGTTGTTTACGAAGAATGTGACAAATAAAATGTCATTTGATTTGATTTGGCATAGCATAAACCACAGTGTATTGCTGAGGTAAACACCTGAGATCACGATTTAATTTTGGAGTGAACAACAACAGCCTGCAGAGCTCCAGGTTATTATAACAACTATAAACATGATATTTTAAGCAATCAAATTATGCGTGAGAGTGGTTTTACATGAGAATAGTTAAGGTTAGTGATTTGTGGGCCTGGGGATTTGTGAGTAAAGGAGAAGGGGAAATGTGCCGGTCTGAATTATCTACCTTGCCGTTAAATACCTGCGACGTTATCTCGATCTACTCAGAGCAAACAAACATTTCATATGTGGTGTTTGTTGGATTTATCTGATGTGAGCGATGTTGATTGGAATTCTGTTTATACAGAACGTGCCAAAATCTAACGGACACTTTGTCCACACATAAAGTGGCACTCACTCACACACACACACACACACTCACAACATATTGCTCCTACCATACGTGTCCGGATTATGACTTAACATGTGCAATAGAGAATTACTATGCATGTGTATTTTTCTGGTTCAATGGCCTCATTTGCTTAAATGCAGCCTTTGTCTATAATGTCATTGTTTTAAGAAGAGAACAAAAGAGCAGAGATGCCCTTCTGCTATTTCCTAGTCATTTGCAGAACACTGGCTCTATTGTTTTATTATGGGGTCGTGGCTCCTTACCAACCCGCTAACATTTAGAACAGGGTTGGAGAGCCCTCGCCTAGACGTTTAATATTAGTTCAGATTGCGATCTGAGCCTGTAGTTATCAAGCGTCTCAGAGTAGGAAATGGCCCCAGAGTATGGTTCTACAGTACTTTTACGCATAGGAGTAAGAGCATGTTATCAACATTCCTGTGACATAAAAGTAGTCGTATCTCAGGGTGTATTTAGGAAAGCTTGAGAGGTGTCCTAACCAGTTAGGAGTTGCCAGAAGATGGATGCATTGAGACGACCGCAAGCGCACACATTTAGGGAGAGGAGGGATGTTTTAAAAACGTTTAATAATGCCGATTTAATCAAAAGATACGGGTTAGATTGGGATGGTATACTTTATGTGACTGACCTTGTTCTTGGTGCTATTTCTCCACCTACTGCTCTCATGGCAGAGATCAAAGTAATTGGCACTTGACACTTCTTGGCAACAGGAAAAATGCAACAGTGTAACAGCGATGATTTGGGTCCATCACAGACTACTATGAGCCGAACAATCCGTCAAACCCTGATGGCACTTACGGCACCTTAAATCAATCGAAGGTTCATTGATTTTCCCACCAATCAACGCCAGATTATTCAAAAACAAGCTGCTTTCACGCAAATCGCCAGTCATTGACTGTACCCTCATCAAAATCATTGCCCCACACATGGATGAGGACACGTTCATCAATGGAAAGCGGTACCACAGTATTAACACCCAAGTGGTTATTAATGCAGTCTATATGATGCTTGATGTTGTAGCCAACTTGTCTGAGTCTACACATGACTCTAGAGTGCTCAATGAGAGTGGGCTCAACATGGTTTGAGCACAATGTTGTTCCCCCTGGATGTCACCTGCTTGTTGACAAGGGGTACCCCCAGAGTAGATGGCTGCTGACCCCTTTCATTCTTCCTGGCGCTCAGCTCAATTATAAACAGCTGAGGCAATAGGCCTAACATTTGTTGTAATGGACTTTAGGCCAAAACATTTTTTATTGGACTTTATCTCAGCATATTAAAAATATGAATCTACAGTTGAAGTTGGAAGTTTACATACACCTTAGCCAAATACGTTTAAACTCAGTTTTTCACAATTCTTGACATTTAATCCTAGTAAAAATTCCCTGTCTTAGGTCAGTTAGGATCACCACTTTATTTTAAGAATGTGAAGTGTCAAAATAATTGTAGAGACATTTATTTATTTCAGCTTTTATTTCTTTCATCACATTCCCAGTGGGTCAGAAGTTTAAATACACTCAATTAGTATTTGGTAGTATTTGCCTTTAAATTTTTTAACTTGGGTCAAACGTTTCGGGTAGCTTTCCACAAGCTTTCCACAATATATTGGGTGAATTCTGGCCCATTCCCCCTGACAGAGCTGGTGTAACTGAGTCAGGTTTGTAGGCCTCCTTGCTCGCACACGCTTTTTCAGTTCTGCCCACAAATTTTCTAAAGTCAATACCTTGACTTTGTTGTCCTTAAGCCATTTTGCCACAACTTTGAAAGTATGCTTGGGGTCATTGTCCATTTGGAAGACCCATTTGCAACCAAGCTTTAACTTCCTGACTGATGTCTTGAGATGTTGCTTCATTATATCTACACAATTTCCCTTCCTCATGATGCCATCTATTTCGTGAAGAGCACCAGTCCCTCCTGCAGCAAAGCACCCCCACAACATGATGCTGCCACCCCCGTGCTTTAAGGTTGGGATGGTGTTCTTCGGCTTGCAAGCATCCCCCTTTTTCCTCCAAACATAACGATGGTCATATGGCCAAACAGTTCTATTTTGTTTCATCAGACCAGAGGACATTTCTCCAAAAAGTACAATCTTTGTCCCATGTGCAGTTGCAAACCTTAGTCTGTCTTTTTATGGTGGTTTTGGAGCAGTGGCTTCTTCTTTGCTGAGCTGCTTTTCAGGTTATCTCAATATAGGACTCGTTTTACTGTAGATATAGATACTTTTGTACCTGTTTCCTCCAGCATCTTCACAAGGTCCTTTGCTGTTGTTCTGGGATTGATTTGCACTTTTCGGACCAAAGTACGTTCATCTCTAAGAGACAGAAGGCATCTCCTTCCTGAGTGGTATGACGGATGCGTGGTCCCATGGTGTTTATACTTGCGTACTATTGTTTGTACAGATGAACGTAGTACCCTCAGGCGTTTGTAAATTGCTCCCAATGATGAACCAGACTTGTGGAGGTCTACAATTTTTTTTCTGAGGTCTTGGCTGATTTCTTTTGATTTTCCCATGATGTCAAGCAAAGAGTAACTGAGTTTGAAGGTAGGCCTTGAAATACATCCACAGGTATACCTCCAATTGACTCAAATGATGTCATTTAAACAAGAAATTTGTGGAGTGCTTGAAAAACGAATTTTAATGACTCCAACCGAAGTGTTTGTAAACTTCTGACTTCAACTGTATTTAAAATTACAAGTAAATGTGTTTTTATCAGAAGAGGAGGTGTGTCACAGCTCAAGGATGGTCTGCCGCATAATAATGGCTTGTGCAATAAACTGGTTGGTTGTTTAGCAGTAAAAACAGACAACCCCAGACAACCCCATGTTGACAACATGTGAACATGTTCCTCTTCGATGTTTATTGAAAACATAAATACATTTGTACAATGATCACTTGTCTCTCAAATACATGGTTACAGTTGTTGGTTAGCTAGCTAGCACATTTGAACCATATTACCATTGACATAAAATCTGTCAAAACACCTCAAAACAAGACATGGTATCAAGAACAAGATTAAACTAGCTGAAACAAGTCACTTACGATTCCCACATGGCAGTTTATGGTCATTGTTGGTAGCGATCTGGCCATCCAGAATCACAACAACTCACAGACCTCTGCCCCATTGAAGCGCGGGTATCTTTTGTGACGTTGTCAGCGAACCCATCTACATTGCACGACATCTTCAAACCACGGCAGATCCCTAACTAACTTCCCGACGATGGAAACCCAGAAGCTGACAATGACAGTGATGATGACAGTGATGGAGACGATTGCGATGATGATACCCGCCCCAGTGCCATAGGTGGAGAGGGAACTCTTTTCCTTCAGCACTTTGCCAACCTTCACTTTAGGTAGGCTCATCACACCAGTGGAGGCTGCAGAGGGGAAGAAGGCTCACAATAATGGCTGGAAAGGTGCTAATGGAATGGCATCAAACACATGGAAACCATGTGTTTGGTGAATTTGATTCCATTCCACTTATTCCACTCCAGCCATTACCACAAGCCCGTCCTACCCAATTAAGGTGCTGTGTCAGCACAGGAGAATGGTCTTGCAAAACACAATATCTAGCTACAGCTTAACTTTAACCTTAGGAGCTGGAAAGCACAATACAGACATGCCATAGTGGGCTAACATTTAAGTGTAGGCTAGATTACTGTGAACAAATAAACACACCATATTATTTCATATTATTTATTTTAAGAGAGTAATATTCTTCCTGCAAGCGAAAAACCTTTATTTTTAATTGTGTCTTCTCCCGTTCCAGCTGAGCAATATCCTTCTCGTGGTTTGTTGGAACCAGATCTTCCGGGGAGTCAGTGAAAATGGACAGACCAAGGCGCAGCGTGATTAGAGTTCCACATCTTTTATTTGCAGTGAAACTTAACAAAACAATAAACGAACCGCGACTTAAGTAGTGCAACAAACAATATCCCACAAACCAGGTGGGAACAGGGACACCTTAAGTATGATCCCCAATTAGAGACAACGAACATCCGCTGCCTCTAATTGGGAACCATACTAAGAGCACCAACATAGAAATGAAAAGACTAGAACACCCCCTAGTCACGCCCTGACCTACAACACCATAGAGAACCCAAAGGGCTCTCTATGGTCAGGGCTTGACAGTGGATGGGTGTCCTGCAGCAACAGCGAGATGTAGGGCCCCTCAGACGCTGTGCCAGAAGCTGGAGCGAGAGATGCGCTGCAACAAGATAATTATTGTTTTCAGTTTGGCATACTTATGGCCAATAAAAATAGTTTGTTAAGCAAAATATAATGTGAATAAAAAGTGTTTGAAATTGAACAGTAAGCTTAAATCATACTTATTGTCCTGCTTGTTGACCCTCAAAAGCGCACAAGCTTGGCCCTCTCCAATGCACAAGCTGGTCACATTTGAGCGACACAGATAGTTAAACACACATTCAGCTATAGCACTGAGGGATTTAGGTGGAGGGCCACTTCCTGAATGCAGAGAATTACCCATAAGACAACAAAATAGTCTACATTACAGTGTGCATGACGTAGCAACTTAACTCAACTTTTTACAATTGGTCAACACCATTATAATTATATTTTATGACGAGTACATTTTAATATGACAACACAAACAAGACATCGAATAGCCTACAAAACAAACATCATAACGCTATGTTGATAGGCCTGTAATTGGTTTGAGATTAATGTTGCTTAAACATATCAGTCTTGTTTTCGGAAATGTGTAATCTGCTCAGTGTGCCCTTTTTCTACTTGAAAAACTACAAAACGTCATCACACTTTCCCTTAACGGCTCTACTCATGACTTAAAAACGTTCTGAGATCAACTCATCGCTGAAAGTAGGAAAGAGACGCTTGATAACTACCTTTTATGTCATACTCTGAGCGGTGAGTAAATTAGGTCAGTCATACTTTTATCTCAATAACCTAGGAGTAATTCTGAGACGCTTGATTACTAATGGCCCTGATCCGCACTGACCAAATGTGTACGTGTTTGGAGGCTGTACGTGTCTCAGCATGCTTGAAATTGTTTGTTTTTACATTTACATTTTGGTCAGTCTGAAGACGCTCTTATCCAGACCGACTTAGTCCGTGCATTCGACTAAGGTAGATAAACAACAACATATCACAGTCATAGCAAGACAAAATAATATTCTGTAACCGTTACTGACGATGTTATTGTAGAATGGCGCCAACAGTGAGGGCCGCCTGCTTCTAGTCCTCAGGAAACTTTGCAGTATTTTGTTTTTATATGTATTATTTATTACATTGTTAGCCCAGAAAATCTTAAGTGTTATTACATACAGCCTGGAAGAACTATTGGATATCAGAGTGATGTCAACTTACCAGCACTACGACCAGGAATACGATTTACCTGAGGCGGATACTTTGTCCGAACCACCCAGGGCATTGGAACTGAATCCAGAGGTTGACCCAAAACAACGATGCCGCAGAAGAGGTAGACGGAACGGCCTTCTGGTCAGACTTCGGAGGCGCGCACACCACCCACTGCTTCCGATTATATTACTCGCTAATGTCCAGTCTCTAGATAACAAGGTAGGCCAAATTAGGACAAGGGTTGCTTTGCAGAGAGACATCAGGGATTGTAACGTACTCTGTTTACGGACACATTGTCACGCCCTGGTCTAAGTATTTTGTGTTTTCTTTATTATTTTGGTCAGGCCAGGGTGTGACATGGGTTATTTATGTGGTGTGTTTTGTCTTGCGTTTTTTTGTAGGTCATGGGATTGTGGTTAGTGGGGTTGTCTAGAATAGTCTATGGCTGCCAGGAGTGGTTCTCAATCAGAGGCAGGTGTTTATCGTTGTCTCTGATTGGGAACCATATTTAGGCAGCCATATTCTTTGAGTGTTTCGTGGGTGATTGTTCCTGTCTCTGTGTTTGTTGCACCAGATAGGGCTGTTTCGGTTTTTCACGTTACGTTTATTGTTTTTGTATTGTTCATTATCATCTTTATTAAAAATGTATAAAGATAACCGCGCTGCGTTTTGGTCCGCCTCTCTTTCAACAGAAGAATCCCGTTACACACATGGCTCTCTGGGGATATGCTATCAGAATCAGTACAGCCACCGGGATTCTTTGTGCGTCGCGTCGACAGAAATAAACATCTCTCCGGGAAGAAGAAGGGCGGGGGTGTATGTTTCATGATTAACGACTCATGGTGCAATTGTAACAACATACAGGAACTCAAGTCCTGTTTTTCACCTGACATAAAATTCCTCACAATTAAATGCAGACCGTATTATCTCCCAAGAGAATTCTCATCGGTTATTGTCACAGCCATGTATATCCCCCCTCAAGCCGACACAACAACGGCCCTCAAGGAACTTCAACTGGACTCTATGCAAACTGGAAACCATATATCCTGAGACTGCCTTTATTGTAGCTGGGGATTTTAACAAAGCAAATTTGAGAACAATATAGCACGCATGCTGGTAAAACTCTGGACCACTGCTGCTCTAACCTCCATGATGCATACAAGGTCCTTCTCCGCCCTCCCTTCAACAAACCTGACCACGACTCCATTTTGCTCCTCCCTTCCTATAGACAGAAACTCAAGGACTATTCAACGCTGGTATGACCAATCACAATCCACTCTTCAAGATTGTTTTGATCACGCAGACTGGGACATGTTCTGGATGTCTCAGAGAATAATAACGATTTATATGCTGATTCAGTGAGTGTTTATAAGGAAGTGCATAGGAGATGTTGTTCCCACTGTGACTATTAAAACCTACCCTCACCAGAAATCATGGATAGATGGCGGCATTCGCAGCAAAACTGAAAGCACAAACTACCGCATTTAAACATAGAAAGTTGACTGGGAATATGGCTGAATAGAAACAGTGTAGTTATGTCCTCCGCAAGGCAATCAAACAAGCAAAATGTCAGTTTAGAAACAAAGTGGAGTAGCAATTCAATGGCTCAGACACGAGAAGTATGTGGCAGGGACTACAGACAGTCACGGACTACAAAAACAAAACCAGCCATGTCACGGACACCGACGTCTTGCTTCCAGACAAATTAAACATCTTCTTTGCCCGCATTGAGGATAATACAGGGCCACCGACACAGCCCGCTACCAAGGACTGTGGGCTCTCCTTCTCCGTGGCCAACGTGAGTAAGACATTTAAACGTGTTAACCATCACAAGGCTGCAGGCCCAGACGGCATCCCTAGCCACGTCCTCTGAGCATGCGCAGACCAGCTGGCTGGTAAGTTTACAGACATATTAAATCTCTCCCTATCCCAGTCTGCTGTCCCCACATGCTTCAACATGGCCACCATTGTTCCTGTACCCAAAAAGGCAAAGGTAACTGAACTAAATGACTATTGCCCCATAGCACTCACTTCTGTCATCCTGAAGTGCTTTGAGAGACTAGTCAAGGATCATAGTACCCTCCAAACTCATCATTAAGCTTGAGGCCCTGGGTCTCAACCCTGCACTGTGCAATTGGGTCCTGGACTTCCTGATGGGCCGCCCTCAGTTGGTGAAGATAGGAAACAACATCTCCACTTCACTGATCCTCAACACTGGGGCCCCACAAGGGTGCATGCTCAGCCCCCTCCTGTACTTCTTGTTCACCCATGACTGCATGGCCATGCATGCTTCCAACTCAATCATCAAGTTTGCAGACAACACAACAGTAGTAGGCTTGATTACCAACAACGTTGAGACAGTCTATACAGAGGAGGTGAGGGCACTCGGAGTGTGGTGTCAGGAAAACAACCTCTCACTCAACGTCAACAAAACAAAGGAGATGATCGTGGACTTTAGGAAACAGCAGAGGGAGCACCCCCCTATCCACATCAACGGGAGAGCAGTGGAGAAGGTGGAAAGTTTTAAATTCCTCTGCATACACATGACGGACAAACTGAAATGGTTCACCCACACAGACAGTGTGGTGAAGAAGGTGCAACAGCGCCTCATCAACCTCAGGAGGCTTAAGAAATTTGGCTTGTCACCTAAAACCCTCACAAACTTTGCAGATGCACAATTGAGAGCATCCTGTCAGGCTGCATCACCGCCCGTAACCTCAGGGCTTTCCAGAGGGTGGTGCGGTCGGCACAACGTATTACCGGGAGCAAACTACCTGACCTCCAGGACACCTACAGCTCCCGATGTCACAAGAAGGCCAAAAATATCATCAAGGACAACAACCACCCGAGCCACTGCCTCTTCACCCCGTTACCATCTAGAAGGCGAGGTCAGTCCAGGTGTATCAAAGCTGGGACCGAGAGACTGATAGAAGCAATTTATCTCAAGGCCATCAGACTGTTAAACGGCCTTCACTGACACAATGAGGCTGCTGCCTACATTCAGACTTGAAATCTTTGGCCACTTTAATAAATGGATCACTCGTCACTAATAATGGCACTTTAATAATGTTTACATATCTTGCATTACTCATCTCATATGTATATACTGTATTTTATACCATCTATTGCATCTTGCCTATGTCACTCAGTCATTGCTCATCCATATATTTATATGTATATATTCTTATTCCATTCCTTTACTTAGATTGTGTGTATTAGGTAGTTGTTGTGGAATTGTTAGATTACTTGCTGCACTGTCGGAACTAGAAGCACAAGAATTTCGCTACACTTGCAATAACATCTGCTAACCATGTGTATGTGACCAATAACATTTTATTTGATTTTAAGTGTTCTGTTGGTTTATTTAGTAGGTTATATTATTGTGAAGAGCATCACTGCTAGTTTAATGCTTTTGAAAAGTGAACATAATTACAGTGCATTTGCAAAGGAATCAGACTGCTTGACTTCCTCCACATTTTGTTACAGTACGTTACAGCCTTATTCTAAAAAAATATATATTTTTAAAAACTCTTCAGCAATCAACACACAATATTTTTAGAAATGTTTGCACATTTATTAAAAATCATAAACAGAAATAGCTTATTTACATAAGTATTCAGACCCTTTGCTATGTAACTCGAAATTCGGCTCAGGTGCATCCTGTTTCGATTGATCATCCTTGAGATGTTTCCACAACTTGAGTGTAATCCACCTGTGGTATTGTCACGTTCTGACCTTAGTTCCTTTGTTTTGTCTTTATTTTAGTATTGTCAGGGCGTGAGTTGGGGTGGGCAGTCTATGTTTGTTTTTCTATGTTGGTTTCTGTGTTCGGCCTAGTATGGTTCTCAATCAGAGGCAGGTGTCATTAGTTGTCTCTGATTGAGAATCATACTTAGGGAGCCTTTTTCCACCTGTGTTTTGTGGGTGTTTATTTTCTGTTCTGTGTTTTGTTGCACCGTTCAGGACTGTTCGTTTGTCGTGTATTGTTTTGGTTTCAGTATTCATTCTTTATTAAATTACAATGAATACTTACCACGCTGCACCTTGGTCCTCTCTTTCTCCCGACGACAACCGTTACAGGTATATTAAATTGATTGGACATGATTTGGAAAGGAACCTGTCTATATAAGGTCCCACTGTTGACAATGCATGTCAGAGAAAAAACCAAGCCATGAGGTCAAAGGAATTGTTCGTAGAGCTCTGAGACAGGATTGTATTGAGGCACAGATCTGGGGATGGGTACTAAAACATTTATGCAGCTTTGAAGGTCCTCAAGAACACAGTGGCATCCATCATTCTTAAATAGAAGAAGTTTGGAAACACCAAGATTCTTCCTAGAGCTGGCCGCCCTGCCAAACTGAGCAGTTGGGGAGAAGGGCCTTGTTCAGGGGGGTTACCAAGAATCAAATGGTCACTGTGACAGCGCTCCAAAGTTCCTCTGTAGAGATGAAAGAACCTTCCATAAGGACAACCATCTTTGCAGCACTCCAGATCAATGCCACTCCTCAGGCACATGACAGCCCACTTGGAGTTTGCCAAAAGGCACCTTAAGACTCCCAGACCTTGAGAAACAAGATCCTCTGGTCTGATGAAATCAAGATTGAACTCTTTGGCCTGAATGCCAAGCGTCATGTCTGGAGGAAACCTGGCATCATCCCTACGGTGGCAGCATCATGCATTAATGCAAATTAAATTAAAAATCATACAATGTGATTTTCTGGATTTTTGTTTTAAATTCCGTCTCTCACAGTTGAAGTGTACCTATGATAAAAACAATTACAGACCTCTACATGCTTTGTAAGTAGGAAAACCTGCAAAATCGGCAGTGTATCAAATACTTGTTCTCCCCACATATATATACATTTGCAAACATTTCTAAAAAACAGTTTTTGCTTTGTCATTATGGGGTATTGTGTGTAGATATATGGGGGGACAATTTAATCATTTTCTGCTGTAATGTAACAAAATGTGGAAAAAGTCAAGGGGTCTGAACACTTTCTGAATGCACTGTACACGTGACGGATGGGAAAAATAATGAACATTATGTTATGTACATTATGTTGCAATCTTCAATTGGCACCTCTCTCCTATAATAAGGCTTGGAAAAGTATTATTGTGCTTACCCTGAGAACATCTGGATATAAAGTATTTTCAATGTCCAGAAAATATGTATTTTCACCTTTCATTTAGCACCTAAAATGCACCTGATTTCAATGTACGGAAAATGCTTATTTTCTTCTTTAATTCAAGCACCTAAATTGCACCTAATGTCAACATCTGGAAAATACGCTTTTCAACTTAATTTTGCTAAAAATTTGTTGACAAAAAAAGGTCACAATGGACCAGAATGCTAAGAATGACATCTCAAACAAATTCATCACACAAAAATGTAGGCTATTACATAACTGAATGAGTAAAAACGGTGTCTAAAGAACTTTAAAAGTGCCCTGCAATACACGAATGTGTAAAAAGTCTCACTTTATTACCTGGTTAATCCCAACATGTATCAAAAGAATGGGGGATATTTTGAGTCCTTTCTAAATTGTTTTTACGCTAGTCTCTAAGTGTTTGTTTGAGCAAACGGCCCCATTTTCGCCAAGATTAACATTTCATATGATCTTTCCTGACAGAGGATTTTCTTTCAGAGGCCCCTTGAAGGATAACCAAAAAAGGACATTCTGCAAGTGAGTTTTGGCTGCTTCGATTTTTTTGTGGTATTACTTTCAATGTCGGCATTTATTTCTTCACTTTTTTACGAAATGATGGACTGAGTTTTTGACTTTTGACATTTTTTTTTCACTGACAAATTTGGCCAGAATGAATTTTTAAATACATAGGCTTGGTAGCTCTTGGACCAGACTACGGACAATGCATAGGGCTCTCCAGCGGTAAACATTATGGGAGATGTGTGCGATTATGTTTTGAAGGGAGGGGCTTACGCTTTGTAGTAGCCTATTATTGAATACTGTGGAGCAGACCGATCCGAAGGCAGATTCTATCTCTTTACATTGACTGACCTGCTTCGTGGTTGTTTGCTACCCAGGTGAATCAACAATAATTTACTTTGTGAACTCAATAGGTAAGTTTTGCGCCTCAGAAATAGTTTGTGTTGTTTATCCAACTTGGTGAAATTTGTGTAGCGCGCACGAACGTAGTGCTTATGTTTACAACTTGTGCAATGCTCTTTTGGGGCTACGCAATGCTGCAATTTATTATGTCATTTTAAAATTATAGATTTTTACAGCAAACTGCGCACCAGCAGATTCCTAATAACTTTTTCAAAAACTACATTTAACCTATAAAGAATTAAAGAGTTCATGTAGATTATTTGTGCATGGCAATGAAATGTGGTTGTTATCGAGTATAATATGTTTCATTATATGGCAAATCACTTTACAAAACCTATTACCGATCTGGATGTGAATTCTGGAATGTCCCCTCAGTCCCTACCCGCCCCATGTCATAGATTCTTATCAGACAAATATGAGGAGGCAGTCTCCAAACTCATGGAGAGGGATGGGAGACAGATCTCTCTCCATTATAATAGACAATACATAGGCTGCATATTAATTGACAATTTCAGGTAATGTGGCATGTGATGATTTAATTATGCTTTTGATTGGTATTTGCCAGTGGGCTAACTTTAGGATGAATTACACCTATATAAATAATTACGTTATGAATGCATTAGTTTTAACTGAATAATACCTCAATGAAAAACAAACAAAACAACATCCTCCTTTACACAAAATAAAGAATTTTCCACTTAAAAGCACTTTCCTTTCATTTTCTGTCTACCCAAAATACATCCCAAAATATTTGTGGGGAGCCTTTGCCAGCACTGGACAGTCTCCAACAGCAAACTATGGCCTTAGCGCTGTGTTGTGGGATTTTACTGTCTCTTGTAGACGAATACTAGCTGTCTTCAATTGCCTGAGCCAAGGGATGTCATGAAAGCAAAGGATCCATCAGGTCAGGTCCTCTCCACTGGGGGTCTAAATGACTGCCTTGGCCCTCATCAGGGGTAGGCTTAACCATCTGCACTGGGTTGGCTAGAATCCTTATCCCTGTGTAGATCTAGCTGATGCTACACAGCACCAGTTGAGCCCAGTTAAACCATGATTAATCTGAGTAATCAACTTGATATCTAAGTTTATCAAAGCAGCAGGAAACGCTGATGTTATAACTGGCTGTAGAAGGCCACTCACTGATTCAACACTGTCCAAACAGTGTGTGGTATTCCAAGAACCTTGTCTCTCTCTCTCTCTCTCTCTCTCTCATCTGACCGCATTGTGGTACAGTAAACCATTGCAGTGAGATGCAATAACTCCAAATGAATCCATCCAAATAGTTTGAAGGAATCATGTCCTGTGCAATCCCACCATCACTTGGGCCAACCACCTCTTTTTCTTTATTTTTTTTTAACGTAGTTTATCTCAGCCTTCCGTTTGATCTCAGGTTGATTACAAAGCAGTTGCTGTGAAGTGAGTGAACGGTAGAAAAGGGGGGTTCGGGGGCTATGGAGCTGTAGAATTCTCCAAGCTAGACAGCACAGTAATTGTCCATGAAGCTGTATCTGATAACACTGCGGTGTTTGGAAAATATGAGGGGAATGCCTTATAAGGAACAGATTGAACCTGCTGACAGACCATTGGAATAGCCTTTGGAATGCATAACAGCCAGGCTTCGTTTTTTCGTCTCTTTCTGCCTCTTTTTTTTTTGCCTCTTTCGGCTTCTTTTCTTTAGCGTATAAAGAGCCTGGGTTATGCGCTGGGCTGTGCGGAGAGAGAGAGAGGGAAGGGGGGGTCTGAAGGTAATTCTGCACAGTGATAACAAGGGTTTGGCATGGGCTAGGGCCCGGGCAGGATGTAGGGAACACTGCCCTGGGTTTCCGGAGCCTGGTTTGCCCTGTGTAGTACAGGCTGTCGTTACTCTGCTCTCTCTGCCCTTCATTTACAGACTGTTTCAGGATCAGTTCTTCCATAACCTTAATCATTACTCAAAAAGACGTAAAGATGGCTTCAGACCAGTGGTCAAGGAAGGAGAATACACCCTCAAGGACCAGAGAAGGGAGTTTAGGCCTAGTTGGCCAAAGATTGGAACTTTGGGATGGGACTTGGACATAGACATGAGGCTTCACCCTGGAGCGTGCGATAGATTGTGGCCAAGGGCAGGGCTTAAATGCAGCCTTTAGATTCACAAACAATATAGTAGATCCCCTTAACTGTACTAGATAACTTTTCATTGCTCTCTGACTGACCTGAGCTACTTGTGTTCAAGGTCCCTGCAGGTGTGAAAACACACATTCTATCTACTCAATCAATACCACTGTCTTCAGGGTTGAGAAGCTGATGAAGTTATTGAGGACGATGTGAATCCAGGCCCTCTCTCTTTCAAGGAGTGCCTGGAGACACTGTGGTTATGAGAAAAAAGCTATTTGTTAGACACAGTTAGTATTTGAGAGAAGGCTAGTTGAATCATAATGTCTTTGAAAGGTGGCGTCCTCTTAGGATTCATGAGAAATATCTCAGTTTTTTTCCCCCTGTGTGTCTCTCTGTTTACAAAGGCAGCACAATTTTGACCAATCACATCAAATCTTTTCATATCAGATATTTTTCATAGAGAAAAAAAGATCAGAATTGGGCTGCCTGTGTAAATGCAGACCCAGAGTTCTGCAGTGCCTCTGTGATGCGAGGCAGAGCTTTAATCCACTGCAGTATTCAGTTCCAGAAGTTCTTAATATCTCTGCTGCAGCCTGCAAGCCTACAGTTACTATTACCACGACTGAGAGAGGCTGCCAACTAAACTGAAGTACGAAAAAGTTAACTCGCATCGGAAATTGTGTAACACAAACTATTTGTTTGTTCGTTTTTGCTATTACCATTGAAATATATTCAATTTATGTTTGTCAAATGTTCTGCAAGGAGTTCAAAATGATTACATGTTGACATGTAAATCCAATCATACACAGGCTTCTTAGAGTTCGCCAGAGCCTATTTTCTGGTTTGTCTTAATATGGACAACTTAAAGTATGTCAAGCATGCTTTGCCTAGTTCAGTTTATTGCCACTTGGGTTGATTTTATGCAGATTTTCTGCCTCAAGATATATTTGTGGGATCGAGGAGCCATATTTATATGCTGTCAGTTACACGACAAAGATGTCTCTTCTTCATTTTTGATTGAAAGAGTCGGCATCGTCAATGTCTCCAAGGGAGAAATCGAATTGGAGCACACAAAGCTCCAATTTGTGTCCTCTCGACAACTGTTCTCGTGGAGCGTTCAGTTCATTTGAAGTGGAGGATGATTGACATGGAACTCAACCTCAAGTGATTCTGCCCTGGACTCTGGCCACAGCATACTCACTGTTATTTATTTTCAGCTTTGATAGCATGTAATTTGAATGCACCCTATCCAGAACCACACAGTAAGTTGTATAATATGGTAAAGTTGGAGCACATTTGGAAAATTTGAGGGGAAAAAAAGGAATCTGCTTAACTCTTAACTGGTGACGATCAAAATAAATGGGTCAAATGCGGCATTCCTAATTTGTGAAGTAAGAGCGGCCAGCTGAAACTGAAACTCTAGATTTAGTTTATTTAGGACCCAGCAAATATGCAATAAGTGGCTTACAGATGTTTTGTTAGTAATATATAAATCAAAAAAATTCCTCTCTCCTTTTGAATCTTTCCTCTCATGGCATGACATCCTCTCTGTAATTCAACTTTATATTCTGTTTGTTGTTCTTCATTACCCAGCCAGGTTGCAATGGAAAGGTTCTGCATTGCTTTAGAACCCGTGCCAAACCAGGCTCGTATGTCTCCTCAGTCCTTGGTATGGAGAGTCTGGCAGTAGTAGAACTCTTCTGGGGAACGAAGAGTCTGGATTTCTCCCTGGTGATGAAGAAGAACGCTGACACTCGTTCTTTTTGCTGTGGCTCAGATTAGAAGGCCTTTTAGATCAAACCTCTCCCACATTTCTTAGACTTTGAAGTGCTATCATTCAAGGCCAGATTCCCTAATTGGTAGCATGGCAGACTGTGTTGATAATTGGCACATTTACCCATTGAACGCCAGTTGGCAGGCAGCGAGGCCTCCAGAACTCCACCAGCTGTATAAGGATATTTTCACATCCAACTCACTCACAACACAACAAACTCTCTTTTTAGAAGATGGGCAATGGTACAGGATCCCTTGGCTTACTCAACCCAAGTCTTATAAGGTAAAAGTACATTTTTCACCCCAAGGTATAAACCTAAAGGCTGAGGGTTATCGTGGGAGTGTGAGTTCAGTTCACTACCCCGATTCTCATACACTACTACTTATGTCATCCTCTAAAGATGTGTTATGTTCAGCTCCCAAAACGGCGACGGGGCTGAAAGTGTGTAACATTGTCGAGCAGGCCTTTTGCCCCTGGGCTTCTTTCCTCATCTGATAAAACAAGCACAGGAAATGTCTCTGCGAGCTGATTTGCTCTGTGTTTTCGTCTTCCCATAGGGACCACAGACATGCCTAGTGCTTCGACAAGTCCACCGGCACTAAGTTTCTTCACGTCCCCCCCCCCCCCTTTACAGCCTGCTAACATTCCTCCTTCTCTCCCTCTCCTCCCTCCTCCTCTCTCTCCTCAGCCACCAAAACTAAACAAACATAGCTGATCAAGGCTTTCATCACCTTTTTTAAAAGTCCCATATTGTAGGTTCCTGTGGGAATTAAAGGTCATATAGGTAATATAGTGAGGTAAATCCCAACAGTGTGTGTGAAAGATGCTATTGAGTGGAGGACCAGTGAGGTCATGTGTTTGGAGATGGAGATGGAGAGAGAGTCTATGAATAGCGACACAGGTATGAGGGAACAGATGTGTGTGTGTGCGTGCACTTAAAAAAATAAAACACCCTCAAATCTAGTTGTTTCAACTAATTATTATTAAATAACTGGTTCCACAGCATTTTCTTTTTGTTTACTCAACTTTTCGGTCAAAGTGTTACCTGAACTTAACATTTTTAGTTGGCCCAACATTAGAAAATGTTGAACTTAAAATGATGTCTTTGCTCAATTTGTCTCATATACTCTTTCAACCAGATTGACACATGATTGCGTTATGCACGTTCATTTATACAGTAATTAGTATTCAACATGTCCTCACCTGGGACACAGGCACACACACACACACACACACACATCTCTTCCCTCATACCCGTGCTGTTATTCATAGATTCTCTCTCCATCTCCAAACACATGACCTCACTGGTTAAGGTTTGGCACGGGGTAGGCCGCCATTGTAAATAAGAATTTGACTGACTTGCCTAGTTAAATAAAAAATGTGAACTCACAATCTCTTGGTTCATGGCAGTACGAGCTTCCTGCTATGCCACCATGTCTGTGTTAATTATCAGTTAATCTGACTATTCTCTCATTATTGATTTGACTGACTTATTTAAGCAATGTTTGGTTTTTCTGTAAGGTTGTTGGTGGGCCATTTTACTTTGTTTTAATGTTATTCCTTAATCACTATGATAAATGAAATAGTTTTTCTTGAGTGTACTTTTAACAGATCTGAGGTTTACTTTTAAGTCCAATGTGTAGCAATACAGGTGAAATCAGTTATTGACACAGACATGGTGGCGTAGCTGGAAGATTAGAACGCTGTGAACTGAGTAGTTGTGAGTTCAAATCCCAAGTGAGGAAATGTTGAATATTAATTACTGTATAAATGAACATGCTCAATGTGTATTGGAAATGTTGTATGTTAACAGCAGTGTGTGTAACTAGTTCCACAGCCCAAAAAATAATTTCTAGTTGAATTAATATTTTAGCAAACGCATCATTTTATGTGTTGGAACCAGCTACTTAATAATAATTAGTTTGTACGTGCGTGTGTGGAACTGTATGGATGGTAGAGGTGGTGAGAGCAAAGGGGAGTGTGGTGGTTTCATGGTGAATGCTGGCTCTCATGGGACAGAGCAGATGGAGGAATCAGGCTCTTGGGTAACAAGGGGATTTTACCATTCATATACAGCCATTGGATTTACCTCCGGCTCAGACACGCAAAGTGGTACCTTTTTTTAACTTGAGAAACTGGAGGATTTGCATCGAGTTCTCCGATTGACATCAATGGATGATTTGTGTGTCTGTGAAACCTCGAGTTATGCAGGCGTAGGGTTCTGGAGACAGGATTCTGCACTTTATTGCTGACTCTCCGTACAGTGAGTGCACACGAGAGATGAGGATGTTACTCATCTGTGTGTCACACATGTCTAGGCTCTGACTGGTATGACACAGGGTGCTGATGTGCTGTGCTAGTTGTAACACTACTGTACTTTGAGTAACACTTTATTGGGAGATCACCTTTACCCTTTGAAACGAACTGATGTAACAAACTTTGTCGCTTCATTATGTTGATTGTGCTGCTTCAGTTCAAAAGACTTTGACTTTGGAACTACGGTATCAATACAGTTCGATCCTTCTGGCCTGTCTGGATCAGGGACAACGCTCCCTTGCACAGCACAGCAGCAATCCGAAGCGATGACGGCTGCCATTTTTCTTCCTGTTGGAGCCAAATGTTATGTTTTTAAAGGTGCAGACCTTCAAATTGTCTCCAGTAATGTTACCCACCTGAATTAGCCAGCCCGGTCTGGGGTCTGTGTTCTGGATGGTATTAGGAGCAGTAGTAATTGTTTAAGAGTGCATTTATTGAGTGTACTCTCTCCCTTGTAATCAGAAGCATATTCCGGCATAAGCATAAGCATAAGCCTCTGAGGGTTGCTCAGGAATGTATTACAAGCAACGAGAGGAGCGGCGCAGCGAGCAGATCTCCCCTTCCATTTCTTTTCCACTCCACATGTCATTGCTTCCATACAGAGGAAGGCAATGAAATCTGATTAAAGCTGGAGATCAAATCATCAAATGGCTGACATGGAGGATCCATCCCCAATATAGCAGTTATAGTGTGTGTGTGTGTGTGTGTGTGTGTGTGTGTGTGTGTGTGCGTGCATTACTGTGTGTTGTGTTTCTCTCTCTCTTTCTCCTGGCATCTAATAATGCCAAAGACTTCTCCCCCACTTCAGAGAAAGGGGAATGTAAGTATCCCCCTCATCCACATACAGTACTGTGCGAGACCCGAGCCCAGCTTGAATTTGTTAGTTTGGAATCATTTCAGTATCGGGTAATTCATAAATTCACTTCACTGTTGGGTAACATGGAGCTGGCAGGTGGACTGCTTCCGTCCTATATGGTACCCTATTCCCTTAATAGTGCACTACTTTGGACCAGGGCCCCATAGGGCTCTGGTCAAAAGTAGCGCACTATAGAGGAAATGGGGTGCCACTTGGGACATAACCACTGCCTTTTGAAAGGGGTTTTAATCAGAGCTCCTCTGCAGGCAGAGAGGCTGGCAAACGAGAATGTCTTACCTCATAAGAGACCTGCTCAAGGTGATTGGGAGAAACCATCAGTCATGTTATTGTTAAACAGCCCAGGTCTAGGGCAATGGTGCTAAGGTGCTAGCCAAAACTCTGCTAAGAAGGGACAGATTCAGATTCATGCTGGGTTTCAACTCTCCTGCGTACACTTGTAGGAAGATAGCTGATTCATTGATTCAAGTATAGTGAAGTAGTTTTATTACTATTGAAAACAAACCCTTCTACCTAACAGGCCGGCCATCTTCAGTTAAAGATAAATTGATGAGTAGGCCTAATTATTTAATGGAACAAGACCCAATATGTAGCATCAATAGTCTGACAGACCGAGAAAACCGGCTAACAAATTTAAATGCAAAAAGCAGTGGCAGTCAGTCAATTCCACACATGCCAACAAAACAACAACTCGCTAACAAGTGTGATGCTAGGCTACCCAAAGACAATGGAGCAAATCTGCTAGGCCCCGCTGCTTATTTATGCAATGCACGGTTAGACTAAGTGAAGTAAGCATGCTCATTAATGGAGTGTGAGCGCTTCTTAATTACAGGCCTGTTAGCAGTAATTTTTTACCTTTATTTAACTAGGCAAGTCAGTTAAGAACAAATTTGTATTTTCAATGACAGCCTAGGAACAGTGGGTTAACTGCCTGTACAGGGGCAGAATGACAGATTTATACCTTGTCAGCTCGGGGGTTTGAACTTGCAACCTTCCCGTTACTAGTCCAACACTCTAACCACTAGGCTACCCTGCCGCCCCAATGGCTCTCCTCTCGTCAGACAAATGCAGACAGGTCTTCATGAGGAGGAGCATTCTGCTAGCTAGCTAAGACAAGACAAGGCTAACTCTGTCTGAGTGAGATGGGTTGAATAGATTGAACACATGCGATTGGGTGGGGTGGAGGTTTCGGGAGAGGAGTGTGGTGGAGGGGATGGAAGAGGGAAGGGGTGTGGGTGTATGACGTTGGGTGAGATGGGAGTAGATTAAATGGTTGGTTTGGTGTGAGGTAGTTGAGTAGTGTAGAGGGTTTGGATGAGGAGGGTAGAAGGGGGTGTGGTTGATGGGGTTGGAGATTTGGGAAGGATAGGGTTAGGTACTAGGGGTGAGGGTTAGAAGAGAGAGGGGTGTTGGGGGTGACAAGCTGGCAGGCCTCATTAAGCCCTGCTTTAATGAACCCAGCAGCTGAGTAACAAAACACAGGAAAAAGTAGAACAATGATGGCTTGTTAGGGGGAGGCCTGTGTCTATGTCTGCCCCGGGTTGGCAGATTCTCTAGGACAGAGGAGAGGATGTCTGACTGGTCTGGGCTCTGAAGCTCTGTGCCACCCGTTTACTATGACAGACATCTGGGGGACCACCTTGGATAATAAGCAGCCATTAGTTCAGGTTAAAGTTAATGACCAGTAATAGTACACCACCCCTGCCTGGCCCAGGGTTTGAGCCCATCCGAAATTAAATACCAGTCACTCAGGTTCAATACATAAACAGAGGGAACCGACTGGAAGTGAATAAGGTTGTGTGTGTGTGTGTGTGTGTGTGTGTGTGTGTGTGTGTGTGTGTGGCTCAGGTGGATGGGTATCATGTGAAAAGGAGATGGTTTTCCTTCTGAGCAGATTACTAGCAGAAAATAAATCGGGGGGGGGGGTCAGATTTGTTCCCATTATACTTAAGTTTACAGAGTCATCTAATTTCCAGTTTTGCCATTAGCTAAAATTGAACGAACCCCTATAAAGCGAACCTGAGCACTCTCCTGAACCGACTACTTCATTATTTACAATTTCATGGTTGTCTGAGATGTGTTATTCTAATAGATTTAGGAATTAGACGGTTTAAATAACATGCATTAACCTATAAAGCTGAATTTTATCCTTCGTTTGGCAGTAAATGTCACCTCGTGTTGAAAGAGAGGAGTAGTCTTCTTACCTAGAGTTGTGTCAGTGACGTAGCTTTAGTAGGCACGTAAAAAATACTTTATAGTCTGAAATTGTATATCTGAGGCAACGCGCCATTTTACAAAAATACTTAAGGCACTCACAAGAACTAACCATGAGGCTTCCAAGACTGGACAAGACAGAGAGAGATAAAAAAAAAAAAAGAGTAGTGGGAGAGAGCGAGAGGAGACAGAGAGCGAGAGAAACAGAGAGACGGGCAGATGGAGAAAGAAAGATAGAAGGGAGAGCGAGAGACTGGGATAGTAAGAGAAAGAGTGAAGGAGGAAGAGAAAGAGACAGGGTGAGTGCTTTGTTATGTCTCCTAGAGCTCTAGTGTTTCCTGAAATGCCTGGCAGCAGAGTCAGAAGTCAGAGCCACGGGGGGAAGAAGAGAAGGGAACGGCCTTCTGTCCTGACAGACAAGCACCGCTGAGTTGACATAATTTAACACACTGCCAACGCTCAAGATGTTTCACTGACAAAAATGGCTATGCTACTGAGATCTATTGAGATTTTGTTTTGTTTGCGTGTGGAGGTTGCGGGCGGATGGGGCCCATTGACAGATAGGACTAGGAGAAGAGATATATATATATATATATATATATATATATATATATATATACATATCAACAACATATATATATACCTGTGCTTTATGGAGATCAATGGCTTCTGGCCCCCACTAGCGCCTCGGGGAGGCACACAGAGTTTCAACCCCTCCCAGACAGACCGCTGGCCCTCTGCGACGCTAATAATAGCATCCAGCAGAAATATGCACAGAAACGAGATCACCTATAGTGCAGCCTAGCTTCCTGGATAGGAGAACACTGAGGCACAAGAAGGGTTGTCTCCTCTCTCCACTCAGACAGGAATGTTTGGTCTTGAGGAGCTGAACCTCACCACTATCGATTCCAATGATATCACACTCTCCTTACGCTGAGCTAGCTGCAGGCTCAGAGTCTGAAGAAGAGCAATATTTACACTAGAGGCAAACACACTGTATAGACGTTCATATTTATTTCACACAGACAGACCTAGACATTGCGCCGTAAGCAAGGCATCTCTAGAACACCAAGAGGGTTGGAATAGGAGACTCCTGGTTTCTGTCTAAGATGGCGGTGTTGTTGATATGGCTCTTCAAAATGAAGTGGATGGTTTAGAATGGCCCAGTTCCCTCACGGATATCTCACCAAGGGATTTGGTTGTGGTGGTGGGAAGTAGACTTGACTGGAGGACAGCTTCGTTACATCCATCACATCACAGTTAAGACCATGGTTTTTAGCAGTGCAATGACAACCTCAACAGATAGGAGTTTACGGAAGAGAGGAGCTTGACTGATAAATTAGCTGGTCTCTGGTCACAGTTTCCACTCCCATTCCCATTCATCAGTCTGCACTGCTACTGAACACATCTCTTTGTGTTACACCTTGCCTTTAGCCCCAATGCAGTGACCCCCCCCCCCCCATACAGATGTGCTCAGGCCTGCTGAGTGACGCTTGGATGCAAAGAGCAACAGACCTCGTCCTCTATCTGGGGCGGCAGGGTAGCCTAGTGGTTAGAGCTAGTAACCGGAAGGTTGCAAGTTCAAACCCCCGAGCTGACAAGGTACAAATCTGTCGTTCTGCCCCTGAACAGGCAGTTAACCCACTGTTCCTAGGCCGTCATTGTAAATAAGAATTTGTTCTTAACTGACTTGCCTAGTTAAATAAAATAAAAATCTCGTCCTCCAAAAACAAAAACACCTCCGGCAGCCATCACAGCTCCAAACTCCTTCACAACGAGCTCCATTATAATCAGTTATCCTGACAGGTATTTTTTTTAAACGTATTTGTTCACTAAACAAACCAAAATGTTTTCCCAAGGGGTCTCGAAGTAGCCTAAATGCTGGACCTCTCCACCTTTCCCGTCCACTCAGAGTAATAGCCCTCGGTGAGGTCATCGTGCTAGAGCTAGAATCTTAATCTTCTCTCTCTCTATCTTCTACCCCTCTCTCTCTCTCTCTCTCTCTCCCCTATCTTTCTCCTATCTCTTCCCAGGAATGCAACAGGCCCCTTATTTTGAAAGATCTCTTGTCACATAATACCCTTGAATATCCTTGCGCAACGCTTCAGGAAGCACATTCCGCAGCCTGATTTGCAGATTTGCGCGTGGCTAAACGATCGGATTGATGAAAATGTATGCTCTGAGGTAAAAACATGTAATTTTGAGGCAGTAATCATGGTACCAATTTTCTGTGGGGCAACACGGCCCCCTGGGTAGACACAGACAGAAAAAAAAGGCAATACACAAACATCTGTCAGTGCCTGTGTCATGTTCTGAGCAGGCCTCACAAGCCTCTCCTGGTGTGTAAGTGGTTGCGCCATGGCTTCTTTGCGGCTCGTGCTGCTTGTATGTTTCCATGTAAGGCATGACAGGAAGGCATTTCTCCAACTGTGATACAGACCAGGCACATAAATCAGTCAGATGTTTTCATTCATCTTTTTTTCCCAGTAAGTTTTTTTCTCTCGAAAGTATAGCCACATTTTCTTCCTCCTGGCAATCGAAGGGTCTCTCAATCTCCGCAAAACATAATTAAGTTTTTTTATGGGGGAAACTTGTCAGAAATGTTTTGGTGTACGATACTTGTTTTTTTTTTCTTTACAAGACACATCAGGAACTTCTCAGGGCTTTATGAGAAATACATTTGTATGTTCCAGAACATGTGTTCCAGGTGCCGTGACAGATACGGTGTCTGTCTGAGTCCGTTCCCCACTGCTCTGGGTCATAATAATTATGTGGAGAAAATTGGGCAGCTCAGCCCAGATCCCCTGAGACCCTTAAAGAGGTGGTGTTTTAAATATCTTGTTCTTGTCAAATCAAGAGGGGATTACAGCAGGAACACTGGTCTGTAGGCCTAGTGGCTGAGTGCCTGTCCTGTCTAGCTATATGATTCACTATATGATACACTATGTATGTACCATATGGGAGATGGAATATGAATAGGGGCCCAAACTATAATAAGCTGCTTACCAGGGGACATTCTAGCCTCTGTAGTCCCATACTGTAAACTGTAGACAACTCTTGTGACGTTGTCATGCTATACATGTACTGTATAGGCCTGTGGTTCCCCAAACTTTTCGAGATCACTTTCTGAGTCATAATGAAGACCGAGATCTACGGCTCAGAATTATTTTAAAACCTAAAAGAACGTAGGCCTATGCAACATTTAAAAAAAAGTTCTGTAGCAATGATATCTGTAGTAGGCTATAGGCCCAATACATTATCGGTGCATATTGGCTAGGCTTGAATTGCCCTGCCAATGTTGTTCTTCTCAGACAATTTTCTAAGTATATTTCAAAACTCGAGGTATATGATCTTGTTGTATTACTTGTGAGGCACATCTCAGTGGGTATAAATAATGTGCTTTCTTTATTTTACTGGACTGATTGTGCCTGGATTTGTTGTTCAGTCTCAGCGGAGGGAGAGCATCTCGCAGTCGGACCGTCCCTCAGCTCTCGTCCCTCAGCTAAGACTGACCATATAGGGGGTACCGTATTCCAGCTGGCAGCAAAACTCGAGTCACATTGCATTATTTCTGCACCAACTCATGTTGTTACTCCTATGACCAGAGAAAGTGAAATATTCCTTGATTTAAAAAAAAAAGACACAAGCTGCTAATAATAATAATAACAACAACGCAAGCCTATAGATACACTTTGCTACTCATTCATTGAAGCGTCATTGCTGGTTGCAGCGCAAGTGGAGAAGCGCATTTTATGGCATATAGCAGTGTTTTAATAAAAAGTGTTGACAGTGCTGCTGAGTATGAACTTAAACATGAACTCACTCATAAAAACGAAAGCTCTTTGCTGCATTCATTGACAGTCTCTCTCTAGTCATGGTTTTCGATGTTTTGAAATCACAGTATCAACTTACTTTGCTGTACGCTCAAGGAAGCTGCAGACAGACACATGATCTGAGCAATCCGATTGGCTAGCGGTAGGCCTAAAGGTACCCTTGATTTGCTCTCTGGGCACGCGGAGTTTGTACCTTCAGACACATGAAATGGGAACACTTCGCCTCCCCGGCATGCAGGGCAGCTGAAACAAGTCCACCTACTGCCAACAGCGCGAGACAGAAAAATGTAGGAATGATTGGCTTTATCGTTATTCTTTTCTATAAATGTTTAGCGATCGACTAGGAATGCCTCGGATCGACGGTTTGGTGGGACTGTTACTCACGCTTCACTATGTTATCATGCTCCATCTTGCTCATGCTCCATACACGAGTAAGGGCCCCTACTATGGGGCCTCTAGTGACACACAGGTCTATTTTGGTACAGGATGTGCTCCCGTCCCGAGTGGCCCCCAAACTGCAGACAGAGAGCAATACCAGAGTAGCAGATCCAGACCTTTTGGTTGTGCTGGCATCAGTAGTGCTTTGCTTTGAGTAAAACACATCATGTAGGTGTCAACACCCCAGCCTTGCTACACCCTGCTACTCTCTCTGGTCAGTGAACCTCAGATGAATGATCTGTCGAGGAGTGGTTCAGGGCCCGTTTGGAGGGTGTTTCTACTAAAAGACGGCAGGTGTCAAGATGGCGAGTTTGCACGAATGGGACGTGTCCCAAAATGGCGCCCTATTCCCTACATAGTGCACTACTTTGGAAGAAGTGCACTATATAGGTAATAGGGTGACATTTGGGACACAGACAGGATGAAGGAAGAGGAAGCTATTCTCCTGAAAAGGTGGGGTGAGAGAGTCATTCGTCAAAGTCCCCGGTCGTGAGTGAGTGTGTTTTCACTGAGTGAGTTTCCTGTCCACTAAATAGGATTCATTTAGTAACCACCCCCCCCCCCCCCCCCAACCCCTTCTGTCAAACTGCTGTAGAGTGGCTTCATACCAACGTCGGTATAGAAAGAATATGGAGACAGTTAGTGTACTGTATGTCCTAGTGGAATTATATGAGACAAAGGCTGTTGATATCCTGTGTCAAGAGCTCAGGTTGACATTTATTGTCATGAATCTTGTCCTGGAGACAGAACCGTGCGATTTCCACTAGATAGGCCAGCTGCAAAGTCAAAATTGGCTACATTGTAAAAATTCAGGATTTGTATTATTTTATTTTTGGTCTTAATTCAAGGTTAGCAGTGTGGTTAAGGTTATGGTTAGGGTTAGATTTCAGATCAGATGGTATGACTTTGGCTGTGCTAGCTAGTGACCACAGAGCTGCCTCCAGAACAATATTCATGATGAAAACGCTAACCTGCGTCAAGCGTAGGCAGATATTTATTGAGTTGACCTTCTGGATATTTGGACTAGAGTCTTGATGTATTATTTCAAAGGTTACATGCTGACAGTTAAAACCACTCCATGTTGACTAAATACGAGAGAGAAAAAAAAGCTAAGTGAGCTTCTTTATAGCTTTGTTCTACTGCTGAGTTTTGCGTTTTTCCTCTTGGCCAGACGTTTGGTTATCTTCTTTGATTGACAATAGTGGCAGGCATTTGTCAGAGACCAAATAGTCTGGTTGGCTGATAAACAAACGGTTTCTAACTGTAGCGCAGGGCTGAGACCCCTCGGATTGAGACTATGTTTAGCCACGAGGAATGTAACCTACGGTACAGTCCTTCCGGCTTTAGAGTGCAGAATGCAAGCACTTTCGCGAAAGAGGAAAAAGTATATTTTTCTAAAAGTGAACAAAGAAAGGTTAGGTATTTTCAACTCCCTACTGGCTTAAAATGGAGTCAGCCTTTGCCACAGGTTCACACACGCTTGCACCATAGAGATCGAGCCAGACAAAGATATAGAGTTGCACACAATGTGGTCCTCTTGTCTAGGGAAAGTCAGGCTAATAATATTCTGGGTTTACTTTGCTCTGTCTCAGAGATGCCACCAGAGAGACAGCATCATCCGTCATGTTGCTTAGAGATACAGCCAGCCCTAACCAAACCTGGGTCCAAATAGTATTTAAAATCGTTCAAATAGCTGAACTGTGCTTGATTGTGCTTGCCTGGGGCAGTGGAACCACTGTGGTCTAGCCCCAAAAGTGCAAACCCCACCCCATCTGGCACGCCAGGCAGACTTCAAGCAAAAACTCAACGTACTTCAACAATTCCCAATACTATTTGAACCCTGGCCCTTTTAACCCCGCTCTTTTGTGGTCAGTATGTTATGAGTGTGAGAGCTGCCTGTATCTCACTGCACAGCATGTTAGCTAGAAATATTTTTCTCTCTCCCAGTTATGTTACGGGAAAGGGAGCTTTTTTTTTCTTCCATATTTGGTCATATGGAGTACAGCCAGTAGCCTTTTGATGGTGTACAAAAAAAAAAACATCCCTATTTTGTGTGGGATTTGTTCTCCTTGGGCCGTGCTGCTCTGATACGGGCCGATTGTGAATCTGACGTTGAAAGTGCACCATTAAGGCACGGCGCAAGCCTTTTAAAACACAACGAGGACAAGAGAAAAGGCCTCATCTCGTGTACTGATGTTGCCCGTCGTTCTGAAACTAGCTGACATCTTTACAATGTCATTTAGGGTTCACTGTATAAACTAATCCCAATGCAAATGACTCTCTTAAAACAGTGTTTATAGCAAGGTAATGTTTTACTGACATCCTCCTTTTGTCCACTCTTCTCCGCTGTTGGCAGTTATCTCATTTGGACTGAGTCTTGGGCTAGTAGTTGATGGTTCAACCCATGATGATGGGAATTAACTATGGTGTGGTGGGTGTATTGTCTTTGCTGACGTAGGAAGGCCTCTCTGGGGGGGAAAGAGGAGGTGTGTGTGTGTGTGGGACCAAACCAGAAGGGTCAAAATAGATGATTGCAATGACTGTTCTATTTAAAACACCAATAGAACATGCCATGCCGAAAGACCCAAGCTAATCACACTGGCATTGGGAAATGTATCAATGTTCCATCATGGGGCAGAATTTGTGATCTCTCATCAGAATGAAAGGCATTCGATGGGCTTTTTTCCTGTCCTAAAAGGGTTATGTGACACTGAGTAATTTGACAAAAATGTTACGTCGCACACTGCGTTTAGTAACTGAGATGTCAAGCATATCAGGGAAAGAACCTTGTCTAGCACCACACTGATTGGACAGCAACATCAAGTAACACACTGGATCAGTTTGTGCCTGTGATGATTACAGTGTGTCTCAGTGATGGATTCTCAGCTGTGAGCTGTTACCGATAACCTTAGGCTATAGCTAGCAGTCAGTCAGAGTGTATTCATCACTGGGCAAGGAGATGTGTCAGGAATTGTGAACCATCGTCTGGGAATGCATGCAGGGGTCTCCTTATCCATCCCCAAGTGGAAACTCAAAGGCTTGGACCTCTTTTTCTTTTAACCCCAGTATTTTCCCCCTCGCTCCTCTCAATCTGACGGCCAAAGTCGGCACAATAGCAATCTGTGGTGATTTGGGAGGGATTGTGTGTGATCATCAGACTAAGTCACTAATGATGGCCGGTCTTAAGAATTCAAGGATGCATGGCGGGCAGATTCTTACCCAGTCACTCACCCAGTTTAGTCAGCCCTTATACTGTCATTTCCAATTGGCTCTCAGCTCTCCACTATTCTTAGAGTAGTGCTTTAATTTGACGAATTCTTCCGTGTTAGAGCTAACCGAAACTTCTCGCGGAATGAATTTCTTTTGGAGCGGACAGAGCCCTAACACATGAAGCAGATGGTATTGAGATCGAGCTGAACAAATCTGAGCTCAGGCGCTTTTGGCCACCTCATATCCTGCCCAAAGAAAGATGTGTCCCAGCTAAAGTCTTCTAGTTGGACACCACGAGATCTGTCCTCAGGTCAGCTGAGTTGGCTGACATTCCCTTGGCATCAGTATGTAGGGGAGGAAGTATGTGCAGTCGCACACAGATGCACACAGCCGTACACTCCTCCTCCTCACATTATCCCAGTGTTCACGATGAGCACGTAGTCAGCAGCTGGTCGGATCATGCCTTTGTGGTCCAACAGCAGTGTCTGTACCATGACAGACGAGGAGAGGGGGAGAAGGGAGAGAGAGAGAGAGGGGGATAGGGAGAGAGAGGCAACGAGAAAGAGAGTCAGAAATCATGGCCTCCCCCATGCCAAAAACCAGTGAATTTATGTGGCCACATCCTGGCGTGGTTCACAGCCTGGGCTGGGCCAGAGGCAGTAAATGTGTTAATGGACCCGAGGCGAGGCGGGGCCAGGGGCCCGACGTGTGAGATGAGAGGCAGATCACGCTGAACGGGACCAAGGGAGGACAACCTCTTCCAAACACATCATTACAGGTGGCGATGGACAGGACACACGCACGTTGGCTGGCCGCACAGAGACACTCACAGACCAAGACAGACACGTACACACACACACACACACTCCCAGATGTTCTCAGAGATGGAACATGTCTCTGCCCTCTGCATTGCTATCCACATTTGGATACATACCCACACCCCTACAGGTATCCTTTTGGCGTTTGCTCAAACTCAAACTGCCCCTTGAGCACCTGCAAAGCATTAGTCAGTGAGTCAGTCAGTCTGCAGTCAGTCAGTCAGTCTGCATATGATATCTGCTACAGTTAAACTCTGCTCTGTTCCTCTCCTCTGTGTATGAGTAGACAGAGTGCAGGCTGTGTGACTGTGAGACAGTCCTGATGGCTCCTGTGTACACACTGCTGGGTGGGAATGGGGAATCCTGACCTGTCACCTGACTGACAAGGAGTGACTATTACACTGTGCAGAGCTTAGTTTAGCTCGGGAGGGGATGATGCACAGTCTCATTACTGTACAGGCCATTAGCTGGTCTACTGCACCGTAACACAGACACAGACAGTCAACACACATACAAGTACACACAGACCTGAACTAAGACCTGAGTCCACCATAAAACATCACACCAATAGGTTCTACTCCAGCAGGTCTGAGATCAGTGTATGATTTTGTCTCACCACCTACAGTGCCTTGCGAAAGTATTCGGCCCCCTTGAACTTTGCGACCTTTTGCCACATTTCAGGCTTCAAACATAAATATTTAAAACTGTATTTTTTTGTGAAGAATCAACAACAAGTGGGACACAATCATGAAGTGGAACGACATTTATTGGATATTTCAAACTTTTTTAACAAATCAAAAACTGAAAAATTGGGCGTGCAAAATTATTCAGCCCCCTTAAGTTAATACTTTGTAGCGCCACCTTTTGCTGTGATTACAACTGTAAGTCGCTTGAGGTATGTCTCTATCAGTTTTGCACATCGAGAGACTGAAATTTTTTCCCATTCCTCCTTGCAAAACAGCTCGAGCTCAGTGAGGTTGGATGGAGAGCATTTGTGAACAGCAGTTTTCAGTTCTTTCCACAGATTCTCGATTGGATTCAGGTCTGGACTTTGACTTGGCCATTCTAACACCTGGATATGTTTATTTTTGAACCATTCCATTGTAGATTTTGCTTTATGTTTTGGATCATTGTCTTGTTGGAAGACAAATCTTTGTCCCAGTCTCAGGTC
Source organism: Oncorhynchus mykiss (assembly GCF_057628025.1). NCBI lineage: Eukaryota > Metazoa > Chordata > Actinopteri > Salmoniformes > Salmonidae > Oncorhynchus > Oncorhynchus mykiss. The sequence continues at coordinate 21,577,868 of NC_143042.1, forward strand.
TTTTGCAGACTCTATCAGGTTTTCTTCCAGAATGGTCCTGTATTTGGCTCCATCCATCTTCCCATCAATTTTAACCATCTTCCCTGTCCCTGCTGAAGAAAAGCAGGCCCAAACCATGATGCTGCCACCACCATGTTTGACAGTGGGGATGGTGTGTTCAGGGTGATGAGCTGTGTTGCTTTTACGCCAAACATAACGTCTTGCATTGTTGCCAAAAAGTTACATTTTGGTTTCATCTGACCAGAGCACCTTCTTCCACATGTTTGGTGTGTCTCCCAGGTGGCTTGTGGCAAACTTTAAACAACACTTTTTATGGATATCTTTAAGAAATGGCTTTCTTCTTGCCACTCTTCCATAAAGGCCAGATTTGTGCAATATACGACTGATTGTTGTCCTATGGACAGAGTCTCCCACCTCAGCTGGAGATCTCTGCAGTTCATCCAGAGTGATCATGGGCCCCTTGGCTGCATCTCTGATCAGTCTTCTCCTTGTATGAGCTGAAAGTTTAGAGGGACGGCCAGGTCTTGGTAGATTTGCAGTGGTCTGATACTCCTTCCACTTCAATATTATCGCTTGCACAGTGCTCCTTGGAATGTTTAAAGCTTGGGAAATATTTTTGTATCCAAATCCGGCTTTAAACTTCTTCACAACAGTATCTCGGACCTGCCTGGTGTGTTCCTTGTTCTTCATGATGCTCTCTGCGCTTTTAACGGACCTCTGAGACTATCACAGTGCAGGTGCATTTATACGGAGACTTGATTACACACAGGTGGATTGTATTTATCATCATTAGTCATTTAGGTCAACATTGGATCATTCAGAGATCCTCACTGAACTTCTGGAGAGAGTTTGCTGCACTGAAAGTATAGGGGCTGAATAATTTTGCACGCCCAAGTTTTCAGTTTTTGATTTGTTAAAAAAGTTTGAAATATCCAATAAATGTCGTTCCACTTCATGATTGTGTCCCACTTGTTGTTGATTCTTCACAAAAAAATACAGTTTTATATCTTTATGTTTGAAGCCTGAAATGTGGCAAAAGTTCGCAAAGTTCAAGGGGGCCGAATACTTTCGCAAGGCACTGTAAATGACACTATACCGGGATCAGGAGGCGACACACCTACAGTGTTGACAGAGCCCTGACTCCGAGTCAGCCAGTCAGACGGAGTTGAGGTGCTCGGTTGGGATGACCTGACCCAGGTGAATGTCAAAGTCATAGTCTAGAATGATAGATTTCACTGTCTTGGCTCTCGCACCACGCTCATTGACAGAACTGGGCCTCGAAACAGAAACAGCCCTTTGATCACTAGGTTTCATTGGAACTCATTAAGTGAATAGCACCCTGGGGGGGAATGGCATGGAATGAAGTATTAATAGCTTTCTCCTTTTCCAAACAGATTTAAGACCCCCCTCCTACTCAACGTGGAACAGGCCGAGGCTGGAGTGACTGACAGACTGACTGACTGGTGCTCAGATTCTCTCTCTCTCCAGGTGAGAGTGCGTCTCCTGTTTCCTCCCTCGGGCAGCTTCTCTCTCAGCCTTTCCTTTCTCCCTTTCTCCCTTTCTCCCTTTCTCCCTTTCTCCCTTTCTCCCTCCCTCCCTCCCTCCCTCCCTCCCTCCCTCCCTCCCTCCCTCCCTCCCTATCCCTGCTTGTCAGTGCCAGAGCCAGACATGATTCATGTCTCCAACCATAGGACAGGGAATCAGGGATACTGTTGTTGCTGTCGGAATCTGTCGCTCAGACAATGCATGATATTGTCAGGAATTGAATGGAATGGTTAGATTATATTATATTATATTATTATATTATGATAATCAGGAGGAGGATGAAGAGGAGGAGGATGATGAACTCAAGATGGTGATGATCAAGCTGATGAGGATGATTATAATGGCAGCGATTGTGATGAAGACCTTTATTGTACATGGCCGTGCCAGGCTCTCACAGTAGCCTATGGATAGACTGACAGTGAGTAAGAGTGACAGCAGCCTACCTCTCCACCCCACCTGAGAGGCCCAGACAGGGGCCAGAGCAAAGAGCGCATAGCTCACATTCCTCCAGCATCTCCTAATGAGTAGGCCCCAGCGAGAGAGAGGAGGTGAAGGATGCCTGGCCCTAGCCTCGCTCTCCCTTTCCCTCTCTGCGCCTGCCACACAATCCCTGGGTCTTGTGCCAGCCCAGCACTGACATGGCAGATACCTGGGATACCTTTATTTCTCCCAGCTCCCTCCCTCCCTCTAACCACACCTGGCCAACCCTCACACCTGGGTCACCATGGCAATGTGCACACTGCTTGCGCTTTACCTGCAGGTACAGGCAGAGCCAGGGAGCTGGGAGGGTGGGAGCCGGCCCACAATCCCCTCCTCTTCTTTTCTTCTCTTAAAGGGAAAATAACAGCATTCCTTGGGATGACAAAAGTAGAAGCCTTAGCCAGAGTCCCATAGCTTGACCATGTTTACTCTCATGTCCCCACTACAGTAAACTGTGCATATTGTTGCAGTTTATGGATATATTGGAATATAGTCTAAGTAGACCAAGTTTGTGTTGGCTTCAATGTTTTCTTCATTCATTCTTTCTGTCTGTCTTTCTTTCGTTCTGCCTCTTTTTCTCTGGAGTTAATTTTAGTCCCACGCTCAAGTCGCCCAGAACGGCTGCAGTCCAAATATTGTGTCTTTTAATCAGTTTTGGACTCGGGGCAATCTTTGGATAACATGGAGTAAAAGCTGCTGTTGTGTCCCAGTAGAACTATCTCTCCCCTCTCGCTCTCCTTTTTTCTGTTTATCCGGCGAAGAAGTGTCAGGGGGTGTAAGTAATCTGCTGACAGGCCTGCCAATGTTAACGTTACACTTGACAACTTTTTTTTCTTCTCAACAACTTAAAGTGCTTCGTCCTCTGGAAGAATCTTCTGGAGTTGTTTTTAAAATGGCATGTGAATGAGTAACTTAAAGCTTCTTTCAAGACGTTGTGCTAACATCAGAATTTTAAAATGCCGCATTCCTCAAATAGTTTCCGAGGCGTACTCTTGAGGTGAATGTGTTTGTGCTAAAGTGGTGAAGACAAAAGTTATTCGGCTGTGTGTCACAGCAATGACTCATGGGAAAAAAAGAGGCCTCTATGTTCTATGGACTCACAGAGCAAAACAGTACATCAACATTTCACTGCATATTAACATAGCAATGCCTCTAAGAATGAAATGGTGCCACATTCTCTTCCAGCTCTCTCCTTGTGAATAGAGGACACATTGTTTGGGTGGTGTTAACACAAACCTGTCCTAAAATGATAGGGGGAAATAAAGCTAGCGTTGTCTGGATAACATCAACGTGGCTTTTTAATATAATGTTCCTTAAGCGCTGGGTAGTGTCAGCCAGAGAGTTGCGGCAGAGCATTAATTTGACTGGTAAATGTTTCATTATTGCCATTGTAGCTCTGGAGCTGGCAGACAGAGAGGGAACGAGAGAGAAAAAAGTAATCGTTTTACAGTGGGGCGAGAGAGAGATAGTTTACAGTGGGCGAGAGAGTAGAGTGAGCGTGGAAGAGAGAGAGAGAGAGACCTTAGTTCAGAGGGAGAGAGAGAGTAGAGAGTTTACAGTGGGCATTAGAGAGAGAGAGTTTACAGTGGGGAGAGAGAGTAGAGAGTTTACAGTGGGGAGAGAGAGTAGAGAGTTTACAGTGGGCGAGAGAGAGAGAGAGTTTACAGTGGGGGGAGAGAGAGAGAGTTTACAGTGGGGAGAGAGAGTAGAGTGAGTGTGGAAGAGAGAGAGAGAGAGACCTTAGTTCAGAGGTAGAGAGAGAGAGAGCCCTTAATTTACAGTTGATAGAGAGGAGAGAGAGATAGTGAGTGGAGCGAGAGACCATAGTTTACAGTGAACAGGGAGAGGCAGGCTAAAAATCGGTTCTGGTACGCAACCCTCAGAGGGAAAGTCAGAAAGATGTAATTCCAGGAAGCTCCCTTTCTCTCTCTCCATTCTTCTGCTCTGTGTATGTTAGCTTTGACGGAATATGGGTGGTCCCCTCGAGGAATCGGTGCGACACTGACATCGCTCCATTTTATCGACGGCTATACTCTGGAATGCTCTGCACTCTCACAGGCAAACTCCAAAACCCTGTTGAATATAATATCAAATGATGATCTATGCCTAAATCGTCATTCTTAAATATTCCCCAAATCATAGTCATACTAATAGTGTGCTCTCAGCCCCAGTGCTGCTTTTAGGAAGTATGTGATTAAACTAACGCTGGTGATGGCTTTAGTGTTTTTGGTATTGCTCTCATTTTGTCTAATTACAGTTGTGCGAATTACCGAAATCCACGTGCCAATTTTCTTCCTCCTGCAAATGGCGTAAGTGTATCTAAACATGGAGAGCAAATTATTTCTGTGTTGGAAATAATCTGGCCCGAATCACACGGGCATCGCAGTTTGACTCTGATAGTCCTCTAGTTGAAATGAGAAGGAGGTGGGGTCTGTGAGAGGCGAGAGAAAGAGAGGGAGGGAGGGAAAGAAATGGACAGAGGGACTAGCTCTTGGAGTGATGGGTTTTGTTTTAAAGCATACCTCCCCTGTCCTTGTGTTTCCTGTACACGCGCGTGTGGGTGTTGGAGACCCTTTTTGGTCCTCTCACTGTGTGAGGCTGCAGAGGGGCACAGAGCAGGAGGCTACAGCATGATCGACAGCACAACTCGGGAAGCAAGCCTGAAGAACCCACCCTGCCTCTCTAAAACTGATCCCGGATCTGATCCTAGCCATCCACTGACAGCCCTCTAAACAAAACAGGAAAAGTTGTAGAGATTTGGGAAGGAGAGAGCAAGGGGTGGTGTGTGTGTGTGTGTGGGGGGGGGGGGGGGGGGGGGCGTAGAGTTGAAGAAGGGAAAGACAGCAACCGGGAGAAGGAGGAAGGGAGGGCGAGTGGGAGGGAGGGGAGGAGTAGAAGGTGGAAAGGAAGAGGCGTTTGCCTTTTCTGTTGACTGCTGAGGCCGGTGAAAGATTGTGCAGCAGCAGGAGCTCTTTGTGTTGTAGCCGTGCTGGGATAAAGCAGTGGGAGAGAGGCTGGAATGGTTTAAGAGGGAACACAGTACATTTAAAAGTCTAATCGTCACAACTGCTAAGGTAGAGTACTGTAGCCTTTCACTCAATGCACTTTGCTGTTAGCTGTAGCAGTAGGCTAGATTGGGGTTGTGTACAGTTGTGTTCTTGTAAGAGAAGAGCGTAGGTGGATGATGACAGGCTAAGGATCTTCTGGGTGGTCCTGCTCCTCTCCCCGTCACGTACCCAGGGTATTTTAGTGAAGAGCGTTAACATCCTGCGCTAACATCTACTTCCTCCTCACACACTTTCTTCTCCTTTCTCCTCCTCCTTCATTCCTTCACTTTCTCCTTTTTAATTTTTTTTTTATAGTGAAATGTGACTGTGTGTTTGGCGTGGAGAGATATCAACGTTTTCACAGTACTGTACGGCTAGTATTGGTAGTGAATATCCCTGTATCGAGGTCTAGAGCAGAAAGACATCCGGGTCGTATTCACTACGCATCAAGCAGAAGAAAACAGAATGAAACAGGGAGGGACTACCTACCAATAAGAAACGCCTATTTTAGTTTTTCTGTTGCGTGCCCTAATGAATATGACCCAGCATAGGATACAGAGGTACCGGATGGTGGTAAACTCATATGTTCTTCCAAATCAAAGTTTATTTGTCACGTGCGCCGAATACAACAACTTTACAGTGAAATGCTTACTTACAAGCCCTAACCAACAGCGCAATTTTTAAGTAAAAAATAGGTATTAGGTAAACAATAGATAAGTAAAGAAATTTAAACTGTAAACTGACAGTGGAAATAACAGTAGCGAGGCTACAGTATATACAGGTGGTACCAGTACAGAGTCAATGTACGGAGGCCCCTGTTAGTTGGGCTAATTGAGGTAATATGTACATGTAGGTATAGTTAAAGTGACTATGCATAGATGATAGAGAGTAGCAGCTGCGTAAAAGAGGGGTTGGCGGGTGGCGGGATACAATGCAAATGGTCTGTGTAGCCACTTGATTACCTGTTCAGGAGTCTTATGGCTTGGGGATAAAAGCTGTTGAGTAGCCTTTTGGTCCTAGACTTGGTGCTACGGTACCGGTGGCCATGCGGTAGCAGAGAGAACAGACTATGACTGGGGTGGCTGGTGTCTTTGACAATTTTTAGGGCCTTCCTCTGATACAGCCTGGTGTAGAGGTCCTGGATGGCAGGCAGCTTAGCCCCAGTGATGTACGGAGCCGTACGTTCTACCCTCTGCAGTGCCTTGCTGTCGGAGGACGAGGAATTGCCGTACCAGGCAGTGATGCAACCATTCGGGATGCTCTCGATGGTGCAGCTGTATAACTTTTTGTGGATCTGAGGACCCATGCCAAATCTTTTCAGTCTCCTGAGGGGGAATAGGTTTTGTCGTGCCCTCTTCATGACTGTCTTGGTGTGTTTGGACCATTCTAGTTTGTTGGTGATGTGGACACCAAGGAACTTGAAGCTCTCAACCTGCTCCACTAAAGCCAGGTAGTACAGGAGGGGACTAAACATGCACCCCTGAGCTCCAGTGTCGAGGATCAGCGTTGTGTTGCTACCTACCCTCACCACCTGGGGGCGGAACGTCAGGAAGTCCAGGATCCAGTTGCAGAGGGAGGTGTTTAGTCCCAGGATCCTTAGCTTAGTGATGAGCTTTGAGGGCACTATGGTGTTGAACGCTGAGCTGTCGTCAATGAACAGCATTCTCACGTAGGTGTTCCATTTGTCCAGGTGGGAAAGGGCAGTTTGGAGTGCAATAGAGATTGCATCATCTGTGGATCTGTTTGATCGGTATGCAAATTGGAGTGGGTCTAGGGTTTCTGGGATAATGGTGTTGATGTGAGCCATGACCAGCCTTTCAAAGCACTTCATGGCTATGGACGTGAGTGCTACGGGTCAGTAGTCATTTAGGCAGGTTACCTTAGTGTTCTTGGGCACAGGGACTATGGTGGTCTGCTATGTAAACTACAACGTTGTTGATGATGATGTCGTCCTGCAGGGCGTAACCATGGATGATGACTTTGAGCGGCGCCGAGAGCTCAGGAGGCAGAAGAGGGAGGAGATGCGCCTGGAGGCTGAGCGGTAAGACTGGCCTCCTCGTCTTCCTCTTCTTCCCATCTCCTCTCGTTACTTTTCCTCCCCTTCATCTTCCTCCTGCTCCTCCGTCGTGTCTCCAACCTCTCTCGCTCTTCTTCCCTCTCCTCAAACCTCTTCCATGTCCATCAACAACTACACACACACTGACATATCTACGATATTGTTGTCTTATCTCATTGGAGTTTATCAGTATAAACTGGGTGGTTCGATCCCTGATTGCTGATTGGCAGACAGCCATGGTATATCAGACTGTATACTATGGGTATGACAAAACATTTTATTTTTACTGTTCTAATTACGTTGGTAACCAGTTTATAATAGCAATAAGGCACCTCGGGGTTTGAAACATATGGCCAATATACCACGGCTAAGGGCTCTGTCCAGGCACTCCGCGTTGCGTCGTGCTTAAGAACAGCCATAAGCTGTGGTATATTAGCCATATACCACACCTACTTGGGTCTTATTGCTTAAACATACCACTCTGAACATGACGTCATAACGGTAAGTGTGCAGCCAGAGGGAGTTACAGGTGCACGTGTTGTCCAGAGGGGGTGTTGATGACACAGCGAGTGCTGTGATCATATGACCTCAGTGCTCTTCAGAGCCCAGTTGAAGTCAGTTAAAGGGCTTTGAGCTGGGCTCAGGTTGTTACAGGTCCCTGTGATCTCCATGCCAAGTTGGAACCAGAGAGCCAACCCTTAAATAGTTTGGACTCTCCTCAGGGCTTTAAAAACATCACGCAAATATTGGCTTCCTCTCCTCCTCATGCAGGCAGTAATCTACCACCGATCTGATGACCTGTGTTGTGTTCTCTCTCTCTCTCTCTCTCTCTCTCTCTCTCTCTCTCTCTCTCTCTCTCTGACTCAATAAGTTCTGCTTCGTCTCTCATCATGTCACTGGTAGAATGTACTGTTGACCTCACATAAAAGGTCTCTGTGCATCCTCAAGTCAAATGAGTTACTGTAATACTTACTGTAACAAGCCCAGACATTTCAATTGAGCTCATCTCAAATGGATCACCTCAACCATGTCTCCTTTTACAGAGCAAGGGTACAGGAGACCAGGGCTGTCCTGCCCTGTTCCTGGAGAGCTATCGTCCTGTAGGTTTTCACTCCATCCCTCATCTAGCACACCTGATTCTAATAATTAGCTGGTTGAAAAGTTGAATCAGGTTGGTTACAACTGGGGTTGGAGTGAAAACCTACAGGAGGGTAGCTCTCCTTGAACAGGGATGGAGAACCCTGCAGTAGGCTACTTAACTCCAGGAGCTTAGTTTGCCCAGCCTGTCTGGGTAGCTTCATCCCTTATCCCGATTATACTTACAAACAGTCATTTAACCTGGCCACACACATCATAAAACATGAAAATGCATCATGGGCAATAGGATATGCAAATGTGTATCTCTGGAGGTCCAATCCCTTACTGAGCGATATGGCAGTGACATTTACTGAAGATATGAGAAGAGCTCCCTGCAGACCAGAGCTACTGAACAAGTCTGTAAGGCCTTGGATATGACATTATGTTAGTGTATGCTTGGCAAGATACAAAAATGTCAGTGCTCACCCTTAAAATGTGTTGCCAATAGAACAGAACAGATTAACCAGAATGACATTTACTTTCACGGGTGGCCAAACAGAACTATCTAGAAAGCCACGCCCCTACTAAGCCACACCTCCAGTCTTCTGATCTGACCTAGTTCGTAAACCCAACTGGCTGGGCAAAAAATAACCCAATGTGTGTTCTGTCCACTATTTAACCTAGCATTTTCTTGTGTGTTAAAAAAAATAAAAAACTTTATCTATGACACTGGACTCCTGATTTGTAAATACTGTAATGTGGCTAGAAACAGAAAATACTTCTTCCCAGTCAACTCAATCAGTGAATATAATCCTCTCATACATTTAATTGTGATGTGTGGTTATGTTGTACAACAAATGTAAACCTCTGTAGCAATGTTGGCATCTATTGTTGTACCTTTTAGGCATGTGCCTACGCCTCATTGCTCCAGCTCAGTTGATTAAACGATAACTTAATGCAGTCGTTATATTTCACGACGTGTCATAAAACCCGCGTTTTATATTATCTATATTATCCCACAGTGTTTATATTATATGGCATTTGGTAGAAAATACAGACTGTATGAGAGACTAAGATTAGTAAGTTATAGGCATGGTGGGAGTTTGTTCATGTCTGTTTATTTAGTTGGCGGGACCATGCACGATTTTCAACCTACAACCTACCTATGTTATTGATAAAAGATCCAATCGCTATATTTTGCAAATATGCTATAACAATCAATATTTCCATGTCTCTCCTTATCTAACAAGTCAAAAACACATGTCTTGTCGGACCAATCCAGTCAACCATCACCAAATATTATGTAAAAAGAAAACAGATATGCACGCATGCACACACACACACACACACACACACACACACACACAGACAGAGGAGTGAGAGCAGTCCAGTCTATACAATAAGATCTGCAGTCTGGGCTTCCAAACACTTTTACATTAGAAGTGTTTACTAGTAAAGATCACAAGGAGCTGTTTCCTAGTCGCTAGGCACTGGAGGAGGACTACATGGCTGGGCTAACGTGTGTGTGTGTGTGTGTGTGTGTGTGTGTGTGTGTGTGTGTGTGTGTGTGTGTGTGTGTGTGTGTCACAGGAGGTTGGTGGCACCTTAATTGGTGAGGATGGACTCGTGGTAATGGCTGGAGTAGAATGGTATCCCAACACAGGGTCTCCAGGTGTTTGATGCCATTCCATCCGTTCTAGCCATTTATTATGAGCTGTCCTCCCCTCAGCAGCCTCCACTGGTATGCATGCATGCTTGGGTTACTGTATAGCCCGTGCACATGCAATCTGGAGGTCTGAAAGTCCTGTAGGGGTTCAGCCAGATTGGACCGTCATCAGGTGGTGAAGGCTTGACGAGCTCCATTCGCCTCCTTTAGCCCAGTGAGCCAAGATTGGTGTGTTTGTGTGTGTGTGTGTGTGTGTGTGTGTGTGTGTGTGTGTGTGTGTGTGTGTGTGTGTGTGTGTGTGTGTGTGTGTGTGTGTGTGTGTGTGTGTGTGTGTGTGTGTGTGTGTGTGTGTGTGTGTGTGTGTGTGTGTGTGGCTCTGCAATGTGTCAGATCCAGTCCGGACCAGAACAATCTGTCTTGTTGACGGAGAGGTGAAGCTCCATCCCTAATCACCAGCAGGCCAGAGACTACCCGGCCAAGGTGGACTCCGCTTCACCGTCTACTGTGTAGTTCTGCTGTTCTTAATCAATCAAATGAATGTAAAGGCATCCACACTGCTCCCCTAAAGAATGTGGTATAGAGACCAGTGTTTCTGGTCACTGTGGCCCCAGGGGTTGGCTGACTGGGCCTTTTTTGTATTGCGCTCTGTGACAAATGACATACAACGATACAGCTGGGATCTCAAGCTGTCTGGTTGGTGGCCGGCACAGTGGAGTTCACATACTGTCCTCTGCCCTCTGTGACTGACCAGGGCTTTGCTATGACAATGTAATGCAGACACACACGTACACACACTGGAATCTTTTGAGTGCTGTTTTTATTTGTCCCCTTTTAAAAAAATGACATTCTGTTGGAATGTTCCCAAACCTTATAATCCTGTCCTGTGTTCTGTCATGTCACACGCGTATTTTTTTTCCTGGCGACTGAGCCCAATGCAGTTTACTTCATTTATGTCATATTTCATAGCCTAGGCAACATGCAAAGCAGTTCTGTGCAGGCCAGTGTTTGTCAGTCTGCTGCCCTTTGAGAAGCGAAGCTCCCATTTTCTCCCCCATCTCCTCCACATCTGTGTGCAGGCCAGATCTCCAGGGAGGCCAGGAAGAGGCCAGGAAATAACACCCATCCTCAGTGAATGGACCGTTCCAAACATGCCCTCCCCAACCGGCGGCCTGCACCATAAACTCTCACTGGGCCTGCTTGTGTCTGTATCTGTTAGGGCGTCTGCCCAGCTCTGAATGTTTGGGGTGGATTACGGTACAGTTGGAGCAGTCTGGTTCCCTCTCATTTTGGTGGTCCTGTGACCCACCCACTCTATTTCTTTTGGTGGGGGGGGGGGGGGGGGGGGGGTGGCATTTGTTCCACAATGTATATAAACCGAACAAATGTGTCTAGACATGACCCATAATGTCAAGCTGTAACTCAAAAGTAACCCACGCCCCAAGCGGGTATCTCACCATGGGAAGCAGTGTACTTGTCCTTACTCAGGTGCTCAGAAATAGGGGCAGCAGCTATAGAGGTGGGTGATGAGCAAGTTAAATGGTATGTAGGTCTATGGAGCACTGATAACAAGATAGAGGCCTGTAGAATGTCTGTAGACTTCTGGGTGGGGGCTATGGCGTTGCTCTCGCTCTCTCTCTCTGGGCCTAGAGGAGAAAGTGAAGGACAGGGCGAAGCGTGGGAATGGGCCAGCCGTTCTGGCAGTAAATCACGCCCCCCCCCCCCCCCCCCCCCCTTCCCTGTGCGTTCTCTCTCTCTTTCAATCTCTCTATCTCTCCCTCTCCATTTTAGTCCAGTAGAGGTGAAGAAGTGTTTTCTCATGGGCTTTCCGAAGTTGTTTTCACGGACATTGCTGAGATATTTTGCCGTAAAGAAAATATTTGGAAATATTTTCCCCTAATGTGTTTGGTGACTGGACCTAGTGTGACTGGACATTTTGTACTTACTCAAGTAGTCAGGAGCTGAATGCAACATTGGGCTTAAATCAACTTTATTGTACACACTGTAAAAGCGGACGACGGCAACATTCGGTTGGGGATTAGGATTTAAAACAAATGCAGAAGTGTTTACTGTTGAAAATGTCACACATTTGCAATAAAATGATTACCTTCATCCTGCAGAATTTAACCCACAAGGACAACATGTTCATGTAATGGCCGACATAAGTTATACATGTCATTGCAAGGGAAGCTGGCTAGCCAAAGTTTGCAATGCACTTTATTAACTGTAAGCACTCCTCGAGTAAGGCCACCCTTAATAATGGCTCGAGGGAGAGAGGGCGAGGGAGAGAGAGACCTACCTGAATGTGATTGCTGTGGCTGGACTCTCAGGCTCCTACTGTATAGGAAGATGTATTATCTTGAGCATAGGATAAGACCTCTCCCTATATTCTCTCTCTGATGGGAGGAGAGGCCGCACTGAAGTGGTAGGTGGTCTATAAGGAATGAGGATATTGCATTGGGGCCTTCATTGGTGCAACAGTCTAGAGCCAAGAGCTCCAAGCGCTTTGATTGACAAGAATGCTAACTAAGCCGTTAAGAGTTTGTTGGACTTTCGTAAAGCATCGTCAACCCGGAGATACTGTGATTCTAACTGCACTGTGCCACTAAGGACTGGTCCGATCTATTTTTAGACGCTGTTGTCTCAGTTTCCCATGACATTTAGGCTGTTTCTGGGACTATGCTACTCTCCAGAGGTTGAGTCAGTCTTTGCCACTCTGTTTTCTACAAACTGCACTTGGTAATATAGCCGGTCATCTATGTGCATAATGTTAAGGATGACGGGCAATATAGACTTTTCGAATAGAGCTTCTAGTGAAAGAGAGTGTGTGTGTGTTTCTCAATACACATACTACCGTGCTCCAAGTCCGCTAATTGGAGCAGTCGGAGTATGAGCACGGAGGGCAGTTCTCAGATGCATACTTTGTTTGTACACGTTTTGAAGCATGCGTCGATGCGAGCTTCAGCTCCCAGGATTGTTGATGTGAGATTGACGCAACCACGTAAGAAACGAAGACACATTTCTTGAAAACAATGGCGGATTTGGGTTATAAACTGAAGTGAGAGAAAATGATTTTATCATTTTGGAGTAACACCCACACTCTTTCTCTCCTTCGGTCCCTCTCACTTACAGTGCATGGGAGTGTATGTACGTTTGAGTGCCAGGGTGAGAGGGGGTGTGTGTATGCTAAAGGTATGCACCTCTCTACAATTTGATACACAGTTACAATCCCATCAGACTAGAATCTCTATTCTAACAGTCTATATTGCTCTTCATCCTTAACATTTGCACATAGATGACTGGCTATATCCCCAAGTGCCGTTTGTAAAACAAAGTAGCAAAGAGTGACTCAACCACCCACTGTGGAGCCAAGACCAGCCAATTAGAATGAGTGTTTCCCCACAAAGGGCCTTTATTACAGTTTGTGTTAAGTGACAAAACTGCCCATTTTAGAGTGGCCTTTGATTGTCCCCAGCACAAGGGGCACCTGTGTAATTATCATGCTATTTAATCGGCTTCTTGATATGCCACACCTGTCAGGTGGATGGATTATCTTGACAAATGATATCTTGTTTTGTCTGTATTGGTCAAACGTAATGCAATATTAGGGGAGTGCACAGTGCTTCTCAAAATTACGTTATCGTTGGTTTTCCTCACAAAAACGTACTAAGGAGAACGAACTCGGAGCATGGTAGTATGCATATTGAGAAACACCCTGTGTGTATGTATGTGTGTGTGTGTATATATATACATTTACATATATATATATATATATATATATATATATATGTAAATGGATATATATGTGTGTGTGTGTGTGTGTGTATATATAATATATATATATGTGTGTGTATATATATATATATATATATATATATATATATATATATATATATATATATATATATATATATATATATACACACACATATATATGTATGTATATACATACATATACATACATACATATACATACATATATATTATATATATATATATATATATACACATACATACATATATATGTGTGTGTGTGTATATATATATATATATATATATATATGAGAGATGGAGAGAGAGAGGGAATACAGTATCATGATGTCACTGTCCCCCCTGGTTTAGCTTGGGCGTGAGCAGAGTTCTGTGTTCAATTATAACAACATTCCTCAGTCAGTTTACCCAGCAGGAGAGACTGCTGTTCGCAAGCTGTAAAGTCTCCCATAAAACCACTCTGCTTAACATGTTAACTGCACATGCTTCAGTAACATGCAATACGCACTGCCAAACGGCCATATGATGTTTGCTTAGCTTAGCCGATGCCTGACACTGACTTTGAAGATCACACAGAGGCAGACAGAATGGAGCTCTTCTCACAAACAAAACAGAGGCGGGGAAGATAATAAGTTAGTTCAGTCCTTTAGGGGAGGGGCTTTCCCAATGGTTCATGAAATTGAAGATGAATCTACATAGAATGGACTGGGTACCTCTCTGTGGGCTAGAGACTTTCCTGTCATGCTGTCAAACTGCAGGGTGTTGAGATCAGTGATCTGGCCTTATAGTAGAGTTCTCGGCTGGCCAGTACAGTACAGGCAAAACACACTCACATACTGTACACACGTGCACACACTATACACACACACACAGACACTATACACACTACGGCCCTTCACACACTACGGCTCCCCACCACTCCTCCGCTCCACTGGGCTGAGCCTGGGCTGAGGCAGGCGTAGGCCAGCAGCTATGTTAGTCGGGGTCCTCTCATCACTGGCCAAGCCACATCTCGAGACACTGTTTTCATCAGGCTGTGAAAAGTGAAACCTCAGCAGCAGCACCAGTGGCCTGAGCTCAGCAGAGCAGAGCAGAACAGGGTAGAATGTGAGTACAGTGAGTCAAGTAAAAGACACCGTGAGTCTTTTGTATTGCACTGTAAATACCTGGAGAATTATCTGGAGAACAATGACTTACTTGACTCTCCTCTCTCTTTCTCCCTGCCTCAGATTGGCCTTTCAGGGTAGTAATGAGGATGAGGAGGAGGCTGCAAGGGAGCGTAGACGCAGGGCGCGTCAGGAGAGGATGAGAGGGATGGGAGGCGAGGAGCCCAGTGACAGCGTGGTGATGACCAACAGCAATAGGTAAGACCTGAAGACTTGTGTTAGCTCCCAAACATAATGTCTAGGCTTTAGCTCAGCGGCTAACAGTATTGCGGTGCTTAGGAGATTGTGGTTTGAACCCAGTTGCCCCTATAATAATGGATGTGTGTGTAACAAGGTTGTTATAGTAAACTGAAACGAAAACTAATCATCAAAAAAAAACAATTTAGTAAACTGAAATAAAATAATTAACAAATCTTTTTGAAAAACTATACTGAATAACGGAAACTATTATCTTTGACTCCGAAACGAATCAAATCAAATGTTCCGTTTTAGTTTTTTGTCAGGCAAGAAGACTTTGCCAAGAGCAGCACAGCAGATATTTGGCACGTTTGACTGGTAAAGCTAAAGCGACAGTAGATGAAAGTCAAGGAGGGAAGTCGGGGGAGGTGCATCTGTGACAGCCAAAAGTCAGACACTAATCTGGTTTTCTATCAGCAAGGCTCAGATCAAAGGCAGTTTTGCCATTGTTTATATACGGCTTTCTTTAAAATGCCGAAATAAACATGTACCTAACCCCAATATCACACACCAAACAAATAAAATCCTAATATAATATAACGTGTGTACACGTAGTACAGTCAATAATAGAGAGAGACCCTCAAATATCACGTGTATTTGTATATATCCACTGTACATAAATCGCGGCAAATTGGTTCCTGTTTCCGTCATGTTTGCGTGGGTCAAACAAAAACACCCTAGTGATTGGTTGACAATAGAGCCTCCAACAATGCAGACGATGGCTGCAGGATGAAGTCGTTGAGGAGCAACTGCAGAGACATCATGACCTTTGATCACATGCAGTCAACATGTAGGTGCAAGTTGAACTGTTTATTTATGTATTTTGGATTTTACCCACTTTTTCTCCCCAATTTTCAATCTTTTCTCATCGCTGCATCTCCCCAATGGGCTCGGGAGAGGCGAAGGTGGACTCGTGCGTCCTACGAAACATGACCCGCCTAACCGCGCTCCTTAACACCCACCAGCTTCACCCGGGAGCCAGGCACACCAATGTGTCGGAGGAAACACCGTTCAACAGGCACCCGGCCCTCCACAAGGAGTCGCTAGAGCGCGATGAGCCAAGTAAAGCCCCATCGGCCAAACCCTCCCCTGACCCGGATGACGCTGGGCCAATTGTGTGCCGTCCTATGGGACACCCGGCCACAGTGAACCCGGGTCTGTACTAATGCTTCTAGCACTGTATCTGCACATGTGCATGGGAACGCTTCACGCTGCTTCAGAGAGGTATCTACGGTACCAGAGTCTTGCACTTCAACGTTCCTGGTTGTTGCGGAAATTGACCCACTACTACTGTTTACTTTGTGCGTCTACATCATCATCGCTGAGTCTACCTTTAAATGTAACCTATGACCTGACCCATCACCTTGTGCATTATTGCACCACAGTGGAAAGAACTGACATCTCAAAAAACACACACTTAACACATAAATGGTTCCTAGCCTCCCACAAATAGGCTTCTTTCTGTCCCTTAAACTAAAACTGAAAGTAAATGACGTGAAAAACGAAATAATTTTTTAACATTTTTTTATCAAACTTGAACTAAATAAAAACTAGTAAAGTGGATCTGAAAACTTACTGAAACAGCTAAACTGAATTTCAAATAAAAATCTTAAATCTAAAAGCAAAACTATAACAACCTTGGTGTGTAACCCTGATCTCGTCCACTGTTAGAATGCAGCTTCCTCCTCCCTGGAGGAAGTCCATGGAAGCTCCAGGTTTCCCGTCAGCTGTCCTACCCTTTCCTATCCTCTTCTGTTCTTTTTTATGGTATACTCTCTCAATGGAATAGGTGCACTGTGGGTCCCTATCGTACTGTAGGCCAGTACCCTTTCTAAAGTGTTGAAGAAGCACAAGTCTTACAGTAGAGTATCGCAGACATAGACTTACATAATTTAAACAGAGACCCTCTTCTTTTGTCTACCAATCAGTCATAAATAGCTCACCCTACTGTCCGCCCCCATACCATCTCCAGTTGAGGTCAGTACAGCAGTTGACACTGGAAGTAGTGGGCTGCTCTGACATACACCAGTACAGAAGCACTGTTGTAGTGGAGAATGGTTTCTCTCTGTGAGGTCACAGCCATATCCTGTGGCTATGGAACAAGTCCGGGATTGTCTCGACCTGTGATCGGACGTAACCCGACCCATTGTTGATTGTGTTTGGTTCTGTGCTAACATTTGCCAAGCGGTGTCGTCAGCCTGTATTCAACTCTGCCGGTATGTGCGAGGTGGTTGGAGGGTTGGATGCAGACCCACGAACGGTATTGTATGGATGCCCTGTCAGCTTGCTCTGAGGCTGGGCAAAAGGAGGTCGCTAGTCGCTAGTGCAATGTGGACTGGATACGTTTCTGGGAGAGAAAAGAAGCCATGAACTTTCGTGTCGGCCTAAGTTACGCTGTTGGACCTAACCTGTGGATAAAAGAACAACCTCAAGCTAGGAAGACAGAAGACTCAGTGAGGTAAACTGATTAGACGTCTGAACTGGGAAATGGAGCTGAAATGCTATTTCCCCTGTTGTTGATGTCCATGTGAGCCGGGTAGAAATCCATATTCGTGGTGTCCAGATATTGGGGAATGTCCAGCAGAGTGGTGGTAGTTTAACTTCAGAAGCAGTGACCACATAGCGAATTCAGTGGTTAACTGTTTTTTGTCCCTCTGTGTAATTGACTGTGGCATGTATCTCTCTCTCTCGCAGTGTGACAGAGACGGTGTCTGTGTCCTCCTCCTCTATGACCTCCTCGGGTGGAGGAGACGATGATGAGCAGGCCCTGCTGGAGCGCATGGCCAAACGAGAGGAGCGCAGGCAGAAAAGATTGATGGAAGCTCTGGAGCGAGAGAAGGATCAGAACCCCGGCAGTGACGGTAACCACGGCAGCGGGGAGAATACTGTGGAGGAGAGGTCCGTCGGCCGCAGGGGCCGTTACCAGGACAACGAAGAAGAGGTGGAAGAGCGGAACTGCCGAAAGGAGGAGGAGGGGGAGGCTGCTCCGGAGGAGGAAGAGGCTGAGCAGGGAGAGGAAGAAGCGGATGAAGAGGTGGTGGAGGAGGAGAAACCGAGACAGTCCTATATGAGAGAACAGGTCAGTCTATTCTTCTTTTATGGACATTTCTGTCCATTTTATTTTCCATCAGTGTGTTTTCATTCATAAAATGTACCTTATTTATCCATAGGAATCCATTGACGTAAAAACTAGAAACGAGGCATGATCATGGATATATTGATTGGAATGGTGGCCGGAGTTTGCTGATTTATTTATCTGATTTTGATAAAACATGACACTTCCATTCCTTCTCACAGGAAGATACAGAAGAGCAAGCAGTGGTTTTAAATGAGGTTGAGGAATCAGAGGCAGAGGTTGAAGAAAATGCTGCATTAAGTGATAAGGTAGAGGAAGAAGTAGAGGAACCAGATCAGTTAGAGGTAGAGGGCACAACAGTGACCCTGAACAATGAGACTGAGGAAGACTGTCGGATGTCAACCATCCAAAACGGCTTGGATGGGGTAAGACTTTAACATAGAGGTGTGAAATGGGAGCATGAACATCTCTGGATAACTCAAATGTCTCCGAAATAATTATCAGAAATCGTCGTATTAACTCTAAAGACAACGCATAGTGTCTTTGTCAATGAAGCAGAGTGGCGGTGTAGCCTGAATGAATATTTCCCAGACATTGAAGTTCTCCAGACGCTAAGTGTGGGTCACAGTGTGGTTTTGCATCCACGGTAATAGAGCTACATCTCATAAGGTGTGGTTGAGGTCACGGTCATGTGGTTATCTTTAACGTGGTTTAATGCCATGCCATCCACGGAGTGGTCACAATACGGTCACTGTGTGTTCAGCTGCACGTTTGCCTCTGTGGGGAAGAGGTTGTGTGTGAAACCTGTGTTTTGCATATGTTTTCATGTCTACTCACTTTCCGCAACCCCCGGTTTTGCTGTCAGATGTGTGTCCCAAATGGCACCCTATTCCCTTTATAGTGCACTACTTTGAAGACTTGTGCCAAAAGTAGTCCAGTGGGGAATAGGGTGTCATTTTGGACAAAGCCAGGGTCACAGAGTGGAGTCACTGGTCTGGTTTGGATGGTGTGATGTCACATAGAAGCACCCACGCACAGACACAAGCATTCCTTCATTCCCAGAGTTCAGTGTGCTCAGCGTGTGTTCTGTGCCTGCAGGTGAATGAAAAGCAGAATGGAGGTCTGCACGAGGAGACTCCTCAAAAACACAAAAAAACAGAAAGGACACTGAGGTAGGAGCCAGAGACTTATGTGCGCTAATGGTATAATGCTACACGCAACACATGCATGCATACACACACATACAAACACACGCATTCTGTGGTCTTAGCATTCGGGCTCCTGAGTGGCTCAGCGGTCTAAGGCAGTGCATCTCAGCGCTAGAGGCGTCACTACAGACGCCCTGGTTCAAATCCAGGCTGTATCACAACCGGCCGTGATTGGGAGTCCCATAGGGCAGTGCACATATGTCCCAGTATTGTCCCGGTTTGGCCGGTGTTGGCCGTCTTTGTAAATAAGAATTTGTTCTTGACTGACTTGCCTAGTTTAAATAAAAGTTTTTTAAAAATTAATATAATTCATTGGTCATGATTCAAAACCTAGGGGGAGTTGAGGTGGAGAGAGGTGGGAGAGTATTGCCCAAGGTGTCTGTCATGTAATTGAAAGGCATATTTATCCCAGCGCACACAGACACACTGTTGTTTAGCATGATTGGTTTCTAGAGGAGAACAGCTGTATTTGACACGGGTCATGTAATCCTAGCTCCCCAGAGGGAAGCACTGGAGTGAAACCCGGCTGAGTCTTAGTGTGTCTGTGTACCTGTGCATTTGTAGGCTTGTGTGTGTGTGGCTGTCTTTCTACCAGTGTGACGAATATTAACCTGTCTTCCTGTGCGTGTCCCATAGCCGCGGCAGCGTGCGCTCCCCGGCGGCGGGGGCGGAGGAGCAGGACGACACGGCGCCCCTGGAGGCGGAGCTTAAGCTGGAGGAGCTGAAGCGCCGCCGTGACGATGCGGAGAGCGAGGAGTTCGAGAGGATGAGACGGAAGCAGCAGGAGGCTGAGCAGGAGCTGGAGGAGCTGAAGAAGAAGAGGGAGGAGAGGAGGAAGATCATAGAAGAGGAGGAGAGACAGAAGAAACAGGAGGAGGCCGAGAAGAAGGACAGAGAGGAGGTAGGGGTTCTCTCTCTCGCGCTCTGCCTCTCTCCTTGACTCTTCTGCACTCTCTCTCTCTCTCTCTCTCTCTCTCTCTCTCTCTCTCTCCCTTCCTCTCTCTCCCTCCCTTCCTCTCCTCATCTCAAGACTGTACACTTGATTTAGTCATAACATCTGTTGAAGATAACAGCTATATGTCATATTCCTGCCTGCTTCACCATGACATGGTCTTACTATATACTGCATCCTTATCGGCGCACTCCTATTTGAATCCCAATAATAATCCCTTTATAGGCCATCATTCTTCGTCCCCTGCTATATGACCTCACCTTAACATATCTACGCTATGATAGTCAGTCCATAATTTGCGTGTACATACTTGCACTTGACACCGCGCCATTCACCGTCCAATCACCTAGTTTGTCTTATGCAGACAGGTTTTTCTGGTTCCATCTCAAATGGCACCGTATAAAGTGGACTCATTTTGATCAGGGCTATGGCTCTGGTCAAAAGTAGTGCACTATATAGGGAATAGGATGCCGTTTCAGACACGACGTCTGTCATTTCCCGACAGGTCTCTGTGCTGTGCTTGGTTTTGAACATGGGGTCGTCTCATGTTGTGGTGCATAAGAGGCTGTTTTGTGTCAGGGTGGGTGAAGCCTGGATATAGGTGGACATCAAATAGAAGCCTGGATATAGGTGGACATCAAATAGAAGCCTGGATATAGGTGGACATCAAATAGAAGCCTGGACATCAATATAAATAGTGTTTACCTACTGCACCTACTGTACAGTACCAATAAGAACAGACTGTAATACAATAAAATAAACTGTAAAGAAGCATTTTCTTCTTTACTTTCAACTTAGAGGAGTATACCTGTGCTTAGTTATTGTTTGCGTGCGTACATTCTTGGTCGTGCGTGCATGCGTGTGTGACCGCTTCATAACTGAGAGTTCTGCTGTGTTCCACATCTCTCAGGAGGAGAAGAGGAGGATGAAGGAAGAGATAGAAAGGAGAAGGGCGGAGGCGGCCGAGAAGAGACAGCAGATGGGGGTGGAGACTGTCGACGCAGAGGCCAAACCCTTCAAATGCTTCAGTCCCAGAGGATCCTCCCTCAAGGTCAGTCGAAAACTTTTGACCTTTGACCTCTGTCACCTCCATCTATGATGTCTGTCTATGACCAGGTTCGAATACTATCACATAGCTTTAACCTATTCAGCCCTTTCATAAATCTAGCAAGTACACTGCAGGGATCCAAAAGCTACTCCAGATGTAACAGTTGGCTCCCATATAGTAGCTTGTACTTCTTAGTCTTTTTCATGGCATAATCTCTACCTTATTCTCATTCGCCTCATTGTAGGTAACAGGACCATTTTACTGGGAACGTTATGGCGTCATTGTTGTTGACAATAAGTGTCTCTGTTCTGTTGTCTTCTGTCTGTGTGTGTTTGTCTGTTGTCTCGCTAGTGCGTTAAAGGCATGGAAACTTGAAACGCCACAACTTATCACTTTAAAGATAATATTTGTCATGGAGTAGTGTGTTCAATCATCTTATGTGAATAAACGCTCCAGTGTTGCTGAAATAAACTCCCATGCAGTGAATGTCCTTGGGGGTTTTCACTTTTCTGCCAATGGAGAAAATCTAATTATTCCAAGTTTAGCAAATCTCCATCTCACAGGCTGGGTACACTGAAACCTGCCCTGAAATTACTTTGTGTGTTAGTGTTTTTTTTTTTAAGGTAATAATCTAATTCCATTTGTTGTTGTTTGTGGTCTGGTCTGTTGGTGAATGTTAACATCCTTCCATTCCTCTCCACAGCTTTACTTTGTCATCATGTTCACTGTAGGTACAGCTGATGGTAGAAGTTGCCCACAGGTTACAGATCTAGGATCAGATTACCCTTCCCCCATATCTTAACCTGAACCATTAGGAGGGAGGAACGTAAAACCAGACCCTAGATCAGTGTCTATGGGCAACGTTGTTCTACTCGTAGCTCATGCGTGTGTGACGCATTATTGTGAGGTTCTACTCATTCAAGTATTAACATTATTAACAACATTTCCTGTAGTTCCAGTGTAACGTAAACACATGAGTACACGCTCAGATCCTCTTGCACTGGTCCAGAGTAGTTACATTAGGATACAACGTTCCACAAGCTGCAAATGGGAGTCAACACAGTTAGCTAGATAAAGAGAGCTGCTCCCTTCAAAAACGTCAGACTCGGAGGATGCAGGAAACCGATTAGGTTAATAGGATTAGTGTACCCGCGTTGGAATGGTGCTGCTGCAGCTTGAGAATAGGGTATTTCCTGTCAAGAGGAGTATTTTAGGAACACCCACATTTCGGTAGCAGAGCCGAGCTAGAGACCAAGCAGGGTCCTTTTTTATTTCATTTTTTAGAGGGAGCGGGGATGGATGGTTGTTCTTTTCATTTCAGGATCGCTTTCCCCCCCTCTTAGCCCTGTTGTCGTATATCATAAACAGCAGTCGGAGCGAGGTTCCCACAGCGCGGGGCCTGAAAAAGGCCTGTGCTTCTCTGCTCTCTGCTCTGCTCTCTGCTTTTCCTGGCTGGGTGACAGTAGCTGTAGCTAGTGCTGTGGAGAACAGAACAGTCAGTCACATTGTGTCTTGCTGGGCTAGGAAAAGCCCAGTCTAAACAAGGATGTAATGGGTCTGGTAAAAAAAAAGAAGGGAAAGGTAGAACAGGAGAAAGGAGGAGAGGGTGCTGTTGGGTTTGGATGTGTGTGTGATGTGGGAGTGCTATGTGTATATTTGGTAGTGTGTGTGTGTGTGTGTGTGTGTGTGTGTGTGTGTGTGTGTGCGGCTACTGCCTAATAAATGGTTGATGCATAATTCACTGATCTCTCTACAGATTGGTGAAAGGGCAGAGTTTCTGAGCAAGTCGGCACAGAAAAGGTGAACAGTCGTTTCCATTAATTGTTTGAATCACAACTGGTGCTCTCAGTGTGAAGTCATACAGTTCAGTAATAAAATGACCCTTTGGCTAATTCTGTTGTTGTTATATGTTCTGACCAGCACGGTGAAGTCAACTCACTCTCCTGTCGTCTCTAAGATTGACAACAGACTGGAGCAGTACACCTCTGTTGCCCAGGTCAGAGGTTACACATCAACACAAATCACCTGACTAGTACAGTTACCAATGAGCCCTATGAGAACAAAATGTTGAAAAGATGTAGGAAAATGTTATTTTTTTGTTGAATTTTTTTTTAAATTACATCTTGTGTTGACTGGGATTGTATAACTGTTACCATTGTTGATTATCATATCTAGAACATACAGTATATTTCAATACTGCTCTGAATCTGAAATCTACAGTACATGCTTTAGATAATTGTAATGATACTATACTACAATCATTTTGATTTATAAGCCAAGAGAGTTTGTATCTATATTCTTCGTAGCTGTCTATTTACCACCACAAACCGATGCTGACACTAAGACTACACTCAATGAGCTGTATAAGCTCATAAGCAAACAGGAAAACGCTCAACCAGAGGCGGCGCTCCTAGTGGCCAGGGACTTTAATGCAGGGAAACTTAAATCCATTTTACCTCATTTCTACCAGCATGTTAAATGTGCAACCAGAGGGGAAAAACTCGAGACCACCTTTACTCCAAACACAGAGATGCGTACAAAGCTCTCCCTCACCCTCCATTTGGCAAATTTGACCATAATTCTATCCTCCTGTTTCCTGCTTACAAGCAAATACTAAAGCAGGAAGCACCAGTGACTCGGTCAATAAAGAAGTGGTCAGATGAAGCAGATGCTAAACTACAGGACTGTTTTGCTAGCACAGACTGGAATATGTTCCGGGATTCTTCCGATGGCATTGAGGAGTACATCACATCAGTCACTGGCTTCATCAATAAGTGTAGCAATGACGTCATCCCCACAGTGACTGTGCGTACATACCCCAACCAAAAGCCATGGATTACAGGCAACATCCGCACTGAGCTTAAGGGTAGAGCTGCCGCTTTCAAGGAGCAGGACTCTAACCCAGAAGCTTATAAGAAATCCCGCTATGCCCTCCGACAAACCATCAAACAGGCAAAGCGTCAATATGGGACTAAGATCGAATCGTACTACACCAGCTCTGACACTCATCGGATGTGGCAAGGCTTGCAAACTATTACAGATTACAAAGGGAAGCACAGCCGAGAGCTGCCCAGTGACACGAGCCTACCAGACGAGCTAAATTACTTTTTTGCTCGCTTCGAGGCAAGTAACACTGAAACATGCATGAGAGAATCTGTGTGATCACGCTCTCCGTAGCCGATGTGAGTAAGACCTTTAAACAGGTCAAAATTCACAAGGCCGCAGGGCCAGACGGATTACCAGGATGTGTACTCCGTGCATGCGCTGACCAACTGGCAAGTGTCTTCACTGACATTTTCAACCTCTCCCTGTCTGAGTCTGTAATTCCAACATATTTCATGCAGACCACCATAGTCCCTGTGCCCAAGAACACTAAGGTAACCTGCCTAATTGTCTACCGACCTGTAGCAAAACCAACACCATCATTACATTTGCCGATGACACAACAGTGGTAGGCCTGATCACCGACAACGATGAGACAGCCTATAGCGAGGATGTCAGAGACCTGGCCGTGTGGTGCCAGAATAACAACCACTCCCTCAACGTGATCAAGACAAAGGAGATGATTGTGGACTACAGGAAAAGGAGAACCGAGCACTCCCTCATTCTCATCGACAGGGCTGTAGTGGAGCAGGTTGAGAGCTTCAAGTTCCTTGGTGTCCACATCACCAACAAACTATCATGGTCCAAACACACCAAGACAGTCGTGAAGAGTGCACACAAAGCCTATTCCCCGTCAGGAGAATGAAAAGATTTGGCATTGGTCCTCAGATCCACAAAAAGTTATACAGCTGCATCATCGAGCGTATGGTTGCATCACTGCCTGGTATGTTAGCTGCTCGGCTTCCGACAGCAAGGCACTACAGAGATAAGTGCGTACTGCCCAGTACGTCACTGGGGCCAAGCTTCCTGCCATCCAGGATCTCTATACCAGGCGGTGTCATAGGAAGGCCCTAAAAATTGCCAAAGACTCCAGCAATTCTAGTCATAAACTGTACTCTCCACTACCGAATGGCAAGCGGTACCGGAGTGCCAAGTCTAGGTCTAAAAGGCTTCTTAGCAACCTCTACCCCCAAGCCATAAGACTCCTGAACAGCTAATCAAATGGCTACCCAGACTATTTGCATTGTCCCCCCTCTTTTACTCTGCTGCTACTCTCTGTGTATTATTACCTCAATTACCTTGACTAACCTTTGCCCCCTCACATTGATTGACTCTGTGCCGGTACCCCCTGTAAATGCCATACTACTGTTATTTTACTGCTGCTCTTTAATTATTTGTTGCTTTTATTTCCTATTTTTTACTTAACACTTATTTTTCTTAAAACGGCATTGTTGGTTAAGGGCGTGTAAGTACGCATTTCACTGTAAAGTGAAATTGTATTTGTCACAAACACAATTTGATTTGATTTGTATGGCTCCTTCCTCACGGCCATTTTAAACAAGTCACAAAAATAATTCCAGATACGAAAACGCAATAAGACATTTCTCTTCTCTCCTTTGCCGACACCGATCATTCCCCACTCTGAATCCAACACTAACATAGTCTCCCATTCCCTTTTCCCTATACAGAACAAGGATATGCGGTCCCCACGCTCCGGTGCCGTGGACCTGCCCATGGTGACAGATGGGATACGCAACATTAAGAGCATGTGGGAGAAAGGCAGCGTGTTCAACTCGCCCGGGGGCGGCGGGGGCACGTACAAGGTGGGGACCGGGAAACAACCGGGAATCTGGAACTCCATTTGGGTGCGGTTTGGGAGGAAGTAGGGAGCAAAGGGGGGGGGGGGGGGGGGCAGGGACTCGTTTCACTGCCACTTCCTGTTCATCCTCGATGACGACCAGCCCAGGGCGTTCTGCTGGAGTTGAACTTTGCCCATGTCTTTTTTTTCTGTTCCCTCCTCTACACACAGGAAGCAGCTGGGATGAAGATAGGTGTGGCGGGCCGCATCAACGACTGGCTGAATAAAACCCCCGAGAGCAAAACGCCAGGAGGAAGGCCCGCGGTAGGTCGTCTCCACGACAACCACTTACTGTACAGTGTGTTTGTCCTCTTTGCACCTCTTTATCTAATCCTATATTTATCCTTTATTGAGATGAACAATGTCTTTTTCAAGGGAGACAGCGAACAGACACTCATTATGAAACATAGTATATGTGCGGTCCCAACTCCGTGTTGCTCCTGCACTTGAGCTGTAGTGTAAGCAAGCATTCATCAGACCAGAGACTTAAGCTCATTTAATGATGATGGATAGGGCTTTCCGTGAACTAGCCCGAGTGTAAAAAAACATTAACGACGCCTGCTCTTTCCATGACATAGACTAACCAGGTGAATCCAGATGAAAGATACGATCCCTTATTGATGTCACTTGTTAAATCCACTTCAATCAGAGTAGATGAAGGTTAAAGAAGGATTTTAAGTCTTGAGACAATTGAGACGTGGATTATGTATGTGTGCCATTCAGAAGGTGAATGGGAAAGACAAAAGATTGAAGTGCCTTTGAACGGGGTATGGTAATAGGTAGGTGCCAGGCGCACCGGTTTGAATGTGTCAAGAACTGCAACGATGCTGGGTTTTTCACCTCAACAGTTTCTTGTGTGTCTCAAGAATAGTCCACCACTCAAAGGGCATCCAGCCTTGACTTGACACAACTGTGGGAAGAGTTGGAGTCAACATGGGCCAGCATCCATGTGGAATGCTTTCGACACCTTGTAGAGTCTATTTCCCGATGAATTGAGGCTGTTCTGAGGGAAAGAAGGGTTGCAACTCAATATTAGGAAGGTGCACTTAATGTTTTGTACACTCAGTGTATACAGTATGTTCTAATAGTTTTGAGAAGTGCTGTTAGCTACCATGTATTTTTGTACTTGTATTAATAATTGCCTGCAAATCTTGGAGCGGTAGTAAGATGATGTGCCCTGCTGGGAGAAATAGTCTGTCACCTAGTGAATATGAAATATAACTCAGATTAAAAGAAAAATAGCAAAGTGGATGAACTGTTGAGTTATAATCTAAATAAAATCAAATGTATTTATATAGCCTTTCTTACATCAGCTGATATCTCAAAATGCTGTACAGAAACTCAGCCTAAAACCCCAAACAGCAAGCAATGCAGGTGTAGAAGCACGGTGGCTAGGAAAAACTCCCTAGAAAGGCCAAAACCTAGGAAGAAACCTAGAGAGGAACCAGGCTATGAGGGGTGGCCAGTCCTCTTCTGGCTGTGCCGGGTGTAGATTATAACAGAACATGGCCAAGATGTTCAAATGTTCATAAATGACCAGCATAGTCAAATAATAATAATCACAGTAGTTGTTGAGGGTGCAGCAAGTCAGCACCTCAGGAGTAAATGTCAGTTGGCTTTTCATAGCCGATCATTAAGAGTATCTCTACTGCTCCTGCTGTCTCTAGAGAGTTGAAAACAGCAGGTCTGGGACAGGTAGTACGTCCGGTGAACAGGTCAGGCTTCCATAGCCGCAGGCAGAACAGTTGAAACTGGAGCAGCAGCACGGCCAGGTGGACTGGGGAGTCCTGAGGCATGGTCCTAGGGCTCAGGTCCTCCGAGAGAAAGAAAGAAAGAAAGAGAGAATTAGAGAGAGCATACTTAAATTCACACAGGACAGCGGATAAGACAGGAGAAGTACTCCAGATATAACAAACTGACCCTAGCCCCCCGACACATAAACTACTGCAGCATAAATACTGGAGGCTGAGACAGGAGGGGTCAGGAGACACTGTGGCCCCATCCGATGAGACCCCCGGACAGGGCCAAACAGGAAGGATATAACCCCACCCACTTTGCCAAAGCACAGCCCCCACACCACTAGAGGGATATCTTCAACCACCAACTTACCATCCTCAGAAAAGGCCGAGTATAGTTACAGTATAACCATGAAGTCATGAAGGAAAAACACATAGCACATAACCGCAGTCATTTATTTGTGTTGTAAAAAGTACATATCACATATTATCGGAGTATGTATTAGTTTAGTATGAAGTGTGACATGGTTCCTACCATGGATCACATGCTGGTTATCAGAAGGACTTAGGGCTTTAGTCAGACAGGCTGCTTCCCATGCTGGGCTGCATGGATGCATTCCAACATACCAGTGCTTCATCTCAAATGGCACCCTATTCCCTACGTAGTGCACTACTTTTGACCAGGGCCCATATGCCGTATTTATCCCAGTATTTTACCCAACAGACTCAGACTTTTCTGTTTCCATCTACGTGGACCGGCACCCGCGTTTCACTCAGCCATGGCCATGGCTGCTCTAATTTGGAGCCAAGGCCCCTGGGTACTTTTCAGCTGACCGTTACGGAACAATTGTTAACGGTGAACTTTAACACCTTCTCACAAAGCAACAGTCTTGAATGATGCAGAGGTCGTTGATTCTGCTCGCCTTTAAGTCTTTAGTCACAAGTCTTTAAGGCGGCAGGTAGCCGAGTGGTTAACAGCATTGGACCAGTAACCAAAATGTTGCTGGTTTGAATCCCTGAGCTGACTTGGTGAAAAAAAATCTGTTGATGTCGCCTTGAACAAGGCACTTAACCCTAACTGTTCCTGTAATTTGCAGAATCATTGTAGAATATACATTTGTTCTTAACTGACTTGCCTAGTTAAACAAAGGTTAAGTTAAAAAAAAATATCTAAACACTGGTGGCCCACTGGTTTGGGTTAAGTCTCGATGGAAAAGCACTTCTAGAGTACTCCATAGGGATCTGTTCAAAAGTAGTGCGTGGAAAAGGGGTGCCATTCTGGACGCAGCCCAGTCCTTTAATCTCTGTAGTCCTAATTTAAACTTCAGACCGTGTTTATTTTAAGACGTTCATGCTACACCCAGACCTGTTTTCAAATAGGCGCAAAGTGTGAGGGCAGCACTAGAATGCAAACGTACATACAGTAGCCACTGCCATAACCTCTGTCGGAGTCATAGATCATGGCGGCGTAGTGATACACCATGTGGCCACTAGAGGGCCGTTGCCATGGTGACGTGGTGTTGAGAAGAAGTAGTGCAGAAGGCCCGGGCATTGTGAGTGGTTTGGTGTGGCTGGTTATATGGTCGGTAACATGATACCTACTGCCAACCTTTGATGTGTAGCTTTTTAACCAGCTAAGAACCCCTGTGAGTTTTACATGGACATTAAAAGTGACTTTCACTTAAATAATTGACATAAAAGACTTGATTAATGAATCATGATCGCTCTCCGATATAGATTCTGATATGGGTGACTGACTTGCTCTCTGGGAATGTTTGGTCTGGTCTGCCTCTGCCTGCTGACAAATGATGTCTTGAAATGACTGCAACATCTGTCTCCCTCTTGTGGTTAAAAGGAGCATAACATAATCGCATTTCTGAAATATTCTTTACTGACTGTCGCTCTTCTGTCTTCTTTCCTTTAGAAGCTTCTTCCATTCTTCAATCTGAAGTGACTGTTTCTCCTTTCCCCTCCTAGCTCAGCACCTCTCTGGGGTAATCCTTCTCTTTGTCATCCCTCCTTCTTTCTGCTGGACTTCTCTTTCTGCCTCTTCTCCCTTCCCTTTTCTCAGCACCTCAGGTATTACAACCCAATTGTTGACGCACTTCTGTTTCCTCAATTAAAATACTGCAGACATTGTTGGAATTGTGTGTCTTGAATGTGAGTTGACGAGGACTACAGACACTGATGCAAGGGCCACCCTCCTTCTCCTCCCTCTCTCTCCCTTTTTCCATCCCTCCTTTCTCTCTCTGCAGGACCTAAAGCCAGGAGATGTGACCAACAAGAGAAGTCTGTGGGAAAACAAGGGCTCCTCCCCAGCCAAGGTAACCTGAACCACCTGAACTATTCATAGTACACACACACATACACTCTTGTAAAAAAAAATGTATTATCTAGAACCTAAAAGGGTTCTTCAGCTGTCCCCATAGGATAACCCTTTGAAGAACCCTTTTTGATTCCAGGGAGAACCTATTTGGTTCCAGATAGAACCTTTTTGGGTTCCATGTAGAACCCTTTTCACAAAGGGTTTTCTATGGGGACAGCCGAAGAACTCTTTTGGAACCCTTTTTTCTAAGTGTTCATGTACATAAACACACACACCTGAAAACAAACCTGAGTTTAGACCATGGCTAATGCCATGAAGAATGTACACTGAACAAAAATATTAACGCAACATGTAAAGTGTTGGTCCCATGTTTCATGAGCAGAAATAAAAGATCCCAGAAATCTTCCATAAACAACAAAAAGCTTATTTCTCTCAAATTTTGTGTACAAATTTGTTTGCATCCCTGCTAGCGAGCATTTCTCCTTTGCCGAGATAATCCATCCACCTGACAGATGTGGTATATCAAGAAGCTGATTAAACAGCATTATCATTACACAGGTGCCCCTTGTGTTGGGGAAAATAAAAGGCCACTCTAAAATGTGCAGTTTTGTAACACAACACAATGCTACAGATGTCTCAAGTTTTGAGAGAGGGTGCATTTGGCATGCTGACTGCAGGAATGTCCACCAGAGCTGTTACTAGTTAATTTAATGTTCATTTCTCTACCATAAGCCGCCACCAACGTCATTTTAGAGAATTTGGCAGTACTTCCAACTGTCATCACAACCGCAGACCACGTGTATGGCATTGTGTGGGTGAGCAGTTTGCTGATGTCAACTTTGTGAACAGAGTGCCCATGGTGGCGGGGGGGTTATGGTATGGGCAGGAATAAGCCACGGGCGACGAACACTACTGCATTTTATGAATGGGAATTTGAATGCACACAAATACCGTGACGAGATCCTGAGGTATCTGTGACCAACAGATGCATATCTGTATTCCCAGTCATGTGAAATCCATAGATTAGAGCCTAATTTATTTATTTCAATTCACTGATTTCCTCATATGAAGTGTAACTCTGTAAAATCTTTGACATTTTTGCATGTTGCGTTTATATTTTTTTTAGTATAGTTACAGATGTCAAAACAAAAATCCTACAAATTACTGGAATTTGTACCATCATCCTTTCTCACACAGCTGTGTCCCAAGTTGTACCATACTCCCTACACAGAGCACTTATTTAAAAAAATAAAATAATTTACTACAGCCTTATGAGCCTTGGTCTAAAGTAGCGCGCTACATAGGGAGTAGGGTTTCAATTAGGACACATATACAGTAAACTCTACAGTACATTCACATGTCACACAACAACAGTACACTTAAAAGTATACCTGGGGAGTGTTTTGAGGCCCTGTAGTATTCATCTGTTAGTTAATAATATCATATGATGTACATTTGCCAGCTAGGGGGATAACAACGGCTTGTTGCTTTGTCTTTTTTTTGTTTGAAGAGCTCTGAAGAAGAGCTCTCTTAGCTAGTTGACTTCACCGTTAACTAGTCTGGAAACCCTGGAGAGGTAAAGATGTTTTAAAGATGTCAACTTCACTGCACTAATATTATCACTGGAATGACCTCAGTCTACTATGATGTCAGGTCTTCTTCTCTTTTACTGGTAATAATTCGCTCTGGCCTGGTCCCAGATCTGTTTGTAGCAATGACCATAGGAGTTGGAAAGGCAGCACAAGAAGATCTGGAACCAGGAAAGCTGCACTGTAAATAGAAGTCAATGTTAAGGGCCATGTATTGTGCTATTGAAATATATAAACTTGGTGGTTCGAGCCCTGAATGCTGATTGGCTGACAGCCGTGGTATATCAGACCGTATACCACGGGTATGACAAAACATTTATTTTTACTGCTCTAATTACGTTGGTAACCAGTTTATAATAGCAATAAGGCAACTCGGGGTTTGTGGTATATGGCTAATATACCACGGCTAAGGGCTGTATCCAGGTACTCCGCGTTGCGTCGTACTTTAAGAACAGCCCTTAGCCGTGGTATATTGGCCATATTCCACACCCCCCCATGCCTTATTGCTTAAATATACTATACTATGGGTAATTACTGCCTCCAGTGCCTTTCACAAAATGGCTGTTCTATATTGTTTTCCATCCTTTAATTTCTATGCCCCTCTTAGACACAACAGCACCCACTCTTCCTGTATAGTCCTTTCTCTACTGTATATTTTAGTTTGTGTTGTTGTAGAGGTACACTTCATTTTACACATAATACATACACTTGGCCTTGCTAGCAGAACCAATCCTTGCTACTGTATGTGTGGTTCCTTTTAACCACATCCTGAACAGGCAGTTGAAAGGACAGTTATTTCCAACCTCTACTGTGACCCTCACAATACAGGACCCCATGGCGCTCCAACGACCACAGTGTTGGCCACAACCCCACCAAGTGGCCTCCGCTATTTACTAGGATGATATTTCACCGATAAAAGACACAATAATTATATTTATTTATGGAATGGCTCTAAATTTGGCCCCTGGAGCAGAGAGGCTTGTGAAATAGGCCCTGGCATGCCTTGCTCTGCTGTCTCCCTATAGCGGAACACACAGACAGAGTACAGCAGCCTGCCAGCAGTGCAGTCCAATGCTGTGGCGAGCCACATAGAGCTGGAGGGGCACTAGACTGCTGGTTAGTGCTGACGTAAACCAGGCGTGGTGCAGGGAAAGGTAGCGGGCTAGCAGTTATGAGCTGTGTTATTAACTAATCACAAATTGTGGTGATGTCAGGGGAGCTGTATGAGGGGATAGGGAACGTAGGAGCCTGATGGGCTTGGGATGAGTTCATGGGAGCGGGTGGGATATTAGTGGCAACCTATTCCCTATATAGTGCACTCCTTTTAAGGCTCTGGTCATAGGATGCCATTTGGGACACAGTCAGGACAGTGTTACCACAGGGAACTATGGGAGACGTTGTCCACGAACCACCGCGACCGGGCTTTGCTGGATAGGCTTCGTGTGGCTGTGTGTTTGGGGATGTGAATGCAGGGTTTGGATGTGTTGGGCAGGATGTGAACCCTGTTCATGTTGTTTCCCCAAATCCCCCGTTTGGCTGGAATAAGCTTCATGGTTCATTACTGTGGCATTTGCACTCTGTCTCAAACCTCTCAACCGAAGGCCCTAAAAATAATGGAAATCCTACTCAATTGAATATCAACCCTTCCTTATTAATGTAGAAGAGGTACATTTGGTCGAACCACGGCCTGAGATCGAAAGGTTCCAGTGCACACAGCTTCTCTCAGGAAATGGCAGCGTTGACTAAATGGACTGTTGAAGTGACTGCTACCTCAGATGACTTTCTCTCTTGACTTATTTCTCCACCTATCTTCTCTCAGGTGACTGGCAGAGGGGAGAATAAATCTGTTGCCAACGGTGAGTCCATTCTCTTACCATTACCAACATAGTTTTAAGCCTTAGGCTGAGGTCAAAGGTGACTGACTGTGTGTGTATCTGTGCCCATCTTGTTTGGGCCTATGCATGTCTTTGTATCTACGTTATTCATAAGTCTGTGCTCTACTGACAATACACACCCAGAGACGGTGAGGTTAAAGGGTTCTGCTCCATCTGAAAAGGGACAGGGAAAGGAGCCTGTTGTAATTTACCGTCGACCATGTGGCCCAGCAGCACCCATAACTCCCTTCCTTCCCACCCTGTAACACTATCGCCCCTGGGACCTGGCGTCAGCTGTAAATCATCTGTGTTTGCTGTTTGGCTCTCTGGCGATGGCGTTTTCAGATGCCACTTTCGCATTGTGTTCTATTTCCAAAGTGGCCCGCGCGCCACAACTCTTTTGTCCCGGTAGAGAGAACTGTTTGACCTTCAGGGATGCCGGGCGTGTCTGTGTAATGTGTCGTTTTTCCAACCCCCCCCCCCCCCCCCCCCCCCCCCGCCCTCAACTCCCCTGCATCAACCCCGCTCGCCCCTCTGCTCCTTACTCCGACCTGGATTCTATTGTTGGGGTCGGACCTTCCAGGCTGTGAACAAATGAACAGCTGTTGGGTTGACACATTACTAGCTCGTGTGGTGGAAGATTATCACGCCATACACCTCATTTTGTCAGGGGCTAGCAGAGGAGAGGCAAACTCAATATAACAAGCTCACTTCACAGTTTAGGCACGGTGTGGCTCCATGGTTAGTGCTTTCTGAAAATCTCGACCCAAGACAATCTGTCTCTCTACTTTAATCCTAAATGTGTTAAAGTAGAGAGAAAGACACTTGAAATAGCTACACATCCGTTTCTCGACACACACACACACCTTGTATTCACCCCCCTCCTCTTTGTTGTCGCTGAGAGAAGGGCAAATGACAACATGACAGGCGTCAGTTATATAAATGTCAGTAGAGACAGGTAGGCAGGCAGGGACCTCACAGGCATCTGACACCACATTGAGCAGCATGCAACAACCCCAGTCTCATGCTGAAAGGCCTGCTTAACTGTTCTTACTGAAGGCTCTAGTCATACTGCAAAGACTTAACACCAGATCAAGATTGCAACCAAGACAGAGGTCTCTTTAGCTGGCTAAATTTGACTGACTGTGGGTAAAGGCATAATGGTTTTGTCCTGAGGTGAGACATCCTAGATCTCTTTCTAATAGATATGTATGTGTGGGTGGGTGGATGGATGTGTGGATTTAACCCATCAGACATATAGTACCAGTTAAACGTTTGAACACACCTACTCATTCAACTATGAAATAGCACATATGGAATCCTGTAGTAACCAAAAAAGCTTTGCACACTCTTGGCATTCTCTCAACCAGCTTCACCTGGAATGCTTTTCCAACAGTCTTGAAGGAGTTCCCAAATATGCTGAGCACTTGTTGGGTGCTTTTCCTTCACTCTGCGGTCCAACTCATCCCAAACCATCTCAATTGGGTTTGGGTCGGGTGATTGTGGAGGCCAATCACCCGACCCGATCTGATTCAGCATTCCATCACTCTCCTTCTTGGTCAAATAGCCCTTACACAGCCTGGAGGTGTGTTGGGTCATTGTCCTGTTGAAAAACATCCCACTAAGAGCAAACCAGATGGGATGGCGTAGCGCTGCAGAATGATGTGGTAGCCAAGCTGGTTAAGTGTGCCTTGAATTCAAAATAAATCACTGACCGTGTCAGCAGCAAAGTGCCCGCACACCATCACACCTCCTCCTCCGTGCTTCACGGTGGAAACCACACATGCGGAGATCATCCGTTCACCTAGTCTGCGTCTCACAAAGATACGGAGGTTGGAACCAAAAATCTCAAATTTTGATTCGTCAGACCAAAGGACAGATTTCCACCTGTCTAATGTCCATTGCTGTGTTTCTTGTCCCAAGCAAGTCTCTTCTTCTTATTGGTGTCCTTTAGTAGTGGTTTCTTTGCAGCAATTCGACCATGAAGGCCTGATTCACGCAGTCTCCTCTGAACAATTGATGTTGAGATGCGTCTGTTACTTGAACTCTGTGAAGCATTTATTTGGGCTGCAATCTGAGGTGCAGTTCACTCTAATGAACTTATCCTCTGCAGCAGAGTTAAATCTGGGTCTTCCCTTCCTGTGATGGTCCTCATGAGAGCCAGTTTCATCATAGGTTTTTGCAACTGCACATGAAGCAACTTTTCCATATTGACTGACTTTCATGTCTTAAAGTAATGGACTGTCGTTTCTCTTTGCTTATTTGAGCTGTTCTTACCATAATATGGACTTGGTATTTTACCAAATAGGGCTATCTTCTGTATACCCACCCCTACCTTGTCACAACACAACTGATTGGCTCAAACACAACTGATTGGCTCAAGGAAATAAATTCCACAAATTAACTTTTAATTTAAATGCATTCCAGGTAACTACATCATGAACCTGATTGAGAGAATGCCAAGAGTGTGCTAAGCTGTCAAGGCAAAGGGTGGCTATTTTGAAGAATCTCAAATATAAAATATATTTTGATTTGTTTAACAATTATTTTGCTTACTACATGATTCCATATGTGTTATTTCATAGTTTTGATGTCTTCACTATTATTCTACAATGTAGAAAATACTAAAAATAAAGAAAAATCCTGGAATGAGTAGGTGTGTCCAAACTTTTGACTGGTACTGTAGGTTAGAGGTTAGTGTATTCAACCCTTAGAGTTTGACTGTAGCTCTTATCGACTTGTCTCTGTCCCTCAGCAGGTATGGGACACGAATGATACAACGAGCTTCTTCTGATGGCTGGTGGGGACCAAGACAATCCAAGACTCTTCCTTTTCTATGTATTATACCAAAACAAATATGACCACCACCCTGAGGGAACCCAAGGAATGGAGAGAAACAGGAGATTCTATTTAATAAGCACTGTACTGAAACGAACAGCCACCAACCATCTCGTCACATGACAGTGTAGTGCCTTTGCACAACGACTTACTATGACTTACTTTCACAACAAACAAACAAAATAATATGCTGTGAAATTTGGATGTTTTTATGATATGGTCATTTGTTTTATATGTGATAAGCAAAAACTTACAGAAGAGAAAAAAATGAATTGAAATTAGATATATTTCCCATGCGCTCTTCAGTACATGTGTAGTTTTGATATAGTAGAGAAATGTTTTTATGTGAGGTGTCCAGTTCCACAATCATATCCGTGTTCCGAAGAGAGACGTCTACCACCAATGCTCTGTCCATGTCGTCCATCTCACTTCTTTTTCAAATTTATATTTAAAGCAAAGCTTCACACACGGCTATTTTATTCATGTTCACCAGTTCAGGAGAGAGATTATACGGACTCCGTAGAGTTGGCTTATTTCACCTTTTTTTTTGTCTTACCAATTAGTGCAACAATGGTCTGAGTTAATGTGTTAGCACATAAGTACACGTCGTTATGAATATTATACCGTATCTTCTATTACAGCTTTATACTCAAGATTTGTTTCGCTTTTGTACTCTAAAATTGAGTGACTACCAACCGACAAGAGGCAATGAAAGGCAGTGCAAGCAACTAAAGGAAAGTTGTATATTAAAACGGCTATTATAACGTTTATTATCCTAGTTTCAATTTATTTATGTGTTTTTTTTAACGTGTTTTGTCATCGGCTGTCTTTGTAGCTTTTGTACCTGCTGTTTGAATCTCTAAATTCACTTTGTTAAACTTTCAAGCAACCCATAATTCAGCAGGTGTACATAAGAGTTACATCCTCATCGTAAGGACTCTCTGACCCACAACATTCCACACCACTAAGCACGCCGCCGGGCTTATTCACATGCATGCTCCAATGGCTTCTATTCAGGAGGTTAAGGACCTCAGCTTTGTCAGTGAGTTTGTCTGAATATGGCAGGCCAGATACACATTTATATACTATGCCTGTACCATGAGACGGCGTTGGTTTAAGCCGTATGTCGCCTTGCCATTTAAGCCCAAATCCGATGTACTAACTATAGGACTCTAAAAGAAGGGAAAGTGCACATTTCGATATTGACAACGACAGAGGATTGAGTCAGTCAAAAGAAGACAGATTTTGACTCCAGCCAACAATTGCGCTCGACGCTTGTTCTGGGTTTGAGTTTTCCTAAAAGTTCCGTAGTGGTATGTAAGGTCGTGTTTACAGCACAAATCCTTTACATGCAACGGTCTCAAGGCCTTGTTGCGTGCACCGAATAAACTGTACCTTGCACGCTGCCAACTCAGTATGACTTCCGCTGTTTTTTTTGTGTTTTTTTTACCGTTTCATTATCGATGTTCTATGTTTCATGTTTCATTCATTCATTTTGCATGACGTGCTTTGATAATATGGGTATTATATAGAGGTTAGCAGGGGCATTGTAAGATTGTTCTGTGTAAACCTTGACAATCACATTCCATGACTCCTTAGAAATACGAGCAATGGAGTCTGACCAAAATATCTAACATTATTTTACATTGCTGTTATTTCATATTTTGGTCATTTGCTTTTTTTTGTCCGTTTTTAAATTTTATTTTATTTTATTTCAAACACCCTCATTTATTGTGTAGAGTTAACTATGCAAGGCACTCTGTCGTTTCAGATACAACTTTGTTATAGTACTGGGTAGTTTCCTACAGAATGAATGTTATGAAATATTTGTACCGTTGACTCAACAACAGCAATAAAGAGATATAAATTGTTCCAATTTGTCCAATTTATTTTCTCTTTCCTTCTAACACTGAACTCACTATGTCATTGACTGCTTAGACAGCTTTACCTCTACCTATCTTGGAACTCAGAACCAAATGAATGTTAACAGTCTGTGTGAGTATGACATGACATGACTATAGCCCGATTAGATGAGCCACTGTTAAGACCTTGTTCCTGCTTTAATGGTTGAGATATATATCAGGCTTCCTTTATCTCTAACAATAGACTTCACTGCCCTAACCAATCAGATATAAGAGGTGGTCACATGGGTGGCAGGGCTGCATTATGTGAGCATTAGAGTCTCATTGAAGTTGTCTGTTTCTGGATCTGAAAGAATAAGACAGGTCCATTTCTCTTTCCTGTGGGGTTTGGAGGTAAGGCTGTTGACTGTGACCCCTGACTTGACTGTAACAATGACACTTTGCTGGGATGCATGTGTGAATGAATGCCTGCTCTGGGGCTAGACTGCTGTTTTGTAACCCATGTCAATCTGGGCACGTGGAATAAATGTTTTCTGTGCAAGAAGGGCCATATCATATTTTTGTTGCATTAAGAAATGCTGAACTAATACATTTCAGGCAATGCCAGAGAGAAAAGTTTATGGATTCTGTTTGATTTGCTTCTCATGGCTCAGACTGGACCGAGACAGACAGTCAGTGGGCACTAAGCTAGTCTTCTGTAGGGGGAACTGGGTGTTAGCATGCTTTGGGCTTTGACTTAATGCTGGTTAATGCTGAAAGCGGCACCCGCAACATTCCTGCCACTGTCAAACCATTTTATTCCAGCACTCAAGCCAGGGCCCAATGCTGACCGCACACATTAAAGCAAAACACATTTAATTCCACAGGGAAACAAGTCTCATTGCCTGTGAATTCTTGGTGGATTTCAGTTAATACGTTTTCAGACACAGCTCTTTAAACAGATGGTCTATATTCTACTTCACATCTCTCTTAGCTGGAGTTCTCTGTTGTAGCTATTTGGAGGTCGGACTGGGACACTATGTCCTCAACTGAGTTGAAGTCTGGTGTTGAAGAAATTCACTCTAGGCTAGTTACTTCCGTCCAAATGTATGTTATGCATAGGTGTGTGTCCCAAATACACTTCACTTGTCATGAACTGGCACGTAAGGTCAGAGGATGGGCATAGGGAAGGAAGGATGGGTGAGGTGAGGAGTAATGGTTTTCTAATCCAGCCCTCTAGGTTTGCTTCAGTTTTACCTTCATGGCAAAAATGGTCAATGTTAAGATTGACTCCCATCTCCTCTGATAGATAGTTTCATAATGGGATCATTTTTGGAATGTAACGCATGTTGCTAAAAGCTGTGGAGTTGATGGGTGCTGTATGTACAGCTCTAGAGGGTTGGCCAACCCGTTGTCCAAAATAGCTGGCCTTGACTGGCATGTTATTCATTGATTTACTGTGTGTGTGTGTGTGTGTGTGTGTGTGTGTGTGTGTGTGTGTGTGTGTGTGTGTGTGTGTGTGTGTGTACACAAGCATGTAGGCGCTCAATAAGCTCAGCCAACTTCATTGTCTGGAATAGCACCTAACACCTGCTGATGAACTGTGGTTTATTATTGTTAAAAATAACCCCTCTGTATATCAGCGGAGTGACTTTAGTTTTATGATCTGACGATTTATCTTTCAACGGAAAGTTGTCATCTCAAATGATTCATCCACACGATAGCATTCTTACATTTGTTAGTTAAATATAGAACTATATAACCTCATGAATCTGTTCCTGTCTGTAAAGTAATGATAACCTTCAGGTTGTCCATAAAATGCACCGTATCTGGTATGACAAGGCCATCAGCTTGAAATAAAACGTTGGAGTTTAATAAATGCCCGTACATATTTGGGAGATATGTGCCATTCCTTAGCACCTGTGCAAAGTGTTCACCTGCTATTTCTAGAAGAGTGTAAACTCATTTATAATACACTGATATACGATTGGGATGGCAGGGCAGTGGTTGTAAAAAATAAAATAAAGTTTAATTCACTGTTATCTGTTTGTCTTAAACTGGAAATCTATAAATAAAGTATTGGAAAGTAAACAGTGCCTTTTAGTGCCTGGTGCAAAGAATGCTTAAATGTGGCCCTCAAAGTGTCCGTTGCTGTCCCAGTCCCAGTGTAATGGTTAGTGTGTTATCCTGCCCATAGAGCAGAGAGGAGAGGCCCTCCATGCCAAGAGGAAATGGCTGAGGATTAGTCTTGGAGCTGTTTAGAGCTGAGGGCCTCAGGGCAGCCAGTCCCAGTGGTGAAATAACACCACATACAGACACTCAACTCAAACACATCAGATATTACTGTGCTGTGTGTCTCTATGTGCCGCAGATGAAAACGTCACTAGGCCTGAGTGCATTTAGAATGTTCCCTATTCCTTATCTAGTGCACTTACAGCCCTGGTTAAAAGTAGTGCACTATATCAGGAGAAGGGTGCCATTTTAGACACAGCTTTGTGTGGGGAGGAAAGATTCAAAGGTTTCAATCTTTATCCAGTATTTTTGCCATCCATCCGTGCCCCAGTCATTTCACCACTATATTTCTTCTCCTCGTCCAGGTAATCCAATCTAAACATGGCAGATGAAGAAAATGAGTAAGTACAGCATATTTATCTTTGTCGTCTCAGAAACTACAGCCTACACTACAGAATATTTAGTACATTTTTTTTCAAAACAATGTCTTCCAACAAAATGTCTCATGTTTTTCTGTTTCTTTTCTTTTCAGGGAGGAAGGTACAGTAAGACTTTGAGAATTGATTATTACTTTTTGGCTAAACGAAATATGCTTCAAGCCCACTTTAAGCTGAGTGTACAAAACATTAGGAACACCTGCTCTTTCCATGTCATAGGCTGACCAGGTGAATCTAGGTGAAACCTATGATCCCTTATTAAATCCTCTTCAATCAGTGAAGATGAAGGGGAGGAGACAGGTTAAAGAAGGATTTTTAAGCCTTGGGACAATTGAGACATATATTGTGTGTGTGCCATTCAGTGGGTGAATGAGCAAGGCAAAAGATTTAAGTGCCTTTAAGTGTCAGGCGCATCGGTTTGTGTGTGTCAAGAACTGCAATGCTGCTGGGTTTTTCACACTCAACAATTTCCCATGTGTATCAAAAATGGTCCACCACCCAAATGACATCCAGCCAACTTAACACAACTGTGGGAAGCATTAGAGTTGACATGGGCCAGCATCCCTGTGGAACGCTTTCGACACCTTGTAGAGTCCATGCCCTAACGAATTGAGGCTGTTCTGAGAGCAAAAGGGGGTGCAACTCGACATTAGGATGGTGTTCCTAATGTTTTGTACACACAATTGCACATATATCGCTAAGATTGACTATATTAGCTATATTGCAAATATATTGCTGAGCTGACTTAACCTGTGTCTGCGCAGTCGCAGAAACCCCCACAGAGGAAGGTAAAAGCTTTGTATGGCTTCGTACATTACTTAGACGTTGTTGGATTGAGTGCATGATAGATATACTGTAGCAAAAATAACTGTAACAAAAATGTTTTTTTTTTTTTTTTTTTTAAAGCATGATTCGTGTACCTGATCAAAATATACGTTAAACTAGATATTTTTTATGTGAAATTTCAAATGCTATGTCTACATTTGTCTCTCAAGATAAACATTTTGGAACGTGCATATCATTTGTATACTGGTTTCCTACCCTTCTGTCTTTGTGGTATATGCTTACATGGATATCCAATGTGTATGAGACTTATACCCTTTTCATGTGTCCTACTCCATATTCCATCCAATAGCTAAACACATGTTACACCATGCACTCTCCATTCCATAAACAGAATGTGTTGTTCACTCTAGAATGGTTTTCAATGTTCTGACAATGGTTGCATGAAATGTTTGTATGTACTGTATGGAAATGATACTGATACTGAATCCGATTCAAACAATTTGATCCAATCTGATCATTATGTATGAACATTTGTTTCATACCAGTTTGATGGTGTAATAAACAGTTTGCCTTGATCTTATCGTAGAAGTGGCCCTGACTACAGGTCTAGGATCAGATCACCATACACCAATTCTGAACCATAATCATTATTATCCTAAAACAATATCTGACCCTAGGTCAGTGGTTAGGGCTTCTACCAACTCATTGCCTTGTATGGAACCACTAATTAATCTTCTGTTCACTCATCAGTCGAGGTTGAAGTCCCGGCAGAGGAAGGTAAAGCGTCCCATGTGCTGTGAACTGCATGTATACAGATCCATAAATATAATAGTATTATCAATATATGCATATTGTACAGCTAGAGATTCCGTTTTCTTCAGTGTTGAAATACTCTATATTCCTATGTCATACATACTAGTTTCATAGAATGCACTGTAAAATGTTGCCTCTAGTCACTGGTACCTTAATTTCAGATGGCATACAGTATAGTTAATGCTGCATTAATGATTTTGGCTGTATTAATTATGAACAAAACAATGCGCTTTAAGCCTTATTCATATGTCTGATGTCCTTACAATAGATGCTGCTCCTGCAGAGGAAGGTAATGCTTTTCAATGCTTCATATGTACAGATTCTGCATGCTAATATACATGTAATGTACCCCACATACAAGTTATATACTGTACAACAAATAAAAGATGTGGTATGAGCACAGTGTTTTTGTAGTCAATGAAGTTGAAAGCAATTGTCCCGCAGATATTCTGTAATGTATAACGTACATAATATCTCTCCTCACGGAGCTGCAAAATAATATTTGCTTCATAATCAGATCAAAGACTGTATTTCTCTCTGCTTTATTGACTCTGCCTTAGCATAACAGTGGCTGACACTAAACAATCATATGCTTTTAGCCATAACAGAACCTGCCCCAGAACCTGTAGAAGGTACATTTGTATCTTGGCTATTATTATTATTATTATTGGCTTAGTACCAAAAAAAGTAATCATCCTTATCAAAGTGATAGTTAAGCGATGTATCTACTGTAGGTCTAAATGTGTAAAATAGCTGAACTATCCCTTTTTAAGTGATTTGCTTCACTCGTTGCAAATTCACTAATCAACGATATGACTTTACCACAGAACCTGCCCCTGCAGTTGTAGGTAAACCGTGTCATGGCTTGATATGCTTCTTGTTTTTGCACATTATTATTATTAGCGAATAATAACAATTGATCCACTTACTAATCCTTCGCTACCGTTACCGTAGACCCCACACCATACGTAGAACCAGGTAATGCTTTCTTGCTTTTAACATTAAATGTCATTGCTGCATATTAAGATGTACCCTAGCTACAGTATCAATATTAGACTTAAGTGTTCAGAGTAAAAGTATACCGGTGTTATTATTTTACCAAAAGTAGTTTGGCGTTATGTCGTGG
Organism: Oncorhynchus mykiss; assembly: GCF_057628025.1. NCBI lineage: Eukaryota > Metazoa > Chordata > Actinopteri > Salmoniformes > Salmonidae > Oncorhynchus > Oncorhynchus mykiss. Next base: position 21,621,533 of record NC_143042.1, read on the forward strand.
AACATGTTTGTTTTGGTTCTGTCTTCTTTGCTTCAAGCTTTCCTCGCATACTAACATTGTATCTTCACCATAGAGCCAGAACCAGAGCCAGAGCCAGACGTAGAAGGTAAAGACCTGTTTTTGCTTTACCATGGTCTTTAGTTTCTAGTATAGATGTGCATTTGTGCTAATAGTACGCATTCCTTAATGCCAGTGAAGTAATCGAAGACACATGAGCAATCGGCATTGTATTAATGCAACATACAGTACATACTTATTTTCACAACACTGACTGAGTTATTTTTATTATTATATCAATTATAAAATGTATTATTTTTCTTTACCTCATATTTTTTACACTCAACTGATCCACTCCTCATTATCTTATCCTTACAAAAGAGCCCACTGCAGTAGAAGGTAATTTTGATCTTTTACCTCGACATTACAACGTTTTCCCCTGCATGGTTTATACCTTCTATCTGCAGTAGTAACTTAATGTTTTAACTAGGCACGACAACAGCTTGCAGCTAATCTGGCCCATAGGTGCTGTCAAAGTCGCAACAAAATATTTTTGCACATTAATTTTCATAATTATTTGCTTCCTGCTTTATTGATTCATTCATGTGTCCTTGCAACCGAGCCCCCACCTGTTGTAGAAGGTAAAGCTTTTGGGGGGCTTCATCTTACAGATACATACAGTGCATCATCTCATATTCTATTATTCGCTTCATGCTTTCCTATCTGCCGCCCCCCGCAGTAGTAGAAAGTCAAGCTTTTCTTGGCTTCGAATTTACTTAGTTTGAGCTGCATTTGATATCCCAGATGCATGTATGTTATAAGCTTTATTATAAACTGGGTGGTTCGAGCACTGAATGATGATTGGCTGACAGCCATGGTATATCAGATGTATACCATGTGTATGACAAAACATGTATTTTTTTAATACTGCTCTAAATACGTTGGGAACCAGTTTATAATAGCAATAAAGCACCTCGGGTGTTTGTGCTATATTGCCAATATACCACGGCTAAGGCCTGTGTCCAGGCACTCCGCGCTGCGTTGTGCATAAGAACAGTCCTTAGCCATATACCACACCCCCTCAGGCCTTATTGCTTATATAGCACACCTTTCACTGGTACCATTTGTGCCACTTTAGCATACCCAGCTAACAAACGTATCATAATGATTAACCCCCATTACTGACTAATGTGTACTGATTCAATATCAATAGACCTTTAACAGCATGCGCTTTACAAAGTCATATTCTCACACTTCACTGATCCACATTTCAGTCTATCGACTACTAAACAAATCGTTCTCATGTCCCTCACATAGAAACGCCTGCAGAAGAAGGTACCTGTTATACGTTGTTTTTGTCTTGTACAGAATGCATGAAGTGTACTCCCATAACTATAGACTGTGACGGTCTGCTGTGAATGTTCATTTGTATTCCTTAGTATCTAATACGTTGTGTTCCATACCATTGACGCTGCCTGTCAGAACATTGAGCCATCACTATGTGATAATGCATTGGTTTTGGTTGCGTAATACACACTTTCATACAGTAGGTTTCAATAGATAAGGCCTATCACTGAAATATCCTGCAGTAATAATCCATGTGTTACTATAGTGTACTGTACATGTATGAGTCTTGTGTTGAAAGCTCTGTGTGTAATCATCCCTTCTTTTTCTGTATGTTTTTCACCAACAGCCAGTGGAGAGACTCAAGGTGAGTGTTGTCTAGTTCTTTGTAACTTATAGTTCTAGATCCATTCTTGTTCTCTGTAACTAGTTCTAGGTCTATTCTTGTTCTCTGTAGCCAGTTTAAGGTGTAGTTGTCAAGTTCTCTGTGTGTATTTTGTATAGAATTTCAGAAAATCACTCTTAGAGTCATGTGTCTCAGTCTAAAATAAGTATGTATTATTTTATTATTTTTGCTATAAACAACAGACCATACTGAAGGCACAATTCACAACTGTTGAAACATTTCCAAAGCCATTTCTGTTTTAAAAAACACTTCAAACCTTTGGATTTTTCTCAATTTGGTTAAGAGATATTTAAAAACATTTTGATTTTTACTAATCAGATTTATAAAAAAAAATCTATATTGAATTTGATCACTTCTTATTTCTACTTTGAAATAAATATAATAGCCTTTTCTGTTGTGACTTACAGATTCCAAAGCCAAACCAAAGTAAGTGTTTTGATTCTACTTCGGCCAACAACTTTCTCTTGTGGTTTTTCCGTGTCTCTGAATCAAAGTCATTAAACGGAGAGTATTTGATGGAATCATCTCTGATGTTTTTCAGAAGTTTTATGCCAAATGTTGCCCCTCCAAAGCTACCAGAGGGAGATGGTAAAGTCGATTTTGACGTGAGTGATGCAATCCTACCAGCTAGATTACCTGAATATAGCAATAAGAGTGCCCAACACACTATTCACTCTCTCTGTGTGTGTGTGTGTGTGTGTGTGTGTGTGTGTGTGTGTGTGTGTGTGTGTGTGTGTGCGTGCGTGCGTGCGTGCGTGCGCGTGTGTGTTTGTTTTACAGGACCTGCATAGGAAGCGTCAAGAGAAGGACATGGCTGAGCTGACCTCTCTGATTGAGTCTCACTTTGTCCAGAGGAAGAAAGATGAAGATGAGCTCATCAGTCTCGTCAACAGGATCGTAAGTCCTCTACTGTAGCACTGCTGGAGCTCAAGCACACACTGCTGGAACACTACATGGGCATGTTTAAAAAAAAATATATATATTATTTTTTATTTCACCTTTATTTAACCAGGTAGGCAAGTTGAGAACAAGTTCTCATTTACAATTGCGACCTGGCCAAGATAAAGTAAAGCAGTTTGACACATACAACGACACAGAGTTACACATGGAGCAAAACAAACATAGTCAATAATACAGTAGAAACAAGTCTATATACGATGTGAGCAAATGAGGTGAGATAAGGGAGGTAAAGGCAAAAAAAGGCCATGGTGGCAAAGTAAATACAATATAGCAAGTAAAACACTGGAATGGTAGATTTGCAGTGGAAGAATGTGCAAAGTAGAAATAAAAATAATGGGGTGCAAAGGAGCAAAATAAATAAATACAGTAGGGAAAGAGGTAGTTGTTTGGGCTAAATTATAGGTGGGCTATGTACAGGTGCAGTAATCTGTGAGCTGCTCTGACAGCTGGTGCTTAAAGCTAGTGAAGGAGATAAGTGTTTCCGGTTTCAGAGATTTTTGTAGTTCGTTCCAGTCATTGGCAGTAGAGAACTGGAAGGAGAGGCGGCCAAAGAAAGAATTGGTTTTGGGGGTGACCAGAGAGATATACCTACTGGAGTGCGTGCTACAGGTGGGTGATGCTATGGTGACCAGCGAGCTTAGATAAGGGGGGACTGACTTGGAGCCAGTGGGTTTGGCGACGAGTATGAAGCGAGGGCCAGCCAACGAGAGCATACAGGTCGCAATGGTGGGTAGTATATGGGGCTTTGGTGACAAAACAGATGGCACTGTGATAGACTGCATCCAATTTGTTGAGTAGAGTGTTGGAGGCTATTTTGTAAATGACGTCGCCGAAGTCGAGGATCGGTAGGATGGTCAGTTTTACAAGGGTATGTTTGGCAGCATGAGTGAAGGATGCTTTGTTGCGAAATAGGAAGCCAATTCTAGATTTAGCTTTGGATTGGAGATGTTTGATGTGGGTCTGGAAGGAGAGTTTACAGTCTAACCAGACACCTAGGTATTTGTAGTTGTCCACGTATTCTAAGTCAGAGCCGTCCAGAGTAGTGATGTTGGACAGGCGGGCAGGTGCTGGTAGCGATCGGTTGAAGAGCATGCATTTAGTTTTACTTGTATTGGAGGCCACGGAAGGAGAGTTGTATGGCATTGAAGCTCGCCTGGAGGGTTGTTAACACGGTGTCCAAAGAAGGGCCAGATGTATACAGAATGGTGTCGTCTGCATAGAGGTGGATTAGAGAATTACCAGCAGCAAGAGCGACATCATTGATGTATACAGAGAAGAGAGTCGGTGTTGGTGAACATTCTGGTTGGCTCCCATAGCTTAAGCCTGGGCTCAGTGTGCCAACATAGTCTTGAGGTACACAGATGAATCAGGTTGGATACCTTATCTGTCACGGACTGTAACTGTGTGCGTGTGTGTGTGTGTGTGTGTGCGTGCGTGTGTGTGTGTGTGTGTGTGTGCAGGAGAAGCGTCGTACCGAGAGGGCAGAGCAGCAGAGGATTCGTGCTGAGCAAGAGAAAGAGAGGCAGGCCCGTCTAGCCGTGAGTCTCTCATTGTGTAATGTTTCCATTGTGATATCAAGGCCAACTGCGGCCCAAGTTGTTTTCTCCTCTTCTTTAACCTTCTGTTGCTCACTCCCCGACGCAGGAAGAGAAAGAGAGGAGGGAGCAAGATGAACAGCGTAGGAAGCACGATGATGACGCTAAGAAGAAGAAGGCTCTCACTACCATGACTCACACGTACGGTGGCATCCAACAGAAGGTTAGCGCTAGCTCCACACGCACTCGCTCTCTCTCATGATTACAACATTTGCATCAGAGTTGCTGCCCCCTCGTGGTTATCTTGACACGTGCATGCCCTCTCGCTGTGCTGCGGTGATGTCCATCCACAGCAAGAGGGCAAGAAGGGAGCCAAGAAGCAGACTGAGAGAGAAAAGAAGAAGAAGATTCTGGCTGACAGAAGGAAGGCTCTGATCATCGACCATCTCAACGAGGACAAACTCAAGTATGATATATTTAATTACCCCGAAATACTCACAGGTCTTTGACTGAGTCCCAAATGCACCCGGGCTCTGGTCAAAAGTTATGCACTTTTAAGGGAATAGGGTATCATTTCAGACACACACTGAAAGCTCTATTTCATTGTTGAAAGTATCTATTGCACAGGTTTATACATCGAAGAAAACATGAAATGCAGATGAATACACATAGTTGCTTAGAAAGTCTGCTGTGAAGGAGAGACCAAAAGTAGAACCTCATGCGCTGACTGAACGCTGGCGTCCCATTGGTTGTCGCCCTGCAGGGAGAAGGCCAATGAGCTGTGGCAGTGGATGATGGAGCTGGAGGCGGAGAAGTTCGACCTCAGCGAGAGGCTGAAGAAGCAGAAATACGACGTAGGTGTTCTCACTCCGGTCCAAGCTATGGTGACAATACCCGTGGCTGTTCTGTGCATGGTGATCCACAGGGTAAAAACAAGATCACAGGTCGTGCCTATGACATGACAGTATAATACGGTGATGATTACAAGACTGTGATGTTTTACTTCAAATGGGTCTGGGTCTTTTTCATGTGTCCTGACCTCCATATCATCTCCTCTGTCTTCCAATGACTGCATACCACAAGGGGCTGGTGAGGGGAGGACGGCTCATAATAAATGACGGGAGTGAATTGAGGAAAACTGTACTTACTTCAACTGTGATCGGGTTGTCTCACCTATCTCAAAATGAATGCACTGACTGTCTACGTCTCTCTGGATAAGAGGGTCTGCTAAGTGACTAAAATGTTCATGTAAAATGAATGGTATCAAACACATGGAAACCACGTGTTTGATACCATTCCATTTATTCCATTCCTATGTGCCCGTCCTCCCCAATTAAGGGGCCACCAGCCGCCTGCGCTCTATTCCAAAGCATTACGTGTGTCCCTTTACATGCTGTGAATGCAGTCTATTTCACAGAGAGTAACTTACACTCATGACATACAAAGCCGTTTAAACATATACATGCATAACATGCCACATCCCCTATTCTGAAACTGGTGGTGTTAATCCTACTGCCCAAGAGGACACCCTACGAGGGGCGCAGCTGTCTAAAACTCTGACTTGCTTCCAGATGAATGTTCTCCAGACCCGAATCAATGAGCAGCAGAAGTTGTGAGTAATGGGCTGTGGGGGCGTCAACCTCACTGTTGTGTAGTCCGCTGTCAGTCGTTGTTGTCAGAGTGAGCGTTTTTTATTTTACACTCGGGGCTCAGGGAAGCTCAACCGGGCGACCGGGTCAGGTCAGGTGGTGGACCACAGGTGAATGTTTTCAACCAAAGGTGAACCACACACTCCACACACTCAGACAGGTGGCGGTGCAGCCAGGCCGTGGCTCCAAACGGCAGGATCCCAGGTTTCCCTACAGATTTCAGTCAGTGTGTTGTCTCAGTGCTTAGGCAGCCTCCACTGTGTGTCCCTTCACAGATCAATCAGCTTCTGGCCCGTGTCCAGGACCACCAGAGGTAAGTACCCAGAGCCACACTGGTCAGTTTCTTCTCTATTTAAAAGAGCCTGGGGGGCCTAAACCAACCAACAAATGATAATTAATGCTACTCATTAAAATAAAACATTAAATCATGTTTTGGAATACTATCAAGACATTTGCAGTTGGGAACATTCAATGGAGTGTGTCTCAAAAGTCTAAAGTGGCTTCCTCTCTTCGTCTCCTCCCATTAATCGGTATTGATCTGAAGACACAGGGGTATGTGAAAGCAACCTTTCCTGCTTTTTTTCATCAGTGCAGACGAAGGAACGGAGACAAGGAGAAGGAGCTAGTTTAGACTATTGAGATACACCCATTGTCCCTCATCCATTCACTGTTCACTGTCTTAACCCCAAGGCCTTTTAAAGTCACATGATCCTGCTTGAAGAGAACTAGCTCGGAGCATATGATCCAACCTGGGAGAAAACATTAGGATCGTAGTGCTGCATCCTAATTTGACCAGTCTTTAGAGTGGCTCCTTCCATTCCATCCATCCCTCTCCATTCATCTAGAATAGACCCAAATAGTCTGGGAAGATCGTGATCCTAATCAACAGCCTACTATTGGCCCCAGAACATTGTGTCATCATCAAAACTGGCAGTAGATTATAGTCTTTGTAGGCTAACAAACTTAGTTAAGTCATATGTATTGCAGTTCATACATTACATACTGTAATGCCTCCAAAAAATGACCTCTGGAAAAATGGGTTGACTCCTGTCCACTATTTTCTGATGGTAAGTTGAATTTTACATACAGGTATTGGCTGGCTATAGCTTTCTAACTCATCTGTCAGGCTTGAGGAATGATAGATTGATAGCCTATAATAAATTATACATTTAAATGGTGCATTACGGGTGAAATTCTAACTTCCAATTCAGTCAAATGTTCACTTAGTCATGCATTGATGTCAATGGGAAACTAAGAGAAAATGAGAGTTAGGATTTGGCCCTAAGAGAACATCACGGTAAGACAGCTGAAGATAGGACACGATCGCCATGTCATTCATTCATCCTCGTCCTTCACTAACCCTCGGTCCTGTGTGTGAAAGTTCTGTCTTCCCTTTCATCCTGTGATATGCATGCCAACTCTCACAGAACTGTCTCTGTTTTCATTCCCAACCCCTCCTCCATCCCACACTCCCCCTCTTCCATACATCAATCGCTAACTATCTCTAACTCATTCTTTCAAAACTACTCTTCCTCTCTGGTGCTGAAAATGTTTAGGATCGATTTGTTGAAGATGTTCCTGGTAGAACCTTTGAATATACATGTACTCGATATTTAAAATATTTTGTTGGTCATATGTATTCACTCACATTAGTATAATAATCGCTTGAGGAGCTTATCTCTTTCAGCTCTTAGTATACCTACGTGTATTGTTCCCAAGTATACCAATATAATAGCGCCACCTACTGGTCAGATAGAGTGACAGAGGTGTTTGACTGGTCTGCCTACGCTGTGTGGTTTCACAGTGCCAAAGGCAGAGGCAAGGCCAAGGCGGTCAGAAGATAATGAGACCTGGCAGGATGAAGTCTTCAGGACTGAGACGCCAGACGATGACGGAGGATTGTTTTGTTGTTGTTCTTGTTATCAGTGTACATGCAAATTACTATGGAAATGTACTGTTATCACGGTCACTGTTTGCATGAAGCTAGAAACAATAAAGAGATGTTTGCTTTTGATTCAGTGTCTGGTTTGATTTTAATGAAAAATCTGAAAAGTTTTAATGAAAAGTCTTGAGGCTGAAAAAATGTACAAGACATACCCATTGGATAAAAGCGTCTGCCAGTTGGCATATATTATTATTACATAATGTACAATACTGTGGCTCCAGTAGTGCTAAAGCTTTCGTCTCATTTCCCTGAGGTCGTGAATTCAAATCTAGCTTGCTTCTCTCCCTCCAGTTCTGGCTCATAACTCATAACGTAAAGCGTTTTGAGCATCTGGAAAAAGCGTTATATAAATCCAATCAATTATTATTATTAGACAAAGCAACACGTTATTGAAATAAATGTATTTATTAACCACACATAGAATACTACAGTACAACATAACACATACTATTGCCTGCACAGTGCAATCCCTTACAGAAAAACCACATGATTTCCAATGTAGAAAATAACGATGTCGCATAAGAAATTTTACTTGACATCGTGTTTTTGGAACAGTACACGTGAAAACAAAAATGTGTTATGATACACACAGCGCTTTTAACGTAGTGTATTCAACTTAGATATTTGACACACATGATTACATTGTATATGTTTATTTATACAGTAATTATTATTGTGTCCTTACCTGGGATTTGAACAGCATTCCGATCTTCCTGCTACTCCACCATGTCTGTGTCAATATCTGATTTCACCCTGTATTCCTACACTTTGGGACTTAAAAGTAAATCTCAGCTTTGTTCAAAAATACACTCAAGAAAAACGATTATATTTATCATAGTGATTCAGGAGTAATAGGAGTAATAGAATAATATGCCCCACCAACATTAGATATCTATACAGAAAACCCTCAAATGTCTGAAATACGTCAATCAATGATGTGAAAATACTCTGATTAACTGATAACTAAAATAACAGTGCACATGGCACTCTTTTGCTAAGTGCAGAATTAATATATAAGTAATGAATATATAGGTAATGAATATACAGTATAAGGGAATACTACAGACTTTGTGGCACAGCAGAAATATCACACCTTTTAGCTGAACAGAAAACCACTTACTTTAAAACCACCATAACTTTTCATTACTTTAATTAGAAATTGTTTGGGATGGTTTGAGACCAATGTGATTTCCTGAATACTGGTAAAACGAATGTCTTGAGAACATCTTACAAACATCCTAATATGGTCCTCACCCTTATGGAAAAACCACATGAATTTCACGAGATCACATGTGATCTTTATGTGAAGTTAATGTGATAATGTGACAATATGTAAAGCAATATGTGATAACATGGAACTACACATGACAACATGCAAACACATCTGAAAACATGATCTCATGTGATGTTCCAAAAATACGTTTGCAAATTGTTTCAAATGTGAAATTTCACTTGCACATGATGTTCCAAAAACACGTTTTAACATGTGAAATGTCATCTGAATACATATGAAGTGTTCCAAAAACACGTGTTCACATATGAAATGTCATGTGAAGTGTTCCAAAAACAGGCTTTCACCTGATATTTCACACATGAAATCATGTGTGATTTCCGTAAGAGGGATACCAGCAACCTGAATTTCCTGGTCCGTGGCCATGACAGAAATCGACCACTGATGTATTAGCAAGAATACATTTCTGCACTGAAAAAAGTTGCACAGAATCAAGTCAACAATTGTGCGATTATCTGACAACACCAACAAAATAAGTAGCATAGCTCAGGGACACAACATTAAGTGTGCATAAATGCTCTTGGGCTTGAACTTGCACACTTTTGGTCAGCAGTGCTTTGTAACTTATTTGTTATCTAGAACATATATCTACACACAAAAAAAAAAAGAATACGGTTACAGTACAATGTTGTTCCCTGGTTTACAAAAGGTCAAAGGTACACTTAAGGTACCTTCAGAGGTATACATGGTACTGGTCGGTACCTTTTAGAGTACATGTGCAGATAATCTAGTAAAATGGGTTTTTTTTTTTATGTACCCAATATATTCAATCATTACTGCAGTTTTAAATGTAGGTGATGCAATGTGCTGGCAGGAGCTCATTAGCATATTTGGGGCCATTTGTTGTATTTGTGCCAACCGTCAGTGGAAATGTTGTACCAGTTTAACTAGTTTATCTTGGTTTGTCGTTATGTTGATGATGGTTGAGCCCCTCTTTTGACATTGTCAGTGCTGCAGTCTTTGTAAGAACAGCTGACAGTCAAGGGTTGCACTGTTAAGAGGTTACTGTGCCTTTCCAGTAGCATAATGGCAGCTAGTTCATAGAAAGTTTCATTTTCAATAATTTACTGTCAACTAGCTGTAAGTGGGTTATTGTAAGATTCACAGTAACTTACTGTAGCTAATCTGTCACACTCACTGACCTGACGGTCTGGTAGGAAAGTGAGTATTACAGTGACATGGTGACTAGCTAAGATTTAAATATTGTATGGCTCTTTGACATCACGTGCACTTATGTTAGCATTTAATAAGACTGGATAGCCAACAGCGCACAAGCTTAGTGTTTATGAACAGAACACAACAGACCACATTAACTGAGACGACATTCCTTCTCATGGGAGACCAAAAAGAGCTAGTTGAAAGCCACGCCTGCAATATTCTGACAGGCTGCAGTTACAGTATGCTGCCAATCAGCAAGTGATGTTGTCAACAGAAGATTCAGTGAAGACACAATAGGTTACTAGCATGTAATGCTAGTGGCAGCAAGTTGCCTGTAGGTTACTGACAATGTTTTGCCAGTTAGTTATTGTGAATCTTACAATAACTTACTGACAAATGGTTTTCAGTTAAGAAATGACAAATTCACAGCAACAAGCTGCCATCAAGTTACTGGAAAATGCACACTAACCTCTTCACAGTGCAGCTCATTACCAACACATCCTCTTACAAAGTTTGCAATGTCAAAGGAGGTGCTCAACTTACATTGGCAAAACCATCAAACGTTTAAACTTCTACTGATGGTTGCCACAAATACACATATTTGAACAATATGCAAATGAGCCCCACATTGAATTGTACCTTATATTCAAAATATTGGGTGGAGAAAATGTCCCATTATACCTACAAGGTACGGAACTGTACCATGTGAGGTCATATGTGTACCCTAACCATACCCTTATTCTTCGAGAGTGTGTTAACATTCCTGCCTAGAAGGCCAGCGTCTCGGAGTCTCCTCTTCACTGTTGACTTTGAGACTGGTGTTTTGCGGGTACTATTTAATGAAGCTGACAGTTGAGGACTTGTGAGGCGTCTGTTTCTCAAACTAGACACTCTAATGTACTTGTCCTCTTGCTCAGTTGTGCACCGGGCCTCCCAGTTAGAGCCAGTTTGCGTTGTTCTGTGAAGGGAGTAGAACACAGCGTTGTACGAGATCTTCAGTTTCTTGGCAATTTCTCACATGGAATAGCCTTCCTTTCTCAGAACAAGAATAGACTGACGAGTTTCAGAAAAAAGGTATTTGTTTCTGGCCATTTTGAGCCTGTAATCGAACTCACAAATGCTGATGCTTCAGATACTCAACTAGTCTAAAAGCCAGTTTTATTGCTTCTTTAATCAGGACAACAGTTTTTAGCTGTGCTAATGTAATTGCAAAAGGGTTTTCTAATGATGAGCCTTTTAAAATGATAAACTTGGATTAGCGAACACACTGTGCCATTGGAACACAGGAGTGATGGTTGCTGATAATAGGCCTCTGTACACCTATGTAGATATTCCATAAAAGAAAATCAATAGTCCTTTACAACATTAACAATGTCTACACTGTATTTCTGATCAATTTGATGTTATTTTAAAATGGACAAAAAAAGTGCTTTTCTTTCAAAAACAAGGACATTTCCAAGTGACCCCAAACTTTTGAACGGAATTGTATATAAAAAAAAAAATAACAGAATACCGTCATTTTATAGAAATAACACCAAGTTGCTCGATATACTTTAGGCAAAGTGCAATTTTTTTTTTGTGCCAATATACAGTGAGTAGACAAAACATTAGGAACACCTGCTCTTTCCATGACAGACTGACCAGGTGAATCCAGGTGAGCGCTATGATCCCTTATTGAAGTCACTTGTTATATCCACTTCAATCAGTGTAGCTGAAGGGGAGGAGACAGGCTAAAGAAGGATTTTTAAGCCTTGAGACAATTGAAACTTGGATTGTGTTATGTGTGCCATTCAGAGGGTGAATGTGAAAGAGGAAAAATGTAAGTGCTTTTGAACAGTGTGATAGTAGGTGCCAAGCGGACAGGTTTGTGTCAAGAACTGCAACCCTGCTGGGTTTTTCCACACTCAACCGTTTCCTGCCTGTATCAAGAATGGTCCACCACCCAAAGGACACCCAGCCAACTTGACGCCACTGTGGGAAGCATTGGCGTCAACATGGGCCAGCATCACTGTGGAACGCTTGACACCTTGTGGAGTTCATTCCCCGATGAATTGAGGCTGTCCTGAGGGCAAAAAGGCAAACTGCAACTCAATATCAGGAAGGTGTTCCTAATGTTTGGTATACTCATTGTATGAATAATCAATCTCCTTTAGGTCCACAGACCTGGTGGTGCAGCACAAACAGCTGACAACAACCAAGAAGTTGTGAGTTCAAATCCCAAGTGAGGTTGATTCCCAAGTAGTCAGCATACTGTCCTTTAATGTAAGCGCCTTCACTTCACTTCAACAACAACAAAAAACACAATAGCGTTCTCGGGGACGTCTCCGGAACAAACCGGAACTGTTTAATTTGAATGTCAATTATGCCTTTTCTAAAAAGGCAAAAATATTTTCAATTACACTTTCACACGCAAACATGTTGCATCCTCATGTCACATTTATTTAACATGTTTTCACATGTGCTCAACTGTTGTGACGTGTAGCTTCATGTTATCACGTTGCTTCATATGTTGTCACGTTATCACATTAAACTTCACTTAAAAAATCACACAAGATCACGTGAAATTCATGTGCTTTTCTCCCCGTAAGGGATGCACCACATATTGCCTGCACATTGTAAACATAAAATGACATAGAAAGCGGTACCAGTGCTTTTGACATTATAACTTAAATACATTTAATAAATAAAATATATTTAGGCTTACAGTATATTTTGTTGTGTTATACATTTTCATAAACAATGTGGGATGGCAGTATCAAATGTATGTGAACTGGAGAATATTTACACAAATTATATATTCTCCAGTTGAAGGCTAGGGTGTGAAACTGAGGTTAGAGTTTCAGCTTTGATTTAGGTTAGAAGAAAGGACAATTCATCAATCTCTCCCTGTTGTGTTACACTCAGACAGCTGAAGATAGGACAGGTTTTGCCTTCAAACAGTGAAAGAGGCGTCACTGCAGTACCTGCTTCGAATCCAGGATGCATCACATCCGGCCGTGATTGGGAGTCACACAGGGCGGCACACAACTGGCCCAGCGTCGTCCGGGTTTGGCCGGGGTAGGCCTCCATTATAAATAAGAATTTGTTCTTAACTGACTTGCCTAGTTAAATAAAGGTTAAATAAAAAAATTAAACTAAATAATAATAATAAACATTATTGGTTATAATTACACAGTACAGATATGCCTTAATGAGGTATCAGTTTCTTATACAGCTGAGCGATGATATGTATTTAGCCTTAACATAGCTGTGAGCCAGTACCATGTTTCAATCAACACACTTACGTGAACCACAACAGTGCCATTTCACATTGGCAAATCACAAGTCTTCCGGACATGATAAGCAGACACACACCTTCTGTCTTCCAGACATGATTAGTAGATTGCAGATTGACTTCAGTGGAATTCTCCTCCTTACCACAGATGAGTCTCTCTGATCTCAGCAATGACCTGACTGGCCTTCTGCAGAGCCTGTAGACACACAATGAGATACACTTGACTATGAAGCTTGTTCTGAATAATATAATATCGAAGTGCTACCTTTAGTTGTTGCTTTTTTGATCTACTTCCTGTACCAATGTTTGGGTGCATGTCAAACCTCACTGTTCATGGTCAAGGTACCAACCTCTAGCATGTCTGCAGCCTCCTTGCGTCTCTGGGCCATGTCCTCAGACTCAGTGAGCAGGTCGTTGAGAAGACTAGACTTATAGAGCTGACCCACCAGCTCACTCTGCAGACTGTCCTTCACATGGTTCACCAGGAAGTGCATCACTGCCTTAGGCACGCTACAGGACAGAGGAGGGAGGAAGGGAGAAAGAGAGGAGGGAGAAATCTGAGCTGCTGGCCTAATGGGAGCAAATATCTCTAGACTTCAACACTGCGCAGAAATACAACGGGTGGCAAGCAACCTAGCGGTTAAGAGCATTGAGCCAGTAACCGAAAGGTCGCTGGTTCGAATCCCTGAGCTGGCAAGGTGAAAAAAAGAATCTGCCGCTCTGCCTTTGAGCAAGCCAGTTAACCCCAAACAACAACTGCTCCCCGGACACCGTGGATGTCAATTAAGGCATCCACAATCCCTATCTGGGGTTGGGTTAAATGCAGAAGACACATTTCGGTTCAATGCATTCAGTTGGGCAACTGACTAGGTATCCTCTTTCCCAAAAAGAGAGGGACGGTGTCAGAAAACACATGCACCTGTCTTGGATGTTTTTCCGGACGATGAGAAAGTAAGACTTGATGAGTCTCTCGATGACCTCACAGTCACGCTGCTCCCGAGAAGACAACTTCCTGGCAACGGGAACGGGCTGCGGGAGAAGCATCAGCCAATCACTGATGGGCAACACACAGCATTTTGAAATCAAATAACTTTATTATTTGCTCACCACGTCCAGCAGGTTGACGGCAAGGCCCTTATGGGGGCTGGCGGGGCCAGAGCCGGGGGCCCCCTCGTCCCCTTTCTTCAGCATGCCTCTCCAGTTCCCTGTCCCCTCCTGGTCCCCCTGGGGCCCTGCTCCGGGAGGCTGAGGTTACACACAACACAAACAATCAGATGTAAAGCCGTTTTTACAGCATCTTGTACCACAAGTTGCAGAACCACAACGCAAACCAATCTATTTAAGTCAGAGCCAAGCTCAAACGCACAGAGAGGGAGAAGGCAGAGAGGACATTGTTAAGAGAGGGCATGAGTGCTGGGGAGCAGACTGAGCACACAGAGCAGAGCACAGCAGGAAGTACGGAGCATGCCCACACCCATGCCCCACCTTGGCACCCTCCGCGTCCACAGAGGCAGGGGGCTGGGTAGGAATGGGAGGCTGGCCGACTGGACCATTAACTACTGACTAAGAGGAAGAGAGGAGAGGAGGAATGAGAAGGGACTTGTGAAGTCAGGAGAGGTAAAGAAGAAAAGACCAGGGACAATTGGTATTACATTGCGATTAAAGAGAGCTGGAGAGATTGAGCATGGGAGCCATTTTGTTTCGAGTATTATCGAAGTGATTCAAAGTACGGTGGATAGTTAGTTACCTTATCCCTGGGGACGGCAGCGGGCAGCTCTCTCATTCTGTTTCTCCTCGACTCCTACAGGACACAGACAGCAAGGAGGAAAGTTACATCACTTTTACAACACACAATGTCCTCTTTTGCTCAGTTGATTCCCGGTACCTCCCATCTGTAAAATGTATGCACGCATGACTAAGTCGCTTTGGCCTAAAGCGTCTACTAAATGACATACACTACCCGTCAAAAGTTTTAGAACACCTACTCCTTCAAGGGTTTTTCTTTATTTGTACTATTATTTTGTACTATTTATTTGTACATTGTAGAATAAAAAAGTGAAGACATCAAAACTATGAAATAGCACATATGGAATGGGTGGGAACCACACATGCAGAGATCATCTGTTCACCCACACCGCGTCTCACAAAGACCTGGCTGTTGGAACCAAAAACCTCAAATTTGGACTCCTGACCAAAGGACAGAGTTTAACACTTTGTTGGTTACTACATGATTCCATATGTGTTACTTCATAGTTTTGATGTCTCCACTATTATTCTACAATGTAGAAAATAGTAAAAATAAAGAAAAACCCTTGAATGAGTAGGTGTGTCCAAACTTTTGACTGGTAGTGTACATTATCATATTATTATTACATCACACAACTATTATTATACAGAATTCATGTCAAGAGAAACGGTAATGAGCTGTCACCTCTATGTTGTTGTTCATGACCCCACAGGCATCAGCAAAGTCAGGGTGTTTGGTGTTGATGTAGGCCAGCTCTATGGCCACCAGATTATGCACCTGGAGTAAGAGAGTTGTATGTGATGCGATACAATCGGCATACAAATAACCCACATGCACATTAAACCGTTTGAACCTAAATTTACCATCTCATTGGTGATAGGCAGCCTTTTCCTGAGCAGAGAGGTGACCACTTCTACTATGGCGTCATGGAGCTTTGGAAATCTCAACAACTCCTATGGAAAACACAGGTATCAGGTGTGTGTGTGTTTAACTATACTTGTGGGGACTAGATGTTCCCACAAGAATAGTAAACAAACAAAAAGATGACCAACTGGGGACATTTTGTTGGTCCCCACAAGGTTAAATGCTATTTATATGTGGTTTAGGGTTAAGGTGAGAATTAAGTTTAGGGTTAGGAGCTAGGCTAGGTTTAGGGTTATGGTTAGGTTAAGGGTTAGGTTTATGAGAAAATAGTATTTTGAACGGGACTGAATTGTGTGTTCCCACAAGGTTAGTTATACAAGACTGTGCGTGTGTTGTGCGTGTCTGTGTGTGTGTGCGCGCACAGTGTCTACCTGTGTGCTGTAGTTGCTGCAGTGTTGGATGATCCTCTGCATCTCCTCATGGACCAGCTCTACACAGCGCAGGCTGGGCTCCTCCAGTCTCTTCACCTGCTTCTTCACCAGCAGCTCAAACGACACCTCGGGCACAAACAGAGACGGGCGAGGGCCCTAGAGAGAGAATGAAAGAGGGAGAGAGCGAGAGAGAGAGAAATTAGAGTAGAGACAGACATGTACCGTGTGTTGTTCCGACAAAGTAGCGATGATAGGAAGACACCGATTACTGTTTATTCATTCCCCAGTTTGAAGGTATGCCCACTCTTTGGCCAATACTGTTGTTAGAAGGAGAGAAGAAGAAGGTCTCAGAACTTCTACTCACAGTGGCGTTCCTGATGGCGGTCAGGATGTCTATGGTGTTGAGTCCTCCTAGGGGATCCACTGACTCTAATGTTCGCCCAAAAGTCTCGTGAAATATGTAACAGATTCTGGCACCACCGCATCTGCAAAACAAGAGGATAGATCAAGTTGACAGGGTGTGACAAACATGATGTGCTACTTTGAATCAAAGTAATAGTGCCAACACTCAAACTCATCTCAAGCATTTCATAATACAGGTACTACTACATGAAGTGTAGGGGAGGCAGGTAGCCTAGTGGTTAGAGCGTTGGACTAGTAACCGAAAGGTTGCAAGATCGAATCCCCGAGCTGACAAGGTAAAAATCTGTCGTTCTGTTAACCCACTGTTCCTAGGCGGTCATTGAAAATAAGAATTTGTTCTTAACTGACTTGCCTAGTTAAAAGGTAAAAAAAAAAGTGCATCTGGGTTTTCACAGGCATTTTGCCCAGACATCAGCACCACCTTGTGGAATAGAGACGGTACTACTACTCACAGCTCGGCCGTCTCAATGTACTTGGCAGTGCCCTCGATAGTGTGGCAGTACTCTGCAGCGAATTTGGTTATGAGCTGCAGAAGGGTGGCATTCTGGTCCTCAACGGGCTGGCCGTAGCTGCTCAACAGAGACTGGTACTGGGCCGCCAGCACGTTGATACGCGTTTTCAGCTCCGGTAGACAGTCTCTGATGTGGTGCATCAGTAACCTAGCAGGGACAGGAGAAATAGAATCACAGAACATTGATTTGAATGGCACTTGAATGGCAATTCCAATCTAATAGTTCTAATTCTATGGGCACAGTATCTGAGACCTTGAAGTTTCAATAGATACAGTAGGTTACTGTAATGAGAATATTTAAGATGAATAAAGTTCATGTTTAATTAAGTGTGACATTTACCTTTCTGTAATACACATGATTTCCAGTGTTCTGTTTGTGACACTCGGGTTGATGGTCACTAGACTCGATGCTGAATGTTATGGATTAAACTCATATCTGTTGATAGTGATTGACGCTAGACTGGAGGTACAAGGACCGAGGACACAGTGATTATTATTGTATTGTCTGTGAACAATGTGTGATTCTGTAGCAGCTGACAAAGTCACTGGCCTTTTGTTTTGATTTCCTACAAGTCTCTTGACTGGTGTTTACAGAACAGTTGTCAGCTGATTAGGTTATACAGTGCATTCGGAAAGTATTCATACCCCTTGACTTTTTCCACATTTTGTTACGTTACATACAGCCTTATTCTAAAATGGATGACATCATTTTTTTTCTCATTATCAATCTACACACAATACCCCATAATGACAAAGCGGTTTTTTTTTGAGAAAAAAAAATATACAAAAATATTTACATACGGTTAAGTATTCAGACCCTTTGCTAAGAGACTCGAAATGGAACTCAAGTGCATCCTGTTTCCATTGATCATTCTTGAGATGTTTCTACAACTTGATTGGAGTCCACCTGTGGTAAATTCAATTGATTGGACATGATTTGAAAAGGCGCACACCTGTCTACATCAGGTCCCACAGTTGACAGTGCATGTCAGAGCAAAAACCAAGCCATATTTTTGGAATTGTCCAAAGAGCTCAGAGACAGGATTGTGTTGAGGCACAGATCTGGGGAAGGGTACCAAAAAATGTCTGCAGCATTGAAGGTCCCTAAGAACACAGTGGCCTCAATCATTCTTAAATGGAAGAAGTTTGGAACCACCAATACTCTTCCTAGAGCTGGCCGCCCAAAGTCAAACTGAGCAATCGGGGGAGGAGTGCCTTGGTCAGGGAGGTGAACAAGAACCCCATGATCACTCTGACAGAGCACCAGAGTTCCTCTGTGGAGATGGGAGAACCTTTCAGAAAGACAACCATCTCTGCAGCACTCGACCAATCAGGCCTTTATGGTAGTGGCCAGACGGAAGCCACTCCTCAGTAAAAGGCACATGACAGCATGCTTGGAGTTTGCCAAAAGGCACCTAATGAACTCTCAGACCATGAGAAACAGGATTCTCTGGTCTGATGAAACCAAGATTGAACTCTTTGGCCTGAATGCAAAGCGTCAAGTCTGGAGGAAACCTGGCACAATTCCTACGGTGAAGCATGGTGGTGGCAGCATCATGCTGTGGGGATGTTTTTCAGTGGCAGGGACTGGGAGACTAGTCAGGATCGAGGGAAAGATTAACGGAGCAAAGTACAGAGAGATCTTTGATGAAAACCTGCTCCAGAGCGCTCAGGACCTCAGACTGGGGCGAAGGTTCATCTTTCAACAGGACAACGACCCTAAGCACACAGCCAAGAAAATGCAAGAGTGGCTTCGGGATAAGTCTCTGAATGTCCTTCACTGGCCCAGCCAGAGCCCGGACTTGAACATCTCTGGAGAGACCTGAAAATACAGTGCCTTGCGAAAGTATTCGGCCCCCTTGAACTTTGCGACCTTTTGCCACATTTCAGGCTTCAAACATAAAGATATAAAACTGTATTTTTTTGTGAAGAATCAACAACAAGTGGGACACAATCATGAAGTGGAACGAGATTTATTGGATATTTCAAACTTTTTTAACAAATCAAAAACTGAAAAATTGGGCGTGCAAAATTATTCAGCCCCTTTACTTTCAGTGCAGCAAACTCTCTCCAGAAGTTCAGTGAGGATCTCTGAATGATCCAATGTTGACCTAAATGACTAATGATGATAAATACAATCCACCTGTGTGTAATCAAGTCTCCGTATAAATGCACCTGCACTGTGATAGTCTCAGAGGTCCGTTAAAAGCGCAGAGAGCATCATGAAGAACAAGGAACACACCAGGCAGGTCCGAGATACTGTTGTGAAGAAGTTTAAAGCCGGATTTGGATACAAAAAAAATTCCCAAGCTTTAAACATCCCAAGGAGCACTGTGCAAGCGATAATATTGAAATGGAAGGAGTATCAGACCACTGCAAATCTACCAAGACCTGGCCGTCCCTCTAAACTTTCAGCTCATACAAGGAGAAGACTGATCAGAGATGCAGCCAAGAGGCCCATGATCACTCTGGATGAACAGCAGAGATCTACAGCTGAGGTGGGAGACTCTGTCCATAGGACAACAATCAGTCATATATTGCACAAATCTGGCCTTTATGGAAGAGTGGCAAGAAGAAAGCCATTTCTTAAAGATATCCATAAAAATTGTCGTTTAAAGTTTGCCACAAGCCACCTGGGAGACACACCAAACATGTGGAAGAAGGTGCTCTGGTCAGATGAAACCAAAATTGAACTTTTTGGCAACAATGCAAAACGTTATGTTTGGCGTAAAAGCAACACAGCTGAACACACCATCCCCACTGTCAAACATGGTGGTGGCAGCATCATGGTTTGGGCCTGCTTTTCTTCAGCAGGGACAGGGAAGATGGTTAAAATTGATGGGAAGATGGATGGAGCCAAATACAGGACCATTCTGGAAGAAAACCTGATGGAGTCTGCAAAAGACCTGAGACTGGGACGGAGATTTTTCTTCCAACAAGACAATGATCCAAAACATAAAGCAAAATCTACAATGGAATGGTTCAAAAATAAACATTCCAGGTGTTAGAATGGCCAAGTCAAAGTCCAGACCTGAATCCAATCGAGAATCTGTGGAAAGACCTGAAAACTGCTGTTCACAAATGCTCTCCATCCAACCTCACTGAGCTCGAGCTGTTTTGCAAGGAGGAATGGGAAAAAACTTCAGTCTCTCGATGTGCAAAACTGATAGAGACATACCCCAAGCGACTTCCAGCTGTAATCGCAGCAAAAGGTGGCGCTACAAAGTATTAACTTAAGGGGGCTGAATAATTTTGCACGCCCAATTTTTCTGTTTTTGATTTATTAAAAACGTTTGAAATATCCAATAAATGTCGTTCCACTTCATGATTGTGTCCCACTTGTTGTTGATTCTTCACAAAAAAAATACAGTTTTATATCTTTATGTTTGAAGCCTGAAATGTGGCAAAAGGTCGCAAAGTTCAAGGGGGCCGAATACTTTCGCAAGGCACTGTAGCTGTGCAGCGACGCTCCCCATTCAACCTGACAGAGCTTGAGAGGATCAGCATAGAAGAAATGGGAGAAACTTCCCAAATGCATGTGTACCAAGCTTGTAGCATCATACCCAAGAAGACCTGAGGCTGTAATAGCTGCCAAAGTACTGAGTAAAGGGTCTGAATACCTACTGTGTGTAAATGTGTTTTTTTATTTTTATAAATTAGCAAAAATAAATTGTAATGTGGTATTGTGTGTAGATCAATTTTAGAATAAGGCTGTAACGTAACAAAATGTGGAAAATGTCTACGTTTCTGAATATTTTAGAATGCACTGTAAGGACCTTCTTAGTGATGACCAGTTAGACATTTTCTCTGCTTCTGTGCTGGAGGAGTCTTCCTGCCTCAACTTGTAATAAATCGGTTAGATTTTTTGATTGCCTTGATCCGTGACTGCTCTTCTCTTTTGTTCACCTTGAAATTCCTATGACAGAATTCCATTATAGTAGTGGTAATTTCATGGGCACCATATCTGAGATCTCAAAGTTCCATTAGATAAAGTAGGCTGCACTTTGTGATTTATTGGCTGATCAGAGTTAAGAACATTTCCTGGCAAGTGTTGTTAGAAGTCACTACTGTAGTTGCTACTACCATTCCTGATGTGCTTATGTAATACACATACTAAACTGCAGTATGGAGGGAACAATAACATTCTCACCTGTTCAGAGTCCTGGACAGATACTTGGTTCCATTTCGATTAGCGAGAGAGGGATACTTCTTCTGCAGGAAAGCATGTTCATCTCGGATGGCATCGCTCACCGACTTCTTATTGTTGATGTCCAACTGACTCCTGCGTGAAACAGACAGAGACGTGTAGCACAAGACCGATTTCAGCTAATGTTGACTTTTAGGTAAGGTAGAGTACAGGATACTTTTGGGAGTGAGTGTAACGTGCTACAGTAGAGTATAAAGCCAGACCTGTTGACCACTCCGATGAGGCCCAGTTTGACAGGGATGACCCGGCCCAGCAGGGCGTCCATAGCATCAGTACCAGCGTCCATCAAGTCCAGCTTGGTCACCACCGCCAGTGTCCTCCTGCCTGTACACAACAACAGACTACAGAAATGAGTCCAACACAACATACTGTACACACCATACACTTTTACCAGTAGCAGAGAGAGATAAGTGGCTGCCCAAACACTGTGGATGAAAATGAGCATTATAGCCCTTTTACATTGATGTCAAAACTGAAAGGCGGGTCAAAACCCTGACATCCAAACTGTTCCCATCAACTAGATATGCGGGAAAAAAGTCAAACCCAGTACTGACCGTCGGGATCGACCTCACGGGCCACTTTGAGGGCCTCTGAGGTGGCCATGTCTGTGTTGGCAGCGGTCACAGCCAGGATGATGGAGTTGGGGTTGGAGATGTGCTTCAGGATCAGCTCTCTAATCTGCACCTCTATGTCTTGGGGCTGGTCGCCCACTGGGACCTGTAGGGTTGGGGGGGGGCACAAACACAGAGGAGTGACAGACGACGGAGTCTTTTAGTGTATCAAGCTCCAGCCAAGGTTTCAGTTGCCCTGCATGTCTGCTAGGCTTCTAGGTTCTCCTATGCAGAGCAGACACTTAGTACAGTTCATCTCCATCTCCAGTCACTGTTACCTTGGTGATGCCGGGTAGATCCACCAGAGTGAGGTTCACCACATTAGGAGAGAAAATCTTCAAGTGAATAGGCTCATCGCTGATCCCCTATAGGAAATACAATGACAAACAATGACTAGCTTTGTTGAAATTGTTAGGGACATATGATGTGACGGAGATCTTACCTTGTTAATACCGGAAATTCTTTCCGTTTCATTTTCGATTTCCTGCCTGATTTCACTGAAGTCTGGGTAGATCTGAAAAGACCAGCTTTGTTCATGTACAACACAGAAAACACAGAAAACAGAATATCATGAGTAGCAACACGTATCAATGCTTGAGATAAGTCATACCTTGTTTTTGGTGTGTAAGAACTTGCCCCATTCATCTCCTTCCACGCCTGTGGAATACAATAACACACGGTTTAGATACACAAAATAAGGTAATGGAATACGGGAGCGCTATCAATAATATAATGTGTCCTACATGCCATTTAGCTGACACTTTAATCCAAAGCAGCTTACAGTCATGCGTGCATACATTTGACATTATGGGCAGCCCCAGTGGGAATCGAACCCACAACTCTTTGCTTTGCAAGTACAACGCTCTTCCAACTGAGCCACACAGGATCACAATCATAGATTAGAATACTATATCAATAGCATCTCTATGATCACAATCATTGAAGGAATAACCCTAGATAGACTACATGTTCAGGTGTGGTCTGTTCTACAGGTCCCTAATAACGGTCAAGGGAGGCAGGTATACATTGTTATGCGTTTGTCCATGTTGTGGGGTCTGCAGTCTGAGAAAGAGGAAGTTTCAGCTCCTATTTTCAACAATGTGGTTATTGCAAAAAACAGCTCCCTCTGGGTTTAACATGATACAGTAGCAAGCGTGTGATCTTCTGAGTTTCACGACTAGATGAGGTATGAAATGGTACAATTGGTCTGAAGGGTTGCAAAACTATAACATGGGTGGCAGGTCAGAAACAATGACACAAAGTGGCCTGAAAATACAGAATGGGGAATCACGCACGCACGCACACACACACGCACACACGGTTGTTAGTGGTCAGTCAGTGTGCTCACATATGGTGGTGTTCCATCCCAGGTAGGACTACGTACCATTCTCATCTTTCATTTTCCTGCCATCTCCAGGATCCACATGGACTAGCTGTAGGATGAGTGGCCGGCGGGTCACTACACCTGTCCCACGGGGCAGCATGTCCTTGCCAACCAGGCTCTCCAACACAGAGCTCTTCCCACTGCTCTGGAGACAGGCATCACATTATGTCACATCATGGAGTTGGGTTAACAGCTATCACATAAGGACAGATCTGAGAACAGCAGTGTTACAAAATAATATGGCACATAAGGTGGTGGTGACCTGACTTTAGGAGAACTGATAATGAAGATGATCTAAAAATTGTCCTACAGTAATTGACAGGTGTTCCTCATAATGGCTGCTGCCAAAAAGCAGGCTTTGCCCGGGTCAAATGGAACATTCCAGCTGTCTGTTAACACATGCACACCAATAATAGCCACCCAACTGACTCGTGCACAAGCAGAATAGAAAGAGGTGTATTTTTAACAGCACCACGCTCCAGTTCAATGGCTCATTTTCAGCAATCCTGATGTTTTGCCCGAACATAATGAAAACCTCGAACACAAAATAGCTGGATAGATAGCAACGCATGTAGCTAGCTATGTAGCTATCTTTCAGGGTCATGTGAAGAGCCTAGCAGCATAGCCCATTTTTGACAACTAAGGGGAAGGATTTCACCTGGGTTCCAACGACTGCTATCTGCGGCAGCTGTATTATGTCTGCTCCCACCGTATTGAAGACATCTTGAAGCTTGTTTATAACGGGGATTAGAGCCTCCATGTTCAAGCTAAATTGACACCTTTCTAGAGAGATAAAATAATGGAGCAGCTATCCACCAGCTCTGTTAAAAGTCATTCAATGTCCCACAGACAGCATTGAAATAAGCCATTCCCACCAGTCTGCGACTGCGTTGTGTATTGTAGGGACTTGTAGTCTTCCAGATGCCAAACGCTGCTAGAATTTTATAAATATGACTGCATTTCCCAGAATAGGGCTGCTGCTCAAAAACGTTTGTTTTTCTATGGACGTGTAAGATTAAGATCACTTTACTGGTCAATTGCACACAAGCTCCAACCCGAAATTTGACTTGAGCTTTTAACCCAACCCCTCCAAAAGACACACTGGGCACCCAGGGAGCTCTTGTGGGGGCTTAAAGTGCCTTGCTCAAGGGCACAGGCAATAGTATATATGATTTGATACCATCAACACCCCAGTCGCCAGCTCACTTCAAGACAGATTTTTCCTGTCAGACCCGGACTCAAACTGGCAACCCTCTGGTTGCTGGCTCACCTCTCAAATCGCTAGGCTAAAAATAGTAGCTACATTATAGTGGCAGGCGAAAATAGTGTTTTGTAAACCTATTCTGAGATTTACACAAATTGATCAAATGTCAGAGCATGAATAGAATAGACACACATTTTGAAGATACTACAGTAATCTCAACCCCTGAATTTAGAGAATAAACTGTGATATAGAACATGATAGCATAGAATGATAGAAATAGATTTGTCTGCAGGGACCTTAGAGTAAATATATTTTTATTTCCAAACAAGTACCACTCCTCATTCTTTCAATATTTAAAAATAGATCATCCTTAGGATTAACAAAGTGCAGACAGCATTCAATAACTGAACATTGGTTTCACACAAAATTATAAATCAGGCAGCAAAGTCAAAGAAAGAGACAACAGAACAAAAGGTGCCAACTGCAAATATTGCACATAATAAAATGGCAGAGGCACACTTTTCTGAAAAAAAACTAGAGGTAACAGTTGATAATGGTGTATAACCTGGTTAAATACACATTTATAGTTAGGTTCTCTTCAACTTCACGATGAGATTCAACTCAAGTAATAGCAACTTAACACACTTGGGGGGGGGGGGGGGGGGGGGGTGCCATAATAAGTCCCCAATCAAATGCAAAAGCTCTAAAATTACAAGGCATAAGCCATTTAAAATGTGCTATAACACTGACTTTGTTTCACGATATTGGAAGAACTCTTTCTGAAAGAGAGAATTACTTTGGTTTTGCTTAGCTATTTCAATCTTCCAGAATGAAAATAAAAGAAAGCGTGATATTTTTTTCTCTCCTAACTCAATACATTTGCTGCTCTCAAAGATGGAAGCCAAGAGAGAACCTGAGAAATGGGAGAGTCGGTGCTTGTCATAGCATGATGTAAACAAAGTCAATTTAAATCTGAATGGAGGCATTGTAACATGCAATGATATCCATAAGTAAAAACCTAATACATAAGCCCAGATAAATTATATCCAAAATGAGTGAAGGGTATTGCTTGAGAACAGTTTGTTTTATGGCCCATAGGCATCAACATATTTATAGCATATTTTCTTTCTTTCCAAAACCATGTTCCAAAGTGCTAAATTAAAAGTAATTACAAAATAACCACAATAGCTAAACCCATACCCCGTGAGTAGTGGGATGTGTTTCTGGTAGAGATCAATCAAGAACAGTCTGTGTATGTGGTGACCATGTTCCCTCTGCGCTGTGTCACTGTCCTGCAGTGTTGTTTTGCCGAGCCCTGGAACCGGCTGTCCGCCCCGCCTGTGTGTCCATTAAAAGAGAACATCTTCTCCATGTCCTCAAACACGTCATCAAAGAGTTCTCCACCAAAGGAGCCCTGGAAGTGTCTCTTGTGCCTGTTCTGGGCCTTCTGATGGGCCTGTTGGTGGGCCTGGAAGTGGCTGTTGAAGGCCCTCTTGTGATGGGAGTGCTGGTTATGACCGAACAGGTTAGAGTCTCTGAACAGGTCATCAAAGTTGAAGTTAAAGTTCTGGTGGAAGTGCTGTCCACTCCTGCCACCGCCTGTGCCTGGCTCACCAGGGGAGGGGCCATGTCCAAACTGGTCATACTCCAGTCTCCTCTTATCGTCTGATAAGGTCTCGTACGCTGGGCAAAGGAAAGGAAACATAAGTCTCTTGGTGGTGTCCAGACATAAAAAACAAAACAAATGCTTTAACATGGAAAAACTTCATAACTGACTGTAATGGGAATATTAAGATCAATAAAGTTCATATTCAGTTTAGAGTGATTCACTCAATGTTAAGCATTTCCCTTTCTGTATTACACATGATTTCCAGTGTTCTGTTTGTGACACTCGGGTTGGTGGTCACTCGACTCGATGCTGAATGTTATAGATTAAACTCATATCTGTGTATAGTGATTGATGCTAGACTGGAGGTACAAGGACTGAGAACACACTGATTATTATTGTATTGAATTGTCTGTGAACACTGTGGCAGCTGACAAAGTCATTGGCCTTTAATTTTTACTTTATACAAGCCACTCGGGCTGTTGTTCGTAGTACATTTAGCGTTGCTGATCAGGCTATTGGGCCTTTTCAGCGAAGGCCAGTTAGACATTCTCTGCCCCTGTGCAGGATATTGTTACCACTGTTTGCAAACTTGTAATTAAGCCATTATTGATATACATTATTGATATTATCAATGACTGCTCTCCTTGTTCACCTGAAAATGTCTATTACACTGACAATATTAAAAGATTGGAAAACATATATTACTTGTTGAAATGTTTACAAGAGTATTAATACAACTACAGGATGAATAATTAACACTCCATCCAATACATTTGATGTGGACTTGATGTAAGGAGCCCTGATATAACAGATGAGGGGAGTGCCCAGAAGTTGACAGGACTCACCCTCAGCTATTTCCCTGAACTTTGCCTCTGCGTCAGGACTCTTGTTTCGGTCAGGATGGTACTTCATGGCTAGCTTATGGAAGGCCTTCTTGATCTGGCGCTCAGAGGCATCTTTTGGCACACCTAGGATGTCATAGTAGTCCCTCTGTGCCAGTATGAACTCAGTTATCATGAGAATACATACTGCTAACATTAAGACGGACTGTGCTGTGGCCATATTGGTGGTTAGCGCTTGCCTCCCTGCCCAGGAAAGAGAGAGGTTTGACAGTTAGTTGACAGTTTGCTACTTACACAAGCAAATAATGTAAAATTGACAAAAGTATAACTATGTAAGCGTTTTTTAACCTGTACTGTAGAAAGGAAGCATGGCAAATCTGTAAAACCTTCTGTGTGACATAGGCTTTTCTTTTTTTAAATCCCACTTTAGCTAGGGACATGATCTACAAATGTATTTACCCTAGTGAATAGATGGTTGAGTCAGCCACAGAATGATCCAACCATTTACATTGTATTTAAAGCAATTGATAAGGTAGTTTAAACCATTGAAGGTGGGTGGGGGAGAAAAAAAGTGTCAGAACAACAAGCACATAGAGCCTGTGAAAACTATGAAACACATCTGTTCTGTATGCAATTTCTAAGCTAAAAAAAATCACAAAAAAATTGAGAACTTACCTTGAAAAGCACTAACAACAGCGGCTCTTCTATGAGACGATAATGGCACAGCTGATCCGTAGGTGACAAACGATAGCAGGTTGCAATCCCGAGCTGTAACACCACGACTCGCAATCTTATTGGTTAATTCCTCCACCTACTGACTCGAAACACCACGATTGGCTGAAACTAGGGGCATGTGGATCTGTGTTGCATGCTTTCACTTCCGGTACACTCCAGTCCTGTTGGTGGCGGTAGGAAATGTGAAACCACAGCAGAAGAAAACAAAAAGAAACCGATTGCTACACTGTACAATAGCAGACTGGACTGTAAACAGATGATCTCAAGCTAGCGTCGCTGTTTAGGTATTAAAAAGGTAAGTCCTTATCCGTTTGACCTCAATCTTGATTACATATTTGCATTTCCATATTGTGTTATCCAATGCCAAATGTATATTTAGTGAAAGAGAAGTATCAAGCTAGTGTATTCCATATGCATTACCTATCACCAGAGTGAGTCACTTGAGTTAAGTGCTGCACTGCTGGCCAGCAACAGAAGCAGACAGAAGACAGCTCCCAAGGATATTTATTGCAAACCAATAGCTATATTCTTCCTATCTAGAATCAGTACATGGAAAAAGTAAGCAAGGAAATCTCAATCTTTGTTGTATGTTGCTGCCTTTATTGGCAGAGTGTAATTCAGAGGGTGTTTACACCAGATAAAGGTTTCAGACCAGATTCCAAGGTTTGTTGGCTGTTTAACTAACATTAAGGTCCCATGATGAGAAGTAGGTTAATGGTAACAAGCTTGTGACTTTATTCTTTGGAAGAGGCTTACCAAGACCTTTGGTCA
Organism: Oncorhynchus mykiss; assembly: GCF_057628025.1. Lineage (NCBI taxonomy): Eukaryota > Metazoa > Chordata > Actinopteri > Salmoniformes > Salmonidae > Oncorhynchus > Oncorhynchus mykiss. The sequence continues at coordinate 21,650,431 of NC_143042.1, forward strand.
CCTGTTTGTGGCTTTATATCCTATACCTTTTACCAACGTTTACTAAGGTAAAAAATATCCACTTGGTCTCATAGGACTTTAAATCCCAGTTCTCTCGTTTCAGGCAAAGCTGTGTTTCTGACTTAGAGTTGTGTTTGCTGCTGTCCTGTGATCTAGGCTGTACTCCTGGATAAACTACTGTGGTGCTGTTCCCTCGCTGAACCCCCTATCACTCCTGCCTCCTACTGCTGTTCCCTTGAAGGCCTCCACCCCCTCCTATCCCTCCTGGTGACCCCTGTGATGTCGTCCCCGTGCTGTGGCTTCCTGGCGCAGTACACCCACCATCACCTGGTTGCCTTCCTCCTCACCTTCTTTAGGTAAACTCAACTCCTGAACTCCCACCAGCCTTGTAGGGATCTGGTATAAGACCCTCTGAATGTTCAGAGTTCTCATTCCAGTTCTCTTTGCCCTAAATGCTCTCTACACAAGCACTTAAACCAGAGCATACATACGCATTTGATACGCAGGCTCACTTGTGCTCATATAGGCCTACATCCTCCTTAAGTAAATACATTACTAAGCCAGGGGCCCCAGCACATGCTAATGCCTGGACCGGAGCTACAGTACTCACAGTCCTATACAGCTCTCCACTGATTTATTAAAATTTAAATGACATCATTGCTTCTTGGTCAGACTGGTTGTTATCAGACTAGGAGAAAGTGAACGTATCAGACAGTTGAGCAGAAAGAATCCGATTAACGCTGAATCTGTGCCTGTGTTGCTCACATTACCTCTCCTGACCTCCCTACTCTGAACCCTGACCTTTGACCCCACTCAGCTGTGCCAAAGATTTTATTGCTGTGCTTTCCAGGCCCTGTCATCAGGAAGTGACGTGTAGCCTAGAGTTCTTATTACAGGTTATATAGTAGTTGTAAACGGGTTGAGTACTGACCTACACACCAGCTGCTTTAAACAGCTAAACACATCATTGGAAGGCCCTGGATGTTTCTGGTCCCTTGTTCTGCTAAGAATGTAACAGGGCTTTATTAAGTCTCCCCTCCCTCTCCCTCCAGCTATGTCCTCCTGCACGCCTCAAGGAAGACCTTCAGTAATGTGAAAGTGAGCATCTCAGCCCAGTGGACTCCCTCTGTGCAGAATGCCAGCTCTCCTGCCTTCTCACCCGGGGAGGTACATACTCAGGAGGATGCGGATTCACTTCCTTGAATTATCCCCCCATTTCGCATCATCTAAAAGATGGCCTCTGATATAATGACTTAATTCCTGGATGTCTGCTATTTTGCCTTAGTTTGCACTATTGGATTTGTTTAGTGATCTCTTCAGGTGCAGTCCTCAATATTTACTTTTTGTGTAGTGGATGAGGAAGTGTTATCACGTGTGGAGCTACTGATGAGTACTGAAACAGACCATGAAGTACAGCTAATACTAATGGTCAAATGGTTAAATAAATCCCTTTATTCAGTTGCTCTGAAAATGTTTTTGTTTGATATGATATAATGTTTATTTATTGTGTTACTGTATGTATCTTTGATTGTCTATTCGGAATCTTCCTCCAGACATGGGAAAAGAATAACCTGTTTGCAGACTCCGATGAAGCCACTCTGTTCCTGGGTGTCCTTGACACCATCTTCCTGTTTTCCTACGCCGTGGTGAGTGTCAGGGCCAGCTGGGGTCATGGGGGAGGGGCGTACTTGTAGTCTAGCAACAGTGAGTCAATGTAACCTAATCAGTCATGTCAGATTTACTTCTCTCTCCTGCCCCACACTGAAAGTTGACTGTGGTGTTAATTCGTGAATATTATCTTTAATTATCAACATGGAAACAAGCACACTGGTGCCGTCTTCTCACATTCCCTATTCTGACCTCCCCACTCTGAACCCTGACCTTTGACCCCACTCAGCTGTGCTAAAGATTGTGTGGCTGTGCTTTCCAGGCCCTGTCATCAGGAAGTGACGTATAGCCTAGAGTTCTTATTACAGGTTATAATCTTGAGGATATATGGTAGTTGTAAACAGGTTGAGTGCTGACCTGCAGTGGAGGGTTTGGCCGGGGTAGGCCGTCATTGTAAAATAAGAGTTTGTTCTTTACTTACTTGCCTTACTTGCCAAGTTAAATATATATATTTTTTAAAGTCATAGTTAAATAGTCAAAGCAGGAGGACAGAGTAAATATGCGTGTGTTGTTCAATATTCATGCAGGGCCTATATATGAGTGGAGTGATCGGAGACCGCATGAACCTCCGGTATGTCCTCTCCTTTGGTCTGTGTGGTTCAGCCATAGTGGTAAGTGGGGCATTGCTTTTTATATTTCACATACATCTACACAGTTGGTACATCAGATTTTTACAATAGGCACTTAGTTAAAACGTAGTTACTACAATAGTCATATATATACTGCAGATTCTGCATTTTGATCCCATTACATTTCATTGTGCTCTATTGATGACGTAATCCAATATAACCTTGTGTTTTTCCCCTCCTTCACTTCCCAGGAGTTTGTGTTTGGTACCCTGACTGAGTGGCTGCAGTTCTATAACATCTACCTGTACTGTGGCCTTTGGGTGCTGAACGGCCTACTGCAGTCTGCTGTCTGGCCCTGTGTGGTGGCAGTCATGGGGAACTGGTTCGGCAAGTCGGGGTGAGTATCATGTCCCTCTCTCTGCCATGACACTAGTATACTCCAACACTGATCAATAGGGCTGGGAATTGCCAGGGACCTTACGATACGATATTATAACGATAAGATATTTATTGCGATTCCCACAATTCTATATGTATTGTGATTCGTTGTGATTTTTATTGCAATTCGATGTTCCAAACATATTGCTCACCATATGTCAGAAGGAGAGCCATGAGAGTTTTGGTCAGTCAGGGAAATAAGTGTTGAAAACAAATGGACTCTCTAAAAACAAGATGGAGAACAAGCTATGAAGGAAAAATACTGTAGTTTAGGTGCAGGTACAGAAAACTAGCAGAAAAATAACATTGCGATATTGTCAAAACGATCTACATTGATCACTACTGATCAATGCCGATCACTCACACAGATTGAGTTCGGCTCCCTGATTGTCAACAATCAGAGGTTGTCTTTACAAACAGCAGCCTTAGGGGATTGCTTTAACTGTGGGGTCGTTCCATATGATTTCAATCGCTTTCTGACGACACCCCTTTTGATTTGCCAGAAACCTGTCATACATGTTTGCGCATGGTGAAATTGGTCAGAAAGTAACATTTTAGACCTGAATGGCAAAACATTCAGGAGATAGGTGTTCAAAGTTGACCCATTTTGCGTAACTGTTTCGTTCCCCGGCAAGAAAACCAAAAATGTCAGGCAAACAGAAGGGGGAACTAACAGAGTCACTGACCAACAACCAAGATGAAACAGGTGGGGTTTTAGGAGAGGTTCTGAAAGACATGGGCGTGTCCACTGAAAGTTGACTAGCAACAAAAACTGTAACCTAAAGGACACCAAATACATTTGCCCAAGAAGAGGCAAACAAAAGAAAAAGCCACACCAAACTTAAAGACAGGAAGCAAAACAAGATCAGATCAGGATTGTTTGTCTAGAAATCAAAATAGGTCGCGCCAACTAAAGGTGTTAACCCTCCACATCAGTCAAGACAAGTGTCGCTCTTAAATAGCACCTGGGCCAGGACAGGTGAAACCCGTTCCCCCTAACGTGGTGGAAGCCAGCACAGGTGTAACACATACTGACTAACGAGGTGACACCAATCGGTGCGCCCTACGTGCTAACAAGCTATACGTGCTAAAGTCCAACCTCAAAACATAAATAGAAAAACAAATCCTGTAACAATAACCCACCCTACCATGGGACGTCCATGTCTTTATCTCTGATGAAGATAAACGGTTGAGTTTGGTATCATTTAAAAGTTTACAAATGGGGTTGTCAATCTATTCTATGATTTATTTTTTTTAAATGTTTTTAATAAAATTAAATAAAATTTAAGCCTTAACACCAATTATCTAAAAACACGTGAACTCAGATTTGACTCATTTTCACAAATGTTGTAGCTTAGACCCTATTTTAAATCATCTAAGATCTTATTTTACATCGAAGGGGTGCAGTCAGAAAGTGATTGAAATCATATGGACAGGAAGTGATGTACTGCTTTCTTCTAATTTAGTATTGTGTTGAGTATGTTGTGTGTATTGTGCATGTTCTTTAGAGTGCTGTAACCTCTGTATGTCTCCTCCTCCCTCCAGGCGAGGTTTTGTGTTTGGCCTGTGGAGTGCCTGTGCCTCTGTTGGGAACATTCTGGGAGCTTTCCTGGCATCCAGTGTTCTCAAGTACGGATATGAGGTGAGTGCAGATGCACACAGATATACATATTACAGATCTGCTCTGGGATTCACCTTTTTATAAGGTCTAGATGAAAAAGGGACATGTTGCATAGACAATAGAAATAGAAAAGGTAGACATTGTTGTCTAGAGAAAAGTGAATTTATGCGGTATTGTCTTTCTCTCAACCCCTTGCTACATAGTAGTCCATCTGTGGGCCCAGGGAAGAAAACATGAAAGCTCAGAGTATGAACAGCACAATTCCCAATACAAGGCACCTCAGTGTTATGCTGTGTTTCTGCAGTATGCCTTCCTGGTCACTTCAGTGCTGCAGTTTGCTGGTGGGGTGGTGGTGTTCTTTGGTCTGCTCACCTCCCCTAAAGAAGTGGGTGAGTATTGGGTCCACCCATGCTCAGTTTCCCTCATTGATCTGGTATTATCTCCCTATCATTGTATCGTACTGTACTTTTTTTCACTTCAAGCTTCGAGTTCAATTAGTCGTGTGTACAGGATACGCATGGTATACACCGTCCAATGAAATGCTTACTTGCAGGATCCTCCTCGAAAATGCAACAAGAATAAGAAATAATAAAATATAAAAATACGAACATAAAGTAAATGGCTCAGTAGAATAGAATAAACACTTTTAAAAAATTGTGAGGATGTTGTAATACTGTATGTGGAATATGATATAAAGCTCATATAGCTATGATGTACTGTGTGACTCTTTTGATGACGAGTGTCGTTTCTCTGTCCCATCAGGTCTGTGTTTGGAGTCAGAGACAAGTCTGAGTCCAGTGGAGAGAGATGCAGACAGCCACAGGCCTCTGATGAGTGATGAAGAGGATGAGGAAGAGGAGGGATCGGAGGAGGTGTGTGACGGAGGGTACTACACCATCCAGCAGGGGGATGAGGAGCCGCGGGAAACACCCAAAGCCATCGGATTCTGCCAGGCCTTCTGCCTGCCCGGGGTGCTGCCTGTGAGTGGGATATTACTAGAGCTCTCTGTGTGTCTCTGTGTCCCTCTTTCTCTCTCTTTCTCGTGATCCCTCTAACTCTGGCTAGCTGTCACCCACTCACTCTCTCACACTCACCCTGCTATCTCCCTCTTTCATTCACCCCTCCCAATATCCAATGTTCACCCAATATCTATTTCTATATCTCTATCATCTTATCATCCTCCCTGCCTCTCTGCTATCTGCCCCTCCATGTTTAAGCGTTTTCATTCTGTCTCTGTTCTTTAGCTGACAGTTTTGTTTAGGCAGTGGGGGGGGGGGGGGTGAAGACGTCACTAGTTGCGTTAGTCTCTTTCTCTCAACTTCTCCTCCCAGAACCTTGCCTTTGCAAATGGATCAATAAAGCAAGTATTGTATTATGAAGCATCTGACGATATGAAGATTTTAGTTCTGGCTTTCTGTGATGACTCTCTCAGTAACTGGTGACTGTCATCCTCTCTCCCCAGTATTCCCTGGCGTACGCGTGTCTGAAGCTGGTGAACTACTCCTTCTTCTTCTGGTTGCCCTTCTACCTGAGCAGGAACTTTGGCTGGAAGGAGGCCCAGGCCGACAGGCTCTCTGTGTGGTACGACGTGGGAGGCATCATAGGTGAGTTTTTCCTGCCCAGGCCTAGTTAACGCTGGCTGTATTGACTGGTTAATATGAATGACATTGGCATTGGTGTTGTTGAATGCGGTTTAGCTGTGGTAACATCCTAGCTAGCTATGCAGAGTCATTTATCTATGTTATCTGAAGGGGTCTACGTAGTCTACGCAAATGGAGCCGATTGAAGTCCGTTTGCATCGCTCTCTAACGTAGTTCCACGTACATTTGTGCGACTGAGTTTTTGGAACACGACGCAAATGGACCTCCGTCTGCTCCGTTTGCGTGGACTGTGTAGAGCCCTTAAGACGGGACCGCAAATTGTGTATTAATCTTCTGCTCTCTGTCTCTCTCTCTCTCACAGGTGGTACGATCCAGGGCCTGATCTCAGACTGCATGGGGAAGAGAGCTCCAGTGTTAGCCGTCAGTCTGCTGCTGGCTATGGGAGCCCTGGTGGGGTACAGTCGTGAGTACTCCTCCTTTTTTCATCCACCTTCCTCCTTTTTCTAGCCCAAAACATCTCACTATATTACTCAGGCCAACATTCAATTTCAATGTGATCCCATTTACTTAAGAAATAGTATTCCCATTTTATTTATTTTTTTAGGTCAGAGAGAAAAAATGGAAATGGTTCATTATTGTGTTATGTCAATTCTAGACCACCAAGGGGAGCCCTTGATGGGGGGGGAAGAAAATGAAGAATCATATGTCTCATACAGAATCCACAAAAAAAACATGTGAATTAACCCTGTGTTGTCCCCCCCTCAGACTCCCCTCCGGACCAGGTGGTGAATGCAGCTCTCCTGGCCACCACAGGTTTCTTCATAGGAGGGCCATCCAACATGATCAGCTCAGCCATCTCTGCAGACCTGGGGCGACAGGAGGCCCTCAGGGGCAGTCAGGAGGCTCTGGCTACCGTCACCGGCATAGTGGACGGGACTGGGAGTATTGGAGCTGCAGCGGGACAGGTAACACACACTAGAGATCGAGAAAGTACACACTCGCACGCACGCACATACATACATACACACATAAATATGTGCTTTCCATTGATTTAATGTTGAGTATTTTACCTTGTCTTTCAGTACTTGGTATCGCTGATCGAGAGCAAACTGGGCTGGATGTGTGTGTTCTACTTCTTCATAGTCATGGTAAAATAATCTGTCTAATCCATAATGTGAGACAATGTTCATGTATTCCGTTAATTAGTCACTTATTCTCCTCAGGAGCATCTTACATAAGACACAGTGTTGTCCCTGTTTGTGACATATTTGGTCCTGTTGTGATTGCCTCACAGACGGGGGGCAGCATAGTCTTCATCTTGCCGCTGATCGTGACTGAGATTCGGGCCATGTGGAGGGACAGACAGGCAAGGACACAACAGCTGTGATGCCTTCCTCACGGGGGCCATGTTTGTTCCTACTCCTTCCCTATGGGGCCTACTAACTGTCAGTCAATCAGATTATGTCCACTGATCACTACTGTAGATATATGTACAACATGTCTATGAATGTGTGTGTCCAATCTATGTATATATTTGGTCTGAATCACGTTTTTTAAAGATTACTTCAGCGCCTTTTACGAGTGGGGGCAGGGCCCTCTCAATGTTTGTGGTCTAAGATAGGAAGTTCCAAGCAGCTGTCAATGATTCAAATTCCTTTACCTGTTTACTGAAGTGTATAATGATTACTTGTATAGAATGATTGGATCTGCTCATTTGCTTAGTAGAGATCAGATTTCAAAGGCACGCAAAACACACACTCACTGAAGTCGGCCACTCACTCTTAGAATCTCACAGTCACACATCCGCTTGGTGGATTTTCAGTCATTGCCTGTAGCACATACATGTAGTCAGTGACCACGCTTACGTGCACACAGTATTCTGGACAGTAGCTCATTCATATGGGTTAAATAGTAACTGAAATATGGCCTACAACCTCTCACATGTAGCATAATATAAAGTTAACTCGTGCAGAATTATGCTTTTTTTGCAGTAAAATGTTAACTTTGTCTCGGGAACAGGAGTGGATAAATATTAATGATTTCTTTCAGCATCTCTTGAGAAAATGTGTGTAATGTGCAGACAGTCTTATCATAAACCTATTTAATTGTTTGCTCAGCTTTTAATTTAATTCAAACCGGTCAAACTGATGACATTTTGGACATTTTGTACAGACCTATCGTTCCATTGTTTTTGGAATCTTTCCACTGTTCTCCCCGGTCGCTAAATGAAACAGACAACTTTACCGGTTTTAGCTAGATTACTACTGCGTTCATTCTATCGATGTAAGACATTATTCTGGTGAGCACTACTTTATTTGGTCTTCTGGGACAACAAGTTATGACAGAAGAGAAGTTGCATGTATCTAACAATAGTTGGCAAACAAATGGCCTACTAATTGTCAGAAATTATAAACAGAAAGTGTCTAAATTAAGGGTGAAATTAGCCAGTAGGCCACACGGTCCAATACGGAGCATCAGTAAAACTTTTTCGGGTTATTGTAAACGGGAAATGATGTTTAAGTGTGTCAACTCACTTGAGTACCCCGAATAATAACGGAATATTGGTGTGCATTTAAACGTGGTCAGTGTAAAAAGTACGTTTGCCGATAAAGTTTTTAAGCAGCTTTGTAAGTCATAAAGGTCAGTAAACATTAACTGCACGCCTCTGAAATATTTTATTTATTTATTTAAAGAACAGTAAGATGACATCAATGTAAAAAACATCGTCTTATCAAAATGAGGTAAAAGTATACTGATTTTATTTACTGTAGGTACATAAATTAAAACGGTACAAGTAGTTCTCCTGGTTGGACTGGGATCAGTTGCTAAATTACTGTAGTGGTTTTAACCAAGGTCACAAGTGCATTTCAGCTGGTCCAGGACCTGCTAAACTTGATGAAATGGAATGTGTATTTAATTGTAACATTATCGAATGTATGTTCTTAATCTGTGATGAATGTTCGTTTTTTTCTCTCCATATGTGCACTTTAAATTCATATTTTAATGAGCCTATGTGATGTTTGTTTTGTTTTTTCAAGAAAAGAAAATTGACTCTTTCTAAACTGTTGCCTCCTATATTTTTATTCTTCACAAGGGAATTTACTATATATGTTTGGGAAACCACCTCAATGAATTTGAACTTCAATGACCTAAACTGTATTCACACAACTGACTTCTTTGTATAAATCTCATAAAGCAATGAAACCAGCATTTAGAAACATTGAATTAGCATACTTGTATTTATTTTCACATATAAAATGGACACAAATTAAGAGGATCTGTTCAGAAGGACTTTCGCGGTAAATTACTAATGGGATAGACACCCTTGTAGAACAGTAGATACATTCTGCTCAATCCTGTTACAGACGTGTTACGTCACTTCAGAACCACCAGGAGGAGCCTTTAAGGCAAAAATAATACCATCAAAATATGTGTAGTATTAGTAGGCCTCATTTTTATTTAACTAGGCAAGTCAGTTAAGAACAAACTCTCATTTACAATGACGGCCTAGGAACAGCGAGTTAATTGCCTTGTTCAGGGGCAGAACGACATATTTTTACTTTTGTCAGCTCAGGGATTCGATCAAGCAACCGTTACTGGCCCGACGCTCTAACCACTAGGCTACATGTCTCCCCTAATATAATTAGTAGGTTTAATATAATTAGTAGACTTAATATGGGTAGAGTTAGTAGGCCTACTAGATTTTACAGCTGTTGACACTGAAGATCATATTAATGTACAAGGAGGTAATAAATGATGGATGAAGACGAGTCTAAACAAACAATACGTTTGTATATTTATATCATTTATTTACATGTTTAATCATCTGAAACATACTGTAACAAATTAACATCAAAGTCAACAGTGCACCAAAAACCGGTCATTGAATCCTCATTGAAATGTGTCATTTTATTTTCAAACTATTACCAAACCGAATCAAAGCTAATAGTCTGTTCCCATGTAACATTGTAATACACTTTGCATACATTAACCATTATCCTATCAAAAACCTATATTATCCATTCATGCATATAAGGCATGCAATACTATGTTTTGATATACTTGGGATACTGTGGGCCAGGGGGGATGCAGGATTGAGCAGCCCAGTAGCTGTATACAGATCTATGATCATTAACTTATCACAGTTCGCTTGCCAAGGGAATTCTGGGAAAACCAGTACAGTCAGTAATATTACGGCTGAGTATTACCTTGTTTTAACACTGTTGTAATACCAAGAAAGCACCTAATATCTATTTATCATTTTGTGTCCGACCCAAACTACGTTAGCCCATAGTCTGTGTCCCAGTTCAGCAGTGAAGGTTTGTTTTTTCTAAACACTTCCCCATCCATGAGAGTAGCTCTATAAAATCAGAAATATAGAATTATCTTGTCAATAATGTTTTAGTGCAAAGACAGTTCAACAATACACATAATCAATTAGTTTTACCGAAAGGGTATTTAGAATTATTTCCCTACAAAAACAAAATATATAGTTAAAAATAAGTTAACAGACTTTTAAAGATTTGTTTTGAACACGTTGAAAGACAGGCGCATATATACCAACATGCACATATAGACTCAAGTCCAAACACACACAAAACAACAACAAAAACACCATAAAATATTATTAAATAAAAATGGATAATCGATTCCATTTGTGAGGTGAAGTGTGTAAACGGAAATCAAGACGTTCTGTTGACATGTCTCTCTACGTTGGCAAGTCAAGAGGGCGGTGTTATGAGGACCTCTTTGGATCCAGCCCTCTAGAACACAGGCCACTCGTCTGGCTATAGAACCACTTTGATTCAGGGTCTCGGACATCATTCTGTTGCGGTCTATTAATAAAGTCCCTGCCCCCCCCCCCCCCATCCTCCATTCTGTCTACTTCTGGGAAACCAGTCAAAGCAAGCCAGAGGGCTAGAGATAACAAAGCTCAGGACTCCCAGAGGACTTGAGTTTCCTCAGTCCTGCTTTGAGCTGGAATGGGCCTATCACTCTGACACACTGACTCTTTTACCTGATGTGTAACTAAAGCCTATGGTCTGAACCCATTTTACCACTGAACCAGCTATGGACAGTAATACAAAATCATCTCCTGTAGTTTCCAACAAATATGTTGTAATTATTTGACAATTTTTTATTTTGTATATCTTTTTTCAATTATTTTCACTTTTTTGTCAATCGCTCAATGAGGTAGGTAATCCAGATTATGGCTATTTGTTCAAACATGACACATTTTGGGAAATGCACTCCCTGTAGGACTGCTATTTTTTGCCACTATTATTTACAGTATTGCGATGTGACTCTAGAGAATGAATGGTATAAAGTTTGGAATGTAATACCAATGGATACATCTGTGATACTGTATATTAATCACAGGTATATCTGAGATGTATATGTGAGATGCTTAAGGCATGTGGATGTCTATGTCCCTTGCCTCAAGCCAACGCTTACAGATGTCTCACAAATCATATATGTTTTCATTTTTTTGAGGGTCAACTGCCTCAGTTGTCACAACAGTCTAGTATTTAGCACAGCAATGGAAATGTGTTACAGCTCAGCTCCTCATAAAAAAAAATAATCATTTACTGACAGAACTTGGAATGTTCCGTATGCATTAAGGATCCATGTACTTTTGTCAACTACAAACACCATTATAACTTCAACTCCGAATAATGTCAATGCTACATTACCTTCATACAGAAAAGAGTCGCGTTCAAAACCTAGAGGCTGCCATTATAAAGAGACAAGAGTAGAAAAGGATACATTGTAAAAAAGGATTTAGCCAACAAAAGCCATATATTCCGTTTTGTTACCAAACAGTTTCCAAGAATATGTTTTACTACCTTTAATAAGATAAATGGGTCAAAATGAAGCGGGCTAAATAGATCATGGAAAGAGTATGGGCTAAATAAAAACAGTTTTACATTTTATTCCGTTTTGTACTGAAGTTCTTGACCAATTTTACAGAGACGGTGGTGCCAACGGTGAAGTGTATGTCTGCCATAATAACAATATTTGAGCATGAACTTAAGCTAATTTAAGCTTGTTGCCTACTGACACCTTATATCACTCTGTAATAATACTCACACCAAGAAGCTGACATGACGCTTTAGTATCTTGTTGTTAAGAATAAAACAATTAGCGTCATAAAAAAACATATATTGAGAAGCATTATTACTCAATAAGATGTATCATTATCATAAAAGTCCCTACCGATGCAGCCATCGCCTGATAGCCTAAGTGCTGGAACTTCACCGTTGACCTTTGTACCCTAGGCTAATTATGGTCACGTTGCCAATTTGACCTGAGGTGACCCCGGGGCCTCTTACTCGAGTGGCTGATACTTTTACAGCCGTGGTGAAACTGAAGACGACACGTGGATTGTGGTCAGGAGTAGTTGAACTCCTCTTATCAAAACTCTGAGATAGGCTGTTAGAGAGCGGGCTGAGGTGGTTAGGGGTTAAGAAATACTATACCAAGGGTACTGTTGGAAGAACTCTCTTACAACAGAGCCGTTTAGGTTTTTTCCTGATGAGTGTATTTGAACTATTTCACAGTATAATCTAAAGCTTAGACAATCATACAAGCTTAGGAAATATAGATGAAATACAGCTATATAAATATATATACAAACATATCCATCATTTCCACTCAGAGATATTTCACTCTGAGAGGACGTTAGTTAGCTTCCTTGCGTGGAAATCAACAGAGTTTGTCAGGAGTTTTTAAGACATTTTGTAGCTATGAGCTTTTTGACAGTCAGAGTTGCTACAGAAAGCTGCAGAGATTATAAATTCATCTTAATGAGGTGATTTCCAAACGAAGCATGCCCACTGAATGGTGCTCTTTCTTGGGATGCGTTTACTGCAGGAAGGACCGTTTGTGGTGCATGGCCCTCCTCTTCTTCACAACAAAGAATTCTGTGGATGACCGCAGAGAGAGAGAACAGGTGTTAGTTCCCAGTCCCAGTAATGTAAGGGAAATAATATTTGCATCCCAAATGGCACCCTATTCCCTGTACAGTGCACTAATTTTGACCAGGGCCCATAGGGTTAAAAGTAGTGCACTAGATATAGAGGATAGGGTGGAATATGGGACACACACAACAAGGCTTATAACTGGGAAACTGTTTGGGAAAATGGCATAGGTAACAACACAGTGTTGTTGTAAGGCCTAAAATACAGTGCTTTTGCAAGCACACTGAGGTATTCACTGCTGTCACTCAATGCTTATTAACAGGTTAACAGGTTAATAACAGGTTCATATGAAGTTCAAAACAACCTGTAAACTTCTATTATCTCTCTATAAATGAAGACCTCAGGGCTTGTGGGAGTAATAATAATAAAAAAATACACAAATGTATTTATTTATATTATTTATTTATTATTATTATAACGATAGTCAAGTTAACCTCTGGACTCCAACATGTTGTAGGCTACTAACTCTCTATTGCCTTTTTTCGTATGGTTTTTGTACCAAGCCCAATAGAAGGAAAAAATAGGGGGAAAAGTGCGGCACCTCTCCCGTTCATTGACACTGACCTGTTATGGCGGCTTGTCTCCGTTTGACTGCTCCTGCCTTCTGGCTGGCCACCATCTTCTCCGGCCTCTGGATCCTATAGCTCTCCCTGGTGGTCACCTCCAGGTACTCCACTCCAATGCTGGACGACCCTGGAGATGATGCCTGCGCCAGCCTGACATTCTCGCTCTCTGCCCTCCGCCCGGCGATGCCAATCACCGGCTTCTTTACCACACAGCTGTGGTAGAACGCCGGCACATCCTGGCACTTCATCTCCTCCCACTCCATGCTGGCGCTGTTGGTGGCCGGCCGGCCGGCGTTGAAGTCAAAGCCCCAGCGCTTGTTGGCCGACTCCACGGTCATACCCAGGTGCCTCTGGAAGTCCTGTTGCAGCTGCTCGTGGTCCACAGGCCCAAACAGGTTCCTCCTCACCGGGCCCTGGGCCCTGCGCTTCAGCTCCTCCGTACTCCCACAGACCAACATGGCCCCATCAGATGATAATGATGATGCCATCTCAATGTCCCTGAGAGAGAAAGGGAGAGGGTTAAAGGTGAGGTGTCTGTTTTTCTGGTGTGGCCTAGGTTTAGACACACACTCATACCAACACACTAAACACACAGACACGCCTGTTCTGTTCAGCGTTTGCCCTTTAGGGGCATCGTTGAATTGTATGTGATCAAACACACATGCCCTACCTCCCTCAAACTCAACACTGGACCTTGAAGCCAGTTCCACTGCATTTTTTCATGGTTTCCCTCTAATCAGGGATTGATATAGAACGTGGACAACAAGTGGGTGCAATTAATTATCAGGTAGAACAGAAAACCAGCAGGCTCCGGACCTTATAGGGTAAGAGTTGAGTACCCCTGCCCTACCTAACCCACTTAGTAGTTAACCATATGGTAAGAGACCCACACACCAAATAAATCTCCAACATCCATAGAATCAGAATAGAAGAACACCTAAAGTATGTAAAAATGAACCTGCTCCACCTGCTCTGGTCTCTGCTCTGGCTGCCAGAGGTGAGAGGTCAGGAGGAAAGGTCACATGGTGCGGCCCGGGAAACGTATGGAGAATGTTTCACCTCATGTGAGAATGTTTTATGTGCTCTTCTAGTCACCCCATGTAATTACAGGTATACATTCTGAACTTCAGGAATGTTACACGTTTTTGTAGTTTACGAGTTACAACCGTCCAATACTAGTGTTTTAAATGAACTTATTTTTAGTGACACGCAAACATTCTACACACCAAGGAAATCTAGGCCTCTCAGAGTAGGAGTGCTGATCTAGGATCTGTTTTGCCTTTTAGATCATAAGGAATATAATTATATGGACAGGTCCTAGATCAGCACTCCTACTCTGAGACTGTGAATACAGGCCCTGATCAGCTTTTTATTTTAAATTAATATATTAATAGGTTCAAAATCACATAATTCCCCACAGCAATTCAATTTAAAAAATCAATAGCAAGTAAACCATTATACAGCTTCCAAAGTCTAGAAAATATTAATTAATATCCAATAGATCACATGTAACAGTCTGAATTGTTTTAATAAATACCTGTTAGGTTGGTCAGATTTGCCTTGCTGAGTCTATCCCTGGTATATAATGAGAACTTCCCTTCCCTGACCTTTCTTATCAAAGTTAGAAACATCTAGATCTTTTTTTCTTATTATTTTGCCTCCTTGAAATACAGTTTTACCCGCCAGAGTGTATCAGTCAGTTACCCACTATCAGCATCAGTGAATGGGAAGGAACCACACTGAAAAAGGTGCGCCAGACAGGCAGTGAATCATTTCTACGCCTTTGTTTATCTAAAAAATCGTTACACGGTGGGATTGAGCAAACTTTACAGCGTCTGGGACACAACTGCGTCTGCATTTAAATGCCAGCCCCCTCATACAAAGAAACACGCTTGTGTAACAGAAACCATTATTCCACATTGTGAACATTAGGTTTTATGCATCAGATGGACAACCTTTTCAGACGTTCATCTATAAAGAAAACGCAAAGAAACAGCCAAATTGAAAATAAAACGCATACAAAAAAATAAATAATAAATGTATGAATTAAACGGGTAAAATAAGTTTTTTAGGATCTTGTACTTTGAGAGACGCATACATGGGTTTCTTGGATGACAACTGCTGGGTGGCTTGGCTGACTCAACTGCTGGGTTTCTTGGATGACAACTGCTGGGTGGCTTGGCTGACTCAACTGCTGGGTTTCTTGGATGACAACTGCTGGGTGGCTTGGCTGACTCAACTGCTGGGTTTCTTGGATGACAACTGCTGGGTGGCTTGGCTGACTCAACTGCTGGGTTTCTTGGATGACAACTGCTGGGTGGCTTGGCTGACTCAACTGCTGGGTTTCTTGGATGACAACTGCTGGGTGGCTTGGCTGACTCAACTGCTGGGTGGCTTGGCTGACTCAACTGCTGGGTGGCTTGGCTGACTCAACTGCTGGGTTGCTTGGCTGACTCAACTGCTGGGTTGCTTGGATGACTCAACTGCTTGGTTTGACTCAACTGCTTGGTTGCTTGGGTGACTCAACTGCTGGGTTGCTTGGGTGATTCAACTGCTGGGTTGCAGGCATTCGGTCACTTAGTTGGGTTGTTTTCTTTAAAAATATCAAGGTTGGGTTGTTGATGCTGGGTTATTGATGCTGGGTTATTGATGCTGGGTTATTGATGCTGAGTTATTGAGATATGACCGAGTGGGTTAGATCAGAAGACTGGAAGCATAGCTTTTGTAGGGACCTAGCTTTCAGACACTTGGTGACCCGTGAAAGTAAAGGTCATTCCGGTTAATCTGTTATGTTGTATTGTTATTAGGAGTGTGAACGTTAACATGTTTAAATTCAATTGAGATCTTTAACGTTAAGAAAAATCCCTAAATGAAAAACAAAGTTTTTCTGTTTTTTACCCTACAAAATGCAGTTATCACAAAACAATATATTTTCCATGTTATGGACATCTAGACAATAGGCAATTAAGGCCTGGGGAAAGTTATGTATTTTAAGTAAAACCAGAGAGGAAGAGGTTGGTGAATTTGCAAGGCATGCAAGACAAGACATTGTGAGTTACATATTACCAAGACATATACGCTCGTTTCTGCCTGCCCCCTCATTTCTCTCCCTCGTGCTCCGCTAATGGTGAGAGTTTGTGTTCACTCTTTGGTTTGTTTCGTGTAGAATATCGTAGCCTATTCATTCATGATAGGCCCTGCTTTACTGATGTTGCGAGACATTGCAAGCCAAGAAATTGCGAGATACAGCATTCTATTGCGAGATACAGCTTTTGATTGCCGATCGATAGGCCTAGTGCACAGTTCGGACTCTGTCTGCCTGGTGGCCAACCTGCCTATACTGTGCCCTCTCTCACCCTCTGTCCCTCACTGGCTCGCTATGAAAGACACAAGTGTTTGCATTTTCGTAAGTACGACAACTAATCAGTCTCCTCCATTCCAAAATGACGGAATCTTAGGAGTCAATCTTGCACTTAGAAATGGGAGGCAACGTGGAGAAAGTGGAGGAATAAATTGTTTTGGAGTCAACTCTCCACCCCTGTCATCGTCGTTAGGATTTGGAAAAATGGCAGCAAAGTCCTGTCTGGAAATACTTTAAGAAGTTAAATGAGAAGGAAATGCTAACTTGCTAAGTGGAATTGAGGGTCAGTAATGGAGGTACAGGTGTAATGCTTAACCGTCTGAAAAGGACACATTGTGAGACCTCAAACCGTTGCTTGCAGCAGCGCATCTCCATTGTGAATTCACGTTGAATTTTATGCATTTTTCTTCGCGTTTTGACGGAAAACCGATTTTAAAAAATGGCTGTTTAAACGTTAAGAAATGTTTACCATTTGTCACATCCCTAATTGTTATCACATTTTAAGGTTGAACACTGAGCCTTTTATAGATGTAATGAGGCATAGTCCCTCAAGAGCCTATGTATATCCAAATGTTGGGATAGTTAGCACTTTGTCACAATATGTAAATAATCATATTACTCATTTTATATTAATGTATGTAATGTGCAAAAATATTCTAGGATCGTTTTATTTTGCACTGAACAAACTTAACATGATTAACAAGAATGACACTTAAATCTCACGGGTGGCCAAAAGTAATTATCTTATAGCCACCTCCCTTATAGGCCACCCCTCCTGAAAATAAAATGTTAAAAGTTGGTGGGTCAACACTGCATGAAAGTGAATAAAAACCAGATTGATGCTAAATTAACCCATGTTGGGGGTAATCCCAACAACCCAAAATGTTGGGTTATTCAAGAAGGGAATTCAGCATGTGTTCTGTTCAATATTTACCTAGTGCTGGGTTACCAAATAACACAAATTGGGTTGTTTTTAACCCAGCATTTTTTTGAGTGTAAGAATCTTAAGGAAAACAGGGGCGAGAGCCAGGGAATTGAGGTCGACTCAATTGAGCATTGCGCAATGGCCTGTCAACTGTTTGAAAACAAATGTACAGATTTAAACTGGGAGTTTTTACATTATATTCGTTGCTCTCTAGCTATAGATATTAAATATCTTATATAAAGCATAATCATAAAGGGAACAGTAGGACTAATAGGATATTGGTTAGGCCTACTATGCCAAAGATGCCTATTCTCGACATTGCGTTCATGACGCAGTTTGATCAAATTCTTAGCCTGTTCCGTAAAGAAGAAAAAACGTTTTACGTAAAAATACTTTGATTAAAATAAGTCTTCTTTCCAATAACATATTTTCATGAGAATAAAAACATTATTCTAAACTAATATAAACTGCCATTCCCTCAACAGCAACAGCTCAACTCCTTGGAGTGAAAGTTGTTTGCGTCGAAAAAGTGGGCGCGGTAACTAGATCATTTACAACTCTCTGGAATCCCCAGACCCACACAAACATTCTCAATCTCCGATCATAATTGTGCCCAACTTCTCCAAATAGGCGATAAGAGGAGAAACACTTTGAAACTACCACATTTTAAGAGTAGAGCACTCGATATCATTGCCAGATGTTAAAATAGATTCAAAGTAGCCTTATTTTGAACCAATACACAGAAGAAGTATAAATCACAGATGACGCAGTTACATTCGCATACTACATGAGATGTTGGTCAATGAGATGCAACAGAAGAAAATACACATTGACAATAAAAACCCGAACAGCACAGATTTTCCTATGGTTTGACTCTGCAAAGTGTGAATAAGAATAATGCAAAACTTATCAAATGTTGCCAATGTGACTTCTCTTACCATCAGTGTCCAATGATGCACCCAAATCTGAAATAATGTTGCGAATTCCTGACGTTGTGGGTCAAAATTGACGCGCCTGACCGAAGTATAGACTGATGCTCTTCACTGTCAACGATAAACTAATATCACTTTAAAAGCTCCCAGTTATTGCGCTCTCTTGTCCCCTTATGTGACTTGTTTGTTCCTAGAAGGCAATGGGACGTCCTACCGCCACAGAATATTTAATCACGTGATAATCACCGCAGAAGACTTAAACACGTCATAATCATCATAACAATCGGGTTTTGGGAGCTGGACCATTGAGCTGGACAATGCCCAACACCTTTATATAATCAGTGATTCAATCAATTTCATCCAATGACATAAATAGTTGGTATAAGTGCGCATCCTGGCCTTGCATTCTTAATTAAATACACTATTAGAAAAAAAAGATGCTATCTAAAACCGAAAAGGGTTATTCGATGGTCCCCATATGAGAACCCTTTTGAGTTCCATGTAGAACCCTTTCCACAGAGGGTTCTACCTGGAACCCAAAAGGGTTCTTTCTACCCGGAACCAAAAAGGGTTATCCTATGGGGCCAGCCAAAGAACCGCTATGGAACACTTTTTTCAAGTGTAGGCTAATGTAAAATCTGGCATACAATAAAAATCATCTTGGTATACTACTTCTTTTAAATCAACCAACACATTTTCTATTAGTTTTTCAATATAT
The DNA here is from genome assembly GCF_057628025.1 of Oncorhynchus mykiss. Lineage (NCBI taxonomy): Eukaryota > Metazoa > Chordata > Actinopteri > Salmoniformes > Salmonidae > Oncorhynchus > Oncorhynchus mykiss. The sequence continues at coordinate 21,669,810 of NC_143042.1, forward strand.
TTCCTACCTCGTTTTCATTATGAGAACGTTTTGAAGTTCGGTTGTAAGATTCGAACTGCGCGCAAAGATTTGTTGCGCTGTTCTCTCTCTAGGTAAAATATCTTGGCACATAGGACCCATTTACCCAGCTCTTTTGAATGTGACACATTCTTATGTTGGCATTGCGTCACGTTTCACCTTGGCTCCGATCCAAGACCACAAGTCACGTTGAATTTCAACGTGAGCTAGTCAACCCTCTACTCCATTTTGTATTTTTTTCTCCCGCAGTTTAGCCTACGTTTCATTTAGGTACAGTCATCTCCCGCTCGAAAAGTTCTCAATGGGACTGGCTAGGCACAAAATGTTTTTTGTTGCTTTGTGCCATTTTCAAATAGTTTGACCTATAGCTGATATTACTATTTAGGACAGTAGGTTACATATCAAGCATAAGGTCCATGTTAGTCTATTATGTTAGGATAGTTAGTCTATTGCGCTATCTATTAGTATTAGTCCGAATTAACATGAATTACTTATTCTAACTAACATTAGTTACAATGTTAGTATAAATAAACTCATATTTAATGAAAATGAATTAAACATGTTCAAAGCTTTATTAATACACTATTATAGTAGGCCATATATGGACAACAACAAGGCTGCGTTTACACAGGCAGACAATTCTGATATTTTCCCCCTAATTGTTTTTTTTTTCAAATCTGCTCTGAAAAGGAGCAGATTTGGGCTGCCTGTGTAAACTGCAGCCAAAATGTCATGTTATTATTGATGATTTATGTGTTGTTATACCTTTAATTTATGTTTTTAGTCTCCTGGTCTTACACTCTCACATAGAGATAAATGATGTCAATAAGAGATGTTTGCTTAGGCTACACAAATTGTTAAACATTTCCAGTGAATGACTGAGTGAGGTGTCTGTTTCTCAAACTAGACACTAATGTACTTGTCCTCTTGCTCAGTTGCGCACTGGGGCCTCCCACTCCTCTTTCTATTCTTGTTAGGGACAGTTTGTACTGTTCTGTGAAGGGAGTAGTACACAGCATTGTACGAGATCTTCAGTTTCTTGGGAATTTCTCGCATGGAATAGCCTTCATTTCTCAGAACAAGAATAGACTGACGAGTTTCAGAAGAAAGTTATTTGTTTCTGGACATTTTGAGCCTGTAATTGAACCCACAAATGCTGATGCTCCAGATACTCAACTAGTCTAAAGAAGGCCAGTTGTATTGCTTCTTTAATCTGGACAACAGTTTTCATCCGTGCTAACGTAATTGAAAAAGGGTTTTCTAATGATCAATTAGCCTTTTAAAATGATAAACTTGGATTAGCTAACACAACGTGCCACTGGAACGCAGGAGTGAAAAAATCAGCCGTTTCCAGCTACTATAGTCATTTACAACATCAGTCATTTACAACATCAACAATATCTACTGTTATTTTAATGGACAAAAACTTTGCTTTTCAAGGGACTGTCTAAGTGACCCCAAACTTTTAAATGGTAGTGTATATGGTATCACTATTAAAGTAATATCTCCTTCCTTGTATCTTTATTACATACCAGTGTATCCCCTTCCTCATAGGTCCTTTCTCCTCTTTCAGTTATTACATAGGTTCTGTCATACTTGCATGGCTGTGGGGTGACATCATAGGGACTGTTTGTTCAGGGGCCAACACCCAACACCACTCCTCAGTCTGAGCTGAGGTTGTTCCAGGTTTCCAGACCAACGGCTATTGCTATTTATACATCAGCTGATGTAAAGACATACAGCATCACTTTCCCACCGAATTGGATATTGGCGACCAAAACATGGCAACTAGAGGTCATTTTTGAACATTTGTCTCTGAACTCGATTGTACTGCATTGTACTCTGCTTAACTTAACATAGGCCTACTATATTTTCTGGAGCTTGGATGCCAACTTTTCTGGGAGTAGTATTATCATAACACATAGCTGGCCGACCAGGCCCCTGCGAGATGAGTTTAAAACACAGACAAGTATGATCTGTAGAGCTGGCAAGGATGTGTTTGAGATATAGTCTTTGGTTAGAGTGCATTTTGTTAGTTGCACATATTCAAATAAGGGTTAGGCAGAATTCTTCCAGAAGAGAATGACTGGGCGTCTCCATTTGTTTCCAACTCAGTCATGGTGACGATTGTCTTATGACAGAGTAATGAGTTGACTCACTCACTGACTGTTCCCAATCTTGAGAACGTGCCCATGACAGTGTCCACGACTCTCTGAATTCAGCTGGTACCCTTTAAGAACAAATCAGTCTTTGCGCATGGCAGGGTTGGGCTTAATTAGAATTGAAGGCAGTCAATTCAGGAAACTGAAATTAAAACGAAATGATTGAAAAAGAGGCATCTATTTTTAATGGCTTCTTAATTAACTGCAAAGGAGAAGCTATCCATGTCAAAGGTTTTATCACTTTGAATTAAAATTCAATTTGAATTGAGCCCAACCCTGGTGCATAGCAGTTTGAATGCATTGTAATGTGTGGATTATCATCAGCAGACAATGAAGCTCCTCAGTGTTTGTGGGAAATGTGTCCCTCCATTGTTTTCCCTTGACCCTGTCCTTATTTACTGTCTATCTATTGGTCTCCAGGCCAGTCTTTAATCCTCCTGTCTGTCTACAATAGAATTTAACCTTAATGTTTGTTGATTCTTCTGTTCACAACACAGTATTGCTAAGGACAGCACATTTGTCTATTAGCACATTGACCCATGTTGTCTAGAGAGTACAGGCCCTTTAGAAACACACACAGCACAACAGCCAATACCCTAACTTGCACAAAGTACAATGTATTATATGGTTGAGTAGGCCCTATTATGTATTGTGTTGGATGATAATCATATAATCTAAAAATAGCTATCATTGGTTTGACATGTAAAATGTTTCAGAATAATCTCATAAATATGTATTGGTCTTGTAAAAAAAACGACAGAAATCAGTAACTTTTGCGCTATCATTACAATACTATCCTACACTGAATCCTATTTGTCAAACTCAGGATGTGGAACAATTTTCTTAAAGGTAAAAAAAGGGAGGAATCTTGTCAATCGGCTTCTGGGTGTGAGGAAGCTCTGAAATGAAATACTTGCAGGCTTATATGCCCCAAGATGGTAAATGTGCACATGTGTCGTAGGAGGCACTGCAGAGGACACAGTTCACAGTTTCATTTCTACAGGAAGTCTATAGTAAGAGGAAGCAGAGAACCACAGGGAGGAGGACCTCAGTTCACACGTGTAGGGGGTTTCATATGCCCTTCTGACAGAATTAACCAAGGCTTATACGCTCATGGAGACCATACAGTATGTCCCACATGCTAGTATCAGAAGCACATGGGGTTTCATTTGATGGTTGTCAGAAATGCAGGACACCCCATAATATTAAAATGCTATTTTAAAACACATACTATTTTCAGGAAATTCTCAAGATTATCCTATAAATTAGGACACTCACTAGGCTTCGCTGTTTCCTGTGTGGTTCTGATAGTGATACCACATCATCAGACTTTGGCTGCAGGGAAAGAAGGGAGGCAGGCTGTCAGATTCCAGTAGTTACATGTCTGCTGCTAGCGTCGATTCATTAAAAATATAAGAGTACTACCACCACTAATTTTCTGTCTCCCCAAGGCTCAATATCATACTCCCTCAACATTCAGCCACGTAGGATATATTGCAACCCAAGCTGTGCAGAGCAATAATGGTATGGCAATAACAAGCAGCAAACCATGACGGACCCCCCCCCCCCCCCACCAATACCTCCAACCTCCCCCATGCTCCAGTAAAGGAGGTGAAAGGAGGTGCCAGTAGGGGAGTAGTAGTCCTCCAGCTGTAGGAGTTACAGGTGGGTGAGGAGGGGAGAGGGGGACTGGGTTCAATTTCATGGGGGGTGAGTGGGGATCGGTGGGGGTTCAGGGGGGTAGGTTGGAGAGGGAGAGAGTGCAGCAGCTGGATATTATCAGGGGGTGCACTGGGGGAGTAAAATTTCAGGGTGAACTGGTTTAAGATGAACTATGCCTGGAAAGGCCAGGCATGGTGTTTATTTTTTTGGGGGCTAGCAGGACTGTTTTTGGGGGGGCTGGCAGGACTGTCTTTTGGGGGGCTAGCAGCACTGTTTTTGGGGGGGCTAGCAGGACTGTTTTTTGGGGGGCTAGCAGGACTGTTGTTTGGTGGGCTGGGAGGTTCTGTGGTGTAGAGCGCAGACTTTCAATTTCACTCTCTTCCTTTGGAGTGAGCTACAGTATGTGCTGTTGTGCGTGTATGTGTGTGTGCGTGTGTGCATGCTCGTTTGTGTATAGATACAGTATAGACATTTCTAGATACAGTATACAGTGGATTCAGAAAGTATTCAGACCCCTTGACTTTTTCCACATTTTGTGACATTATAGCCTTGTTCTAAAATATATGACTTTTTTTCATCACTCTAGACACAATACCCCATAATGACAAAGCAAAAAAAGATTTTTAGACATTTTTGCTAATTTATTAAACAGAAATAACTTATTTACTTAAGTATTCAGACCCTTTGCTACAAGACTCGAAATTGAGCTCAGGTGCATCCTGTTTCCATTGATCATCCTTGAGATGTTTCTACAACTTGATTGCAGTCCACCTGTGGTAAATTCAATTGATTGGACATGATTTGGAAAGGCACACACCAGTCTTTATAAGGTCCCACTGTTCACAGTGCATGTCAGAGCAAAAACCAAGCCATGAGGTTGAAGGAATTGTCCATAGAGCTCCGAGACATGATTGTGTCGAGGCACAGATCTGGGGAAGGGTACCAAAAACTTTCTGCAGCATGGAAGGTCCCCAAGAACGCAGTGGCCTCCATCATTATTAAAGGAAAGAAGTTTGGAACCACCAAGACTCTTCCTAGTGCTGGCCACAAGGCCAAACTGAGTAATCGGGGGAGAAGGTCATTGGTCAGGGAGGTGACCAAGAACCCGATGGTCATAATGACATGGCTTCACAGTTCCTCTGTGGAGATGGGATAATATTTCAGAAGGACAACCATCTCCACAGCACTCCACCAATCAGGCCTTTATAGTAGAGTGGCCAGATGGAAGTCACTCATCAGTAAAAGGCACATGACAGCTCATTTGGAGTTTGCCAAAAAGCACCTAAAGACTCTCAGACCATGAGAAACAAGATTCTCTGGTCTGATGAAACCAAGATTGAACTCTTTGGCCTGAATGCCAAGCTTCACATCTGGAGGAAACCTGGCAACATACCTACAGTGAAGCACGGTGGTGGCAGCATCATGCTGTGGGGATGTTTTTCAGCGGCAAGGACTGGAAGACTCAAGTCTGTAATCGTTGCCAAAGGTGCTTTAACAAAGTACTGAGTAAAGGGTCTGAATACTTACATACATGTTATATTTAAATTATTTTGGTTTTATACATTTGTAAGAGTGTCTAAAAACCTGTTTTTGCTTTGTCATTATGGGGTATTGTGTGTAGATTGATGGGGGGGGGGAAAAAACTATTTAATCCATTTTAGAATAAGTCTGTAACGTAACAAAATGTGGAAAAAGTCAAGGTCTGAATACCTACCGAATGCACTGTATACAGGTGTGTGTGTCTGTATTTAGGGTACCGAGTCGTCTGTTATTTTCAGTGTGTCTGTGGTTTAAGGTGATGAGGTCCCTGCTCTTTGAAAGGCGTTTTTCCAGTAAATGTATTTGTGTCGGTGGGCCAAGGAGATAACTCTGGCCTTTGTTTTCTTCCCAACGTGTGTGTATGATGGGAAGTGACTCTCTAGCCCTGTCTTAATGACACTCTACTTGACCTATGTAATCCAACATACTTAAGGTAAAGTTTTGGGCGAAATGTGTACATTTCAGACCCAAACGCTCTCACGCATACTAGCCTTGAATAGCATGTCTGTTCATTGTCTTTTGGAGGTAAGGTGAAATGCTGTTATAATTCCTATGCTGTGTTTTTATCCTTATCTTCATCTGGACCCCATCTGGTTTATATCTGGTCACAGTGTATAGGGCCCAGGCCTGCGTGTGTATGTGTAAGCATGTGAGCGTAGGTGAGTGAGGTCGTGCGTGCAACTAGCAAGGACACTCTCTCCTCCAGCTGGATGGAGTTTGCTTGAACTGCTGAACAGCAGTGATGATGAGGCTTTATGGGTTAAAGCATGTGTCAAACTCATCCCACGGAGGGCCGGGTGTCGGCAGGTTTTTGCTCCTCCCATGCACTTGATTGATTCATTAAGATCACTAATTAGTAAAGAACTCTCCTGGTTGTCCAGGTCTGAATTGAAAGGGAAACCCCCAAAAAACAGTAGACACTAAGCCCTCCATGGATTGAGTTTGACACCCTTGGGTTAAAGTAAGAGAGAATACATCCAGAGAACTGAGTGTATTCTGTAAGGGGAAACATTAGGGAGAGGGGCAGAGAGACCCTGTGCTGGGGTCCGCTCAATTGTTAAAGGGAGGTAGGGTGTTGATGGTGACTGGGTCAAGTGGGCTCATCTCCACTCAAATAGCTCTGGTCTGGAGTGAGTCTGATCTTATGAACCTGACTGAAAGAGAGAGAGGGAGAGACAAAGCGAGAGAGAGAGAGAAGAGAGAAAGAGAAAGATTCTTCCCTTCACAGACTGAGCCCCTCCTGTCTCATGGCTCGCTTCACTGCTCGCTTCACCTTGCGTAGTCAAGGTCATTACATGGGGTTGTGTGTGTAGGACTCCACCGACCTACTCGCTGGAACAATTGGCCTTGAGCATTGAGCAGGGTTGAGTAGGAGACGTCTGGCTATCTGCTCCAGAATAATGTTTAAATTACACCTCCGTTAAAGATACCCTCAGTGAGTTCTATTTCACTGGAGGACTGACTGGGGATTCAAGATCAGGTAGGTCCTTGCGGGGTTGACCAATGTGTGCACGTGTGTGCATACCTCTGTGGTTGCTTGTGTGTATTTATGTTTGGAAACTGTATGTGCTTGTTTGAGAGAGCTGTACAGGAAGCAGGGGCCAAATCTAAATCATCAAGTAGAGGTAGTGGACAGAAGTCTCTACTATGATGAGTGCTTTGGGAGTAGTGGTGTGTTACAGTGCTAATGCATTAGCAATCATCAACAAATAGCACGTTTAAAACTTTTGGGGGTTTGGTAATAATAATGTTTGGTGACAAGTAAAGCAAACAAAGGATAAGTCATCATCAAGACAGTTTGAGTTTCATACTCTTGTTTTTATCTTTGCTTTAGGGCAAGAGAGAACTGTTTAAGCCCTGGGGCTATGATTTAATTAGGGGTGTTTTCCGCCACACTGATCCTCAACAAGGGAACCCCACAGGGGTGCGTGCTTAGCCCCCTCCTGTTCACCCATGACTGCGTGGCAACGCAGGTCTCCAACTCAATCGCCAAGTTTTCTGACGACATAACAGTGGTAGGCCTGATTGTCAACAATGACGAGACCGCCTACAGGGAGGAGGTTGAGGGCCCTGGTGGAGTGGTGCCAGGAAATTAACCATTGCCTTGTTTTGTATCACATTCCAATGATAAAACTGGGGGGGACAAGAGGACAAGTACATTAGAGTGTCTAGTTTGAGAAACAGACGCCTCACAAGTCCTCAACTGGCAGCTTCATTAAATAGTACCCGCAAAACACCAGTCTCAACGATACTCAACTAGTCTAAAGAAGGCCAGTTTTATTGCTTCTTTAATCAGGACAACAGTTTTCAGCTGTGCTAACATAATTGCAAAAGGGTTTTCTAATGATCAATTAGCCTTTTAAAATGATAGACTTGGATTAGCTAACACAACATGCCATTGGAACACAGGGGTGATGGTTGCTGATAATGAGCCTCTGTATGCCTATGTAGATATTCCATTAAACATCAGCCGTTTCCAGCTACAATAGTCATTTACAACATAACACTATGTTTCTGATAGATTTTAATTCATTTTAATGGACAAAAAAAAGAGCATTTCTAAGTGACCCCAAACTTTTGAACGGTAGACATTGCTCGTTCTGTAATTTCTTAATTTCTTTCTTTTTAGATTTTTAGACTATGTGTGTATTGTCTTGTATTGCTAGGTAATACTACACTGTTTTAGAGTATGGCCCAATGACGTGTCAGCATATTCCTTGTTGTTTTGATCTAGACTGACTCTGGTTGATTTTAGTTGATTTTAGTTTTAGGATTATGTTGGAGATTAAAGACCCTGTCCTCGAGATCTCCAGAACAAGTCCTCCTGAGACAATTTGTTTGTCCTGGGAAATCTTCGATTGGCATTGAACCAACTGAACCAGCCTGCTCTGAATTGTACTCTTTTACTGCCCCCAAGTGGTTGTAAAAGGGTACAACTTTGTTTGGAAAGTTAGAAAACGTCATATGTAAACTAGCTGCTACCAGCAGTGAACAGGCACTACCGTTACAACAAGTAGCTTTATCTCTATCCGCTGGACGCAATGCTTCACTGCATTGCCAGCAAATGGAAGGGAGGGGCCCATTGACTCTATGTATGGTATAGGGAGGAACCCAGGACATTCTTTTTTTGTACCAAACCCTCTTGAAAATTGGGAACATATAGTTCTATTTGCTGTAGCATTCCTCGTCTGAATTAGCCTGTTTACACATTCCCTTGTTGTAGTCATGGAGCTGTCAATCTCTCAACTCATCATTTAAATGACACTTAAGAGGAGATTTAGATTGATGTGCTTTCACAGTAGGCTACATTGTCTTGACGCTTGTAAAAATAAAATGGGGCCCAACCGCTCTCTGTGCCATGGTCACATTTGGACCAAGGTTACATCTTGCCAGGGGGCATCTGCAGCAAAACCCCATGGTAATCATAGATTTTCTTCTCTATGGGAGTGATAGCGTGTTGCGTGCCGTGTCAATTTGCTCTGTTCAGACTGTATTTGAATACTGTATTCTACATATTTAAACCAGGCTTACCGGGCTGTCAGAAACAAATTGACACATTAAAAACAACCTTTTGTTTTTAATGAAATGTATACTAGTGTCAACTCTTAGAAACCAAATGCTATCTGTGACTTAAAAGGCTTCTTTGGCGGTCCACATAGGATAATCCTTTGAGGAACCCTCATTGGTTCCAGGTAGAACCCTTTTGGTTCCAAATAGAACCGTTTTGGGTTCCATGTAGAACCCTTTCCACAGAGGGTACTACATGAAACCCAAAATGATTCTACCTGGAACCAAAAAAGGTTTTCCTATGGGGACAGCCAAAGAGCCCTTTTGTCACCCTTTTTTTCTAAGAGTGCAGAATCATGTAAGCCTGAGGCTTTTTGTCATTCTCGTTTGACAGCAGTCAATGACCTAAGCGTACTGTACGTACCTTATGGTACTTTGCATTGTGTGATCTCTATGCTCAAGTGAAGTCACATTCCATAACATGTTAGAACAGAACAAACGCGAAACTGTTTGCCTGAAACCAGGGATAACTCCTCACGGCATGGCTACACCCATTCAGTCTGTACTCCTCTGTTTCGATAGGGGATGTTTTTGATGTAGTGTGTGGAGCAGGGGAAGAGGCTGCTATCTCCATGCCTGTGTTACCCCCCCCCCCCCCCCCCCCAGTCAAAAAAATACCCCAGGCTCACTTTTCCAATTCCTGTTTTCTGTCGCTGCAATCTTTTTTTTCCATTGCCTTGTTCAGTCCCCTCTGGTGGATCTGTCAATAAGCCAGTCATGACAATGACACGTAGAATTTTTCATTACCTTGCCCCAGGGCACTATATAGTTCACTACCCATGCCTCTTTTCCACTCTTGTTCACACCCTCTCTCTCTCTCTCTCTCTCTCTCGGATTCTCTCTATTTGTTCCTGTCCTGTTCAGACGAAGCCTGCTGTGTTCCCTAGCTGTCTGTACTGCTGTTTAGCGAGAAGTAGAGCTGTGTAGGATTGAGCAGGACAACGTGTGACCACGTAGAACAGTCTAGGGCTGTGTGTAGGGCTGTATCAGCAGGGCACAAGGGCTGTGTTGGGCTGGCAGAGGTAGGGCTCTCCCATGGCCTACCCTCAGTGCCCAGCCCCTGGGTCCTACACCATGGTCATCATCCCTCTCCGGAGCAGCCTCTACAGTCTTGACGCCCTACGCTTCTACCTATGGGTGAGACCTGTGTGTGTGTGTGTGTGTGTGTGTGTGTGTGTGTGTGTGTGTGTGTGTGTGTGTGTGTGTGCCTGAGTGCGTGTTGATACGTATCAGGGGCTTCAGTTTGACAGATTCATAGGTAAAATATGCTGGCGTGAGTGCACACCGTGTCTCTGTCTGACTGACTGACTTATTGCACCGTACAGTATGTTCTGCATATTACCAAAGTGAGCGTATCAAGACAGGAAGGCCGGCGTGTGCATTTCACATGGTCTTATTTCACATAGGATTATGTAGAGAACTGTAGCTGCGATTATAGATAGCCAGTGTCTGTTCGACATGAAATGAGAGAGGGAGTTACAATGAGGCAATCAATTCCAAGCGTCATAGACACAAGCTATTGTATTGAGTTTGTATTGAGTAACACCAGCCAATAGTATCAAATCAAATCAAATGTATTTATATAGCCCTTCTTACATCAGCTGATATCTCAAAGTGCTGTACAGAAACCCAGCCTAAAACCCCAAACAGCAAGCAATGCAGGTGTAGAAGCACGGTGGCTAGGAAAAACTCCCTAGAAAGTCCATAACCTAGGAAGAAACCTAGAGAGGAACCAGGCTATGTCGGGTGGCCAGTCCTCTTCTGGCTGTGCCGGGTGGAGATTATAACAGAACATGGCCAAGATGTTCAAATGTTCATAAATGACCAGCATGGTCAAATAATAATAATCACAGGCAGAACAGTTGAAACTGGAGCAGCAGCATGGCCAGGTGGACTGGGGACAGCAAGGAGTCATCATGTCAGGTAGTCCTGAGGCATGGTCCTAGGGCTCAGGTCCTCCAAGAGAGAGAAATAAAGAGAGAAAGAGAGAATTAGAGAGAGCATACTTAAATTCACACAGGACACAGGATAGGACAGGAGTACTCCAGATATAACAAACTGACCCTAGCCCCCTGACACATAAACTACTGCAGCATAAATACTAGTACACCCCAGGTTCTATCTGGAGCTTCATTACACACATAAGGCTACACTCTTACATTTTTGTCATTGCTTAAAATGACTCTATTCACTCCTTGTTTCATGAGGTAGTTCTAGTGTCATGGATACAGATCCATGTTTAGTCTTCGAAAGGCAGAGCAGCAGGACTCCATTGCAAACAGCCACCCCAATGACAAATTCCCACATGTTTAGTCCAGCTCCTCACAGCTTCCTGGCAAAAGCCTCAAGATAGTATTACAGTCGCACAGTAGTAGGCGACTCATCAACACTTTATTTCCATATCCAACACAACATACTTGTAGCTCTACCAACTTCCCTTTCCAACACAAATCTCCTATATGGAAAATAAAGCTAATTGAATTTGAATGTTGCCTAAATCTCACTTCTTGTTGTCTCAGATTAAGAGGCTAAAGAGCTTGGAGAGGGAGCAGGACTCTCTGTGGACCGGGCTGCAGGTTCTGGAGCGAGCCCGACTATGGTACCGTCATAGACTGGAGAACAACAGATCCAGGCAGGCTAACGTGGGCACCGGGGCTGGAGCTAGGGCAGAGGTGTGGGGAGGAGAGGTGAGTTACTACAGTGAGATTGTTTTACACAGATAGACAGAGATACAGAACTTCGCAAATTGTTCTCCATATTGGCACCAAACAATAAAACGAGCAGTCTAACTAACATTTTAAATGGGAATTTTATGCCTTGGAAACTCAAGCTGAGCTTGCATATTCTGTATATACAGTTTAAGTTTGAAGTTTACACACACTTAGGTTGGAGTCATTAAAACTTGTTTATCAACCACTCCACAAATTTCTTCTTAAATCAAATCAAATGTATTTATAAAGCCCTTCTTACATCAGCTGATATCTCAAAGTGCTGTACAGAAACCCAGCCTAAAACCCCAAACAGCAAGCAATGCAGGTGTAGAAGCACGGTGGCAAGGAAAAACTCCCTAGAAAGGCCAATATCTAGGAAGAAACCTAGAGACGAACCAGGCTATGAGGGGTGGCCAGTCCTCTCCTGGCTATGCCGGGTGGAGATTATAACAGAACATGGCCAAGATGTTCAAATGTTCATAGATGACCAGCAGGGTCAAATAATAATAATAATCACAGTGGTTGTAGAGGGTGCAACAGGTCAGCAACTCAGGAGTAAATGTCAGTTGGCTTTTCATAGCCGATCATTCAGAGTATCTCTACCGCTCCTGCTGTCCCTAGAGAGTTGAAAACAGCAGTTCTGGGACAGGTAGCACATCCGGTGAACAGGTCAGTGTTCCATAGACGCAGGCAGAACAGTTGAAACTGGAGCAGCAGCACGACCTGGTGGACTGGGGACAGCAAGGAGTCATCAGGCCAGGTAGTCCTGAGGCATGGTCCTCGGGCCCAGGTCCTCCGAGAGAGAGAAAGAGAGAATTACAGTGTCCTTAAATTCACACAGGACACCGGATAAGACAGGAGAAATACTCCAGATATAACAGACTGACCCTAGCCCACCCAACACATAAACTACTGCAGCATAAATACTGGAGGCTGAGACAGGAGGGGTCGGGAGAGACTGTGGCCCAGTCCGACGATACCCCCGGAAAGGGCCAAACAGGCAGGATATAACCCCACCCACTTTGCCAAAGAACAGCCCCCACACCACTAGAGGGATATCTTCAACCACCAATTTATCATCCTGAGACAAGGCCGAGTATAGCCCACAAAGATTTCTGCCACGGCACAACCCAAGGGGGGACGCCAACCCAGACAGGAAGATCACGTCAGTGACTCAACCCACTCAAGTGACGCACCCCTCCTAGGGACGGCATGGAAGAGCACCAGTAAGCCAGTGACTCAGCCCCTGTAATAGGGTTAGAGGCAGAGAATCTCAGTGGAGAGAGGGGAACCGGCCAGGCAGAGACAGCAAGGGCGGTTTGTTGCTCCAGTGCCTTTCTGTTCACCTTCACACTCCTGGGCCAGACTACACTCAATCATAGGACCCACTGAAGAGATGAGTCTTCAATAAAGACTTAAAAGTTGAGACCGAGTGCGTCTCTCACATGGGTAGACAGACCATTCCATAAATATGGAGCTCTATAGGAGAAAGCCCTGCTTCCAGCTGTTTGCTTAGAAATTCTAGGGACAGTTTGGAGGCCTGCGTCTTGTGACCGTAGCGTATGTGTAGGTATGTACGGCAGGACCAAATCGGAACGATAGGAAGGAGCAAGCCCATGTAATGCTTTGTAGGTTAGCAGTAAAACCTTAAAATTAGCCCTTGCCTTAACAGGAAGCCCGTGTAGAGAGGCTAGCACTGGAGTAATATGATCAAATATTTTGGTTCTAGTCAAGATTCTAGCAGCCATGTTTAGCACTAACTGAAGTTTATTTAGTGCTTTATCCGGGTAGCCGGAAAGTAGAGCATTGCAGTAGTCTAACCTAGAAGTGACAAAAGCATGGATACATTTTTCTGCATCATTTTTGGACAGAAAGTTTCTGATTTTTGCAATGTTACGTAGATGGACAAAAGCTGCCCTTGAAACAGTCTTGATATGTTTGTCAAAAGAGAGAGAGATAGTTTTGGCAAGTCAGTTAGGACATCTACTTCATGCATGACAAAAGTAATTTTTCCAACAATTGTTTACAGACAGATTATTTAACTTACAATTCACTGTATCACATTTCCAGTGGGCCAGAAGTTTACATACACTAAGTTGACTGTGCATTTAAACAACGTGGAAAATTTCTGAAAAGTATGTCATGGCTTTTGAAGCTTCTTATAGGCTAATTGACATCATTTGAGTCAATTGGAGGCATACCTGTGGATGTATTTCAAGGCCTACCTTCAAACTCAGTGCATCTTTGCTTGACATCATGGGAAAATCAAAAGAAATCAGCCAAGACCTCAGAAAAAAAATTGTAGACCTCCACAAGTCTGGTTCATCCTTGCAAGCAATTTCCAAACGCCTGAAGGTACCACGTTCATCTGTTCAAACAGTAGTATGCAGTATTAACACCATGGGACCATGCAGCCATCATACCTCTCAGAAGGAGACGCATTCTGTCTCCTAGAGATGAACGTAATTTGGTGCAAAAAGTGCAAATCAATCCCAGAACAACAGCAAAGGACCCTGTGAAGATGCTGGAGGAAACAGGTACAAAAGTATCTATATCCACAGTAAAACGAGTCCTATATCGACATAACCTGAAAGGCCACTCAGCAAGGAAGAAGCCAGTGCTCCAAAACCGCCATTAAAATATCAGACAACAGTTTGCAACTGTACATGGGGGCAAAGATTGTACTTTTTGGAGAAATGTCCTCTGGTCTGATGAAACAAAAACAGAATTATTTGGCCATAATGACCATCGTTATGTTTGGAGGAAAAAGAGGGAGGCTTGCAAGCCGAAGAACACCATCCCAACTGTGAAGCACGGAGGTGGCATCATCATGTTGTGGGTGTGCTTTGCTGCAGGAGGGACTGGTGCACTTCACAAAATAGATGGCTTCATGAGGTAGGAAAATGATTTGGATATATTGAAGCAACATCTCAAGACATCAGTCAGGAAGTTAAAGTTTGGTCGCAAATGGGTCTTCCAAATGGACAATGACCCCAAGCATACTTCCAAAGTTGTGGCAAAATGGCTTAAGGACAACAAAGTCAAGGTATTGGAGTGGCCATCACAAAGCCCTGACCTCAATCCCATAGAAAATGTGTGGGCAGACCTGAAAAAGCATGTGCGAGCAAGGAGGCCTACAAACCTGACTCAGTTACACCAGCTCTGTCAGGAGGAATGGGCCACAATTCACCCAACTTATTGTGGGAAGCTTGTGGAAGCCTACCCAAAACGTTTGACCCAAGTTAAACAATTTAAAGGCAATGCTACCAAATACTAATTGAGTGTATGTAAACTTCTGACCCACAGGGAATGTGATGAAAGAAATAAAAGCTGAATAAAATCATTCTCTCTACTATTATTCTGACATTTCACATTCTTAAAATAAAGTGGCGATCCTAACTGACCTAAGACAGTGAATCTTTACTAGGATTAAATGTCAGGAACTTAAATGTATTTGGCTAAGGTGTACGTAAACGTCCGACTTCAACTGTATATGTCTTTACAAGCTAACAAGTGTCGTTAAACCGTACAGTCGATATTAAACATATCCCTCTGTACAGGGGGTGTCTTCGTGCCTCCTGCGGTCTCAGATCCAGAGGGTGAATGGATCTTTGGGTAGTCTGATGATTGAGCCCAACGTAACCAGCTGTCCCTCCTCTCCGAAGAGGGACGGGGTCGAGGTATCAGACAATGAGCTACGGTGGCAGAACACGGTACTGGTACAGGTGAGAGAGAACCCCTTTAGTATCTTTATCCTTGATCTCCAACCCTGGTCTTGGAGAGCTAACGGGTGTGCTGGCTTGTTTATTTCACAGCCCAGCACTAAAGCATCCTACTTCAGTTCTTTTGATTCATGTGAGTGGGTAGATTAGGTCAATTTTTCCTATGTTTTATTTTGGCAGGAGGTGAGCGAGAAGAATTTTCAAATCTCCCTGTTGGAGCTGGAGAGAGACCGCCTTTTGCAAGAGCTGAGTGTGCATCTAGGTGTGGAAGTGTAGTGGGCATAACTGAGTTATTTGAGTTTGTACATTGCTATTAAGCCCATTTCACTTTTATCCCACATGAGCGCACACACGTGACTGAACACCACTTCATAACTCTTCAACTAAAGTTATTCCAATCTATGTACGGATTTCATTGTCTCTCATCACTGTAAATATGCATGTAAAATAATAATTCAATATACTGAATGTACAAAGACTGAGTGTGTTATTGTCTTGTTTTCTTCAGTCCTGTTGGCTGAATAACCAAACTGACATGTAGGATCATCACCTCAGGCTCGTCCTCAAATTCCAAACCTGTATGCAAATGCCAAGTGGTCTTAGGCTAATTATGTTTGTCTGTCATGTACCGCCTGTGAAACACAGAGCAACACCAAACATCCCCAGAAGGCCCTAAGACCCTCAGCTATGGTGAAATGTGAAGGTGAATTCATATGTTGCAGTTCAAAATCTATAGTCAGAACATAAGCAGAGACAAACTATAATATTTAGATGATTGTCAAGTTATATATATATTTTAAGAGATTGAAAAGGTGTCACCAAGTACACTGCAATCTGATACACCAACTCCTTGTGCAGTAGATTTGTCTCCGGGCAGTAGCTAGTACCCTGCCAGCACCCTGTACCCTCTCTGTCAACGTTCATCATAGTTCACATTTCCGCCCCAAGCCTGTGAGGTTTCTGTCGATACACGTTACCGCTCCTCCGCTGGTGGTCCCGCACTGATGTTACCTCAGCTGATAAGACTTATCTATCCTCTCTATCACTGACACATGGCTGGCTCGCACACACACACACACACCTCGCGAGGATAAACACACTAAGGCAGCCATGCCCTGCACTCAATCTATTTGCACAAACACTATCAGACTAAATATCATTCCCCTGTTCCATTCAGTATAGTGTGGCTGTATGCTGGCGTTTATGGGCTATCATGAACAGGAGCTTTGGGAATGTTACTTTGCAATTACTAGTGCAGTCTACCACATGGCAGCAGGCCTATTTATCTAACGTTCTATTTCTTCCTTATGTTTTCTTCCTTCTCCTGTTTTCATTGTTCTCGCCATCTTCTCGTGGACCATTGTTGTTGTGGGGGATTTTCATCAGAGAGAATGGCGGTATCATTGTCCCCCAGAGAGTGTTTATCCTGTACCTATACTGGCCCAGTGTCTCTGCTCACTTGTTTGGCCCAGAGAAGTGATGTTGCCGCTGTTTGTCTGTGTTTGGAATTATACATATCCCACCAAGGACTTATAGTAATCCCAAACAGAGAGCGAGAGAGGCAGGGCACTGGGATGGACATACCCAAGCACTGCACGTTTAGCGGGGCACATATCACGTGCTATCGTTGGCCAACGCTTTCAGATTATGACGACTGCCTGAAACTCGCATTTGAAAAGCAGCTATTGGACTGAGAGAGGAGGCTTTGCTCAGTCAGCTAGGCCAAGGAAAGTTGAATGCTACTGAATTGTCACATCAACACATCAAATACAGTATGTTGCACACACTGTATTTGTAAAGTGCACATTTCTTTGGCCCGAACAATAATGATAAAATTGCATTCGTAAACGCAATCACGTACAGACCCTTTGTAACAAGACAAAAAGAAAACATCCATTACGGAAGATGCTTTCAAATAAGTAGGCCCCTGTTCCCTCTCTACAGACCGCCACTGAACCATCAAGAACAGGGTGCCAGCACTCAGCTAATTATTGGTTCTAATTCACACTGCAGAGCCAAACAACCTTTTATTGAGGATGTCATGCTTCTATGACACTTGACAATCTTTCTTCCTTGCCAGCATGGTTTATTGACTTTCAACTCTGCTGGTCTCCCACTCAACCTATCCTGTACCCTACTTGTTGTGATGTTTTCTTTTTCTTTTTTTCTGTGTTTTTCCTAGAGCTGTAATGATTTGTGTCTATGGTTTTTCCTATGAAGGAGAATTAGGATATACGTGCACCCACTCCCCTGCAGGTCTGTAGTGGTGTGAAATGTAAACAGATACATAGTTTGGTGGCTTCCTCTCGGGTGCTGCGGGTTTTTAATGCATTCCACAGACTATTAGGATGGAGAACTTCCTGCACAACCTCAGATGGCACCCTCAGATGGTTACTAGCTTTGAAGTACTCAGGAAGTCTAATAGACTTCACTGGGGGTCTAAATTAATCTATAACATCTCCAAGATGTTTTTATCTCCAAGATGTATTACAGTAAAACAGTAGTGTTGTGTTTGCATCAACAAAGTCCTGTGTATTTTATTTTCATGGCTGCCTGGCAATATCAGATAATGGATGTGTTTGTTTATGACAACTCGATAATGGTGTCCATTTTATTAACAAAGGGATACTGAAAATACTGTACATCCTCTTTTAATACTTGTTGTAATACAGTGTCCCAAAAGGGCACCATACAAAGAAAATAAGTGTCACTTTTCATCACTGCCAAAGATTATGCTAAAATGTATTAAAAAGTGTCCAAAGTTTCAATCATCCACACATAATAAAGTGTGATAGATGTTAACCTATTAGTCAGAGTGTAGAGTGTAAACAGTCATGAGACACACACTTCTGATGGATGCACCACTCCAGGCTCTCCTGTCATCAAGGCATTGATGTTCGGGCCTACACTCCCCTGAACTGAGTTCAAATGCTGAAAGGATGGATGACTCAAATCCACTTGCTTTCAGTCCATCACATCAGTGTCAAATAGCTAAGGATGAAATATGATTAATTCGCTCTAAAAAAAAAGTTTGGGGATTTTTTCCCCCCCAATCATTTTACTGGCACACTGAGTCACTGACACAACTGAAAATGTCATAAGGAATGTAGACCTACACAATTATATCTCTAGTGGCCTGTTTTCGAGTGTGATGCGATGACACTGTACATGAACAAGGAAGTGCAAAGCACGTACTGTACCTATGCAAAATATATTTGGGTTAAGGTCATTCTAAGCCTCACACTGGTTTACAAAGGCAAACCAAAATACCCTAATGCCTGGGGCTCCATGAGAGAAACATTGTGCAACTTTTAACCTGATTTAGCATCTGATAGCAGGCTTTACAGAGTCCAAAGGTGTCCATTGTCAAAATGCACTGTCTTGTTGCTTTTTGTCAAAATCAAGTAATCAAAATGTTCATTGAAATGAGTGATAGAGTACACAGTTCATTCATATATAACTTTCATGTCATTTCTTTTTTTTTAACCAAACTTCAACAAGGGTAGCATAACGTGATAGGAAAGTTAAAGTTTATTCGTTTTACACAGTTCTAGAAACTCAACTCTCCACTGTCGCTGTTCTTTGACTCGCCGTCGCTGTAGCATTCTGTCATCTTTGGCACGGGCGCACGGCTGCGCATTTCTCCAGCTGACATTTCAACTATCCCACCACCACGGGACACGTTGACATCTAACATACTCTGCAAGTGTTTTATGTAGTATATTGCAGCACGCAGTGTCTCCACTTTGCTGAGTCTTTTGTCCTCGAACTCTTGGGGAAGATGCTCCCGGAGCCGTGCGTAACCCTCGTTTACACAGCGCACCCGCTGCCGTTCCCTTTGGTTCCTTTTTCGAATGAACGCTGGTTCGAATGAATAGTCATATACACCGATGTGCCTGTGGAATGGGAAATATGAGAGACTCCCTGCGAATCTCTGACCGTACACAGGATCCAGGTAGGTTGTTGTGTTCAGGGGAAAGGGAAGTCCAAGCGTGTCCTTGTAATGCGCTATCTGGTGATTCATGGAGAGGCCGAGCGCTATGGGTTGGACATATGGGATGCGCTCATATAATCCCTTCTTCTGTTCCGACATCTTTCTGCAAAGAAAAAAATAATTTAGGGTTGAATTATACTAATGATATAGGCTATTCATTATAACACAATACTATTAGATTAGCCTGTAATCATGAAAAGTATGAAGCTCATCAAACCCATGGTTGTATTGGAAATTATAGGCTATTTCTAACTTTCATGCGTCTTAATTTTCCCAACACCCAAAAGCCTTCGAAATTACAGTGTAAAATCCATGGCACAGACTAGAACATTTCCATTAATTCCACAATTGAATTAATGACCTGAGCTTACCTTCTCACAGAGTCTTCATAATCATCTCTCATCGTGCGTTATCGCCTTTCCCCGTTTATGTTTGTCTATTGAAGTATGCAGCTGAAATTGTAACCTGTTAGAAAGCAAGTTGTCATATCCCCATTCCCTCTGTCTGTGACAATCTCTAGTTTTTGTTGGTTATCATGCCAGGTGGGTGTGATCCTATTCTGGGCGGGGAGAAAGGGATAGCAACACATTCTCTCAAAACAAAACTACAGTATGCTATGTATATGAGTAGACATGTATTACTGAACAAAATTGAATAATTGGGGATATACTTTTGACAGCAACATGATAGGGATAGTGGGGACAACGGGAGATAGAACTGTCAAACAAAAGCCATGTCTAATTTGCATATTGAATAAGCATCTAAGTCAATTCGCTTAAGTTACGTTTACACAGTTGTTGAACTGTGTAGCCTAAAAAAAACTTTTTGTTAGGGTCGGTGATAAAATAAAATAAAACAGAGAGGCTTTGGCAAATGACCTCAGATCAGATGTTTGTCCTGCAGCGCTGCATCTTGCTTGCGCATGCTCAGTGTGTCACGCTGTCATGGACCCGGAGAGGAAGCCTTTTGGTATGTTAGCTTTTGTTTTCTTAAAATGTTCACTTACTGTATGCTAAAAAAATATATATCTATTGCATGAATATATAACATCACAGCATTGTCTTTGAATCGTCAACTTGAGCTATACGCTCAAAAAGGGATCGTAAGGTTTGTTAGATCAAATTGTTAGTTTTTCTTGATTCTCGTCAACTAGCTAACGTTACTGTTAGCTAGCTATGCTTAGCAAGCTAGATAGATAAATAGCCAGCTAACTACAATGCCAATTGTATTCATGTGGCTAAAAGGTGCAATATGCAGAAATCGTTTCTCATTTTCCTAATAGTTTGCCTAATTTAAGTTTGTGTCTAAACAATGGATAGTGTAGATAATACTTTTTTTCATTAAACCAATAATTATTTTGTATTGAAGCTGGTGTACAAAACCGAAAGTAAAAAAAACTTCTTACACTTGCTTTCAACGAGAAAGACTGATCTATAAGTCACATTTCTATGTGAATTTGGTCAGGTCACCCACAAGTTAGCTTACATATAGCATACTTTGTTGATAGGGCCTCAGGTCAGTGGCTCTGATTTGGACTGTAACATGTTCTATGAAAGAGATATCTTGCTGTTAGATAGCTAACTCATGCATTGTGTCATATTTTGCAACATATTTTGGTGAATGTGACATGAAGCAAATTGATTATTGATCTCTATCTTCTCCAGCTCGGCAGAATGCACACATTTCACACTATCTTGGATGAGCACACACTACCGAAGTCAGGTATCCAAACACTGTGAAAGACTTTCCACACACATTTTATGTTTTTTTTGGTTTGTTGTCAGCCTCAAATGGGATATTACACAGCTTTTTCTAACACCTTTGACTTTTGTTGATTCCTCTCCAGAATGAATGACATGAACCTCAGCCCTGTTGGGATGGACCAGTTAAGTGTGCCCTCTGTGAGTGCCAGTCATCTGTGTCTACCCACCTCCCCAACACACAACCCCATCACTACAACAGGTAAAACACATTCACTTATCTGGTGAAACTGTATTTTCTTAATTTGTTTACATATTTATTGCAAATATAGTTGTTGATACAATGATCAATACATACATTTTCTTCAGGCATGTCTGTGGCTATACCCAGCCTGGGGCCCTCTCTTGGGTCTCTGCCTTCTGCTCTGTCACTCATGCTGCCAATGGGTCCTCTTGGTGACAGAGGGGTCATGTGTGGCCTTCCAGAGAGGAACTACTCATTACCTCCTCCCCCCTACCCACACTTGGAGAGTAGCTACTTCAGACACATACTGCCAGGTAGGACGAAGCACTTCTCTTCACCACAGTATGTAATCTCCATTGTATCTCTCATGGATATCTTAAGGATTAATGATATTACACCATGACACCTTAGCTGATCTATTTGTACGTGGATTGGACATGATTTCTCTTTCTCTCTATCAAGGTATCCTGTCTTACCTGGCAGACCGGCCTCCCCCTCAGTACATTCAGCCCAGCAGTCTAAACATGGATGGGACTCTCTCTGTGTCCAGCCAGAACCCCTCAGGGATGGACCCTTACAATGGCCCTGGAGGGCCTCTGGAACAAGGCCTGGTGTCCCTGGACTCCCGTCAGGTTGGTGGCCAAGGAGACCTCCACCAGGGTGGGGGCCACGAGGTGCAGCTGGACTCCACAGGGCTGAACATGGAGTCCCGGGTCAGCAGCCCCATGTCCCCAGACAGGATGGGAGAGGACCTGGCCAACATGGAGGGGGTGGTGGGGGCTGAGAACCAGCAGCAGCTGGGAGGGAGAGGCCAGAACCATGAGGGCCTGGGAAGAGTTGAGTCCTCTGGGGGCGTGATGCCCATGCACGGGCCTGGCCTGGAGCTTCCTGTGGGGATGGAGCCAGAGCACCTAGGGGGCCGGGTGGGGAACTCAGGGGGAGGCGGTCTGGGGGAGTCTTTACACAGCTCAGGGGAGCTGAACTCTGGGGTGGTGAGTGTGGTTCTCAACCAGTCCCAGCTGGAGCCTGTGTCACTCCATGGTCATTCGGGCATGGGCCTAGAGTCGGTGAACGTGTCCCCCATCACGGCAGAGGTGTCCCTGGGGCCAGAGAACAGCCTGTTGCTGGTCAACTCCACCCTGCAGCTGGAGGACTCCACCTCCAACAAGGAGAACATGGTCACTGCCTTCACCATCTGTGAGTAAGAGGGAAGGATGGCGGACATTTTGCTTTTGTGTTTACTTGTGCTGAGTTATTGCTGGGCCCGGTGGCTCATTTTGGTCTGTAAGGGAAATTTGAGCTTAGTAATGTATGAAGCTACACTAGCTTACTGTTGTTCTGCTCTCTTGATCCATTGGAAGCCTTTGAACTTCTGATCTGTATATCTTTGTCCTAACTTGTTGTTATACTGTGTTGGAGAACAGGGTGTACGCTGTGTGAGCGGTCGTATCCCTCCGACTGCCCAGAGCACGGCCCAGTCACCTTTATCCCAGACACGCCCATCCAGAGCAGAGCCCGTCTGTCTCTGCCTCGCCCGCTCTGCCTCCGCATCTCTGTAGCTGATCAGCCTTTAGGTATGGAAACCGCCGTGGAGATGCAAGCCTCAATTAATCGGGGCATGGATTCTTACAAGGTGTCAAGTGTTCCTCAGGAATGCTGGCCTGTGTGGACTCCAATGCTTCCCACAGTTTTTTCAAGTTGGCTGGATGTCCTTTGGGTGGTGGACCATTCTTCATACACACCTTAAAACTGTTGAGTGTGAAAACCCCAGTAGCGTTGCAGTTATAGACACAAACTGGTGTGCCTGGCACCTACTACCATACCCCGTTCAAAGGCACAAATATTTTATCTTGCCCATTTACCCTCTGAATGGCGCACACACACACACAATCCATGTCTCAAGGCTTAACAATCATTCTTTAACCTGTCTCCTCCAATTCATCTACACTAGTTGAAGGGGATTTAACAAGCGGCATCAATAAGGGATCATAGCTTTCACCTGGTCAGTCTGTCATGGAAAGAGCAGGTGTTCAAAATGTTTTGTACACTCCGTGTGTATTGATCTGGGCATTTCCATGTAAAAGGAGCCATGAGCACCAACATGTGAAGTTCATAGGAGCATTTAAAATTGGGTGTCAAATGAAAGCCAAGAGTCCATATTTTTGTTTTTTACATTAAGACATATATACATTTTTCAACTATGTTCCTTCCTAAAAAAAAATGAATAAGCAAAGGTTTTGATTTCTGGTTAAACAGATGGAAAATGGCTCTTAGAAACCCTCTACCAGGAAAAAGTCTTAAAAGGTATTATAAATAGATAAAAAGACAATAATATTGAAGACCCCTGTCAACTAATATCAAAACTTATATTTTGTTTTGGGGACATTTTCCTGCCTTCTGTAAGTTTTAAACATTTTGTGCCTTGAAATTACGTTACCAAAAACGCACATATTTTACGATATTATCTAATTTCTCTCCCTAATGAGGAGAGAAGATAATGAAAGTTCACAGAAGTAACAAGTAAAGGTCGACCTATCAATTAGTGTTTTTACTGATATTTTGTTTAGGAATTATTAAGTCATTTTAAATTCAAAGTTACCAAATCGGTCATTTCCGCAATTGAATTGGCTACAATGGGAAATCACAGTAGTCGCAAACCACAGTTGGGTTCACGAGATTGGACAGTACAGCACAGGAAAGAAAAGTATAGCTTAGTACAGTAGACTACAGTACAGAAAAGTATAGTACAGTAGTGTCAAGTACAGTGAACAGTAGAGCAACACGAGTTGAGTACACTAATGTACTGAACTGTACTGTTCTGAACTATACTTTGCTGTACTGAACTCCACTATACTGAACTATACATTACTGTACTCTACTGTTCTGTACTGTACTCTACTGTGTTTGCCGTACATTTTAAGTGAAACATCTGAGTCTCAGCGCAATTCCGTTACTGTGGAATTGCCCATCTATGAGATCTGCCCACTGAAAACAACCTATAGCTTGTTTGCACCTCATCAAAATCTCTATATGTGTGTGTGTGTCTCTCTTAGGAGTGTTTGCCCGGGACATCATACCTCCTAGGACCTGCTTTGGGCCCATGGTGGGTCAGCACTGTAGCAACGTAGACCTGCAAGACTGGCCAGACAAGGACACCCCTCAGATATGGAAGGTCAGCGGCTTATACTATACACATCTCTTCATTTAGTTTTCAGATGACCTTATGATAGCATTTCATGGACTCACATGCAATTCTATGTCAATTATGTGGATGAAGGAAGGCACCATTCTGACCAGTAGATGGTGGTGTTGTTTCAGATGTTCCACAACAACGTGCTGGAGTTCTGTATTGTGACCACAGATGAGAATGAATGCAACTGGATGATGTTTGTCCGCAAGGCACGGTAATTATCACTTAGTGAAGCCACCTCATGCATTTTGCTCAATGTTATCTTTGATCCAAAATGACTTCCATTCAGATCTGTGGTGTCTCTGTGAGCAGGACCAGAGAGGAGCAGAACCTGGTGGCCTACCCTGACAACGGGAAGCTGTTCTTCTGCACGTCCGCTGAGATCCTCCCAGACCAGGAGCTGCTCTTCTACTACACCAGGGACTACTGCAGGCAGATGGGGGTCCCTCAGGTCCCAGAGGGCCAGATGTGCCAGTGCGGCAAAGAATGCCAGTCCTTCGCGGAGCTCAAGTCCCACTTGAGCAGCCACAACAACCAGGACCACCCCCATTCCCACAGCCCCAGCCAGGACCACCACCAGGAACACCACCAGGAGGGCAAGCTGCCCAGTGGTACATCCAGCTCCTCCTCATCCCCCTGGGCCTGCCACTCCCACTCTAATAACACAAATAACTCTGGCTCCAACCCACACTCACACAGACACTCGCTTGAGAGGAAGTACAAGTGCAGTATGTGCTCGCGGGCGTTCACCACGTCCACTAAGCTCAACGTGCACTTCATGGGACACGTGGGGATGAAGCCGCACAAGTGTGAATACTGCAGCAAGGCCTTCAGTGATCCGAGCAACCTAAGGATGCACCTCAAGATACACACAGGTAGGAGATGGGTGGCGTGGCCTGCAGCTAGGGGATGGGTGGCGTGGCCTGCAGCTAGGGGATGGGTGGCGTGGCCTACACTCACACGTGCACACGTATACACATTGACATGGGACCTTTCAACATAGCAGCTTAGCATTATCTGTGTCAGTCTCAGGGGTGTTTTTAGATTATTCAAGATATTATTAGTTGCTTTAAAGACATGGGGGTTCTACTGTATACAATACCAGTCAAAAGTTGTCTTTATTTTACATTGTAGAATAATAGTGAAGACATCAAAACCATGAAATAAAGCATATGGAATAATGTAGTAACCAACGAAGTGTTCACCCTTTGCCTTGATGACAGCTTTGCACACTCTTGGCATTCTCTCAACTAGCTTCAACTGGAATGCTTTTACAACAGTCTTGAAGGGGTCTTGAAGGGGTTCCCACATGCTTGTTAGCTGCTTTTCCTTCACTCTGCGGGCCAAGTCATCCCAAACCATCTCAATTGGGTTGAGGTCGGGTAACAAGGTGCACCTGTTAATTGAAGTGCATTCCAGATAACTACCCTATGAAGCTGGTTGAGAGAATGCCAAGAGTGTGCAAAGCTGTCATCAAGGCAAAGGTTGGCTACTTTGAAGAATCTCAAATATAAAATATATTTTGATTTATTTAACACTTTTTTTGGTTACTACATGATTCCATATGTGTTATTTCATAGTTTTGATGTCTTCACTATTATTCTACAATGTAGAAAATAGTAAGAAAAAAACCTGGAATGAGTAGGTGTGTCCAAACTTTTGACTGGTACTGTATAAGGTGATTGATTATATGGTCTACGTATGCTTCTCATATAGGTTTTACTCACTCGAACGTCATGTGCTCCCACAGGTCAGAAGAACTACAGGTGTAATGTGTGTGAGAAGTCGTTCACTCAGAAGGCCCACATGGCGTCTCATATGGTGATTCACACGGGGGCCAAGAACTTCAAGTGTGACCTGTGTGACAGGATGTTCATCAGGAAGCAGGACCTCAAGCAGCACATGTTCACACATACACAGTAAGTCAACTAAAACAAGCTATTGACATGAGTAGTATGGGAAAAAGTCTCTGCTCTAGTTAATAGCCTGTAACTAGGGCCCAAAGTTTCTACTCAGGTCACATGGCCAGGGAAAACTCCTGGACACCAGATGTAAACATACTTTATAAAATATCTGGATTTCCATCTGTCTATTTTCCTCTGTTCTTATTGGCATTTCCCCTTCTATCCCTCTGCACTCTTTTCTCCACCCCTCTCCTGTCATCATTCCCAACGCACAGAGAGCGACAGATCCACTGCCCCAAGTGTGACAAACATTTCTTGAGGACCAACCACTTGAAGAAGCACATGAACTCCCATGAGGGTCGCCGGGACTACATCTGTGAGAAGTGTGAGAAGGGCTTCCTCACCAAATACCACCTCACCAGACACCTCAAGATCTGCAAAGGCCCCAAGACTGACCGAGGGGCCCAGGAGGAGGAGGAGGAGGAGGAGGAGGAGGATGAGGAGGAGGATGAAGATGATGATGATGATGAAGAGGAAGTAGAGAGACTGATAGATCCAGATAGCAGAGAGGACTGTGGGTTAGAGGGATACGATTCTGAGAAAGCATTGTCGCCACACAATTGACTGTGACTTCATTGTGCCAATACTAGATATGTTTATTTATATTTACTTCGTTTGAACTGTTAGTTTGTTTTGCCAATATCTCATTTGTTGTCAAGTTAAGGTTTCTTTTATTTTCAAATATCAGTTTAACATTGGGAACAATCAAACAAGGATAACCCAGATTGTGATTTAGAGGTACTGTATATGCATAGACTTCATGTTTTATTTCTTACATTTTCCTTGCCAGACAATGATGATGATATGCTGCTCTATCATCGCTCCATACATTAGTCTGAACTGCCATCCTATAAGTCGTTTGTGTCGATGTCGAAATTATGTGATTCACGTAGGCTGGCTTTGGCCCAACCCATCGGTTTCTGGGACCAATCAGAATGTGTTTGGGTTCTCAAAGAGTCGGGGAGGAAAGCAAATCCAGACTCATCATGGAGAAGTAATGTTAGTGGGCTTGCTGTTTGGCCGGAGCGATGTGGCTGAGTAGCCAGGCAATAATTTTCCTAGAAAAAGTTATAATTATGTTTTAACTCAAAAGACATGGCCTTTTAACACACAATAATATATATATTTTTAACAGTGGTCATCTCTTTATGGAATAGATGCTGAGTTTGAGTCTGTCTCTGGATGCTGGTTCTGCTGCTGGTTGAATGTTGAAGAAGTATACCATGTGATGTGTCTGCCACAATTTATTTTTGTATGTATGTATGCAAATATATGAATAATGTAAAACGTCAATTCCTTATTGATTGTGATAATGTAACAAAATATTACATTCCACATCTCATCTGTAATAAGGTATTAGCCAATTCACAACACAGCAGCACGTTTTGAAAAGGGGCGGGTGTACGAAACGGAAGTAGTTAGACAGCTCTTGGACATTACATTTCCGGTTGAAATGCAAAGTTTGCAGCGCCGTTGGAACTAACGGGGTATGTATAAAATATACTTACATTTAGCTGTATTTACTATATTAAATTAAACGTATCGTATTGGTGGTATGACTGACTAAGTAAAAACAAGTTAAACGAGTTGGTAAGACAAAAATACTTTGCCAGCGATTTAGTGTTTATATTAGCTAACCAACTGTTGACGTTAGCATGCTATGCTAGCCAGCCAACTGATTGCCAGAACATACATTTATTTATTTCACCTTTATTTAACCAGGTAGGCAAGTTGTGAACAAGTTCTCATTTACAATTGCGACCCGGCCAAGATAAAAGCAAAGCCGTTTGATACAACAACACAGAGTTGCACATGGAGTAAAACAAACATACAGTCAATAATACAGTAGACAAATAAGTCTATACATTACGCTTATTTACACTGAGCTGCATTGGGGTCGGGAAAGCAATCATGGTTACATTAAGACACAGTGAAGCTGCATGGGATATGGGTCGGATAACGTACCTCGATGCAGGGATGGGGATATGCCAGTGACCCTCTACTCTAAATTGGACCATTATCCACACTGATACATTGTGAAGATTGAAATACTGCTAGTTTTCCTGGAAAACTGCCCTTTTCGGCCTCATGCCAGCTAGCCGTAGCGATTGATTGCAGCCATTTTTGAGTTGTAGTGTCAGGCAATCAGCTCTTTTTGTTGTTCAACATGATGTAGTGGCTACTGCTTGCTAGCATGAGGATGAAAATGGCAGTTTTCTGGGAACGCAAGCAGTATTTCAATCTAACCGATGGAGCAGTGTGGACAAAGGTAAAATTTGGTGTACTGTGGCATATCCCATTCCTGCATTGAGGTACATTTTCAGATCTTGCACCGGCGCCATGGTGTGTTAATGAAACTAACCGTTATTGCGTTCCAACCCCAGTGCCGCTCAGTGTAAAACAGTTTAAAGACAGGGTCGGAATCTTCTGTGTCAGACACTGTTGACCATTCTGTCTGAATTTATCAGCCTACATGACTCCGACGAAACAGGAGGGCATGTCTACTCTCATTGACAGGACGATGAGGATGAGGAGGGAGGAGCAAGCGCGCCAGGTGGTCCTCGCCTGGGCAGTCCTCAATGTGTCGCTAGCTGGCATGATCTACACTGAGATGTAGGTTGTGTTTTCTTGTCAACGACTGACTCGCATGATTAGTAATCTGTTGCTAATGCCTAACTAGAAGCAAGTGGTGCTAATGCCTTTCTCAGTAATTTGTACATTGTCCTCTCAGGTCAGGGAAACTGCTGAGCCTGTACTTCAACATTGCTTACTGGCCTATCTGGTACATAGGTGAGTGCTCTTGTTGCTGTGTCGTTAATGGAGAGAAATTAAACATGATTTTGGGAGGGTGTGGCACTGATGCACACTGTTTACAGGTGAGCCATAACCTGTCAAATTCATGTTATCTCTCCTTCCTTTTCCTTTCCCACAGAGCTGGCCTTCGCCTCGGTCTTCAGCCTCAACGCCCTGTTTGACTTCTGGAAGTACTTCAAGTACACCATGGCCCCCTCTACCATCGCTGTTACCCCTGAACAGCACCGCCTTCTTGGCCTCAGAAACTCAGGTGAGTCATTGGCTGCAAAGTGGTTAAGATGATGGTGTTGTACGTGTTTGTTTTATCTATGAAACCCAAATGTAGTCTATCCCTCTTGTACGTTTGTCTTTTTAAACATCTCTATTCAGGTATCCAGGCGTCACCCCTGCTCAAGCAAGAGAAGCAGGAGGCTCAAGCTCCGGCTCAGTCGTCGCCCCTCCAGGGTCAGAGTGTGCTCAGCTTCAGTCCCTCCAGACCTGCCAGCACCAGCCCCAAGTTCTCCCCCAGCTGTGTTCCTGGATACAGCCCCCTTTTGAGCAGCCCGGGCAGCGGGGGACACTTTTCACCCTCCCTGGCCTTTGGAAAAGTCTGTCAGACCCACAATGCTCTCTATCTAACTATCAATCTGATGCATTTGTGTTGTGTGTTTGTCAATGAAAATGGTACACTAGAGGTGTTACTGTAACCATAGGCAGTATCTAGCTACCATTTAAGTTTCCAGTGTTGTGGCTACCACTTTTGTTTTCCTTGTCATGTTTGAAATCTACTGGCATGAAGTCAGGGAGATCATGCTTTCCCATTTGTAACAGCTTTCTGTTGATTGCAGTTGAACTACAGCCCCCCCTCATCCTACCCCAGCAGCATTGGCCCAGTGGATGGCACCAGCCTGAGGGCACGCTACCGCACCTCTCCCTCCGTGTTCAACTCCCCCGGGGGAAAGGAGGACTACATGGAATCCCTGAAGACCCTGGACAGGTTCCTTCGCACCGAGGAGGAGAAGAGCCACCGCAGTCAGTTAGGTATGAGTGTGACAGTGTAGCTTATTTACTACTAGGGAAACTGGTCTGGATTTTTTTTAAACAGACCATGGCTCACTTGATAAAGACATGGCAATCCCACTGTGACTTTCTTGGTTAAATAAAGTATAATAATGAACTACAACTCAGCAATTTTGTAATATCCTGTATGCATCCTTTGACTGTTTCTCAGGGAGCCCAGAGTCGGTGTCGCCCTCCCACAGCCCCACGTTCTGGAACTATAGCCGCTCGGTGGGGGATTACGCCCAGAGCCTGAGGAAGTTCCAGTACCAGCCTGCCTGCCGCTCCCAGGCCCCCTCAGCCAGCAAGGACGAGACTGACCTGGGCTCCAAACAGGCTGCCGAGGAGGTCAGAGGGATGAATCCATTGATTCATCAGTCAATCAATAAAATAACTATTCTTTATTATACCAGAGGGACATTTATTTTCCTAGCAGGATTACACATTCTCCTGTAACTGTTCTTTTTGATCTGCAGGTTTGGGCCAGAATCACAACCAGTCGTCTCGTGGTGGACAGCATAGACAGCTGGACAGCCAAGCTCAGAAATGTAAGGAGATATAAAACTGAAGCTCTGGTCAAATCTGTCATTTTGTCTGAGAAAGTGGTTGATAAGTGTGTAGTTTCTCTTTCTTTCAGTGGATAAATGACACCATTCTAGTGCCACTGGTGAAGGAGATGGACTCTGTGAATGGCCAGCTAAGGAGAATGGGTTGCTCTGAGCTCCAGATTGGAGGTATTGATTTTGCAATGAGCCAAAATGGAAAATGTAGTTTACGCCAACCCAGTTATACTTACCATGTCTGTCGCCCTATTCAACAGAAGCCAGTATAGCCAGCCTAAAACAGGCTGCTGTTTTGAAGGCCTCGGTCATCCCTACCATGACTGCAATTGTGCAGTACCTGGACATCACCCCTAATCAAGAGTATCTAGTGGAGAGGATTAAAGGTAGGCCTATGAGAGGTTATGTTTTGTATCCTTGCTTATTCACTGTGCTATAATCCTGTCATATACTATAGGTGTCCACAACTGATGGACCAAGGTCATAAGACTTGATGAAAGCAGAGATTGACATATCATTATTGACAATGTGTTTGTTTCCCCTCGTCAGAGCTGGCCCACAGTGGCTGCATGAGTTCTTTCCGCTGGGACAGGGGCGGGGATCTCAAAGCCAGGAAGTGGGACACAGACCTCCCTTCAGACTGTGCTGTGAGTCTCATCTGTCACCTCTAATCTCGACCAAAAAAAGTATAGTCTGACCTCCTCCTGTCACTATGACGATAGTGAGAGATCAACATGGTTGAATCTCAAACACAAGATGTGTTTTCTGTCCATTAGATCCTCATGCATGTGCTATGCACATACCTGGACTCCCGACTCCCGCCTCACCCCAAGTACCCCGACGGAAAGACCTTCACCTCACAGCACTTCACCCAGACGCCAGACAAACCTGGTAAGGCCGAGCAGCACAACACACACAGAATGGACATCGTTCTTCTTCTATTCTTCACCGATACCCCGCTCTTGTTTCTTAAATAGACGTGACGAATGAAAACCTCTTCTGCATTCACCAAAGTAGCACCAATCCCCCGCACTACCAACTTATCTACCAGGCCCATGTCTACAGCCTTCCCAAGGTAAGAGCCCATCTCTGCCTCTTTTGACCCTATGGCCTTTTTGGTCATGCCTTTAGTGAGTGAGATGTTTCTGTCAAAAACCACATGTGCTCCATTCATTTGAGTCCCCTCTGATTGTGCTCCCAGGGAAGGAACAACCTGTTCCACACTGTTCTCATGTTCCTCTTCGTCATCAAAACCAAGGAGTCTGGGATGCTGGGGTGAGTACTCCCAACTATTCCACTGTATTTAAACTTCCCAGTCACTGACTCATGATGGGCACTGTAATAAGCTCTTTGTGATAATGTGCTGCTATGCCACTTTAGTAAAGTGAACTTGTCATGACCACATTGGCAATCAATCTCTATGTAAAACATTAGTGTTTTAATTGCACATAAGTTGTTGTACTCTGTCTTTTTACAGGAGAGTAAATCTGGGCCTATCAGGCGTGAACATCCTGTGGATATTTGGGGACTGATGCAATCTATCTCTATTCTTGAGCATTTCACAGCAGAGTGTCACAGCAGAGTGTCACAGAGGACTTTAGAGGTCAGATACTTCCTCAACATTTTGTCAAAGGTTTGTTTGTGAAATAATAAATTGTAGCTTCTGATAACAAGAATATTCTGTAGATGTTAGTCACCATAACTGTCCTCAGATCCAGGCTCATAAGGAAGCACTTATAAGAGTAACATTTTGTTGTACATTTTTTCAGTCATTATCCTTAGAAACAGCAGACCACATTTTCTCAGTTTTATTTAGTTTCATTTGAAAGTAGCTATTGTCATTTGTGACATTTTTAAATCAAATTATTACAATGACCATGACATTTAGTTTGATTTTATGGTGCATCAAAAACAACCGTACTGTATTTTAACTCGAGGCATCCACAACTGACTCAATTTTCTAAATATTCTGTGAGTGTGTCAGGGTGGCGTCCTTGTAAATAATATACCACAGGTTTGTCTGGTGGATTGCATTGTGTTGAACCCTCCTGGCTTGAATGTATGTTATTGTTTTCCTTTCTGTATGAATTGTTTGTGAGAGCTTGAATATTGCAGCTAAAATGCTTGAGTTCTTCCTTTTTGTTGAGTGACAGGATTTGGAGCGGTAGAAAGTTACCTGCACAAGAATGCATGGCTTTGTTTACTAGGGCTGCAGTTACTTGCATTGACATGCATATATTATGTCTTCTAATTAGACGTTTGTTCCACAGTTCAAATGCTTGATAAGTACAAAGCCATGCACATGGTATGCCTTTTAGAATTTCATGATTATGGAAGGTTCCAAGTAAATTGCTGTTATTTTTTTTACTTGGCAAGTTCTGATGTATACTGGTCAAAGAGGTGCCTTTTATGATAGGTTGTGTGAATGTCATTCATTTTGATAAAAAAAATAGAAGCTAATTCAAAGCTGGTAAAAGGGCTGCATGGACTTGTGGGCTCATGGGGTGACTCCAATGCACTCCAACCCCCCCCCCCCCCCTTTCAATAATTTTGAATATTATTTTTGTTTGTAGTGAAATGGTTTTCAATTGAGACATGGAAATAAACATGATTGATTGAATTCAACCGTCTATGGTTGACAGCATATTGACGTTTCCATATATTTTTTTATTAGAGTTCCTCTTTAGTCCGTACTCTGTAAATCACTTAATTGTTATCAATGCATAGACTTTGGCGCGAGAGCTCTACATTACGTTACCAGAACCCACCCCATGGTGGCAGTATTTATTTGCTCCCAGAACCCATTTTCTCTAGATTGACCTAATGAAATATCAAATCAAATGTTTTGTCACGTGCGCCGAATACAACAGGTGTAGTAGACATTGCGTGAAATGCTTACTTACAAGCCCTTAACCAACAATGCAGTTTTAAGAAAATATTTACTAAATAAGCTAAAGTTGTTTTTTTTAACAAACAAGTAACACAGAAAAATAGCAATATGGCTATATACAGATGTGCATTGAAAGAGGGGGTTATCAAATTAAAGAATGTAAGCAACCATGTCCAAATGAAATATTGTTTTTCAGATGGCATTGTGCCATGTGATGCAGAACTGAAAGGCTTCAATTTACATACATTTGAATTGCATTCATACCAGAATACAGTATCATTGGTTAAATTAAGGTTAAATAAGAATCAGTGTTTTTGTCACTGGTGCCGTTTACTTTGTATTCTTGCTTAGAGGACTACATGTGAGACCTTTTCAAATTCCTTTACATTTCTTTATAAATTATAGTTTTTTTCCCCCAGATAAATTCAATGTAGTTTGGATACAAGACTTGAATCAAATATGAAATGTCATCCCTCACATGAGTAACTGGCTATATATAAAGTTGTGTAGTACTGCACTGTATAGTCCTCGTTAAATACAAACTTAATCTACCATAATGCATTTGAAAAGGTAAAACTTCTTGGGAGATGTAGTTCTGTACTGTTATCTGTTAAATTATTTGGGAAGGCTTGGGGGTTTAAGTTCTTTTATGTAGCTAGTCTATTTACTTTTATTTTGATAGTATGAGAAATAGTGCTTGTATGGCATTGATCATTATATGTCCGCTAAATGTTTGAGACTTAAACTACGAAGACCACAATGCCTTGCTCTTAATCACTACTCTGCCACTCACAATCCGTCGCCTAGTTATGTGTTGGGAAAAGGACTTTGCGAAATAGCAGCGATGTCAGTCCAGGTTTTGGCAGCGGAAATGGCCGAGGTCGAATTAAAAGACGTACCCAGCAAAGAATTAACACCCGAATCGCATCTGACAACAAAGGCAGACGACAAAGAGATAGTTGAAAGCGAACCAAAAGCTGTCGCTACTTCGGCTTCTACCCCAACGATGGAGCCTATCGTGAAAACCGGGGACCCGAGCCCTGGTTTTCTTATCCCGAACACTAAGATGCCGCAGGCGTCCGCGATGAAACGGACAGATCCCCAACAAAACGGTGGAGAAGCTTTCGTAAATCGCGACGGTACGGTGGCAGAGGCCCCAAGATTGAAAAAGGTGAGGATGAACGTAAATGCGACAATGGCATTTATTATGGTATTCTGCTTTGGGCAGATGCAAGTTTTGTTTGTTTGCAATGCTAACTAACGTTAGCTAGCCAGCAAGCTAGAAATCTGGCATTGTGTGACGATGGCTGTAGCTCAAGCTAGCAATAAAAGCAGTTTTGCTGCAACCTGACTAGTCAGAAGTCGTTTTTATAAAGATATTCAGCAAGTAACGGCAACGTTAACTACATCATATTTTTTAAGGATATTGTGTTCATGTTCGCTGCCATAGATCCTATCATACTGTCTAAAATGTTAACGGTGCGCTGTCGTGGCGCTGTGCGATGCCAGTGTTGGGACAACAACGTGTCCATGTAGGTAAACTAGCAAGGACGCTGTGAACAAAGTAGCTGGTCCTGATTGAAGTTTAATGCAATCAGCATTCTACCTGGTGATGGTTTTGTTAACGCGTTTCAAGACTCACTCACGCCATGTCACAATTTTGTCCTGACAACGTAATAATGTGATGTCCACACATGTTCATCAAAATGTTGGTTTTGTTGCCACATGTAGCTAATGGACATTTGACCGATACAGGTACAACCATGACAATACAACTAAAATAGCATTCGGCAAATCGTGGTGACGGTCAAATACATTTAACAAAGACCGTTGTTAGACGTGATTTA
This sequence comes from Oncorhynchus mykiss, assembly GCF_057628025.1. Taxonomy (NCBI): domain Eukaryota; kingdom Metazoa; phylum Chordata; class Actinopteri; order Salmoniformes; family Salmonidae; genus Oncorhynchus; species Oncorhynchus mykiss. Next base: position 21,705,432 of record NC_143042.1, read on the forward strand.
AATGCTGTTGTGGGATGATCTGATTTTGCATGGGTGTTCTCAGCTGTAGAGCACAGCAGTGGTGTGTCTGATCTGGAAAGATGCAGCTTTCAATGCAAGCTAGGCTACATTACTTTATCAATGTCAATTTTTCGCCACCGCTCCAGTTTAACCTCCCCACAACGGTAGCAGACTCATCTGACTGGTCTTTCGCATCTTTCATCTATTTCTTGTCTCATTCAGTCTGGCAATAGATCACAGACTACTTAGGGGAGTTTCCGTCATCCAAGCTTACTCTGCTAGGCTCTCCTGTGGCTATATATCACCAGAAGATGTAGGCCTATGTGTGTTCCCTGTCTCAACACCTCTTCCCCAGGAGGGGGTTGGCAAGTCTCTCAGGTCACTGGTCAATTACTCTTATCCCACCAGTGTCATGGAAAGTTCTGAACAGAAGAGAATAATGGGCTCAAGGAAAGTAACACTTCTAAGTAATTCCTTGAAAAAACTGGTGTCGACTAGGCCTAAGAAGTCTCATGATAAATGGTTGTTTAGGATTTATGGCCTGTGATCGCTGTCATAAAGCTATTAATCAAAGGTGTTCAAAATCAATGTTGTGGAAGGCAGTTCATTTGCAGACGGCAATTAAATTGTGCTGTCATATTCAGGAAATTAAGTAGGGTTATAATTGGATGTACAACATTACAGCAAATGGCAACTTTTTATAGCTCCAAGTTTGTGCTGACCCTCCCTAAAACATATTGGTTTGTAGCAGTGATTTAATTCCTTGTCCCCCAAATAGGCAACAGATCTGACACCCTCACACTTATTTTTTCTTAAACATTTGTTTTCTCCCCAATTTCATGGTATCCAATTGTCCCATTGCTGTATCTCCCGTACAAAGGTTGATAGCCGTGCGTCCTCCGAAACACAACCCAGTCGCACTGCTTCTTGAGACAATGAACGCTTAACCCGGAAGCCAGCCGCACCAATGTGTTGGAGGAAACGCCGTACACCTGGCGACCGTGTCAGCGTGCTCTGCGCCCGTGCCGCCACAGGAGTCTCTAGTGCGCGATGGGACAAGAACATCACTGCCGGCCCTAACCCGGATGACGCTGGGCCGATTGTGCGCCGCCCCATTGGGTCTCCCAGTCGTGGCCGGCTGCTACAGAGCCTGTACTCGAAACCAGGATCTCTAGTGCCTTAGACCACTGCACAACTCACACTGTTCTGCCACCAAGCCAGTGACTATTAACATTGAACACAGGACTGGAAAGTAGTGGTCACGCAGAGAGCGAGGAAGAGGACTGGCTTGCGACAGATGGTCCATCAGCCCTCCGTGTCCGATAAGAGCAGCAGGACCAGGAACCCTATGAGCAGCAAGGAGAGGAGGCTGCTGCATGGCATCTGGCTCGTTATGGTGACTTGTCCTTAAAGGGACCACCAGCAATAACTTAATGAGAAGATTTAGGGCTGTCCGCCACGGCACAGATTCAGTATTCTGTTTTATACATGTGAGCTACTTAGACTGCATTTTGAACATCACTAGCACTTTCTGAAGGGGAAAACAGATTTTATACCGGCCTATGACATTTTGTATCCTCTCACTTCACAATCATCAAAGCAGCCATGCATTGAAACAGGAACCTGCATGCAAAGTCTTAGGCCTATTTATAGGCTGCATGTTCGTGTGTGCTGTGCATTGTGTGTATATAGGCTGCATCTGTTGAATCACCCAGTGCAGAAATGGCAGTGAGATGGAGAGCAGCAGTAGAGTAGATTTGATGGTATGTGGCATGGATGGCTGGTTTTAATCCATGCCTTACCATGTCACCCCATGGGGTATTTAGCATGGGGGGATTAATCTGCCCACTCTGGGTGGGCAGATGTTAGCCTTCGGACCGGCTGAGTGATCTGCTTAACCCCCCGACAGACTCTGCCATCCTATCATGATGTTTCTGGACGGAGCAGGGAAATATACGCTGCCCCTGCCAGGAAGAACGGATTAGCAGCGGTAGGTTTCAAGTTTCGGCGCCATGTGTGGCTAAGACGGCTGCTAATGAATGTACCCATCCTCGCGCCAAGCACAAGCGTTTGCCAAGTTACAGATGCTGACGACTGCTATGGGTAGGTGCTGAAAGACTGCCAAGGGTTACATGGACAACCTCCCTGGTCATTCTCCGCCCTACTCTCTGACCCAAGGAAAAGGTCCCCCAGCATTAGGTATTTTCATTAAGTAGGGGTCACAAGCTTACTGTGGACTGGGCATGACCTGTAGGCTAAATTGCTTGCAGACAGCTCTGTATAAAAAAATGGTTCTGTTTGAGATCGTAAAGAAACTCCTTGCAAAACGTCCTGGTTTATAGTCCTAAATGTATTTGGGACTAAAATATGAATATCTGTCTAGGTCTTTTCCAGGCAGTTGGTCGGTCAAGCCCTTTGATGCGCTGAAGCTGGAACATCCACACTTGCATAGGGACATGGGCCTTACTCTAGGAGAGTTTGAGTGGAGAGGATTCTCTCTGTAGCCCTGTGGATGATGACGACATATAGCCTACTACTTCTTGCTGTTCCAAAGCGTAGAAGGAAAAATAATGCTGTCTCTACCTAGCTATTCAAATGAATACACAGGGAAGTGTGTTTTCCCTGCTCTTCGTGCTCATATCTCCTCTGCTGTCAAGAAGACGTGTTTTGGGCACGGCTGCCGTGCCGTGACTCGACCCCGATAGTGCTGGTCATTGGCAGCCGCCCCGGGGATCCCTCATCTGAGTCAGGCTCTCTGACACAAGCGTCTCCATCAGATTAACAGCCTGAGTGCCTGCTCCCTCAGAAGAGCCCATTCTGCTTCAATGATGTAGCTAGTGATTCAGGCGGACCAACTAGAATGAGGATTATCACATTGACCTTGAAAGGGCAGTAGCCGACAGGGCAAACACTCCTGTGTCATAAAAATGCAGATATCTTGGCAGATGCTTTATTACACTTGCATGAAAGGCTAGCTATTGTTTAACTATTTATCAGTCTTATGGCTTTGGTGTAAAAGCTGTCCAGGATCCTTTTGGTGCGGTACCAGAGGGAACAGTCAATGACTTGGGTGGCAGGAGTATTTTTTGGGGGCCTTCCTCTGACACCGCCTGTTATAGAGGTTTTGGATGGCAGGGTGCTCGGCCCAAGTGATGTACTGGGCTGTACGCGCTACCCTCTGTAGCGCCTTGCAGTCAGATGCCAAGCAGTTGCCATACCAAGCGGTGATGCAGCCAGTCAAGATGCTCTGTGGTGCAGCGGAATCTGAGGGCTCAAATCTTTTCAGCCTCCTGAGGGGGAAGAGGTGTTGTCGTTCCCTCTCCATGATAATTCCTTAGTGATGTAGACACCGAGAAAGTTTTTGACCTGCTCCACCACAGCCCCATCAATGTGGATAGGGGTGTACTCAGCCCTCCTTTTCCTATAGTCCACTATCAGCTCCTTTTGTCTTGTTGGCGCCGTTTTATATCGGAGTGCCTTTTGATTTGAGGGCCTGCACATGCGCAGTTCGGTGTGAGACTACCGTTAGACTGGATTTTTACGTTTTCTGCGATGTTACCTTCGCTAGACAAAATTGCCACGACAGCGCCTTGTCCTGATTTAGTGGGAAAAAATCCTTTGTGCTTGGTCCCACATTAGCCATTAACTGTTGGCTAAAGATTGTGAATGAGTTTGAACATTCGCAAAGGTCTCTGGCCGGGGCCACCCCCAGAAACCAGAGATCGAGGCCTGTGTCAACAACCTCGAGCCCAGTTGAGAAAGACACGCTCCAGTGGGGCTTCAAGGAGAGCCGTGCATGTGATGCGGTGTTCATTAACACGGAGGATGGCTGGAGGAAGAAGAGGAATGGTCGGTGATTGGGACTAGATTTGTTGGTGTAGTGCTCACAGTAGCAAACTGAGCTGGAAAGATCCCTCCGTGCCTGGGCCTTACTGCCTCGCTCCAGGCCGGTCTACAGGAGCTTGATGTACATCGGACAAACCGCTAGAAAAGACCACTCGAGGCCTAGTCTTTTGTGCCCTTTGTGTCGTTAGGAACTGGCAAGCACGAGTTTACGACCAACACACTATCTTTTGTCCGCCATACGCAATAGGACAAGTCGCATTTGCTCACCAATGCTGATATATTTAGATATCATACCGATATGAATGTCTAGAGCTCATGTTGACTATCGTGCTTCTCAGCCTGCCTTGGACACTCTGTAGGGAATGGGATGTGAGTGTGTGTTTGGCATGGTGCCCAGTCAGTGCACTCAAGTCTTCAACTGATTATCGCTGTGGTTTTTAATGGCCTTGGAAAAAAATTCTCACACAGTCGTTCACGCACACGCTGTGTTCACCTGAAGTCACCCCACTCTCTCGTTACCTCCGTGTTCTGCTGTAGGCAAACAATAGCGGGAACCAAACCAAACAAAGACGTTTCTGCTGACTGACCGCACTTCCTTTGTGGGTTGGTAGTCATTGTGTTCTGTAAAAGTGTTAATTCACTCTCCCTTTTCTTACAATGTAATTACAGCACAATACTGGAGTCCTACTGCACCTTCCGTTGCCTTGATCTGTGGTGGTGTGATTATTCCCAGGGAAATGGGCTGTTCGCACCACGGCTAGATAATCTCTCTGCTCGACTCCAGACCCTGAATGGACTCGTGTTTTTTTTTGTAATATTTCTACCACACATGTTTTTGAAGTGAAAAATGTAGGCTAGCTACTCCAAATTAGTATTTTTCTTTAGAGCCCATTACACCTGGATCTGGCCTGGGATATCTCTGTGCTGTAGCCAGACAAACTTTCTCGCAAAGCTGTCAGGTGCATGTGTGCCTTGTCAGCATCTGGGGTTCCACCTTCAGACCCTCTCCCTTCCTGTCGTCACTTTGTACTATGGCTCTGGAGGGTGTGTTCTGTGAGGTGAAACATTCAGAACGACCCAGCTAGAAATATAAGCTTCTGAAATCGTCAGAACTGGTTTCCACAGGCTCAGTAAAGTGTACCCAGTAGAATATTCGTACTAGAGGTCGACCGGCTGATTTTTCAATGTGGACACCGATAATTGGAGGACCAAAAACAGCCGATACCGATTAATCGGCCGATTTTAATATATATTTGTAATAATCACAATTACAACAATACTGAATGAACACTTATTTTAAGTTAATACATCAATAAAATCAATTTAGTCTCAAATAAATAATGAAACATGTTCAATTTAGTTTAAATAATGCGCAAACAGTGTTGGAGAAGAAAGTGAAATGTGTGCCATGTAAAAAAAACTAACGTTGAAGTTTCTTGCTCAGAACATATGAAAGCTGGTGGTTCCTTTTAACACGAGTTTTCAATATTCCCAGGAAATAAGTTTTAGGTTGTAGTTATTATAGGACTATTTCTCACTATACAATTTGTATTTCATATACCTTTAACTATTGTATGTTCTAATAGGTACTTTAGTATTGCCAGCCTAATCGCGGGAGTTGATAATAGGCTTAAAGTCATAAACAGAGCAATACTTGAGGCACTGCGAAGAGCTGCTGGCAAATGCAGGATAGTGCTGTTTGAATTAATTCTTACGAGCCTGCTGCTTCCTACCACCGCTCAGTCAGACTGCTCTATCAAATATAAAATCAGAGACTTAATTATAATATAGTAGCACACAGAAATACGAGCTTTGGTCATTAATAGTTTCCGGATTTGACCATATCATTTCGAAAACAAAACGTTTATTCTTTCAGTGAAATACAGAACCGTTCCGTATTTTATATAACAGGTGGCATCCCCAAGTCAAAATATTGCTGTTACATTGCACAACCTTCAATGTTATGTCATAATTATGTACAACTCTGGCAAATTAATTACGGTCTTTGTTAGTAAGAAATGGTCTTCACACAGTTCGCAACAAGCCAGGCGGCCCAAACTGCTGCATATACCCTGACTCTGCTTGCACAGAACGCAAGAGAAGTGACACAATTTTCATAGTTAAAAAAATGTTTGTTAGCAGGCAATATTAACTAAATATGCAGTTTTAAAAATATATACTTGTGTATTGATTTTAAGAAAGGCATTGATGTTTATGGTTAGGTACACATTGGTGCAACGACAATGCTTTTTTTCGCGAATGCGCTTGTTAAAATCACCCGTTTGGCGAAGTAGGCTGTGATTCAATGATGAATTTACAGGCACTGCATTGATTATATGCAACGCAGGACAAGCTAGATAACTACACATGGTTGATGATATTACTAGTTTAACTAGTGATTATGTTTTTTTTTTTTTATAAGATAAGTTTAATGCTAGCTAGCACCCTACCTTGGCTCCTTGCTGCACTCGCATAACAGGTAGTCAGCCTGCCACACAGTCTCCTCGTGGAGTGCGATGTACTCGGCCATAAATATAATCGGTGTCCAAAAATACCGATTATGAGAACTTGAAATCGGCCCTAATTAATCGGCCATTCCAATTAATCGGTCGACCTCTAATTCGGACAGTTAGACGTTAGCTAACCGTTAGCTGAAGAAGATCGTGTTGAATGATGAAGTTGAATAGGAATATTAACTAGAGGAATAATATGAAGATGAAGAACCAGTGCAGGGGGGCTAGATGGAGTCAGTGTGCTGAGTGTTAATTTGGAAAGTCCCCAGACAGTACATCTCTCTGACAAAGGCCTCCTCACACAGGCCACAGGGAAGGAATTCCATTCAGACTCTGACACCAGGCCCCTGTACAAAGCATTATGTTCAAAAAGTGCGGCATCACAAAAGTCCCCACACACAAAGGAAAAAGCACTGTTCTGTCTGCCTGTTTTCCTCCCCGCCAGAGATAAAAAGGCACGAGCCACGAGCAGCGGTAGGCTAATCCAGTACTGGGAGAGACCATTCCCGTGGCGAAAGGGGTATAGGACTCCTATGAGCTGGATTAGTCTGACTGTTCAATCAGCTCTGTTGTAGTTGCTTTGGTTTCAACCTGCACCCTCTGTTGCACTGGCTTTGATTATTGGCATCTGTTGGGTTGTAATACATGGATCTTGATACTTCACAGCTGTTGTGGCAGGTAGCCTAGCAGTTAAGAGCGTTGGGCCAGGAACCAAAAGGTCGCTGGTTTGAATCTCTGAGCCGGCACCGTGGAAAAATCTGCCATTCTGCCCTTGAGCAAAGGCTGTTAACCCCCCCAACCACAAATGCTCCACGGGACATGGTCATCGATTTTAAGGCAGCCCCCCCGCATGTCTTTGATTCAGAGGGTTTGGGTTAAATACGGAACACACAATTCGGTTGAATGTATTCAGTTGTGCAACTGACTAGGTATCCCCCTTTCCCCTTCGTAAACAACCGGTGTAGACTAACATTGAAATGCTTACTTATGGGCCATTCCCAACACTGCAGAGAAAAATGTAGAAACAAATGACACAAGGAATAAATACACGATCAGTCATGATAACTTGGCTATATACACTGGGTACCAGTACCGAGTCGATGTGCAGGGGTATGAGGTAATTGACGTAGATATGTAAATATATCCTAGGTAGGGGTAAAGTAACTAGGCAACAGGATAGATTAACCATAGCAGCAGCGTATGTAATTAGTGAAGAGTTAGTGCAAAGAGGGTCAATGCAGATAGTCCAGGTAGCTATTTGGTTAACGATTTAGCAATGTTATGGCTCGGGGGTAGAAGCTGTTAAGGGGTCCTGTTGGTTCCAGACTTGGTACACTGGGACCACTTTTGTACTGCGGTAGCAGAGAGAACTGTCAGTGACTGGAGTCTTTGGCAGTTTTTAGGGCCTTCCAATGCCACCGCCTGCTTCCACTGCCACCACCTGTTTCCTCTGACACCGCCTGCTTCCACTGCCACCACCTGTTTCCTCAGGCCTGTTTTTTCGGCCCAGATTACACGACCACTGAGTTTTGCGAGGGAAAGCTACATTACAGTCAGGCGGACAAATGCCCGAACAGACATTTTGTAATTCGTTCAGAGCTCACAGATGGTTGGATCACTTCCACCGTCGCATTTAAAAGGTGCAGACTCAGAATAGCATGACCCTAAAAATGACTTAACTGCCCTCAGTGTTTTATGTAATTGTACATTTCCATTGAGACAATACTATTTTCGGGAACACTTCTTACAGACATATAATTCCACAATCCCCAGCTCCCCCTTCCTTGCTTTGTTGTGGGAGAAATAATCTCTAAATTGCTTCCTGTCTGTATAAATGTTGTTTTCAATCACTCAGGCTTAGGCTAGATGCAGGCCTAGCTGTCTGTCACTGACCCCCTAGACCTTGAGTATCTTTGTTTTGTTGTACTAGTAAAATAAATATGTAGCGAAAACGCCTGAATCCTTAAGCTTTATTCACAAACAAGCAGAAATGGCAGAACTGTTGCGGTATTAATCCGACTGCATTTATAGACACTCGGCTAATGGAGGGAGAGGCAGCATCAATGAGTGTGTGGCTGGGATTTGGGGAATGGGGCAATCTAGTATATTGATCGTGTTTCTCTGATCAGGGAAATTATTAAAAAGCACTAGATCCCATGATCAATAGTCATTGGGATTGGTTGGTGGTGTCGCTGTCAATGGACGTTTGGTTAGGCCGATTGGATTCTCAAAACGACCCTGAGGGATTGGAACCGTGACCTTGAGCTAAGTAACACGGACCCTCCAACAGTCGAATTGGAGCATTGTTCTCATGGTGGTTTTGTATTTATCTTACGTCAATTGTCAGACTTTTCAGCAGCCGCTTTTTAGTGCCTTGGCGTTATGCGTCTCTGGGAAAGCCCCCTTTTTGCAGTGATCCCGCCTGACACAAGCATATATCTGCTCCTGAATGTGCAGGTAGGTAGCAGGCAGCCACACTTAATCCCTGCTAAGCCTTGGCGTTCCCCATCTGGTTTTACAGTGACTTAGATGCTTATTTCCAGTGTCACCGAGTCCGTTCTCCTGGCTACATGTTGAAATGAAGCGAGGCCAACTGCTGGGGCCGAAGCAGCTATACTGTGCTAAAGGGTGTATTTCTGAATGCACCAAGCTCTCTGTGTCCTTTTTTTAATTGTCCTTCTTTATGGGAACACTTGTCTGTGTGTGTATAAATCAGCTGGGGCACCGCTTACATCACACCCCCGAGGGCAGCCAAGCGGCGCTGCACTCTCCTCTCTGACTCGAACTCAGGCTCACGTAGCCATCCTCCTCTGTAGCCGTTGGAAGAGGGCACGAGACACTTCTGAGCAGCGATTGGACGGAGCGGTCCTCTTTGGAGAGATCTCTTTGCATCATCACTCTGCGTGTGCATGATTCCATGTGCATAGACTACCCTCTTCTTATGTTGGTGGGGTTGGGGGGGGGGGGGGGTTTGGTGTCCAGGAGTACTGAGGGCAATCGAGACCACGCAGATTCCGAACCCTGGTTCCTTTCTGGCCGTGCAGGTTGTCCCTAAATGGTAGCTGAGCAGGGTGAGCCTCTGGCTGTCTGTCCAGATTTCAGCGTTAATTTGAATTTCCTTTCTGTCCCAGTCAGTGTCTCTGTCCTGCTCACAGAATAAATAGAATGATTAACTGTATGGGTGTCTGACATGCTGATATGTGCAGAAAACAAGACCCCCCCCCCCCCCCCCGATCAGCTGGCCCAAACGCCAAAATTAGCCCCTAGTACTTAGTCTAATAATTAGCCCCCCCAAACCAAAGTTTTAATAGTGTTAGGCCTGCAAATGTAAATAGCAGTAAGCAATGTGTTTTTTTTATTTTATTTGAAGTGAGAACCATATTTTAAAGGTAAAATAAAGTACAAAAGATTCACTGTTTTTTTTTTCATTTTGTAGCTACAAGCATATCTTGTTTTCTCGTGAGGATTTTCCACGCAAAACAACTATTTTCAGAGCTCGGCCTTCTATACTTTGATATTTCTGTTAAAATCTGTTCACTCAGCCCCACATTTAAGTCTCTCTATATAGCACACCATGTACCTTTTTTGTTGTAATTTGTATCTCGTCTCAGTATAATCAGAGGGCTCTTTGTCCTGCATTATCTGGGTCTGTTTTGATCCAGTCGTCCTCTAATGGAGTGTTATTCCGTGACAGCAGGGCTGGGGAGGCTGAATAAAATGGGTAGAGTGCTGTGTGGCCTAGCCTCTCGCTCGTTCGCTCGTCTGTTGTGTTAGGTGAGCCGTGTTAGTGGGCGAGCTCAAAGAACAGCCTCTTCAGTTGCTCTGAAGGTCCTGTAGCACAAAGGAGTGCTGCTGGTTTTAGGGAAGCACCAGGGAATGACGTAAATGGAAAACATGCAACACAAAGAGCTTTGGGTAAGCGGTATCCTTGAGCCTCAACATAGTTATTATTGTGATTTCAAAATAACAATTAAATGTTCAAATGAGAGCGTCGACATAGATCGCTGAGTGGCGGAACACGCCCTGTGTGAATGGTCGCTGCTTACCCCACAGACCCATAGTTCTACATGTTCTATTTCTACGCGTCGGCTCTTATTACCTGTTGGAGCTCCATATTCCTCGAACAATGTCACATTCTAAGAACTCCCTCCTGTGAAGGGGTCAGCACTGTGTTCCCCTCCCTCACCGAGAACAGGTGCAGCAGCCCGTGTGTGGGTGTTCTCTTCCCTGTCACCCTGGCCAACTGGTCCCAAAGGGGGGAGCTATGTTTCTCCCGCAATTACACTCCTAAAAAGGACTCCGGTCGGAGACTTAAGTTGTTGACATGGCCTGTGCTCTGTTCTTGTCCTGTTAAGTTTAGCCTAGTTTTTTAGAAATCTGTCTTTTCAGGATCGCCTAGGCTATTCAATACCAGGTCTCTATGGAGTCGTCTGGTGCCCCGTTTCTCCTGTTTGCTGACAGGCATGAACCTCGCTGTCACAACTGTTGCCAGCCAGTGTTTGGTTTGGTTGCCTGCCCTGTCTCTCGGCGGTGATATGGCGAGATGTTTGTGTTGACACAAAGTAGTGTCTGTAATAATTGGGAGAAATAACATTCAGAAGCGTTAGACCCCTCACCGCTGCAGTCAACACATGAGATGTGATTTATTGTATTTTTTTCTGAACAATCCGGATTTTCAGACTAATCTTTTCTGCGTTTTTATATCCCCAACCCTGATCTTTCACCAGTCCATTTGTTTTTGTTTAGCTTTTAGAACCTGAATTCATAAAATGGGTCAGCACTCTCTGTGCTGTCAAAAGATGACCTGATTTTTTTTTTAAATAAAAAAAGTTTTTATAAATGATGTGTATATTTTTTTCAATCTTGGCAAACGGCAAAGCATCTGACTCCTGGACGGTCTGTTCCAAGAACTTGTTTCCCTGTGGGTAGCCAACTCCCCTGTGAGGAGGGCCTAAGTGAAGTCCGAGAGGATTAACAGCCTGTCGTCGCTCCCCAACAGAGACTTCCATTCTTCCTCCCGCTGACTACTGACAACCTTGCATCGGGTCGCATGTCTCTTTTTGCTCTGACTGACTCAAGTCAATGAAGTATTGGGTGGGTGACGATGGTAGGTTTCATGAACCATGGGTCTCTTGAAGCAATATTCTAATTGAGACTAACCAGGGTAACTTTGCAGATTTGTTAGAATCTGTGGAAAAGTGGCGCATGCACAGAGTTGCAGCCTATATAATTACATAGAGCGAGAGTTTGTCATAAAGGGAATCATTTCAACTCAAGTACCGATAGAGATGTACTGTATGACCCTTCTATTGAAGCCTGAAGCTGTATTTTCCCTCAACATGGTGTGGCTTGTCCCAGTGTCCTTCCCATCTCCATTAAAACCCTTTTGAATAATAGGCATCATTCAGAAAAAATAATGTTGAAGATTCTACGTCCTCGAGCCCGGGGTGTCAGGCCAGTGGATTATCAGACTTGTTCGATGCGGACATTGGTACGTGGGGTTCAGCGGCTGGCAGAACAAAGGAAGTTTCCGAAATGAGTCCAGGCAGCCTAGTTTGATCAGGTTTGTTGTGGTTTTAGTTTTCAAAAGGTTCTCTAACTAAAGCACCCACCGCCAATAAGACTCTGAGGGAGTCTGCAGCAGTAGGTTGGTGAGATGTTCCTCTTGAAGGAAACTCTAACTTGTTGTTAATGGGTAAATTCCTGGGGGGGGATGTAGCATTATGGTTAGTTTTGACCGGTATCTTCTAAAATGGGCAGTAAGAGGCAGATAAGCTGAAGTGTTTGAAGACTGTTCTCATCAGAACAATGGGACACTCATGCCAGGCTGTCCTCAGCCCATCCTGCCAAGACTCTCCTCAACTGTGCCCAGAGAGACTTATGGTGTCGACTAGAGGTTGACCGATTAATCGGAATGGCCGATTTAATTAGGGCCGATTTCAAGTTTTCATAACAATCGGCAAGTCGGTTAAGAACACATTCTTATTTTCAATGACGGCCTAGGAATGGTGGGTTAACTGCCTTGTTCAGGGGCAGAACAACAGATTTTCACCTTGTCAGCTCGGGGGATCCAATCTTCCAATCTTGCAACCTTACAGTTAACTAGTCCAACGCAATAACAACCTGCCTCTCTCGTTGCACTCCACAAGGAGACTGCCTGTTACGTGAATGCAGTAAACCAAGGTAAGTTGCTAGCTAGCATTAAACTTATCTTATAAAAAATAATCGATCATAATCACTAGTTAACTACACATGGTTGATATTACTAGATATTATCTAGCGTGTCCTGCGTTGCATACAAGTATCTAAGTAAACATTCATTCAAACAGCACTTTAGTGCGTTTTGCCAGCAGCTCTTCGTTGTGCGTCAAGCATTGCGCTGTTTATGACTTCAAGCCTTTCAACTCCCGAGATGAGGCTGGTGTAACCGAAGTGAAATGGCTGGCTAGCTAGCGCACACTAATAGCGTTTCAAACGTCACTCGCTCTGAGCCTTCTAGTAGTTGTTCCCCTCGCTCTGCATGGTTAACGCTGCTTCGATGGTGGTTGTTGTCGTTTTGTTGCTGGTTCGATCCCATGCAGGAGCGAGGAGAGGGATGGAAGCTATGCTGTTACACTGGCAATACTAAAGTGCCTATAAGAACATCCAATAGTCAAAGGTTAATGAAATACAAATGATATAGAGGGAAATAGTCCTATAATTCCTATAATAACTACAACCTAAAACTTCTTACCTGGGAATATTGAAGACTCATGTTAAAAGGAACCACCAGCTTTCATATGTTCTCATGTTCTGAGCAAGGAACTGAAACGTTAGCTTTCTTACATAGCACATATTGCACTTTTACTTTCTTCTCCAACACTTTGTTTTTGCATTATTTAAACCAAATTGAACATGTTTCATTATTTACTTGAGGCTAAATTGATTTAAAGTATTATTTTAATATAAGTGTTCATTCAGTATTGTTGTAATTGTCATTATTACAAATAAATACATTTAAATCGTCCGATTAATCGCTATCGGCTTTTTTGGTTCTCCAATAATCGGTATCGGCGTTGAAAAATCAAAGTCTCCTCAGCAGGCCTAATTATCTCACCCTTCGTTACCTTTCAGGCAGATTTTACACACGCTAAAGATCTAGCATAATGTTGTGTCCCTAAAGACCGATATGGGATCTCTTAAAACCAAAGCAGAGCTTAATCACATACTTGTGTTCCTCTTATAGCCCAGTTAAGACTGGGTCTGGTTTATTTGTTGAAGCTACCACTCCCCCACCATCCACATCGTAGCAGTCCAGGCTCCAACCCCTGTTGTTACTGCCGAGTGCACACTCACAGGGCCTGCCCTAGATGTGTCTCTGTACAGCTCAAGGGTCACAATGGAGTATGCACACTTCACACGCAAGGATCCGTTTACACACACACACACACACACACACACACACACACACACACACACACACACACACACACACACACACACACACACACACACACACAGGGATAACCTCCCTCTCCTGGAATCAAAGACAATAAGCCTTCTCTCTGTCTCTCTCTCACTCACTCATTTTCCCTGGGTTTCACAATGTTCCTCTGCTGTAACAAACTGAACTGTGAGCTCTCTGAGAGGATAAGGACTGGCTGGTCCTGGCTGCGCCTGTTGGCATTGCCCAAGTCCTGACTGTTCTGGCTGTGCCATGCCATAGAGACGGCGCAATCCATGTCATCTCTGTCAAAGACGTGTCACTGTCCGCGGCAGCCCATTTGGACTGTCCTCTGTTTACCTAACACTCTGTTAGGGAGGGAGTTTTCCCTTCCCGTCAGCTCGTCAAATGACTTTACCTTTGTGTCTCTCTGAAGCGGAAAAACCCCCACCACATCAAAGTTCAGTTTGGTCCCGCGCTCTGTCCTGGTGCTTTTCATTGCCTCGTTGTTTGAAAGGTCAAACTTCTTCACCGAGGGCGGTAACCGATTTCAAAATCCCTGGGTTTTGTCTTCCCATGTTTTGTTAAGTTTGGCAATGTGACATGGGGGGTTGGCAGAGGATGTTGGGAGATTATATATTTGAAATGCCTCACTCACTCAGTAATAACCGTGCATGCCACTAGCTAAATGACATCTTGGGATCTGGTCAGCTTCAGTGGACAGACTGATTGACTTCTCACGCAGTCAATCATTACATTGAAGGCGCCTGTTCTCAAAAGTGTTTTGAAAAGCGACATGAATTAAGCTGGTCTATCGTCAAACTCCAGGCCCCCCCAACGCGCTCTGTGTGCCCCCCTCTGCAGATCAGTGTCTAAGCAGTGAGCACCCAGCCCTTTTGCGTGCATTCCCCCATCTCCTGTCTGCCAATGTGGGCTCCACCCTGCTCTGTCTGGGGGTAGGCTAGTTCCCAGGCTCCTGTTACAAAGGCCTGCGCCTCAGTGTTTAAACTTCCTTCAGGGCATCACGTGACACTGACTCAATTATATTGCATGTCATGCCAGTGTGGGCTCCACATGCAGGCTTATCATTGTCATCTGCCCAAAATGATTTGGTGCATTATTGATAGCAATGCTTCTGGGTGCGTTGTTTTTGTGGTACCTCTCTGAATGCGTCTTTGTCTGGTTGTGGATGAGCAGAGGAGACTGGAAGTGAACTTTAGTCTGACTAGTGTTTGCCTGCTGAATGCAGTTCTGGAGTGGAGTAGATGCCTTGAGGAAAGTCTGTGGACTGGGAGAGAGGAGAGAGAGAGAGAAGGGAGGCAGAGTGATCCCACATGTAGGTGCGATAGTCTAGGGATTTGGCCTAACAGTATCATGCGTCTCTGTCCTATGCCGAGGGGGAACGTTTTCATTCAGGAAAAAGGGATGACGTAATGTGTAGTGAAGATGAGGTAGGCTAACCTAAATTGAAGCTATAAAATTGTCTTTAGATAATACCTAGGTGTTGGTGGGAACCAGAAACAGAATGTGTTGTATATTTGTATTTAATGTTTTAAAAACTTTTATTTTGACAGGGAGTCGTGCTGAGAACACAATCATTATATATATATATATATATATATATATATATATATATATATATATATATATTTTTTTTTTTTTTTACATCCAATACACGAAAAGCAAAACAAAACCATAGAAAACAAACACATTCTTCAGCAAAAAGGTCCTCAATCAGCCAATCAATTCATCCAATTTTAGTGTGCCTTGGGGATTTTCCCACAAGTAAGGTGCAAACCAAATAGTAACAACAGATGTACCTAACTCAGTGGAGATGGATAGGACAGCCATCCCTGAGACGGAGTCTGCTATCTCGTACGTCCAAGTTAACCATGTAGAAAGGTACCACTGGAGTTTACGCCGGGGGGTGGCGTTATAAACAAACGCATCGATCTACGAGCCTTCAGACGTCCAGCCTACTTTCTGATCCAGAAGGACACAGGCTGGGGTTGACACGCTGTCCTCTGATCTTAAAAAATAATAATAATAATAATGTTTCTGCTGCTGAAGAGTTCTTCTCCCAGAAACAACCATTCCTGTCCCGGTAGAAAAAGCTTTTTTATCAATTTGTTCGATTTTGTAGGAAAATGGATTTCCCTGCCTCTGTGAGAAGTAGTGCTTTAGTCGTGCTGACCGGATTGCTAGATTTGTAACATTTTCGCTCATGAAGGGGGTTTTTCTCATGGAAGAGGAGTAGTTTTTTCCTAATAGTGGAAAAACAAACACATTTTAATTTGTCAATGTAGATGCATGTCTTAACATTGTGTAAATATTTTCCCTTAACATGTCCTGGCCTCCCTTCATTGCTTCAAGGGGCTTGTGTGTCTTTCCTGGTCTGATCCAGCTGATGTGCTGTCATGTCAGGAATCAGGATAGCTTGCGACGACTCTTCTCCCCATCCAGCTATGAGCCCTCCAGCCAGAGTATAGCTCAGTCTGTAGCTAGTGTTGGCAGAACATCACAAATAGTACTGTAGAGCAGGGCCTGCCTGTCAGCTGCAGGGATGGAGGACCAGAGTTCTGACCCCTCACCCACATACTCCCAACTGCGTATACAGAGTATTTCAGCAGGCTGATGTAGTGTTGTAGTACATTTTTATCATGGGCTCACTCTTTCTGTGTTTCTCTCCCTATTAAAAAAAATAATCACTTTCTCACTCTCTTCCTTTCACCCCCCCCCCCCCCCTCCCTCTCTCAAACGGTTAATTCCTCTTCCTGTTTTGTCTTTATTCTTCCCGATGTCGATTTATGGCAGCCCCCCCCAGCACCTCTCTGATTTCAGAGAGGTTGAGTTAAATGCTGGAGACACATTTCAGTTGAATGTGTTGTTGTACAACTGACTAGGTATATTATTTTTCCTTTCTCTCCTTTCTCATAGTCCTCCAACCCGTCCTGTATCATCCACCCAGGCCTGTACTGGTCCTATATGTCTCTGGCACCTCCCTCCCTGTCTGTTTATCATTCTCTCTGTTGAACTATGGACTCTGCCTGGTGTGGATTCTACAGTATCAGATCGGATCACATCTGTGCCTGTTTATTTTTCTCCGGACTGTAGCTTAATGCTCCGTGCTGTTTGAAGCCCCTCTTCTCGCTGTTCTCCTGGAACGCTTTCCAGGGCTTCAGACCCCATGGCGGCTGGTTGCTCAGTGGGTATCGCTCTGCGGCTTCGCCCTGGAACCGCTTACCCTGCAGCCGACCCTAGTGAGACTGGGCTTGGAGCAACACGCATGCCGGCCTCAGGCTCTCCCACTTTCAGCTCCGGATACTACTATAGTAATATGACTAGTATACACTGTGGCCAGTATACTAGGTACGTCACACCATTCACGAAAATGGATGCCTCCTACAGACAGTCACGTGGCCGTAGCTTGCTTTATAAAGCAGCCAGACAGGCATCGAGGCATTCAGTTACTGTTCGGTTGAATGTTAGAATGGGCAGAACGAGTGGCTTAAGTGTCTTTGAGCGAGGTATGATCGTCGGTGCCAGTATCTCAGAAACCGCCGGCCTCCTGGGCTTTTCACGCACGACCGTGTCTAGGGTTTACCGAGAATGGTGCGACAAACAAACAACAAACGTCCTGTGGGCCGGAAAAACATCTCGTTGATGAGAGAAGTCGAGGGAGAATGGTTCGATTCGTGCAAGCCAACAGGCGGGCCACAAACAGGAACATAATGGGGCAGTACAACCAGTGGTGTGCAGAACGGCATCACGGAACGCACTCCTCGCCGGTCCTTGTCATGGATGATGGTGCAGCTATTGCAGCAGACGACCACACCGGGTTCCACCCCTATCAGATAAAAACAACAAGAAGGGGCTCCAGTGGGACGGCGATCCCCAACACTGGACAATTGAGGAGTGGAAAAACATTGCCTGGTCCGACAAATCCCATGTTCCTGTTGCGTCATGGGGATGGCAGAGTCAGGATTTGGCGTAAGCAACATGAGTCCGCAGCCCCATCCTGCCTGGTGTCAACGGTACAGGCTGGTGGTGTAAGGGTATGGGGAGTGGTTTCCTTGCACACGCTCTGTCCCTTGATACCAATTGAGCAACGTTTGAATGCCACAGGATATCTGAACATTGTTGCTGACCAGGTACATCCCTTCATTGCTACAGGGGGGTCCGACCCAGTACTAGATCTGTATCTGATAAACCGGCCACTGAGTGTATATGACTAGAGCATATCAGACCATATACCGTGGGTATTATATTTTCAATTATTTGTATTTATTTAACTGTTGTAGTTATGTCGTGAACCAGTTTTATAATAGCAATAAGGCACCTTGGGGGTTTGTCGTGTATATGGCCAATATACCCCGGCTAAGGGCTGTATCCAGGCACTCCGCGTTGTGTCGTGCTTAAGAACACCCTTAGCTGTGGTATATTGGCCATATACCACACTTCCCCGGGCCTTATTGCGTAATGAGACCTCACCTTTGGTGGTCTTGGCCAGTCAGTCATGTTACACAACTGCCAAAAGCCCGCCTTTCCAAGCGAGTACACGACCACCTGGTGACGCCAACCTTGCCGATGCAGGTACCTCTCTGTCTGGGCCGAGGGAGCACAAGGCACCTGTCACCTGTCCTCCCCAGGCACTGTAAATGTGGCACGGGATGGTTGTTTTGGGCCATGGGGGTGCCTGTGATTCTGGCTGGCTGGCTGGCCAACATTGACCTGGTTCCTCTCTAGGCTACAGTCAACTAGCCATGCCCAGCTCCAACGAGAGGTGACCGCGTGCTCTCTTCCGCAGTGTTGGGTTAGCATCTATTATTTACATCTCATTAGCCTTGCAATCACTGAACATGCACCAAACATACTGTCTGTATTATGCGCCGTGGTGCTGTGCAGTGCTGCAAGGTTAATGCCGTTAATGCAGACTCTGCAGTAGGATGTAGGGAGAGAGAAGGCTAGTATTCAATACTTTGCAGCATTGGTGGTGCACCAGAGAAGGCTTTGATCTCTCTGCGACCCCTGCCCTGTCTCATCCTGGATGTGGGATTAAGACGAATCATTGGTCCAGTCCGATTAATCCATTTCTGTAGCATCTATTTAATCCACAAAAATTGACAATTTGGCCTAGCTATGAGTATTCCCTTAGCCGCATTGGGGAGAGATCCACATGGTTGCCCTCTGTCAGTGATCAAGATGAATTGCTGCTGTTCATATTTCTAGATGAATGGTCACCCCCCCGCTACAGTCGTCAGTAATATTTTCCTCTAATCTGTTTAAACATCTCCTCCCTCTGCTCTGTGATCAATGTGTTTTACTGTTCCGCAGGAAATGTAGAACGGTAGTTCATTCATCATGCCCTGCTGATAATCCTTAGCCTGCCATCCAAACGGTTTCCCCTGCGTTTCACTGTCATGTCACTACAACGGTGGGCCCAGAGTTCAGTCTGGTTTACCCGGGTTAGGTGATCCTAGTGCTGCTGTAGGGCAGGCAGTTTACCCTGTACCCTGCTAGCAGTCTGGTCCTCCCTCCCTCTCGCTCTTGCATAAACCATCAGCTCTCACTAGCATGTTAGCTAATGCTACGCATGCAGCTGTGAGCACATTTTCCAGATCGAGCATCGTTTGGCTTTTAGAGGGAACAAGGGGGAAGTTTATTTGAGTGGCATGTAATCTGTTCACATTCTCTCCAATCATTTTCACTCTTCACTTTCCTGGTGGTGGATGGATGTCAGCGTTCTGAATGGAACCCCTTTTCGTCGGCCTGTGGTTGCTCATGCGTTCATTGAATGTCTTAACACGAATCATGCACGTCGGCCTCACTTATATTCTGGTGCTGACCTAGTCTAACACGCATTACGAAATGGAAATGATCTATTGCCGCGTTCCCAATTCTTGGCACTCTTGTCTCCTATTTCTACGTTAGTATGTTAGTACTCTTTATATGTTAGTGCTCCTGGAATGTGTCAGCAGTCAGCCGACACACACACGACATCTGGGTCTGAGGTTTCATAGGGCAGGAGGAGAGGACCGAGGGTCAGTAAACAAAGCATTAATCGTGTGTGTGTGTGTGTGTGTGTCGGCTGTCGAAGAGAAGTTAGCTCCGGACACTCATAAGGTCAGGAGGCACATGTCCAAGCAGTCCGTTTCCGTCACACACTAGCATGACGATCTGGCATAAGGACCAAGTCAGGTGGCCAAGTTTGAAATCCGTTTCCTGTTGTTTGCCCCTCTGTGACCCTTGGTTTGAACTTTGATTAAAACAAGCAACAAACTAAAATGTTTTGCAAGAAGATGAAGCCAAACCTTTTGATGTTATGTGACCTCTCACTGCTGGGCAAGTGGGCTATGGGCTATTGTGAACTGCCACCATAGAGCTCCTCTACGTCTATTTCTTCAAGGCTACAATATTTTCTAGTTCAGCGACCTTGGTCTCACACAAGCAAAATGGGCCTAATCACTTACACAAAGTCTCTATTGTCTGTCCCAGTGGTGGCAGCCCAGGGTCTCTCCTTGGCAGAACCCACTGTCCTGACCCCCCCCCCCCCCCCCGATTCTGAAGTAACACAGCCTCAAAATACAGTTCTGCAACCCTCCTTCCTACCATTTTTCACCCTGGGTCCACCGGTCTACTCTGAATGACCTCAATAGTCTCCAGCCAAGAGCCCGTTGTGGGTCACACAGTTTTTGTCCGTGATAAAGAATCCCCAATCCAATCCAGCCTGGGAACAAATAACAATTAAACAAGTAGAGGGAGAGAGGAGTGGGAAAAATAGAAGTGGGGAACAATTCTGCTTTGTTTCTGAGGCACAGCACATGGGTGACAGTCCAGACCAGTCCGGGCTGGATCGGGGGTAAAGCAGCCTGGGTAAAGAGGGTATAAATGGACAAGGCCCATAACTGCTAGTTTTCCAGACCCACGCCCTCTAGTCCAAACACCAGTTTCTCACCTCGCACCAGTCCACTGAGTCATGTTGTCGAAGAAGAATGACGACAGTGGAGGTGAACCCAGTAGGAGAAAGGTAAGACGGGAGGAGGAGGAGGATGGATTAGGTTGGGACTGACAGGCTTCGGTAGATTAAATTAAATCTACATATGTGTACAGGCGTTTATGGATCTCATTGTTGGTGACGTATTTTTTTTCTCCAGTTTATATGAGTTTGGTCAGTACCGTGAATGGTTCTAATGCCAGTGTTAATATAATACCACGTGTGACATTCTTCTGAGTGAAGATGAAGGAAGCCGAGTGGATACTTGAAAAACCCGACCTCCTATCATGAGTACGCAAGACCTTTGCCTCCCCCGTGACTCATATCCATTTGGTTGGTTGGTGTGAAATCCAGATTGCGCAACCATGAGTCACTCCCACTCCCTCTCGGTATTTCGGTAGTCACGCCGTAGCTTCCTGTAGAGAGAGGTGGACGGGCGCGTCTGGTACTCTGGATGTGCGTCAGACACTTGTGGGCTTATTTCAGCGTGACTGAGTCAGTGTGTTGTGCGTGTACACACACACACTCATTCGACAGTTTACACTTTTGTTTTGCGCTCCGACGATAAGTGGAATGTTTACACACATCGAGGTGTAGTCCAGGTGCTTGAAAAATGAAACCCGGATAAAAGATTTCAAGAAACATTTTCAATCTCAACTCTGTTTTCGTCTGTGAAATCTCCCAGTGCTCATATTTTTGTCCAGATTGTGAAACGTTACATAATCGCTCAACAATGGTGCTCTACATCACTGAGATTTTCATACTTTTTTTACATCCGGTTTGATCATAACATAATCTACGGCATCGCTTTCCGTTTAGTTTTTCCATTAAGTTGTGTCCGTGTTGCTGGTTTTTATGACGCCAGTAAGTAATCCATCAATATTACCAGCAGCAGGATTAACATATATCTCCTCCAAACCAAAGCTGCCTCCCTGGCTCTGGCCTGTTAGTAGAATGTAGGCCTAACATAATGTTACTGCAGATAAACTGTGATTTTTAACCCGTGGTTGTGTTAAATCAATGACTAGCCCCGAACCCCTAGACACTTGCCCCCACACCCCCTTTAGATCGTACAGAACCTGATGTGGGTAGATGGTGGAAACTCGACATAGCCTCGATGGCTACGGTTATCATGTTGCTTTGCTTATTCCCATCTGATACTTCCTTTTAAGATGTACAAAGAGCCAACAAGAAAGTCTGTCAGGGAAAGGAGTTGCTGGGTTTTTAGTTTTTGACTGGGTGTTGGACGTTGGTGCCTGTGTGGGCGTTGTGGTCTCATTCCTCCCTCTGCCAGCAGATCCAGTTTGCGGACCAAAAACAAGAGTTCAACAAACGTCCCACCAAGATTGGCCGCCGCTCTCTGTCCCGATCCATCTCCCAGTCCTCCACAGACAGCTACGGCTCAGGTACTGAGAATACGCGTGTGTGCGCGCGCACACTCACATACACACCTGGCACGTGCACACACCTGACATGCTCACGAGCGCCCTGACACACCCTGTGCCTATCCAGTATCACACAGTAAGAGTCTATTCCCAGATAGGTGGGGAGCAGGAATGTTCTCTGTAACATATAACTGGATTAAGATGAGATGATACAGGCCACAGAGAGCTGCTAGTGTTCTCTCTAGTTTCTAACACTGTGTTCCATTCAATAATAACTGCAGCCACACACACACACACACACACACACACACACACACCATGTCCTTGTGAAAGTTTGAGATCAGTTGTTTTTTCTTCTGGCAGGCAGGCCAGTGTAAGCCGGATTTAAGGTTGTGGGTCCATAAAAGAGAGGGGGGGAGAGAGAAAGGTGGAGGCACTATACGTGTTGTCCTGGTCACCTGCTTATCCCACTCCTGGTTGTTCCCAGGGCTCCTAGAGGCCCCTTTCAAGAGCGGGGGGAGAGAAAAAAAGGGAAGGGGAAGGGGAGGGAGAAAGAGGAGAGGCAATATTTTCCACTGAAGCGCTGGGATGGTTTGTAGTAGGATGGAGGGGCCTGTCAGTCCTGCGTGTCATAAAAAGGGCGTGACCCTTGCTTTACAACCAGAGTTAATCTGGCGGGGTGACGTTCAGTGTTTTGAACATGTTTGTCAGGAGTGAAGTGTGAAAGACGTAGTGTGAAGTACGACTTCCCTGGCATCCCCTACGTGGCCTCTCATTCTTCCACTTGTGATGTCACTCACAGCCTACCTGTCTGTCCCTCGTCTTTTTGAATGTCATGCACAGACACTCACCGGCCGCTTCACCCAAATACCTCAAGTTCACTCTCCCTCCTTTCTTCTTTGTCCTCTCACTGTACCTCGTTGCATTCTGTCCCCCCCCCCCCCCACCCACCCACTCTCAACCCTTTCTCCTCCGCTGGGCTACTCTTTCTCTCCCTCTCTTTCCCGATCCCCTCTACTGTGATCCTCAGCTCTGTGGTTGCTGTCATTATTCCCACAGAAAGAGTCAACAGTCCGAGTCCTGACTGTCCCCGCTGACCATTCTGTCTCTTGCTCTTTCTTTTCCCCTCTCTCTCTCTCTCTCTCCTGTTCACATACATGCTCTCTGTCCCAGCCCTGGGCCTTGAGTGCGCACACACACTGTGGGAGAGCTGTTGTTCGTCTTAAGGCGTCCACATGCTTCCCACCTGAAACAGTTTGTAGATATATTATGACGTTTTTGATCTTCAGCAATGGTTTTTGTTTCTTTCGTGCGTTCGTTAGCCGACGTCTACACCTCTTCGTCAGTGATTGGTCAACAGTAGGGATTCTTCAATGAAGTGTGGTCATTCAACGAGATACGACTCGTTTTCTTGCACTTTTTCTTCACTTGAGAAATATTGCGTCCAGCCTAAAGTTAGATGTCAAACTGCCCGACTAAGATATCCTTGGCAAAAAGGTCCAAATTAATGACTGATTTCTTGAATTGTTAGATTCATTCTGACAATTTTAATTCTGGCTACGGCATCTCAAGATGGACAAACGGTACCACTGTCGCTATTTTCTTTTTTTTTTTTAAGGGAGTATGCGAGGCACGGACGTTCACTTCACCTAGCCGAGTTCTGCTAGGATCAAACCCAACCGAGTATGTAGATGCCCAGGCTCTTCTGGTTTATACTGCCCTGGGGTTCAGTCCCTAGATATATCTTGTAATGTGAGATATGCCGTTGTTTTGGACATCAGAGTAGATTGTGGTCTAGTGTGTGGTCATGTCACATGTTGTTGGTTTAATGTCTATATCCTGAGGGCATGTTGAATGGGAATTTTAGTGTGTGTGTGTGCAGCTCGAGTGCTGCTGTTGAGTGTGTGTAGATGTGCTGTTGCGTGCGTGTCCTGTCCTCTGACCCTTCTCTGTCCTGCTCCCTCTTTTAGCTGCGTCGTACACAGACAGCTCTGATGACGAGACTTCTCCTCGGGACAAGCAGCAGAAGAACTCCAAGGGCAACGGAGACTTCTGCATCAAGAACATCAAGCAGGCCGACTTCGGACGCAGGGAGATCGAGATCGCGGAGCAAGGTGGGCTAGGGATGATGTGTGGCAAGGTGGGCTAGGGACGATGTGTGGCAAGGTGGGCTAGGGACGATGTGTGGCAAGGTGGGCTAGGGACGATGTGTGGCAAGGTGGGCTAGGGACGATGTGTGGCAAGGTGGGCTAGGGACGATGTGTGGCAAGGTGGGCTAGGGACGATGTGTGGCAAGGTGGGCTAGGGACGGTGTGTGTGTGTGGGAGAGAGAGAGAGGGATTCTCTGATGGTGTGATTATGTGTGTGTTGGATGTGTGTGCCTTGCTGACAGGCCATCTCCCCTAGGGCTGTTTGCTTAGTGGCCGTATGTTCCCAGCCTGTGAGATAAACAGCAGGGGGCCGCCTGCCTCTCCCACTAATACCCAATCAAGCACGCTGTGATGGGACACTCCATCCTCTGCTGAAACCCAACAGGACACACCACTGACCACGCAGTCCCCAGTGTCTGTACTGCACCACTGACCACCCACAATCCCACGTGTCTGTACTGCACCACTGACCACCCACAGTCTCCCGTGTCTGTACTGCACCACTGACCACCCACAGTCTCCCGTGTCTGTACTGCACCACTGACCACCCACAGTCCCCCGTGTCTGTACTGCACCACTGACCACCCACAGTCTCCCGTGTCTGTACTGCACCACTGACCACCCACAGTCTCCCGTGTCTGTACTGCACCACTGACCACCCACAGTCTCCCGTGTCTGTACTGCACCACTGACCACCCACAGTCTCCCGTGTCTGTACTGCACCACTGACCACCCACAGTCTCCCGTGTCTGTACTGCACCACTGACCACCCACAGTCTCCCGTGTCTGTACTGCACCACTGACCATCCACAGTCTCCCGTGTCTGTACTGCACCACTGACCACCCACAGTCTCCCGTGTCTGTACTGCACCACTGACCACCCACAGTCTCCCGTGTCTGTACTGCACCACTGACCATCCACAGTCTCCCGTGTCTGTACTGCACCACTGACCATCCACAGTCTCCCGTGTCTGTACTGCACCACTGAAGCTGTAAAGTCTGAAAGTAACATTTTGCTTGTTTGCAATATACAGCCTTTTAAATGTATGGTGTTTAAATGTATGGTGTTTAAATGTATGGTGTTTAAATGTATGGTGTTTAAATGTATGGTGTTTAAATGTGGTGCCAAACATTGGGATGCAGGGAGGATGAGTGCAATCTAGATGGTCGATGTGTCAGCAGTGGGCACAGAAAATGACATATTTGACTGTTTCAATCAGAGAGGACTTAATTTGATCCATGTGAACGCACAGAGCCTGCTGCCGAAATAAGAGGAATTAAAACGCCTCGCTTTTAACACACGGGCTGTAGTAGTTGCTGTGCCCGAGACATGGGTCAATTGAGGACAATGAGGTTGAGCTACCAGGTTATAGCGTTCCATAGACTAAACTGAAACGGTGGCGGGTGTGTGTGTGTGTTTTTACTAGGAATGATATGCATTTTAACCCTCGCTCAGATCTGAAAATGGATGGTCTTGAGGTTGCATGAGTAGATAAACACCTTCCTAAATGTTGTCCTGTACTTGTCGGTGTGTGCGATCGGCCTCCTAAGCAGAATAATTTCTAGGATTTACTATAATCAAATTGCTGTGATCTTAGACCTCGTAAGGAAATAGGATCGCTACCTGGCCAAATTCAGAAGGACAAATCTACAACAAGATTATGACGGTTAACTGTAGAAACCAGGCAAAATGGAAAAGGCCATATCCCAACATTATATAGACGCCGTTAATGACGACTTACATCAGCCTCGTAAACTGTGGAACTTTTTAAAGGGCATTGGTTCAAAAGCTCCCCATAAGGTAAAATCCTGTAGTATTGGCCTGGATATTAATGAGGTTTTATGCTATGACTGCCAGAGGTTGCAAATTATTTAAAGTTTTTTTTTAAATATTTTTTTTTAAAACAATAGCCTCATCTCTGGTTAAGAAGTTACCCTATCTGCTCTGGACACTGGCCAGTCTTTCATCAACAACTTTTACCCTAGCAAAGCTATCACAAATGAACAATCTACTATGCTTAATGAGCACAAACAAAGCAACTGGGCTTGGATAACCTTTCCTGCAAGATTCATAAAGGATAGTACTTGTCACTGCTAAAATGATACCGCGTATTGTAATCCTTTTCGATTGGTATTGGTGCATTTCCTAACCATCTCAAAACAGCCCGGGTGGTTCCACTCTCCACAAGAAGTGCAGTAAAACAAATATAGGAAACCGCCTCATCCAAAGTTGTTGAGAGAGATTCGTTTTTAATCAACTTGAAGGATACCCTCTTGAGCACACACTTTATGAACTACAATCTGGCTTTAGAACAGCTCATTCCACTGATACTTGCCGTATCCACTTCTTTTTTTGTTTGGACCACATTAAGAAGGAAAGTGAAAAGGGGAACTATACAGGTATGGTCATGTTAGACTCGCAGAAAGTTTGACACTGTGGACACATTCTCCTGGTGAAACTGAAGTGCATGGGTCTAAATGATGTAGCAGGGAATTGGTTTTGGTCTTATCTGACCAACAGAATACAAGTATGTGATGTTCTGTCAGAGGCCAAATAAATAACCTGTGGCGTACAACAGGGATCAATCCTAGGGCCTCTCTTATTTCTTATATATGTTAATGATATGCCAGGTACAGTAAAGTGCAAACTCCTGCTTTATGCTGATGATTCAGACATACTGGTATCAGGAAAGGATACAGTTTACATAGAGGGGACCCTGAGTAAGGAATTGCATTTTGTTAGATATTGGTTGTCTGACAACAAATTGTCACTACATTTGGGAAAAACTGAGGTTGCTTAGGGCTGACAAGATAACAGTAAACTGTGCAGGCAAGGAGATTGAATCTAAAACACGTATCTTATCTTGGTGTGTCCCTAGATCAATCCCTTTCTGGAGACCTGATTGATGCTAAATAATTTCTAAAATGGCAAACATTGATTTTTTTTTATGTGTTTATCTTAACACTAGATATTTTAACATTAAAGTTAAGAAACTGCTTGTCTCGACCTCGATTCAGTGTCATTTTGATTAGGCTATCAAAAAGCTGAAAGAGAGAATGCAGGTCATGCAAAATAATGTTATCAGGTATATGCCGAATGTCCCCTCTAGGACCCACGTGGGGTACAGGAGTTCTGGGAGGTGGGCTTGTTGCCTTTGGAGTCCAGTGTGGACCAACTTAATCATATGTTTGACATCCTAAATGACCGTACCCCAGGTTACAAGAAACCCCACATTGATATGGTCTATAACCAGCACAGTCACAATACCAGAGCTAGTGACATGTCTTGTGAAATCCCAAGAGTAAACAGTACTGTGAGAAGCACATTTTTCTATACAGGCATTTGTCTATGGAATAGCCTTCCCTTGGAGGTAAAGAAAAATAGCTTTAAAAAGCAGTGTTTTTCATTTGGACAAGGCCGTCTAAGTAAGGGAAACCACTCCACTGCCCCGTGTGCCCCCTACTGCTGAGCAGGTGTATTTATGTGAGGGATCGGTATGATGTGCAATTAGATTGTTTTAATGTGAAATGAATATGGTTAATTTTTTTATATGGTTGACACAGCCCTGGCTCGGTGGGCCTCATCACACAGCCCTGGCTCGGTGGGCCTCATCACACAGCCCTGGCTCGGTGGGCCTCATCACACAGCCCTGGCTCGGTGGGCCTCATCACACAGCCCTGGCTCGGTGGGCCTCATCACACAGCCCTGGCTCGGTGGGCCTCATTACACAGCCCTGGCTCGGTGGGCCTCATCACACAGCCCTGGCTCGGTGGGCCTCATCACACATGGCTCGAGCTCTGAATGTCTGGGTGACAGACTATAGGCAGCGAAACAGAAGGATTCCCAAAGAATGTTGGCCAGCTAACTTTCATTAACCACTCTTTAACCATTTAGAATTGTTTTGTCATTTTAAAGATTTTTCAGAGAAGGATGCCTTTTTGAAGTTTTGAAACAGGACCAATGTTTTTTTTAGTTGTTGGAATGTTGGGTCTAAAATAACCTATCGGTTGCTTTGTCTCCTCCACACAGAGATGCCAGCCCTCATGGCCCTGAGGAAGAGAGCCCAGGGAGAGAAGCCGCTGGCTGGGGCCAAAGTAGTGGGCTGCACCCACATCACAGCTCAGACAGCCGTGAGTTACACACACACACACACACACACACGCCACCATCCACCGCTCAGTCCACTGTGAGTCTGCCTCTTCTGCTCAGAGAACCACAACTCACAGCCATACTGAATGGCACTCGTCTTAAGCCAGCTTCACGCATCTCTTAGCCGCAGGACTTTGCTTCGAACACAAACGTCTCTGTTGGCTGTGTCCATAACTGAGCGCGCGGTCTGGTCTGTGTGTGTCGTGCAGGTGTTGATGGAGACGCTGTCTGCCCTGGGGGCTCAGTGCAGGTGGGCTGCCTGTAACATCTACTCCACTCAGAATGAGGTGGCAGCTGCTCTGGCCGAGGGAGGTGAGTGTGAACAGGGCTGCTTCATTTGAGCGTCTGTGTCGTGTGGGAGCTCTTTCTCTGTCGCGACCGCCGGCTCTCTGTGCCCATCAATTCAATGGTAGGATATTCCTAAGAACATGCTGCATTGCTCCATTTCTCTTACTCTTCTCTTACTTTCTCTATTTCTCATCTTTTCGATTCTCTCCCAGGGTTCTCTGTGTTCGCGTGGAAGGGCGAGTCGGAGGATGACTTCTGGTGGTGCATCGACCGCTGCGTCAACCTAGAGGGCTGGCAGCCTAACATGGTACGTGTCTGTCTTGTCTCCCTCAATCACTCCCGTCTCTCAGTAACGGACTGGCACCCGGACTTTGTTACGGCGTAAACGGCGTCAGTCCTTTATCCCGATCAGTTAGAGAGACGCGTTGTTGTCTCCTGCTCCAGATCCTAGATGACGGCGGAGACCTGACCCACTGGATCTATAAGAAATACCCCAACATGTTCAAGAAGATCAAGGGAATCGTGGAGGAGAGCGTCACTGGAGTACACCGGTGGGTGGATCACTGCTAACCACACTGCTTCATTATTAGTTGACTCATTGTCTAGACTGAGGAAAAACAGTATTTTGCCAGTAAGCTTCTTCCCCCTTTGTCAGGGGTTTGTTTTGAAGCAAGTGGTCCATCTTCTATGGCCATGTCTCCATCTAGTGGCCATAACGGGTAGTGTCAGGGTTTTACTGGTAATGACTCCCCCCCCCCCCCCCCCCTCTTATTGCTGTGAATAGGTTGTACCAGCTGTCCAAGGCGGGGAAGCTGTGTGTTCCGGCCATGAATGTCAACGACTCTGTGACCAAGCAGAAGTTTGACAACCTCTACTGCTGCAGGGAGTCCATCCTGGACGGGTAGGACAACTCCGGCATGCCTGTTCAAAGCAGAAAGCCAGAGGAAGATCACGTCGTTGTCGTCACACATAATTGTCTTTGGGCGCTTGACGGCCCGGGAGTCTACGGACGACTTAAACATGTTGTCATGCTAACTTTTTTTTGTGTGTGTGTTTCTTCGCTCTCCCTCCAGTCTGAAGAGGACCACTGATGTAATGTTTGGGGGGAAACAGGTGGTTGTGTGTGGATATGGAGAGGTAAGAGTGTCTTACTCTCTGTGTATTAGTGATGGGGGGGGGGGGTCGATAGTTGCATTTCGCTACATTATTTGTGGACAGTATTATATTGATATTTGTATCGATACAATGTTTTTTACTACTGTAGGTAGCATTAGCTGTGCTTGCACCAAAACTCTGCTATTTTTCCTCCATCTTCAGACCTTTTATTTCCCTGACTGATCAACACTAGCTTTCTCATTTGTTCGGAACATAACATCGCAACACATAAAGTGTCTCCACAACATTGTATCATGAGGTCCCTGGCAATTCCCAGCCCTTCTGTATTTTTTACAATTTGATTTATTTTTTTACCTTTAACTAGGCAAGTCCGTTAAGAACAAATTCTTATTTTCAATGACTGCCTAGGAACAGAAGGTTAACTGTTAATTGTTCATGGGCAGAACGACAGATTTCTACCTTGTCAGCTCGGATTCGATCTTGCAACCTTTCGGTTACTAGTCCAACACTCTAACCACTAGGCTACCTGCCGCCCCAAAGGGTACTTTTTGTAACCCTAATTTTACCAGGTAAGTTGACTGAGAACACATTTCTCATTTACAGCAACGACCTGGGGGGAAAGTGAGAGGGGATGAATGAGCCAATTGGGAGTTGGGGATGATTAGGTGGCCATGATGGAATGATGGCCATATTGGGAATTGAGCCAGAACACCGGGTTTAATACCCCTATTCTTACGATAAGTACCATGGGGTCTTGAGTGACCACAGAGAGTCAGGACGCCCTTCTTTTTTATGTCCCACCCGAAAGACAGGACCCTACAAAGGGAAATGTACCCAATGCCTCCTACTGGCCCGTCAAACCCATTTCCAGTAGCATCCAGGGACCGACCATGACCAATCCTGTTTAGCTTCAGAGGCAAGCCAGCAGTGGGATGCTGCTGGCGATCTAAACCTATTATATCAACATGGACCACCAGAGGAACCTATTTACCATCCATGTCTATAGTAGAGCCTCCATCAGTCCTATGCCCATGTGTGTTTTTATTTGCGTATCCATAGGTGGGGAAGGGTTGCTGTGCTGCTCTCAAGGCCATGGGCTCCATCGTGTACGTCACAGAGATCGACCCCATCTGTGCCTTGCAGGCCTGGTGAGTTCAACCAATCGGAGCCTGGTACGTGAACTAATCGGCCAATGGCAGCAGGGTGAACGAGGAAGTAACGCGTTTTTTCTTTCCGTCCCCGTTCAGCATGGATGGCTTCAGACTGGTGAAGCTGAATGAGGTGATCAGACAAGTGGACATTGTCATCACTTGCACAGGTGAACAACTCTCCCTTGTCCCCTCGGTCAGCACTAGATGGCCACGTTCGAGTATATAAGTGGCAATAGTGTCAAAACTAATAACCAAGTGTAAGTACATGCGCCTGTTGGAGTTTAAGTCAGGGTTAGGGTTTAGATTTCTTTGTAAAGTCAATTTTGTGGTTAAAAAACACTACTCCCATCCTTTCCAGCATGGGCATAGCAACAGCAACCACCTTCTCCCTACAGCTTTACTGCTTGGCTAATTCAGCCTGCACCACTCTATTCTCACACAGACACACACACACACTTCCCTCAGCAGCCTCAGTGACTAGGCAGTAGGGTATAGGCCAGCGGTCACCAACCGGTCGATCGCAGTCTCCAAGGCATTTCTAGTCGATCACCAAACATTTCTGTCAAAAAAACAACAATGATAAATCCTTGCGTACCTATTTTTTTGTTTAGAGCTGTTGGTGCGCTTGATTCAGCAGCCCTAGCGCCGGGAAGGCAAAAGTGTTCCCATTCCGAACCATTTCATGTGTCTGAAGGCAGGCCCATAGAGCAAATCAAGTTCACCTATAGGCCTTCCGCTGGCCAATCAGAGAGCTCAGATCAGTGTCTGCACAGTTTCCTCGTTGCCACAGGCTGTAAAAAGAAGCCTCGAACGCACAGCAAGGTTGATACTGTGAGATTTCTTCACTTTTTTTAGAACCATGACTAGAGAGAGACAACGAATACAGCGAAGAGCTGCTGTTTGTATGAGTTTTATGTTTGTTGTTATTCAGTACTGTCAACACTTTATTCAACACTTTTCTAAGCTATGAAATGAGCGTTCTCCCTACTCCCACTCGCGCTACATCCAGCACTGCAGCGGCACTGAATGGGTATCGCGAAGTGTTTCCATACGCCTGTGTTAGCGTCTTTATTGTTTTTAATATCGAGGAATATTTCACTTTCTCTGGTCATATGAGTAACAACATGATTTGGTGCACGAGGCAGACATAATGCAGTGCGACTTGAGTTTCGCCATCAGCTGGTAGACTGTGTCCCCCTTTTTCAAATCAAATTTTATTTGTCACATGCGCCAAATACAACAGGTGTAGTAGACCTTACAGTGAAATGCTTACTTACATGCCCTTAAAACAACAATGCAGTTTTAAGAAAATACCTGAAATAAAAGTAGCAAATAATTAGAGCGGCAGTAAAATAACAATAGCAAGGCTATATACAGGGGGCACCGGTTAGTTGAGGTTTGTGAGGTAATATGTACATGTAGATAGTTATTAAAGTGACTATGCATAGATAATAACAGAGTAGCAGCAGCGTAGAAGGGGGGCGGGCAATGCAAATTGTCTGGGTAGCTATTTGATTAGATGTTCAGGAGTCTAATGGCTTGGGGGTAGTCGGCTGAGAGGCAGCCTC
This sequence comes from Oncorhynchus mykiss, assembly GCF_057628025.1. Lineage (NCBI taxonomy): Eukaryota > Metazoa > Chordata > Actinopteri > Salmoniformes > Salmonidae > Oncorhynchus > Oncorhynchus mykiss. The sequence continues at coordinate 21,738,016 of NC_143042.1, forward strand.
ACCTCTGCTCCTTCCCTCCCCTCAGACTAACCATCAGATGCAGACCATCAGTCCAGTAATTAAGCTAATTATTATACTCACTCCACTCTGTCTCACAAGTAATACAACAAATGATCTAGTACCATTGCGATCATACCAGAGAAGAACAACATTGGCTGGGCAATTCAAGCATAGCCAATATGCACTGATAATGTATTGGGCCTATAGCCAACTACAGACATCATTGCTACAGAACTGTTTTGAATTGGTTAATGTTGCATAGGCTTACTTTTTTAAAAGTCATGTTAAAAAAAATAAAGTGATCTTGACTCAAAAGATGTTGGTGACCACTGGTGTAGACATTACAGGAGTCGCCTCAATCACTCCGACCTGGCAGCCACGTGCGTAGCCAGCCGGTCAGTGCTCCACATTCAGATTCAATCAGAGTGAAGAGTTAATTGGGACAGACTGCATCACCTCCCTCGTCTATTAAGCCCGTCGACAGGCTGCCGTCCTCGTCAACGTTAATTGAAAAAGGACAGACACCCGTAATCACTCGTGCAAATGTGTGTGTGCACACAGACCTGCACGCTCACACACTCCGACTTCGAGGCACGCAATGCCATTCAGACACTTATTCATACTGTAGGTCTATGTGGAAAGTGGATGTGGAGCCCAATGGTGCATTTTGACTAGATTGATTTTAAAGAAAAAATCTATTGCAGGAGATTTATTCCTAGCATCATTTACATAATTCGATTTTGAAGTCGTTATAAACGTCATTCAGCATGTATCGGCCCGGCAAGAGGTATTGGTAGTATTCACCTCTCTCCTCTGTCCACGTGATTTTCTCTGACGTTTCAGTGTACAGTAGTGAACATGATGTTTGAGAGTGTAATATCGATGGCACGTTTAATGACGGCCCCTCTACTTCAGGTAATAAGAACGTGGTGGTGAGAGAATACTTGGACCGTATGAAGAACGGCTGTATTGTCTGTAACATGGGACACTCAAACACCGAGATCGACGTGGTGAGTGGAGTGTGTGTATTGGTGGGAGATGAGGGGGGGGGGGATTGTATGTACGTGTGTGGGTGTGATACTGTGACAGCTTGACTGATCGTGTGGGCGGAAGACACTGCTGTCACCAATGCTTGTCACGTTATTGTCACTGTGGGGGAAGCTGTGATACGACAACACGCCCCTGACCTGACGTTGTTATAGTTATGGGTTGGCTCGCTGTGGCTTATGCCTGTCAGTTGTTATCACTGTTAAGGTGACATCCTCAGGGTCATAGTGAAACCATTTTCATAGTGACTGTTGTCATCAGGGCCTGACATGAACTTTTTTGTCCACCCACCACTGCGGCAGATTTAAAAATCTACCAGCCACTCAGATTTTTTACCAGCCAAAATAGTTTTCTTACATTATTATTATTATTTTTTAAACGGATGAGCATGCGTTGTAATGTTTCTAAAACAATACATGTATTACCACTAATAAGTGAAGTGGTATATTACTCAGTTACTTCATTTTTTGTCTTAACCAAAATACCTAAGATGAGATAAAAATGTTATGCCCCTTTAAGGGCGGGAGGTTACCGTGGCAACGAGGGCACTGAGCCATTTGGACTCGTCAGTGACTGCCTGTGATATAGAGAATCTGACTAGTAGCCGATGTCTTTGCTAGCAGTTTAAGCAAACTCAAACACTGAAAAACAACCTAGCTTGTGAACAAAACAATGTAAATAGCCACGAAACACAAGGACAAAGTCTCACTTTAGAGTCAATTTGACCAACTTTGGATTTCAAAGTGGCGCAGCGGTCTAGGGCAGTACTTGAGGCGTCACTACAGACCTGGGTTCGATCCCAGGCTGTGTTGCAGCCGGCCGTGACTGGGAGACCCATGAGGCGGCGCACAATTGGCCCAGCGTCGTCTGGGTTCGGGAAGGGTTTGGCCAGCCAGGATGTCCTTGTCCCATCACGCTCTAGTGACTCCTTGTGGTGGGCTGGGCACCTTCAAGCTGACTTTGGTCGCCAGCTGGACGGTGTTTCCTCCGACACATTGGCGCAGCTGGCTTCCGGGTTAAGCGAGCAGTGTCAAGCAAGCAGTTTGGCTTGGCAGGGTCGTGTTTCGGAGGACGCATAGCTCTCGACCTTCGTTTCTCCCAAGTCCGTAGGGGACAGCGATAGGACAAGACTGTAACTACCATTGGATATTACAAATTGGGGAGAAAAATGGTAAAAAATATAAGAAATTAAACAAATTGACCACCTTTTATACTTGATCGCACCGGTTCCAAAATGAGTCTTCAGCGCGGTGCACCCAGCTCCCCAGCCAGGCTGTGTTCCAGCATGTTGAGCGAGAAGGGATATTATTATAGGATTTGTAGTTCTTTGTGTGATTTTAGCTACCAGCTATGAAACAAAATGACAGAAATACTTTGAAAACCGCTACTGCAGCATTAGTTCAGCTGTACATGAGCTCATACTTGACTTATTTACAAATGGGATTGACATGCTTGTGGAGCCCTGACCAACCTCCAACGTGGCTGGTGAAACGGACATCTTACCCACCAATGCCAAAATCAATCCGCATTTGACGGGGTTTCATTTTAGGCCCTGGTTGTCGTAGTGAAACTGTTCTCATGGTAACTGTTTCCTGTCCGTTTTGTTGTCCTCTCCTCCAGGCGAGCCTGCGGACCCCGGAGCTAACCTGGGAGAGAGTGAGGTCACAGGTGGACCACGTCATCTGGCCCGACGGCAAGCGCATAGTGCTGCTGGCTGAGGTGATTCATCATCATCGTCACATTAGTACCGTCACGGAGAGCCTTGTATTATCTCAAATCACTGCTCAATCGCACGGGTCAATGATCTGATCTATAAATCCTCTCAACTTCCGAATAACTGGGCGTGAATAGATCCATATGTAACTGTACAACAACCCCTATCTGAGGCTGAGCCTGGTAAACAAGCAGTACATCTACACCACATTTGCCCCTCTCTCGCTCTCTCTCGCTCGCTCGCTCGCTCTCTCGCTCGGTGTGCGTGCAGCACTCCCTTTCTCTTAGCAGAGAGAGACAGAGGCACTCTGTGTGTGTGCAGCAGTCTCTGACAGAATGAAACCACCGTGAGAGCGAGCCAGACAGAAAGCCAGACAAAGCCAGGTGCTTCAGTGTGTCTGCGGTTTGATCTCCTCCAGGCTTTAATCAGAGAACAGAAACCCCCTCTCCTCTGCTGTTTGTTTGCCCCTCTCACGCTTCCCTCTTTTGACTCTATTCTCTCAGTCTTCACTCCTGGACTCTCACTTCTCCTCTACTGTCTCGAGCTGAGGGGCTTTTTCAAAGTGAAGTTGCTTTTTTGTTTGTTTGTTTTTGTTCTCCAGAGCTCACCAGTAGCTAGTGTGGGCTACCTCGGTTTCCCCCGGGCAGTGTGCATACTGGGCAGTGTGCATACTGGGCAGTGTGCATACTGGGCAGTGTGCATACTGGGCAGTGTGCATACTGGGCAGTGTGCATACTGGGCAGTGTGCATACCGGGCAGTGTGCATACCGGGCAGTGTGCATACCGGGCAGTGTGCATACCGCATAAAGTAACAGTACGCCCGTTGTGCTGTCACTGCTACTCGCAGCAAACGGGGAATTGAAACTAAAGCGCCACCAAAGACGTAATTGCTACGCACTAACACAACATGTTGCAGCTCTCTGGGGACATAATGAACATTATCGCAGGCTTTCTGTGCCACTAAGGAGCGTATGGTGGCGGTAGTAAATGGCGATCAGTTCCTCCTCCTTTGTGAACGCTGCCTCGTTAGCAGTCTGAGCCCAGTAACAGTACCAGTCCCATTTTCTCCCTCTGTTTACATCTCTCGTCTGCACCACGTCTTCTGTTATTCTGACCTTGGACTCGGCAACACTTTTTCTGACATTTTGATGATGTTGATGTCAACCACACACACACACACACACACACACACACACACACACAGTATCTTATCATTGAGACGGAGCTGTAGGCAGTTTTCCCAATGTGTGTGTCTCAATCTGTCCTCAGGGTCGTCTGCTGAACCTAAGCTGCTCTACGGTCCCCACCTTTGTCCTGTCCATCACCGCCACCACTCAGGTACCGTGCGTTTTTGTGATTTGTGTGTGGGGTGGATCAGCGTCGGCGTGTGCGCCACTTCGTACAGTAATCGGAGAGATCAGGGTCCTGTCATTGCTCTGCCGCTGAGGCCAGGCCAGGCCGCGTGCGTCATGAGAGCGACCGTGGCGTTGCCTTGGTAACAGAAGTGTGTGTGTGTGAGAGATTGACATCCGGGTCTTGTTTCATACCTCAGGCCCTGGCTCTGATAGAGCTGTACAACGCCCCGGAGGGACGCTACAAACAGGATGTCTACCTGCTGCCCAAGAAGATGGGTAAGAGGCCGAGCTCTATGTCCACACACACAGACATACACCTTCATCCCTCTGTCCTCAACCCTCTGTCTCACACACACACACACACACACACACACTCCGTAATCCTTATTCGCTCAGGCCTCAGCCGAGGCAGCCAGTAGTCACCTGACAGCACCCGTCCGCCTGTCTGAACCTCTGACAAAACCCTTTTAGGGGTAAACATTGAGTTGAAAGTGGATCAGCCAGAATGCACAACCGACTCAGCTCAGCAAATGGAAGCGATTAGATTCAGTATAGGGATAGAGATGGCTAGCATGACCGTGAATATGTTTTGAAGCAGCTCTGTGCTAACTCAACCTAATCCAAGACATGGCTGCAGGGGTTATCCGTGTTCTACGTCATGATCCAAAACGAACACTGGATGTTAGTATATCAGGTCGTGTTTGCGCCATTTTGTCTTTCGTTCTATTCATTTACAGTCATTGCACTGTCTGGGGAAAAATATAATCCATAGTAGAACGCATCCTACGCCAGCGCATGGCGTAAAAGCAGGGAGAATGAGAAGCAGAGGGGCAGACTGGCAGAGGTGCTCAATATAGGTCAGCCTGTCAGGCCCTGCTGCTAAGCTCACTGCACCATCACAGCCGGCGTGAGGGAGAGAACGGGACAGGAGAAGCAGCCCCAGTGTGTTCAGCTAACCCCACACAAACAAATAAATGAGTAAATAACCCACAGCCCCATGTCCCTGCTAGCTAGAGTAACTAGGCGCTCTCCTCCCACTCCTTCTTTTTCTGTCTCTCTCTATCCATCTTTCTCTCTCGCTCTTCCCCCCCCCCACACTCCCTCCTTCTGCATTATTCCAGATGAGTATGTGGCCAGTCTTCACCTGCCTACGTTCGATGCCCACCTCACTGAGCTGAGTGACGAGCAGGCCAAGTACCTGGGCTTGAACAAGAACGGGCCCTTCAAGCCAAACTACTACAGGTAAACATTAACTGCCTGCTAATATTGTATGTCACATACACTGAGTATACCAAACATTAGGAACACCTTCCTGCTTTTGCGTCGGGGCATGGACTCTACAAGGTATTGAAAGTGTTACACAGGGATGCTGGCCCATGTTAACTCCCACTGTTGTGTCAAGTTGGCGGGATGCCCTTTGGGTGGTGGACCATTCTTGATACACACGGCAAACTGTTGAGCGTGAACCCAGCAGCGTTGCAGTTCAAATAAAATAGATTTATAAATATCTTCTTACATCAGCTGATATCTCAAAGTGCTGTACAGAAACCCAGCCTAAAACCACCAAACAGCAAGCAATGCAGGTGTAGAAGCACGGTGGCTAGCATGTCCGGTGAACAGGTCAGGGTTCCATAGCCGCAGGCAGAACAGTTGAAACTGAAGCAGCAGCATGGCCAGGTGGACTGGAGACAGCAAGGAGTCATCAGGCCAGGTAGTCCTGAGGCATGTCAGTTCTTGACACAAACCCGTTTGCACCTGGCACCTACTACCATACCCCATTCGAAGGCACTTAAATCCTTTGTCTTGCCCTTTCACCCTCTGAATGGCACACATATGCAATCCATGCCAATTGCTTAAAAATCCTTCTTTAACCTGACTCCTCCCCTTCATCTACACTGCTTGAAGTGACATCAATAAGGGATCGTAGCTTTCACCTGGATTCAGCTGGTCAGCCTGGCATGGAAAGAGCAGGTGTTCTTAATGTTTTGTCTACTCTGCGTACATCTTTCGTGGTGTTATATTGCAAAGGTGTAATGTTATGAATACAGTTATCAGAGTTATAATGAGAAATCAATCAATCAAATGTATTTATGAGGCCCTTTTTACATCAGCCGATGTCACAAAGTTCTATACAGAAACCCGGCCTAAAACCCCAAACAGCAAGCAATGCAGGTGTAGAAGCACGGTAAGACAGCGATGCTTGGTAGAGAGAGCTCCACAGTGCAAGATTGTTACATAACAGTAACTGTAACTGCAGGATTTGACATTTTGTTTTTTTTCCCTCCCCCCCAAGGTATTAAACCAACTCTGAAATGAAGAAAATACCGAGGCTCCAAAAATCGTACAGAACCCAGAAGAAAGGAGAGAGGAGGACGGAATAGTCACACACCTGCTTTTTACTAGAGGGGAGGAGCTGTGTGCTAATTGCTCAGAGTGGAGGGCGTGGCTTACCTGCGCTTTTGCAGTGTTTTATTTATTTCCGCTAGAATAATGTAACTCTAACCTTTTTTTTGAGCTGCTCCTGCCATCTTGCGCTCCTTAGCAAGCGTCTCCTGGAGATTTCGTCTTCTCTTAGCTACTTGTCTGTCTGTCGAGTCAGTCGTACGTAAACTCCGTTGCAAGATCTTTTTATTGTTCGTTTAAAAACTAAAGATGGGAAAAACTATTAATGAAGAAAAACAAATGTACAAACAAATCTCTGTGTGAATGAAAGATGACCTCTGAAGATTTAGTGATGGACGTGTGGTTCATGTCCTGTTGTCCGTCTTTTCCTACTCTTGATTTTTGTTTTGTTTTCAAAGATACATTGAAAGGGATTAGATGAAGAGGGGGGAGGTCATTGAGTCCAATCATATCCTGTCTTTGCTCATTTGATTCAGATTTATTCTCTGTCCTTGTTTTTAAGTACGTTTTAATGCGTTGGTTCTCCTATTCCCCCAATCAAACTGGACAGTGACAGGTGTGGGGGACGGGGTCTTTCCCTGTGATTGGTTGGGACCTCTCTCCCGCACCTATCACTCAAACACAGTGAATCCATCTCAGCTCCCTGTACCACAGCCTCTCAATAATGAACAATGTTCTTCAGCTCCCAAACTGCTCACATGATGCCAGTGTTGAAGTTTTATGAGAAGTATTTTGCCGACCAGAGTTTATGACATCCATCCACAATGTCCGGAGCTAGATTCTCCTTTCAAAGCATTATACTGTATTATAAACTGGGTAGTTCGAGCCCTGAATGCTGAAAGCCGTGGTATATCAGACTGTATACCACCATGACAAAACATTTATTTTTACTGTTCTAATTATGTTGGTAACCAGTTTATAATAGCAATAAGGCACCTCAGGGGTTTGTGGTATATTGGAAATATACCACGGCTAAGGGCTGTGTCCAGGCACTCTGCGTTGCGTCGTACATAAGAACAGCCCTTAGCACAGGGTATATTGGCCATATACCACAAAGCACCTCGTACCTTATTGCTTAATTAGAGGCATGACAGGTATGGGAGATCATTACAAGGGGATATATTTAGATATTTATGTAGAAATTTCGATTTTTCTATCTTTCCTCCACCCATCTAATATCTTACCTTTGAAATTAAAAATCTGTCTCGCTATAAAGATAAGCAATTAAATGTTATGATAAATGTTGGGTATGATTTATTATTCTTTTTTAAACTGTGACACAGAGACTATTTCAGTGAGATACCAAATGTACAGCAAGGCTGGTAGTAGTTTCTTTGGCCAGGTCCTCAATAGTAAGCTGCTGTACGCAAAACCTGTACAGTAATTACAGCGCTAAAACCAATTAGCCATTGCCAGGCGTTAGTTGTGATTTTAACTGCAGTGAGGCTATAGCTTTATGCCTGGATCATTACATATGCTTGTAATTAGTTGGGGACCTTACATTTCACACGTTCCAAAATGTTTCACCACTTCAGACATCAGTTTACCTCATTGTTCCAATTTATTATGCATTTATGATAAAAGGTCATAGTCACCTTTTATAAATGTCCAAGATTTGGTGTCTTCGTTAGTTTGAGTTTTTCTGTTGAGGGCCAAACTCCTCTGGTACGATTATTAGTCCGGCTTAATTTCCTCCGCGTTTTTAGATTCAACTTTGTTAGAATCCCAGCTGTTAGGGTTTTCTCCTGAACCAAAAGCCCGTTACTACAAGCCAGCTGGGAGGAGCCAGCGGGGAGGAACCAGCTTTTCTTCTCATTTTTTAAATGTATTTTTTTTACATCGTATAGAATGGACTTAAATCCTTGAACATACATATTGCTCCCATGTTAATTATGCCCATACTATACATTCTAAAATGCCACTGTGTTCATGTCATACTCGTGAGCTACCGTTTGTGCATTTATGCCCCCCAGCCTCCATAATAACCATCTTCCAAGTCGGAGGCCCTGTCTGTGTGACCATCCATACTGCCCATATTTCTGTTTGTCTGACTTTTTAGAACATTATCCTTGTGCTGATTATCTCATCTGTTAGAGTGGTTTATTGTGTGTGTGTGTTAGGGTCGTGTGTAGTAGGACATGGTTGCTTCGATACAGTTGTCTCAGGATCATAGCCTGTGCGTTTCCCTGGGGTGAAAGAGCATTAGTCGGTCCAATAGCTGCGTCACGTGGGCAGGGTTAACGCCAGCATCTTGTATGGTTAACTCAAAAGTATAGGAATTCCAGCATATCAACTCTTGTATTTATTGTTGTAAATCCACAGTCAGTACAAATGGAACATTTTTTTTCTCAAATTTTTAAGTTGTTTAAACAATGTTTAAATATTGCAAGTGATAATGATAGATGAGCAATAATAAATCTAATCTTAAAGAATGAAAACGTCATTGTATCAACCTTTGTCGTCTAATATACGATGTGCTGTGTTTTTATTCATTTTCATGTGTTTTCTTGAACATACCTACATGTGGATAGAAAGATTGCTGCCGATGCTTATTAATCAGACATGGTTGCATTTACACAGGCAGCCCAAGTCTGAAACTTTGCCACTAAACGCGTTTAACCGATCAAACCTGATACCAATTATTGGGCAAACGATCAGTATTGGGGCTGCCTGAGTATGCTGATTTTCCCATGGCCTTGAGGCATCTCTAGACTCTGGCTGATCTGAGAGATGAGAGGATGACTGGCTGCTGGGAGCTCAAAGAAAGATAGACATCACTTGAGAGAGGAAGAGAGGATGTTATGCCAAACAAAGTAGTATCATTGTGAACTAGGGCGTTTCACTATAGCTTGGATGATTTGATTACAAGGCGCTGGTACCAGTGTTTGGTTTTACAGGATTGGTTTAGGTTATGTTCCCACAATGTTATTTACAAGCCATGTGTCCTATAAGACGTATTACTGCGGTTGTGAAGAACACGTGCTTCTAACATTAACACGGGTTATTCAGTGACTCAACACGATAGATTCTGTCTTTAAATTATGTTCTCAGAACTCATAAGTTTGGATACTTACTCTGTCACGGGGTTATAATTGGGGTATGCGCTCAGATGAAATGGATGACTGTGTTGCCAGATGACACAGTGACAGGGGGTGACACTGGGGGTGTCGAGAGCACTTGGAAGCAGCTGTTGTCGCGACTCAGTCACAGTCGTAGTGAGTGACCTAATCAGAGCGAACCCACTCTGCACCAGCACCCTGAAGCACACACACACACACACAATCAGATGTTGACTGCCTTTTATCCCGCTCATGCAACACACCCTGACTTCACTCCGTTAATGTGAAAGGTTTGACACACAAAGGTAAAAACGCAAGATTCATAATTAAACTGTTGTTTTGGTCCTTAAAAGCCACCAATATTAACCATATCAGGAAATGAAATGTGTTTGTCACATGAGCAGAATGCAAAAGGTGTAGACTTTAGTGAAATGTTTACGTATGAGCTCTTTCCCAACCATGCAGAGTTTAAAAAAGGTGCTAATAAGAAAGAGGAAATAGTAACCCAGTGAAGGTGGCCTCAAAAGAATGACATTAACACAGGTGCATTTCACATAATCATGTTTGTTTTGACCGGTGTTCTTCATCAATAAATCCCTGCATACAGTATAAACACCCTCGCACCCAACCAGCCACCATGTGTCAAGTTCACGCACGTGAAACATATGACCTTTGCGCTCTCAAACTGTACACTCCAATCAGATCACGTTAAGTGCTTTTCTCAGTCAGGGGTGTTGTTACGGAGGGGGGGGGGGGGGGGCAATCTACATCAAGCAGCCCCCTGCTACAGTCACTAATCAATAATTCACTCAGGTCACTGTAGCGGTGGTGGGATGAGAATAACCGTGGAGTGGTCTAGTCTGTCGTCACCCCTCTCCGACCCCTACATTACCACCACTCAATGTGGCAGCCTGCCTCAAGGGATGGATGTTTGGGGGGAATATTAAATTCCCTCTGGAGCAGTGTTCTTCAATCATGATCCTGGAAGCAGGCTTTTGTTCTGGCCCAGCGATAACATACCCGATTCGTCAAATGGTCATCAAGCTCTTGATTCATTTAATCAGGTTTGTTACTAGGCTGATATAAAATAATTTTATTGACTCATAGGTTTTGTGTCTTGTCTCGGGTCTTGGATTGATTGAAATGCCCACTCTGACAAAGGTGTGGAGGATATCAGGATATGACAGATAATCTATACACAATCCAGTCATTCTGACAGAACAAGATGGATTTAACAGCTGTGTGAAGACGTTATGGTTACATTCAAGCACATAGATACAATTGAATAGCCTATCAATACTAAGCTATAATAGCAAATGTTTCATTGAAATCCACCGAAACGAACAATGTTTCTAATGTAGGTGCCATTATGGAACACTCAGCATCAGCACCAATTAATTGACCGCATTCGAAGATCCTCTACTCGACTGATTCACTCGCGGGTAAAACCAACCCGCCTGTCACCATTTACAGTAGAAGTTAACCCCGCCCTCTCTGGCGTCCAGTCAACCAATCACACTAACGGGGACGGGTTTCCTGAACTTGGAATACTGAAATCTGTTACAGTTTGTCAGGCTCGAACCTTACCGGAATGCACAAGCTGCAGAAAAAGTGAACGAACCAACACAGAAAGATGCAGGCAGACGAAATGGAGGTACCTATCATTCATTATATTAACATATAACTGCAACAAACAAAAGGCTTCTGCCTAATGGGAGATATATGTTCGTGAATCTATCTGCTGAAGGATTGGGAGGTAAAGACAGTTTGTAGCTAGCTACTCGTTGAGCCAGTGTAGAGAGGTCCATGTCCGTGTGGTTTGTTGTTGCTGGGGAGCTTTAAATGCCCTTTTGCCACAGAGCCGCTTTTGAAAGCATGCAGCCCAGGTTGTTATTTTGGTGACCGAGCAAGTGGATGCTATAAATACCGTAAGTTTATGGTTAATTCTGAACGTGGCAAATACAGGTAGCTAATGTGACTGTCAATGTCCAGGACGTTTTGTGGTCGAATCTTCTCTTGCAGCCGATGCCTGTGTATTTGTGCATGACATCGTAGACCAGTGTCAAATTGGCAAATATACAGTAGGTTTATGTACACAGTAGTGATGTTGGGGATATAAGAAGAAGAAGAAGAAATCATTCGGTGTGTACTTATTTGTCCCATATGCTCGGGCAGCAGCCTATATGTAGATATTCCAGTTTGTGAATCAATTACATTTTTAAATTGCATTTATTTGTCAGTGCAGAAGAGTGGATTTGAAATTGATAGAATAAGGCATAGGCTATTAGCTAGTTTCTCAATTATTACATATTAAGATGTAATTACTAACTGGATTTTTTTTTAAAACACACTAACAGGTTTTCAAAATGTTTCTCTAATTATATGCTTGCTTTCAAGTAAACATGCTTGACATTATGCTCCATACCTCTAGGATACAGCATATAGTTGTTCTAATAACTAATTCATTCAGCCATTAAAAATGAAAACAAATCAATTGCATTTTGGATTCATGTCTTGGCAGTGTAACCCAGATCCAGACTAGGTTGCCTAGCCCTGCTAGTGGGCAAACTGTGGTGGTGGGTAGCCTACATCTATCCAGTGAAATCACACCAATCATATCCTGGATCGTGTTTGTTGGGCATATTATATGGTGGGGGAAAAAATGATACAAAAAAGGAATTAGAGCATATTTCCCCTCCAGCCTCAAGCTTTCCAGGACAGAGGTGGGGGGTTTCAATGATGGTTGATGGGCATGAAATAAATGCATGAAACCTCATCTCCACACTGGTGAAATCTAAAGAAGGATCCAGTTGGCTCATTTCTTTACCAATGGCTTATTTTAAAGCAGGCTAATGCATCTGTAAACAGAACTCGGTGTAGTCAAGTAGCTAAGACTACATTCAGTGCTCAAGCCACACAATGCACGCCTAAGTCATCATAGTCGATATGAGATGATCATCCCACGTAATTCTATTGCTTTGTCCAGGCTATTCCTCATGTGATCTGTGTTAGAGTTGATTGTTGCATTGGCCCATTGGCTTGGCCGGCTGGCTTCGGTCATAGGTTATTTTTAACATATGCTTATATGAGAAGAGGGGGGATGGGGGCTGGTGGGGATTTTGACGGGATGCCCAGTGTTTTCACACACTGACGGTGGAGCGCAGGGTTCACTGTGCCAGTGTGGAAGGAAGGTTAGTGTTCATAGCAAGCTGGAGGGGGTGGGGGAGAGAGCGATTTGTTGATGCCCACGGGTAGCTGAGTGAGAGACACCAAATTCCCCACTCTCCTTCAAACAAACATGAAAGAGCTCTATTCAGAGCAATAACAACACCAACCTTAGTTTCCCGTGCAACAGACACAACCTTGTGGCATCCTCTCATCTCATCTGCAGGGGGACTAAGCCAATTAGACATACCTGTGTTTAATTATTATCCCAATCAAGCAATCGTGAGCTGAAATTTAAGATGTGGTTTCTAATCAAATCAAATCCAATGTTATTTGTCACATGCGCTGAATACAACAGGTGTAGGTAGACCTTACAGTGAAATACTTACTTACAAGCCCTTAACCAACAACGCAGTTTTAAGAAAGTATTTACTAAAATTAACTGAAGTTAAAAAAAATACATAAATAAAAAATAAGAAAATAGAAAAATAACGAGCAACAATAAAATAACAGTAACGAGGCTATATACAAGGGGTACTGGTACAGAGTCACTGAGCGGGGGCACAGGTTAGTTGAGGTAATTAAGGTAATCTGTACAGTACCAGTCAAAAGTTTGAATACACCTACTCATTCAAGGGTTTTTCTTTATTCTCACTATTTTCTACATTGTATAATAATAGTGAAGACATAGAAATCTATCAAATGTATTTATAAAGCCCTTCCTACATCAGCTGATGTCACAAAGTGCTGTACAGAAACCCAGCCTAAAACAGCAAGCAATGCAGGTGTAGAAGCACGGTGGCTAGGAAGAACTCCCTAGAAATGCCAGAACCTAGAGAGGAACCAATCTATGAGGGGTGGCCAGTCCTCTTCTGGCTGTGCCGGGTGGAGATTATAACAGAACATGGCCAAGATGTTCAAATGTTCATAGATGACCAGCAGGGTCAAAAAAATAAAAAAATAAAAATAATAATAATAATCATCATCACAGTGGTTGTAGACGATGCAACAGGTCAGCACCTCAGGGGTAAATGTCAGTTTGCTTTTCATAGCCGATCATTCAGAGTCTCTCTACCACTCCTGCTGTCTCTAGAGAGCTGAAAACAGCAGGTCTGGGACAGGTAGCATGTCCATTAAACAGGTCAGGGTTCCATAGCCGCAGGCAGAACAGTTGAAACTGGAGCAGCAGCATGACCTGGTGGACTGGTGACAGCAAGGAGTCATCAGGCCAGGTAGTCCTGAGGCATGGTCCTAGGGCCCAGGTCCTCCGAGAGACATAAACTATTGCAGCATAAATACTGGAGGCTGAGACAGGAGGGGTGGGGAGACAGCACTCACTTCTGTCATCATGAAGTGCTTTGAGAGACTAGTCAAGGATCATATCACCACCTTACCGGCCACCCTAGACCCACTTCAGTTTGCATACCGCCCAAACAGGTCCACAGATGACACAATCACACTGCACACTGCCCTATCCCATCTGGACAAAAATAATACCTATGTAAGAATGCTGTTTATTGACTACAGCTAGCATTCAACACCATAGTACCCTCCAAACTCATCATCAAGAAGGAGGCCTTGGTCTCAACCACGCCCTGTGCAACTGGGTCCTGGACTTTCTGATGGGCTGCCACCAGGTGGTGAAGGTAGGAAACAACATCTCCACTTCGCAACACTGGGGCCCCACAATGTTGTGTGTTCAGCCCTCTCCTGTACTCCTTGTTACCCACGACTGCGTGGCCATGCAGGCATCCAACTCAATAATCAAGTTTGCAGACAACACAACAGTAAAGGGCCTGAACACCAACGATGACGAGACAGCCTACAGGTAGGAGGTGAGGGCACTCGAGTGTGGTGTCAGGAAAACAACCTCTCACTCAACATAAACAAAAGGAGATGATTGTGGACTTCAGGAAACAGTAGAGGGAGCACCCCCCTATCCACATTGAAGGGACAGCAGTGGAGAAGTTGGAAAGTTTTAAGTTCCTCTGCGTACACATCACAGACAAACTGAAATGGTCCACCCACACAGACAGTGTGGTGAAGAAGGCGCAACACCGCCTCTTCAAACTCAGGAGACTGAAAATTTGACACCTACAACACCTGATGTCACAGGAAGGCCAAAAAGCTCATCAAGGACAACAACCACCCAAGCCCCTGCCTGTTCACCCCACTATCATCCAGAAGGGGAGGTCAGTACAGGTGCATCAAATCTGAGACCTAGAGATTGAAAAACAGCTTCTCTCTCAAGGCCGTCAGACTGCTAAACAGAAATCATTAACTCCGAGAGGCTGCTGCTGACATTGTTACCCAATCACTGGACACTAATAAATGGATCACTAGTCACTTTAAACAATGCCACTTTAAATAATGCCACTTTAATAATGTTTACATATCTTATATTACTCATATCACATGTAAACTCAGCAAAAAAATAAACATACCTTTTTCAGGACCCTGTCTTTCAACGATAATTCGTAAAAATCCAAATAACTTCACAGACCTTCATTGTAAAGGGTTTTAACACTGTTTCCCATGCTTGTTCAATGAACCATAAACAATTAATGAACGTGCACCTGTAGAATGGTTAAGACACTAACAGCTTACAGACTGTAGACAATTAAGTTCACAGTTATGAAAACTTAGGACACTAAAGAGGTCTTGCTACTGACTCTGAAAAACACCAAAAGAAAGGTGTCCAGGGTCCTTGTTCATCTGCGTGAATGTGCCTGCAAGGAGGCATGAGGACTGCAGATGTGGCCAGGGCAATGAATTGCAATGAGGCGCCTAAGACAGCGCTACAGGGAGGCAGGACGGACAGCTGATCATCCTCGCAGTGGCAGACCACGTGTAACAACACCTGCACAGGATTGGTACATCCGAACATCACACCTGCAGGACAGTTACAGTAAGGCAATAACTGCCCGAGTTACATCAGGAACGCACAATCCCTCCATCAGTGCTCAGACTGTCCGCAATAGGCTGAGAGAGGCTGGACTGAGGGCTTGTAGGCCTGTTGTAAGGCAGGTCCTCACCAGACGTCACCAGCAACAACGTCGCCTATGGGCACAAACCCACCATCGCTGAACCAGACAGGACTGGCAAAAAGTGCTCTTAACTGACGAGTCGCAGTTTTGTCTCACCAGGGGTGATGGTTGGATTTGCGTTTATCGTCAAAGGAATGAGCGTTACACCGAGGCCTGAACTCTGGAGCGGGATCAATTTGGAGGTGGAGGGTCCGTCATGGTCTGGGGCGGTGTGTCACAGCATCATCGGACTAAGCTTGTAGCCATTGCAGGCAATCTCAACGCTGTGCATTACATGGAAGACATCCTACTCCCTCATGTGGTAACCTTCCTGCAGGCTCATCCTGACATGACCCTCCAGCATGACAATTCCACCAGCCATACTGTTGTTCTGTGTGTGATTTCCTGCAAGACCGGAATGTCAGTGTTCTGCCATGGCCAGCAAAGATCCTGGATCTCAATCCCATTGAGCACGTTTGGGACCTGTTGGATCAGAGGGCGAGGGCTAGGACCATTCCCCCCAGAAATGTTCCGGGAACTTGCAGGTGACTTGGTGGAAGAGTGGGGTAACATCTCACAGCAAGAACGGGCAAATCTGGTACAGTCCATGAGGAGGAGATGCACTGCAGTACTTAATGCAGCTGGTGGCCACACCAGATACTGACTGTTACTTTTGATTTTGACCCCCCCTTTGTTCAGGGACACATTATTCCATTTCTGTTAGTCACATGTCTGTGGAACTTGTTCAGTTTATGTTTCAGTTGTTGAATCTTGTTATGTTCATACAAATATTTACGCATGTTAGGTTTGCTGAAAATAAACGCACTTGACAGTGAGAGGACGTTTCATTTTTTTGCTGAGTTTTTTTATTATTTTTTATTTTTTTTATTTCACCTTTATTTAACCAGGTAGGCTAGTTGAGAACAAGTTCTCATTTGCAACTGCGACCTGGCCAAGATAAAGCATAGCAGTATGAGCAGACAACACAGAGTTACACATGGAGTAAACAATTAACAAGTCAATAACACAGTAGAAAACAAAGGGGGAGTCTATATACAATGTGTGCAAAAGGCATTGCTCTAGTACGCTCTAGTACGTTTTAGCACTGATGGTGTTTGGAACTGAAAACCACCTCATAATACACAAGTCTCCATCTGGAGTTGGATCTGGGCCCAATGTATTTTAAATGAACAAGTCATTAGGCCAAACGATTCTTACATTTTCAATCGCTCCTATTGAATCTCAACCTAATCTGACAGATATTTTCTGAGGCTTTTGGGTGCTTCAGATTCCAATGAATTACAGATGTTAGGCTATCCCTGACATTTGCTGCCCTTCTGTGGTAGGATGCATGAAAAACAACTACAGACAGTCTTCGCACTCCAGCAACGGCTCCGCCACTGACACATGCCATTTAAGGACCGTGATTAGCTGTAATTTTCTCTCACTAAATTGCTGCTGAGACACTCACTCCAGGCTGACTAACAGCTGTCCTTAACCTATTTCAAAGTCTAGTCTGTCTCTGTCCAAGTGCTACGGCCTTTTGTATTGGCTGGCAGTATGTGAATGTTGTTGTTCTGCGGTGCTTTGATAACTGGTGAGATCGTGCATACTGTATCAGTCTGTCTCGACCTGGGAAAATAATGCTTTAAGCAACTATGACGGCTAACAGAGGTGGGCTCGGTCCTCTGTCCTTATCCCCGCCATGCTGTGTGTGTGTACGTACTGTGTTTGAGAGTGTGTGTGTGTGTGTGTCTCTCTAGGCGTGTGTGTACTATGGGGTCCTGTAGTAAAATGCCCAGAGGGCAAGCAGGAATCATGGGGTGAGGCTAATGTCAGAGCGGCATCAAAGACCCTTAACTGGATACGTACGTTAACCCACTCTGAAATCTAGGGCATGTTGACTCCTGCGTCCCTCTCGTTCAGTTTTTCCACTCCGACTGTTGCCTGTATTTGCATAGCCAGGCGGAAAAGAAAGCTCAACGAATGTGCTTACCCATCCGAGAAGGAAGAACAGTGAGTGGAAGAACCTGAACTGTGTGATTTCTGTGGTTGTAAAGGAATTATAACCACGGATTTACGCTGTGTGTGTGTGTGTGTGTGTGCGTGTTAGTGTGCCTTCATTTCCCTTCGCGGTTCTGCCTAGACTTCAGTGTTGTTTTTCTGTTTTCAGAGCTCCATGGAGTCCCCTAACCTGGAGTTTGAGTATGGGGACACAGACAGCCTGACCACTGAACTCTCAGGTAAGGTCTTTAAACCCTAACCCAGCGGTCACCAACCATAGACCCTGGGCAGCTACCGGGCGGGCTTTTGTTCCAACCGCAAAACACCTTATTCAACTAATTATCAAGTCCAGTTGAAACAGTTGCTGGAGCAAAATCGTGCAAGGCAACCACTGTAGCTTTCCAGGAGAATTGGTGATCACTGCTGTTCAAGTATACCCACAAGGGATATGCTCTGTCTTTATGTTCTGTTCATAACCAGAAGCTAGTCACTGCAACAAAATGTGCTACTGTGTAGTGTAGTACAGTGCTGCACTGTCAGCAGCTACATGTGATTTGATTTAATGCAAGATCATAGTTTTCCGTTGTTGAATGCAGCTGCTTTGGTTAGGTAGCTTGTCCCGCTGAGACATTAGCTTACACAAACACAGACACTACAGTTGCTCTCTTGTGACTGTTCCTCAGGCTGCAGTGACTGTTGACATTTAACTACTGTATACTCGCTGAAGAAGGATTAGTCAGTGATGTCATGAATCTAATAAAAACACTCTACAGAAAGGATAACTGGGAGCCAAAATGTATTTGTTTTATGAGAGGGACTTAATGAAACAGTTGGCTTATATTTATTTTAATTTTTGATTTAACCTTTTAATTAACTAGGCAAGTCGGTTAAGAACAAATTCTTAATTACAATGACGGCCTACCTTGGCCAAACCTGGACGATATTGGGCCAATTGTGCGCCGCCCTATGCGACTCCCAATCACGGCCGTATGTGATACAGCCTGGATTCCAACCAGGGACTGTAGTGACACCTCTTACACTGAGATGCAGTGCCTTAGACCGCTGCACCACTCGGGAGCCCATAAATTATAATATATGCAATTTAGCAGATACTTTTATCCAAAGAGACCTAGTCACATTGCGTCCATAATTTTGACGTGTCAAACCCACCATCTTGGCACTGTAAGTGCCATGCTTTACCGACTGAGCCATACAGGGCTTCCACTACAGTATACCCCGTGATGTCTTTCATGACCTCTGTTGAATCCTTCAGTACAGTACTATATGTCATCCTGTCTGTCTGATGGTTCCCCTGTCTCTCCTGTTTGTCCACAGAGATATACAGTTACACGGAGGAGCCCGAGTTCGCCCTCAACAGGGACTACTTTGAGGAGGATTTCAGGAGCCATGGTACTGTTACCTTCCTGTCTGTCAGTGGCGGTCATAATTTGTGCGTGTGCGTTCATTTTTTTTTCTAAAGCAGTGAGTGTGCCAAAGGGCTTTCTGACTCACCTTGAACACACTGTTTGTTTGCATACCCTCTGTGTTTGCCTGTTATTCTAGTGTTTACAGAGAGAGAGATGGATAGATAGAGAGAGAGAGTATGTAGAAGTGTAATGGAATGGATTCCCGCCCTAGTAATAGTCTTCAGAAAGAAAGTCTGAAAGAGGGAGAAGGACAGAGGGAAAGGGATAGAGGGTTGAGGGAGCTGATTAATTGACCGCTCCCAGGTGTAACGTTTCCCTTTTTCTGTGAGTGGTTCAGAGGGAGAGAAGGAACTGTTCTGCACAGTGGTGTGTGTGTCTGATTGCTTGTTCTAACCTGACACTTTCAGCTAGAGGTTTTGGGAGTAGGTGACACACACACACAGGAACACACACATCTTGCCAAACTCTGCTCTGCAACCGCTGTCTCTCTTAGCGCCACGACAAACCGAGCTGCCTTATCTATGCGCTGCAAAACCACAGCTAAACAGCCGTAGCTGACTGCTGTGACCAACTGTTCCGTATCATGAGCATTGTTATTATACAGCCGGTCGATTCTGTTTCATCTCCTAATGTGAATCATATTGACCGGGATGAATTGGACCGTGTCCATTTTGCTGATCTAATCTCCATACTCATTCAACCCCTCTCATATTCGCTGAAACTCTGCCCAGTTCGTTGCTGTACTGTCAAATGTGGTTGTGAACTTACTCCGCTTAGGAAGTTAGCGAAGTAAGCGGAGTAAGGAAGGTTCTTAATGAGTAATAATACATAATGTGTAGCTCCAGACATTCAGTTCCACAGAGCTTTATTGTCCACAAAGGGCAACTTTGTTGCATCTGCAGCACATTTACATGACTTAAGAGAACTAGGCTAGGTCTTGTCCTTCCCTACTCTGTTTCCCTAAAGCCAATAGGAATGAATGGGCGGATCAGTGGAAAGCTTGGCTGGCTGTCTGTGCTGCAGAGAGAGATAGGAGATGTGCTGTCTCTCTGTATCTGGGTTTAAAATATGTCAAACGGTGACCGGGCCCCTCATCAATGTTTTAACACATCTGCCAGACTGCCACTTTCCATCACTGCTAAATCTGTTATGCACCCATGTCCTCTGTGTCGCTACTCTCCACACACTTTTATCATAATGACCATTATCAGAGCACTTGTCAGCGCTGCGCATTAAAAGTTACATGGGATGAACTTTATACAGGGGAAGTTTTGTCAGAGTTAAAGTGCTTTCAGCAAGTATTCACACCCCCTCACGTTTTCCAAATGTTGTTGTGTTACAGCCTGAATTTCAAATGGATTAAAAGTTGATTTTGTGCCACAGTCCTACACACAATACGCCATGTCAAAGTGGAGTTATGTTTTTAGACTTTTTTTTTTACAAATTAATTAAAAATGAAAAGCTGAAATGTCTTGAGTCAATAAGTATTCAACCCTTTTATTATGGCAAGCCTAAATTACGTTCAGGTGTAAAACTTTGCTTAACATGTCACAAGTTGTATGTATAATAATAGTGTTAACATGATTTTTGAATGACTACCTAATCTCTGTTACTCACAAATACAATTATCTTTCAGGCCCAGCAGTGAATTTCAAACACAGATTCAACCACAAAGACTAGGGAGGTTTTCCAATGCCTCGCAAAGAAGGTAACCTATTGGTAAAAAAAATATATCTTTTTTTTTAAAGCAGACATTGAATATCCCTTTGAGCATGGTGATGTTATTAATTACACTTTGGATGGTGTATCAATGCACTCAGTCTCTGCAAAAATACAGGCCTCCTTCCTAACTTACAGTGGGGCAAAAAAGTATTTAGTCAGCCACCAAATGTGCAAGTTCTCCCACTTAAAAAGATGAGAGAGGCCTCTAATTTTCATCATAGGTACACTTCAACTATGACAGACAAAACGAGAAGAAATAAATCCAGAAAATCACATTGTAGGATTTTTAATGAATTTATTTGCAAATTATGGTGGAAAATAAGTATTTGGTCACCTACAAACAAAGCAAGATTTCTGGCTCTCACAGACCTGTAACTTCTTATTTAAGAGGCTCCTCTGTCCTCCACTCGTGACCTGTATTAATGGCACCTGTTTGAACTTGTTATCAGTATAATAGACACCTGTCCACAACCTCAAACAGTCACACTCCAAACTCCACTATGGCCAAGACCAAAGAGCTGTCAAAGGACACCAGAAACAAAATTGTAGACCTGCACCAGGCTGGGAAGACTGAATCTGCAATAGGTAAGCAGCTTGGTTTGAAGAAATCAACTGTGGGAGCAATTATTAGGAAATGGAAGACATACAAGACCACTGATAATCTCCCTCGATCTGGGGCTCCACGCAATATCTCACCCCGTGGGGTCAAAATGATCACAAGAACGGTGAGCAAAAATCTCAGAACCACACGGGGGGACCTAGTGAATGACCTGCAGAGAGCTGGGACCAAAGTAACAAAGCCTACCATCAGTAACACACTATGCCGCCAGGGACTCAAATCCTGCAGTGCCAGACGTGTCCCCCAGCTTAAGCCAGTACATGTCCAGGCCCGTCTGAAGTTGGCTAGAGAGCATTTGGATGATCCAGAAGAATATTGGAAGAATGTCATATGGTCAGATGAAACCAAAATAGAATGTTTTGGTAAAAACTCAACTCGTCGTGTTTGGAGGACAAAGAATGCTGAGTTGCATCCAAAGAACACCATACCTACTGTGAAGCATGGGGGTGGAAACATCATGCTTTGGGGCTGTTTTTCTGCAAAGGGACCAGACCGACTGATCCGTGTAAAGGAAAGAATGAATGGGGCCATGTATTGTGAGATTTTGAGGGAAAACCTCCTTCCATCAGCAAGAGCATTGAAGATGAAACGTGGCTGGGTCTTTCAGCATGACAATGATCCCAAACACACTTCCCGGGCAACGAAGGAGTGGCTTCGTAAGAAGCATTTCAAGGTCCTGGAGTGGCCTAGCCAGTCTCCAGATCTCAACACCATAGAAAATCTTTGGAGGGAGTTGAAAGTCTATGTTGCCCAGCAACACCCCCAAAACATCACTGCTCTAGAGGAGATCTGCATGGAGGAATGGGCAAAAATACCAGCAATTGTGTGTGAAAACCTTGTGAATACTTACAGAAAACGTTTGACCTCTGTCATTGCCAACCAAGGGTATATAACAAAGTATTGAGAAACTTTTGTTATTGACCAAATACTTATTTTCCACCATAATTTGAAAATAAATTCATTAAAAATCCTACAATGTGATTTTCTGGAATTTTTTATTTTATTTTGTCTGTCATAGTTGAAGTGTACCTATGATGAAAATTACAGGCCTCTCATCTTTTTAAGTGGGAGAACTTGCACAATTGGTGGCTGACTAAATACTTTTTTGCCCCACTGTAGTTGCCGGAGAGGAAGGAAACCACTCAAGAATTTCACCATGAAGCCAATGGCAACTTTAAAACAGTTAGAGATTAAAGGCTGTGTGATAAGAGAGAACTGAGGATGGATGAACACATCACTGAGTACCACTCTTCATATTTTCAAGCATGGTGGTGGCTGCATCATGTTATGGATATGCTTGTCAAAGACTAGAGTTTTTTTTTGGGGGGGGGGGGTTGTAAAGAAACGGAATAATAATCCTAGAGTAAAACTTGATTCAGTCTACTTTCCACTGGACACTGGGAGACGAATTCACCGTTCAGCAGGACAATAACCTAAAACATAAGGCCAAATATATACTGGAGTTAGTCACCAAGACGACATTGAATGTCCCTGAGTGGCCTTGTTACAGTTTAGACCTAAAACAACTTGAAAGTCTATGGCAAGACTGGTTGTCTTGCAATGATCAACAACCAACATGACAGAGCTTGAAAAATACAAATAAATAATAATGTGCAAATATTGTACAATCTAGGAATGCAAAGCTCTTAGACTTACCCGGAAAGACTCACAGTTATGTAAATTTATGTAAATGTGATATTTCTGTATTTCACTTTCGATACGTTTGCAAAAATGTAAAAAAATATATGTTTTCACTTTGTCACTATGGCGCAGTGTTTGTAGATGGGTAAAAATAATGATTTAATACATTTTGCATTCAGGCTGTAACACAACAAAGTGTGGAATAAGTATGAATACTTTCTGGAGGCACTACATGTCAGAATATGTCTACTAAAAGAGGGGAACTGACTAGCTATTTCAATTCCATTGATTATGATGTCCTACAAGAATCACGAGTTGAGGTAAAAAAAATAAAGGTCAGAAACATTCCTATTTATACACTCTTCTTCACTTTTAGGACTCAATCGCTCATAGCCTAGAAGTCAAAGGTGTTGTTGCCTTGATGTTGGATCCTGGCATTCTTTTCTCTTTAGTGAGCGTTCACAGTGGGTGATCAGTGATCAGTGTGTGTACTGCTATACCTGGCCAGGGCTGAAATAGCCTGCTGTGACCATGCATGTGAGCTGAAGCCAGGTCACTTTGACTCTGAGACCACTAGCTGCTCCTGGGTCAGTGTGAGTTTAATGACCAGAGCTGATCCCAGTCAATCTTTTGCAGGTGTGAGAGGGAGGGAGGGGGAGAGGGAGAAAGAGCAGACAAAGAAAAGAGAAAGTGAGAATAGAGAAGAAATAAGGTAGTGAGGGAATGGGAGAAGTAAGTGAATGGATAGAGTGAGCGAGAATAAGAGAGCGACAGACGTACAAGCTCGGTCACAAGGTCACACAAAGTCACCAAGACTGACCTGGTCTCTTTCACTCTGTCCCTGTCTCTCTGCAGTGCGGGGGAGGAGGTGGATTGAGCTGGGTCAGGAGCAGCAGAAGTCCTATGTGATGAGACTACTAGATGCTCTGGAGGTCACTGACCGGGACAAGAGGCTGAAGGTGGCCCGGGCCATCCTCTACCTGGCACAGGGTAATCATCATCACCGTCCCTGCACACTTCAAGATCATTTGCTTTGGCTGTAGCATATTTTGACATGCGTCTAAGAGATTAAGGGGATATTTAAATATTTCCTGTGCGATTTCTCTGACCAACATTTTCTCATGAAACAGAGGACATGTACAGTATATATGCTCGAGTCCTTCAGAGTCCGTTGAGAACGTTGTGTGGTGAGTGAGCATCTGAAACCTGCGTGTGGCGTTCCCCAGGGGTGTTTGACGAGTGTGACACGGACACGGACGTGATCCACTGGTCTCGCCACAACGTGTTCCTGCTGTATGACATGGGCATCTTCACCGCTCTCCTGGAGCTGCTGAGCATGGAGATGGAGTGAGTAGGACAACATTACTACAGTCGCTCCGTAACGCTGCCACAGCAGCCACAATGTCTCGTAATTACTGTATTATTGTGTTTCTCAACAAGCGTTAGCACCACTGTGGTTAGCGCTTACCTCCTCAGTGATTCACGGACCAATGCAGCTGTTTTTTTTAAATATCAATATCAAATCATTTACAGGGTGACAATTAAGTACCTTAATATTATTGTTTCCGATTTAAAATGGTCAAAAGGAACCAAAAATTGTTTCTTAGCAAAGGACAATTTCTCGAGCAAGAATTTTGCTAAGACTGTCTGGGAGAAGTCTGAGTGGGGAGGGGAAAACTGAAAACTAGCTGTTATTGGCAGAGAGGTTTGGAAATCTTTCTTAGTGGTTTATTAACTAATTTACTGCCTGGTGATGTCACCAGGCAGGCCTAAATTCCATCCCAACCAAAACAAGCTGAAATTTCAGGCAGCCTTTTTCAACAACTCTTACACTAAAAAGGCATCATCATTTGTTTTAAAAAATGTTTTATTTCACAGTATTATTCCAACCTCATAGGTTGGAAATGTATATAAAACACAGAAAAATCACGTGTTTGACTGCACTGGGCCTTTAATGCTACAGGGATGGTACACAATAGCATTCACCCTCCTTAGTTGTTAGCTGGAGTTGGAGAAAGAGATACAGTAAAATAAAGATATGAGGAAAGAGAGAGCTTCCCAAAGTTGCTTCCCAAAGTTGTCAAGTTGGCTGGATGTCCTTTGGGTGGTGGACCATTCTTGATACACAGGCTTGGAAAAAAACCAAGCAGCGTTGCAGTTCTTGACATAAACCGGTGCGCCTGTCACCTACTACCATACCCCGTTCAAAGGCGTTTAAATATTTTATCTTGCCCGTTCACCCTCTGAATGGTACACATACACAATCCATGTCTCAATTGTCTCAAGGCTTAAAAATCATTACTTAACCTGTCTCCTCCCCTTCATCTACACTGATTGAAGTGGATATAACAAGTGACTTCAATAAGGGATCATAGCGCTCACCTGGATTCACCTGGTCAGTCTCTGTCATGGAAAGACCAGGTGTTCCTAATGTTTTGTACACTCCGTACAATTTCAGGTGGGCTTTTCAAACAGCTCTTACACAAAAAGGGCATCACATAAGCGTACCCACTGTTCCTCTCTCCTCCGGAGTCATCTCCTCTGTGTCCTTCCTGCCTGAGGTCCCTCCTCTCCCTAATGGCAGATCTACTGCTGCCTCAGTACTTTAGGTCTCTACCACCCGCAGCCATTGACTAATCTGCCTAGTTGAAATGCCGTAGGTAGTTGCTGGTAGAGATGGTGCTGATTTTGGTATTTTATTAGGATCCCCATTAGCTGTTGCAAAAGCAGCAGCTACTCTTCCTGGGGTCCACAAAACATGAAACATAATACAGAACATCATTAGACAAGAACAGCTCAAGGACAGAACTACATACATTTTTAAAAAGTCACACGTAGCCTATATATCAATACACACAAACTATCTAGGTCAAATAGGGGAGAGGCGTTGTGCCGCGAGGTGTTGCTTTATCTGTTTTTGGAAACCAGGTCTGCTGTTTATTTGAGCAATATGAGATGGAAGGAAGTTCCATGCAATAAGGATATAATACTGTACGTTCTCTTGAATTTGTTCTGGATTTGGGGACTATGTCTGGTGGGATAAATGTGTGTGTCAGAGCTGTGTGTAAATTGACTATGCAAACAATTTGGGATTTTCAACACATTGTTTCTTATAAAAATAAGTGATGCAGTCAGTCTCAACTCTTAGCCAAGAGAGACTGGCATGCATAGTATTTATATCAGCCCTCTGATTACAATTAAGAGCAAAGCGTGTCACTCTGTTCTGGACCAGCTGCAGCTTAACTAGGTCTTTCCTTGCAGCACTGGACCACACGACTGGACAATAATCAAGATTAGACCAAACTAGAGCCTGCAGAACTTGCTTTTTGGAGTGTGGTGTCAAAAAAGCAGAGCATCTCTTTATTACGGCTATACCTCTCCCCATCTTTACAACCATTCAATCTATATGTTTTGACCATGACAGTTTACAATCTAAGGTAACGCGAAGTAATTTAGTCTCCTCAACTTGTTCAACAGCCACACCATTCATTACCAGATGCAGCTGAGGTCTAGCACTTATTGAATGATTTGTACCAAATACAATGCTCTAAGTTTTAGAGATGTTCAGGACCAATTTATTACTGGCCACCCATTCCAAAACAGACTGCAACTGTTAAGGGTTTCAGTGACTTCATTAGCTGTGGTTGCTGATGCATACAGTGGGGCAAAAACTTATTTAGTCAGCCACCAATTGTGCAAGTTCTCCCACTTAAAAAGATTAGAGGCCTGTAATTTTCATCATAGGTACACTTCAACTATGACAGACAAAATGAGAAAGAAAATCCAGAAAATCACATTGTAGAATTTTTAATGAATTTATTTGCAAATTATGGTGGAAAATAAGTATTTGGTCACCTACAAACAAGCAAGATTTCTGGCTCTCACAGACCTGTAACTTCTTATTTAAGAGGCTCCTCTGTCCTCCACTCGTTACCTGTATTAATGGCACCTGTTTGAACTTGTTATCAGTATAAAAGACACCTGTCCACAACCTCAAACAGTCACACTCCAAACTCCACTATGGCCAAGACCAAAGAGCTGTCAAAGGACACCAGAAACAAAATTGTAGACCTGCACCAGGCTGGGAAGACTGAATCTGCAATAGGTAAGCAGCTTGGTTTGAAGAAATCAACTGTGGGAGCAATTATTAGGAAATGGAAGACATACAAGACCACTGATAATCTCCCTCGATCTGGGGCTCCACGCAAGATCTCACCCCTCTAGAGCAGTGATGTTTTGGGGCTGTTGCTGGGCAACAGACTTTCAAGTCCCTGGCGGCGTAGTGTGTTACTGATGGTAGGCTTTGTTACTTTGGTCCCAGCTCTCTGCAGGTCATTCACTAGGTCCCCCCGTGTGGTTCTGGGATTTTTGCTCACCGTTCTTGTGATCATTTTGACCACACTGGGGGACCTAGTGAATGACCTGCAGAGAGCTGGGACCAAAGTAACAAAGCCTACCATCAGTAACACACTACGCCGCCAGGGACTTGAAAGTCTGTGTTGCCCAGCAACAGCCCCAAAACATCACTGCTCTAGAGGAGATCTGCATGGATCAATGGGCCAAAATACCAGCAACAGTATGTGAAAACCTTGTGAAGACTTACAGAAAACGTTTACAGAAAATTACAGGCCTCTCATATTTTTAGGTGGGAGAACTTGCACAATTGGTGGCTGACTAAATACTTTTTTGCCCCACTGTATGTAAACTTCCGACTTTAACTGTACATGCACACGCACATTCACAGACCGGCAGAGAGAGACACACACACACATTCACCAGAAATGTTAATTAATGAATACGCCATTCTCTCTCTCTTCCTTTCTACCTCCCACTTCCATCCCTCTTCGCCTCAGCGTAGGATATGAGGCACCTGCTGGCTCTTAGTGAGGGGGATAAGAGCAGAGAGAACAGGGTGAGAGCAGAGAGAAACAGATCACCGGCCTCTGATTCACACTTCAAATAGCTCACTGGCGAGGCGGCAAAGCCTTCAAGGCTTTGTTTCCTTCCTTTTTAGTCTTTGTGCTCCTCTGTCTGCTCCTGCCGCCTTTAGTCTTGGTCTCTTATCAACCTCTGCTTCTACGTCTTAGCCTTAGCAGGCAAGCAGCCGCCTCCTATTACTCTGTAGCACCTGTTAAGCTGCTGAGCAAACACACAGGGAATTTTCTGTCTATTTCTCCTCTGCTATTTATCCTGCCTGCACCGGTGTTCATTCTCAGTTGTGATAATTCTGTGTTTTCACTTCAACTTAAATAGAATCAGTCACATGCATCGTAAACAACTGGTATGGACTAACAGTTGAATGCTTACTTACGGGCCCTTCCAAACAGTGCAGAGAGAGGAAAAAATTTGAGAAATAATGAAAAAGTAAAACACATAATAATAATAATAATAATAATAATAATAATAATAATAATTAATAATAATAATAATAAAAGTAATGAGTAACGATAACTTGGCTATATACAGTCGTGGCCAAAGGTTTTGAGAATGACACAAATATTAATTTTCACAAAGTTTGCTGCTTCAGTGTCTTTTAGATATTTTTGTCAGATGTTACTATGGAATACTGAAGTATAATTACAAGCATTTCATAAGTGTCAAAGGCTTTTATTGACAATTACTTGAAGTTGATGCAAAGAGTCAATATTTGCAGTGTTGACCCTTCTTTTTCAAGACCTCTGCAATCCGCCCTGGCATGCTGTCAATTAACTTCTGGACCACACTGATGGCAGCCCATTCTTGCGTAATCAATGCTTGGAGTTTGTCAGAATTTGTGGAGTTTTGTTTTGTCCACCCGCCTCTTGAGGATTGACCACAAATTCTCAATGGGATTAAGGTCTGGGGAGTTTCCTGGCCATGGACCCAAAATATTGATGTTTTGTTTCCTGAGCCACTTTGTTATCACTTTTGCCTTATGGCAAGGTGCTCCATCATGCTGGAAAAGGCATTGTTCGTCACCAAACTGTTCCTGGATGGTTTTGAGAAGTTGCTCTCGGAGGATGTGTTGGTACCATTCTTTATTCATGGCTGTGTTCTTAGGCAAAATTGTGAGTGAGCCCACTCCCTTGGCTGAGAAGCAACCCCACACATGAAATGTCTCAGGATGCTTTACTGTTGGCATGACACAGGACTGATGGTAGTGCTCACCTTGTCTTCTCCGGACAAGCTTTTTTCCGAATGCCCCAAACAATCGGAAAGGGGATTCGTCAGAGAAAATGACTTTACCCCAGTCCTCAGCAGTCCAATCCCTGTACCTTTTGCAGAATATCAGTCTGTCCCTGATGTTTTTCCTGGAGAGAAGTGGCTTCTTTGCTGCCCTTCTTGACACCAGGCCATCCTCCAAAATGCCTTTGCCTCACTGTGCGTGCAGATGCACTAACACCTGCCTGCTGCCATTCCTGAGCAAGCTCTGTACTGGTGGTGCCCCGATCCCGCAGCTGAATCAACTTTAGGAGACGGTCCTGGTGCTTGCTGGACTCTCTTGGGTGCCTGAAGCCTTCTTCACAACAATTGAACCACTCTCTTTGAAGTTCTTGATGATCCGATAAATGGTTGATTTAGGTGCCATCTTACTGGCAGCAATATCCTTGCCTGTGAAGCCCTTTTTGTGCAAAGCAATGATGACGACACGTGTTTCCTTGCAGGTAACCATGATTGACAGAGGAAGAACAATGATTCCAAGCACCACTCTCCTTTTGAAGCTTCCAGTCTGTTATTCAAACTCAATCAACATGACAGAGTGATCTCCAGTCAACACTCGTCAACACATGATGTCAGCTGGTCTTTTTGTGGCAGGGCTGAAATGCAGTGGAAATGTTTTGAGGGATTCAGTTAATTTGCATGGCAAAGAGGGACTTTGGAATTAATTTCAATTAATCTGATCACTCTTCATAACATTCTGGAGTATATGCAAATTGCCATCATACAAACTGAGATAGCAGACTTTGTGAAAATGTATATTTGTGTCATTCTCAAAACTTTTGGCCACGACTGTACAAGGGGTACCAGTACCAAGTCGATGTGCAGGGGTACGAGATAATTGAGGTAGATATGTAAATATAACTAGGAATGTGAGTCAGACAAATGTATGCAAAAAGGGTCAATGCAGATGGTCCAGGTAGCTATTTGGTTAACTATTTATCTAACTATTTAGCCATGTTATGGCTTGGGGGCAGAAGCTATTCAAGGGCCTGTTGGTTCCAGACTTGGTGCATCGGTACCCCTTGCCATGCGGTAGCAGAGAGAACAGTATATGACTTGGATGCCTGGAGTCTTTGCCAATATTTAGGACCTTCCTCTGACACCGCCAGGTATAGAGTTCCTGGATGGCAGGGAGCTTGACCCCAGTGATATACTGGGCTGTACGCACTACACTCTGTAGCGCCTTGCGGTCGGATGCCAAGCAGTTGCCATACCAAGTGGTGATGCAGCCAGTCAAGATGCTCTCGGTGGTGAAGCTGTATAACGTTTTCAGGATCTGAGGGCCCATGCCAAATCTTTTAAGCCTCCTGAGAGGGAAGAGGTGTTGTCGTGCCCTCTTCACAACTGTTGGTGTGTTTGGACCATGATAGATCCTTAGTGATGTGGATACTGAGGAACTTGAAGCTCTTGATCTGCTCCACTACAGCCCCGTTGATGTGAATGGGGGCGTGCTCGGTCCTCCTTTTCCTGCAGTCCCTGATCAGCTCCTTTGTCTTGCTGATGTTGACGGAGAGGTTGTTGTCCTGGCATCACACTGCCAGGTCTCTGACCTCCTCCCTATAGACTGTCTCATCGTTGTCGGTGATCAGGCCTACCACTGTCATGTCGTTGGCAAACTTAGCATTTTGAGCGAACGCACAGTCATGGGTGAACATGGTGTACAGGAGGGGACTAAGCTTTCACCCCTGAGGTGCCCCCCGTTTTGAGGGTCAACGTGTCAGATGTGTTATTGCCTACCCTCACCACCTGGAAGTGTCCCATCAGGAAGTCTAGGATCCAGTTGCAGAGTGAGGTGTTCAGTTCCATTGTCCTTAGCTTAGTGATGATCGGTCCTGTGTGGCTTAGTTGGTAAAGCATGGCGCTTGGTAACACCAGGGTTGTGTGTTCAAATCCCATGGGGGACCAGTACGGAAAATACGAAAACGTATGCACTCACTACTGTTGGTTGCTTTGAATAAGAGCGTCTGCTAAATTACAGAAATGTAAAAAACTATGAGCTTGGAGGGCACTGGTGTTGAACCACATTCTCACGTAGGTGTTCCTTTTGTCCAAGTGGGAAAGGGCAGTGTGGAGTGCAATAGAGATTGCGTCATCTGTGGATCTGTTAATGAAGCCGGTGGCTGATGTGATGAACTCTGGAATTTGTTCCAGGACTCATCTGATGGCATTTTCAGTCTGTGCTAGTGAAACAGTTCTGTAGCTTAGCATTTGCTTCATTGGACCACTTCCGTCACTGGTACTTCCTGTTTTGAGTTTTTGCTTGTAAGCAGGAATCCGGAGGATAGAGTTATGGTCAGATTTGCAAAATGGAGGTAGAGCTTTGTATTTGTCTCTTTGTGTGGAGTAAAGGTGATCTAAATTTTTTTCTAGACAGGTGACATGCTGGTAAAAATGGATTTTAGTTTTCCTGCATTGAGATCACCAGCACTAGGAGCGCCGCTGTAGTGGCTGCGTAGATGCGGCAGTGAAGTCAGGCGCAGGAGAGCGAAAACTGATTTACGACGGTGTCGTTTAATATCCATAAACCACCGTCAACAGAACAATACAATACATGGGTCAAACAAAACCCAGTACATACCAGCATACCGTGCATAAGCACTACAAGAAACAATTACCGACAAGGACATGAGGGGGATCAGAGGGTTAAATACACAACATGTAATTGGTGGAATTGGAACCAGGTTGATGGAAGATGAGACAGAAACCAATGGAGAATGAAAAGTGAATCCGCGATGGCTAGAAGGTCGGTGACTTCGAATGCCGCCCCGAACAAGGAGAGGGACCAACTTCGGCGGAAGTCGCCTCTGGATGAGCATTTACTTGTTGACTTATGGATCTATACAGCTCATAGAGTGCGGTTTTAGTGCCAGCTTTGGTTTGTGGTGGTAAATAGACATCTACGAAAAATATAGGTAAGAACTCGCTTGGTAAATAGTATGGTCTACAGTTTATCGCGAGGTATTCTAATTCAGATGAGCAGAACCTCGAGACGTCCTTTAATATTAGAGATTGTTGTTGTTAACAAAGAGACACGCCACCCCACTTGAGCTTCCCCGATGTTACCATTCTGTCCTGCTGATGCATAGAAAAGGCACCTAGATTGAATCACTTTATCAAGGGGAAAACATTGGAACCGTTTCAAATTTTTACCACAGTATCCTTAACATGCCAATATTTTCTTTAGATCATCTTAGGAACTCATGGCAGGTTGAATTAGAGGTGCAGATGTCAGAGGAGAGCTGGGGGAACATATGGAAAACACTATATAAAGCCACTGCATGTAACCGAACAAGGGTTACATGTAGTTTCAATTCAAAGTACTAAATTTAAAAAAATGAGCCCTGATGAAAAGGAATAGCAGCTACGTGTTAGAGGCAGTGTGGACAAATAGGTACTTTATCTCACATTTTGGCAATGTCTGAAAATCTAGTCTTTTTGGTCTGAAATTCTCCATGTTATTCAGGACATCGCAGGTATTATTATTCAACGAGACCCATGTCATCTCCTTCTAGGTATTGTTCCTGTGGATACACTCCAATCCTCTCCACTTAAATTGATAGATCATCTTTTAGCATCAGAAAAGAAATGTGTAACAAAATGCTGGAAGAATGAACATGCACCCTCAGATATGTGGTTAGGACTACATGCTGACATGGAGAGAATTACATCAGTCTTGCAACAGAGGCAGCATAGGTATGAAGGTGTCTGATCAGAGTTCCTGATTTATGGGCTTTTTGTTTGTTTCTGTTTTTTGTGTGGCTTAATCCAATTGCCTTAGTAAAGGCAACAAAGATGAGCTGTGTATGTATGGTCCATTTTCTTTATGTGCTCTTTAATAAAAATGAATGTTTAAAGAAGAAAAGAAAAGCCACCTAGATTCATGTCATCCATGTCCTTGTTCAGCCAAGTTTCCGAGATGCATATTACAGTTCTTCAGGTCCCGTTGTTCTCCAGCGATTTGTACATTCGCCAATAGAATCAAATCAGTATGTCATGAGCTGCCGACTCGTTGAAGTAGGAATCTTCATCCAAATCGAGGTTACTGATCACTGTTCTGATGTCCGGAAGCTCTTTTCGGTCATAGGAAACGATTGCGGAAAACATTATGTACAAAAACAAATAAGATCTGTGCATAAAATGGCCGCTATACATTCCATCGACATTCTAGTCTTTGTCACTGCAGTTAGAGGTAATGAGAACTTCCTGACCCCATGACCTGACCAGGTCCTAGACATTAGCGATATCTCTAGTCTGTTGTGTTTAGCTGTGGTGTGGTATGATTTGTACTGTATGAATGTATTCTAAACTGCTTCTGTGTTCTCCTTTGCAGTAACAACCAAGCCTGCAGCAGCGCAGTGAGGAAACCTGCTATCTCTCTGGCGGACAGCACAGAACTCAGGTGAGCATCCTTCTACCGCACAATTTTTTACAGCAGTCCCCCAATCAGCCAAGCCAAGGTCTTTAACCCTACTCCTTCAGCAACCACTTGACACGTCACCAGCCCAGAGTCCCAAGTACCAGTTCAGCCCAGACTCTAAAGTACCAGTGTACCAGTGTCAATCCCTCACTGACTTCCATAGACTGATAATTACCTGTTCCTCCCATCGCATCTCTACCACTCTATCTAGGCAGCTCTATGTGTGCCTTCCCCAGTAATGATCTGCTATGAGAGCAGATCTGTCCTAATATCAATCAATCAATCAAATGTATTTATAAAGCCCTTTTTACATCAGCAGATGTCACAAAGTGCTATACAGAAACTCAGCCTAACACCCCAAACAGCAAGCAAAGCAAGCATGGTGGCTAGGAAAAACTCCCTAGAAAGACAGGAACCTAGGAAGAAACCTAGAGAGGAACCAGGCTCTGAGGGGTGGCCAGTCCTCTTCTGGTTGTGGAGATTATAAGAGTACATGGCCATTTAAGGCCAAATTGTTCTTCAAGATGTTCAAACATTCATCGATGACCAGCAGGGTATAATAATAATCAGTGGTTGTAGAGGATTCAACAGGTCAGTACCTCAAGAGGGTCAGTTGGCTTTTCATAGCAGAGCATTCAGAGGTCGAGACAGCAGGTGCGGTAGATCGAGAGAGAGTCAAAAACAGCAGGTCCGGGACAAGGTAGCACTTCCGGTGAATAGGTCAGGGTTCCCTAGCCACAGGCAGAACAGTTGAAACTGGAGCAGCAGCACGAGCAGGTGGACTGGGGACGGCCAGGAGTCAAGAGGCCAGGTTGTCCTGAGGCAAGATCCTAGGGCTCAGGTCCTCTGGGAGAGGAGGGAGAGAGAGCGATTTAGAGGGATCATACTTAAATGTACACAGGACATTTAAGTACATTTAAGTTCTCCACAGGAGAATTATACCAGATATAACAGACTGACCCTAGCCCCCCGTACATAGACTATTGCAAGATAGATACTGGAGACTGAGACAGGTGGGTCAGGGGACACTGGCCCCCGTCCGACGATAGCCCTGGACAGGGCCAACCGGGCAGGATATAACCCCATCCACTTTGACAAAGCACAGCCCCCACAACACTAGAGGGATATCAACAGACTACCAACTTACTACCCTGAGACAAGGCTGAGTATAGCCCACGAAGATCTCCTCTTGGGTCAGAGGCAGAGAATCCCAGTGGAGAGAAGGGAGTCGGCCAGGCACATACATCAAGGGTGGTTCATCTCTCCAGTAACTTGCTGTTGACCTTCACACCCCTGGGCCAGACTACACTCAATCATAGGACCTACTGAAGAGATGAGTCTTCAGTAATAACTTAAAGGTTGAGACTGAGTCTGCGTCTCTCACATGGCTTGGCAGACCATTACATAAAAATTGAGCTCATTTGGAGAAAGCCCTGCCACCAGCTGTTTGCTTAGAAATTCTAGGGACAATAAGGTGGGAAGCCAAATAACACGTCCTAATAGCTTGTAGAAAATGGAGGCCATTATGGCTTGTTTTCCATCTAGATCAAGGCGTTAATGCACCGGACACTGCCTCGCTAATGTTGTATAATTACTGTAGGGTTATTTAGGCTGATGCAATAGCTAGGCAAGTGCATATGGAAAGGTGTGCAACAATATTAAGTATGCGCACACACACTTACAGATTCACGCATACAAACTACACATAGGCAGGCATACTGTATTGTATTGTATGACTGTACTGACACACAGTCATGTTTTTGGAGTGGAGAGCTGTTCTACCTTGGTACAGACTATTTGTCTTGATGCATGCATGCATACACCTGTTCATTCTGACCTCTGACCTCTCGTGTTCCACTAGGGTCTTGCTAAGCATCATGTACCTGATGGTGGAGACCATCCGTCTGCAGACAGAGGATGACAGGCCAGAGTGGAGAACTGCCAGAGAGGCCTTCAAGACTGAACTGGGTTTGTGTGTGTGTGTGTGTTTGTACGTGTGTATTTGTGTGTGCAGTGTAAGACTTTTCTTTCATTTCAACAGTAAAACACGGTGAAATACACAGTAAAATACCTTAAATGTGTTTTACAGAATTAATTATGGTGCATTGTGGGTTAATGTTGTAAGTGGGGAAAGAGTCTCTAGCTCATTAACAGACTGTATGTTAATGTGTGCCTTCTAAGAGGCTATATTTGTTGCACAGGTGAGTGAGAATGCTGTACTCCCCCAGAATACAGTAATATACTGTATATAAGGAATTCTTCAAACCTTGTCCTGTAAATCGCCAGTAATTTACTGGCCAATTGCTGCCAGTAATTGACTGTAATTCAGAAAACACTACTAAAACACTACCATACTGTATTTTTGGAGCGCCGAAAAACCTTTTGACCAATAGTGGGTGCATAGTATTGTTGTGTCTTTTAAGAGGCTATATTTGTTGTGCCCTTTAGTGAGAATGCTGTACGAATTGAACTGATATGTGGTAGTGGTTCCCTGACAATGAAATGTGTGTGTATATAGGGAACAGATCAGCGTTAGCCTGGCTGACGTGACCCACGTGACGACACGGCTCGAGAGCTGGTGTCTGCTAGACTAGATCAGAGTGGCAGCGGATCTTTAATGGTTGAATATTTCACCATGTCCATTTGATTTGTTTTTCCCTGTAATCACGGACCGTTTGGAAGCCTTTGATTAGGCCTCTAGAAGTGCAAGTGATATGAAACGCCTAGTGTTCATTAATATGCTGTAATATACAAATGCCTAGCAGCCAACCTTCGTGCTCCAATCCCTTGTAATTACAGTAAATTGCTGCAATAATTACTTTCTTACAGTTTCTTAGTCACCTTTTACAGTATTGTACTGTGTTTAATTGCTTTGACATTAGAGTCATTTACAGGAAGCTGGCATCAAGTTGCCCTGAATAGCTCAGTAATGTATTGACACTATCCAGTAATAGTCAAATATATATCATAAGATATCTTGTTTTAATTACAATTATTTTGAAGACCAGTATACTTTACTGAAAATATTTTTGTAGTTAAAGGTTACAGATACTTTTTACATGCTATGACTTTGTGTTTTTTTTCTTTCTTCTCAACCTTGGTTGAATGCAAGGTGCTAATGTCAAGAGTGCCTGCTAAATGACCAAAATGTAAATGAAAACTTGCAAAGACCACTGGGTAATTACGGAAATATACTGTAATTGGTACTGTAATTTAGATTACAGTAACTGACTTGGTACTGTAAATTAGATTACAGTAACATTTTTGGTACCATAAAATGGATTACAGTACATGGCTGTACTGTAAAAGAAAGTACAGTAACTTATGGCCAATTGCTGCCAGTAAGCTACTGTAAATTATACAGGAAATGTTTTTGTGTGTGCGCCATGTGTGTACTGTAGGTGTGTGCTGGCTGTTGACCCTTTCCTCTCCTCTAACCTCAGGTTCTCCTCTGTACAACGGAGAGCCATTTGCCCTGCTGCTCTTCACCATGGTGACCAAGTTCTGCAGTATGAACGCTCCACACTTTCCCATGAAGAAGGTCCTGCTGCTGCTCTGGAAGACCATCCTGGTCAGTAAGCTACAGCACCAAAACCATCGCCTGTCCCTTTAGTAGGCTGGGCCGCTTCGCAACGGAGACATTTCATCCAACCG
Organism: Oncorhynchus mykiss; assembly: GCF_057628025.1. Lineage (NCBI taxonomy): Eukaryota > Metazoa > Chordata > Actinopteri > Salmoniformes > Salmonidae > Oncorhynchus > Oncorhynchus mykiss. The sequence goes on from NC_143042.1 coordinate 21,775,470, forward strand.
TTATGTTATCGTCCATTGTGCATTCAAAACTCTCGTTAGAAGGACGTTAGAATGTTACGGTAGTGTCAGGCTCGACTAGTTCCACAGTGGATTTGACAGGCTTGGAAAACGAGGTTTGCCAATGTCTGCATAGAGCTCTGTGCATGTGTGCTCAGGGACATCTCTATGGCTTTCTGTGTCCACCTGTCTCTGTGTGTATGTGTCTGTCTCAAACTCTGTGTGTGTCTGTGTTACAGTTCACCATGGGGGGCTTTGAGGAGCTCCAGGAGATGAAGGTTCGAGGCAGAGAGAGGCTGAGCCTGCCCCCCCTGCCTGAGGACAGCATCAAGGTGGTCCGGAGCATGAGGGCAGCCTCTCCTCCAGCCTCGGCAATGGAGCTCATCGAGCAGCAACAGCAGGCCAAGAGAGGACGCCGCAGCCGCAGGGTACGTATTCTACCTTCTATCACGCACATACTGCTCACACACTGTTCCTGGCGCTTTTCACATGCGCAACACCTCTGCGTTAGACTCGACTGAATACACACCCGATGTGCTCTAACAGTGAGCCTAACTGAACCCTGCGGTCACAGAGGGCATGGTGCGTGAGGCTAACAAGCATTGATTGCTGGCCTGGCTGTGGCAGCAGGAAATGTGAATTAGGAACCATGTGCACACCAGCTGTGTACTGTGTTCCCCTGCCAGCGGAGTGAATGACACGTTTTGTTCTTTTAACTTTTTCCTCTAATCTCCACTGTGCTGTTTTTAGACTAGAGCTCTGACTTCACCAGACTCTCAACCGCCCTCCTTTTCCGTGTGTCCCTGCAGAGTGCCTTTGTTGATAGCTTGGAAGGAGACAGTCCCTTTCCCAAGAAGCAGGTCTTTACCCACTTTCCCTCTGCATTTTCTCTGCCTCAGGCTGGTTCTTGCACCTTCTATTCCTCCACTTCTTTAGTCTCCTCTTCTCTCTCTCCTCTTCCTCGTATTCTTTCTCCTCTTCTTCCTCCATCTCCTCCTTGTCCTCCTCCTCTCCCTCCTCCTCCTCTCCCCCCTTCTTTTTCTCCTCCTTCACTGCGTTCTGCCCTGTATGGGGTGGGTGGGTACGGAGGCAGGGCTGGCTGTGGTCATTGAGGTCACATGACTGGAGCCTTCCTCTAGCCTCGATCTCCACTGAGTTGTTTTTCCCTCCATATTATCACTGTTTACAACAATTCACTGCAGCTTCTTTCCCACCACAGAGCCAAATGGCTTGTTCTTCATGGGATACGAGTCATATAATTCTATGCTGGTCACACTGCTTCCGTCCCCTCTGTTGCTCTCCTCACCACCACACACCTAACGACTAGTTGCTACCAGCACACCACCGTAGGTTACATTGCACTGGCGTTTCGCTGCTGTTGAATGCAACCCCCTCTCTGCTTGATGCTTGTTGCATTGATGATGCCTCAGTCATTCTTTGAATCCATAGACGTGGCATGAGATTACTGGGTTTGTGTTGTATGACTGATATGGTTGTAAGTGGAATGTTGGTTAACACTTGAATATGGAGTCGGGCCCAAACGTTCCTCTGTTTGTTTTTTTTACTGGGAGTTTATGTAACCTTTTGTCTTGGAGTGCAGCCTTACGGTTGGTAAATCTGAGTATTGCTTGTGGTTGAAGTGGGAAGCCTTGGCCTAACCCTGTGTGTGTGAGGGGACGGCCTCTTTTATGCCCCCTGCTGGTTGTTCTGGGTTCCAGCCCCTGGTAAAGCAGGACAGCCTAGACACGTACAACGAGCGAGACCCCTTTAAGAACGACGACGCACGAGACGAGGAGGAGGACGGCGAGGAAGCCGACAGTGGCATCGAGGGCGAGGTGGACCCCCTGGACAGTGATGTCATCATCCAGCCACCACCCCCACCGCCCCCGCTCAGACCCCCCACTGAGAGAGCGTCCCTACCCAAGGGTCTGCCCTGGGCCCCCAAAGTCAGGTAAGACTGGGAGGCCCAGTTCCAAACAAACCTCTAGCCCCTTGCCATAACTCTTAACCCTTCTGTGTTTCCAAATCTGAAAGGATTGGATGGGTGTAATATAGCTGAGACTCCCCATTCAAAATAAAAAGTTCAGACTGGTTTCTAGTTTTGTTATTCTACACACTCATGCTGCTGATAGTGCCCCCTCTGTTCAGGAGAACTCAAAGTAACCCACCTCAGTCACTCAAACAGTAACAGCCTGGTCCCTCGCAAGATGGCCTCCGTCTACACAGTTATGTGGATAAGTCCGAGAGGGCAGAGGACGACAGGGGAGGCAAGGAAAGGACGGCCTCGAACCGACCCAGTCTTAGCTCTTATCATCCTCTACTCATTATCTGTAAACTCATGCATTATTCACCCCAACGTGTGTGTGTGTGTGTGTGTGTGCGCAACCTTGAACCATAGCGTAATGCTGAGATAATTTAGCACGAGGCGGAATTCCAGATCCCAATATCGAACAGAGGCAGCATCGAGCGTGACTGATGAGGCTTTAAGCATGAGATGCATCATCTGCTTAGCAGCTGTATGTCTTTGATCAGTCTGTTTGGATAGTATCGCTACAAGCCCGGGAAGCCAGGTTAGGAAACACAGTAGGTCTAGTAGTGTGATCAGTGAGAAGGTGGATCACAGACTGGGGGTTAGTGAGGGGCAGCAGGCTTCAGGTGATTTGAGATGTCTGTCCGTGTGTGTGTCTCGACAGAGAGAAAGACATCGAGCACTTCTTGGAAACCAGCAGGAACAAGTTCATCGGCTTCACTCTGGGAAAGTGAGTGTCAATATCCCTGTGTACCATCTGAAAGGCTCGCTCCGTGTAGTCCACTGTCATGTGTGGTCATAGTTATTGCAGTGCCAGTGAATGTTATCTCTCTGTTGCTGTGCTGAGTGGTGTTATGTTTGTTTTCTAGTGACACAGAGACACTAGTCGGTCTTCCTAGACCCATACACGAGAGTGTGAAGACCCTTAAACAGGTAAGGAGAGAAATCAGTCTTATCATTCCTCCTCTATCCTCTCCTCCTCCTCCTCCTCCTCTCAATACCTCCATCCCTCTCTCTCCACCAGGATCGAGTGTTACACTGGCGATGAAGTATTGAAGTTTATTTGACCAGCTAGTCAATATCCCTGGACATTGACATCCCACTTAGAAATCAATTGTGTGTTTTAACTGACTGTGAAACACCTTTACACCGAGGAACACCCTTCTGTGTGTCAATCTGTGAAGTCTAATTAACGCCCGTTAAAAGCCTCTTCTGTTTACACATCGGGTGCTGCCTGACAAGTGATAGTCAGAAATACTACAGTATATCGCCATGTTGAAGTTTCATTGAAAAAGTGTGAAGTGGAATAGAACGGAATGGATTGTGGTAATAAAGTGCTTTGCGCTGATTCTCATAGGGCTTTATATCGTATTGTGGTGCAGTATAGGCTAACGCATAATTTCCCTCCAGCACAAATATGTCTCTATAGCCGAGATGCAGATCAAGAGGGAAGAGGAGCTTCAACAGTGCCCCATGACCCTGGTGAGTGACGCTTCTTACTGTTGACTTTATATGAAGTGACAGGAACTCCTCTCTTTGAATGAGTTTAACGCTAGGCTAAAACAAAACTGGACAATGAAGTTGGGGGGCTGGCAATGTTTTGACTCCTAGTTGCACCACACACCTCTACCAAAGCATCATGTCTGCTCAATGTCTACATTTTATATTTTTTAACTGTCGTGCTTTATCGTTTATGCTGTAAGTGCGTCTTTGCAATGAAACTTTTCGTTTCCATTTTGGCCGGGTCTCTCTTGAAAAATAGATTTTTAATCTCAATGAGACTAACCTGGTCAAATAGAAATCTGACCCTTCATTTTCTAAGTGTTGGAACAGGGCTTTGTGAGTGGAAACAAGATGAGTATATGTGTAACTCATATTGTGTTGTGTTGGTCAGGGAGAAGAGGATGTGGATGAGACACCCACAGAGATCCTGTATCTGGGAATGCTTCCTAACCTGTCTCAGTATGTGGTGAGGACATCTACCATTCTATTCTGCTCAAACAAGACACTTCACATGGCATCGTCTTACTTTGCATCTTGAAAATCATGCCTGCACTGTAGATTTTTACTAAGTATTTGCTGTCTAGACCTGTCATGTTTCCGAGCTGAGAGGTTGAAAGCTAAAAACCCACATTGTATTTATCAGATTGCCCTTCTGAAGCTGCTGCTGGCTGCAGCACCTACCTCCAAGGCCAAGACGGACTCCATCAATATACTGGCTGATGTGCTGCCAGAGGAGATGCCGTGAGTGTAATAGCCTTGTGCCTCTCCTTGTTCCCTCATAGTCATCTTTGCGGTTCAGGCTTAAGTTGGAAATGAATTTAGTTTGTTCAGAAATAAAGTCAATGACTATAGTTTTGTCATGTCAAGGGAAGTTGTTGCTATGAATCACATAAGGTGTGTGTGTGTGTGATGGCAGAATCACGGTCCTCCAGAGCATGAAGCTGGGTATTGACGTGAACAGACACAAGGAGATCATTGTCAAGGCCATCTCTGCACTTCTGCTCCTGCTGCTCAAGCACCTGAAACTCAATCACATCTACCAAGTAAGCCACCTACCACCACATTCTGTCTTTCTTTCTCTCTACCTCTCTCTCTTTCTCTGTTTCCCACCTTTCCAGCCTCACACACCAGGTCACCTCTATCTCTTGCTCTCCATCCCTTCCTCTCTCCCCCTCTCCTCCACCCCTTCAGGTCTGCTGCTGCTCTCTCGCTCTCATATCTCTTCCAGTGGTGTAGTGGAGGGCAAGTAAACGCAGTTTAACCATTTTTGCAGAAAAATGCATTGAAAGTATAGAAAGCATGACTTTTTTCACCACGACCCGGCGATCAGTTTACCCAACATTTTTTTTTGAACCCCTACATCACTGGTCTTCCCCCCACACACACACACACACACCTTTCACACCCTCACACACTAGGTCAGCCTCCACTCTCTCTCTTCTCCCAGCCCTCCACATTCACCACCACATTTCTCTCTCTTTATCTCCTCTCCCTGCCCCCACCCCTTTGGCTCCTGGCAGCCTATAGACAGATCCTGCACTGGAATGAGAGGCACACAGTCAAAGGTTCATACGTCTCCCCGCACGAGGAGAAGGCGATGGATAGAGGGAGGCAGAATAGAGAGAGGAGAAATACCATCAGACAAGAAATGGGCACATAGCAGCACTATACATCTTCCAAAATGCAAAATCTGAGCTCCCTCCAGAATCTGCTCTTGTAAAGGATTATAATTGCGATTTCTGGGGGCGATTAGCTTATCTTCTTCCTACTACTGCTTCTCTCTGAGAGGAGCGAGTGTGTCTCTCTTCAGCACACAAAATCACTCCCCTTAAAAAAGGGATTGGTTCAATATTTACTGTTTGGCAGCACCACCACTAGTGATAGGTAGTGAATCCTCTTCACAGAGAAATGGAGCATCTGCTCTTTTGAGAATAGTGTGCTTATACCTGGCTGCATCCCATACCTTGCAGCAGGTCAGGACTATTCTGTCAAATCCTACATGAACAAGGAGCTTAGTTCCCCATTTTTAAAAGGATGATAGATGAAACATAGCTGGATGTAAAATTATAGTAGCGCCATCTACTGCCCAAAATGATTACTTTCACTTTTATTTCCTACTACCAGCTGTCAAAATGAAGCTTGTTACAAAGATGTATTAATGCAACTGCAGAACCCAGCTGAGTGAAAGGGTTTGAGTCTGCCTATGGCTCCTATCCTGCTGGCTCTTAGACGGCCGTGGCGCAGCGCTGAGTAACTTTAGGGAGCGCAGATTGGCTAAATCCTCTTATTGGAACCCCCGTCGTGAGAGTGGAGAGGGGTTGTCATTTCAGAGTGTCTTTTACACCCCAAAAATCGGACGATGGAATGCTTTGAATTCATAATCATACAGCAGTAATAGTACTTGTGCTAATAAAATGTGGTCTTGAACATTCTTTTGATGATAGTAAACGATTCCATAGAATGAATACAAGAGGAGGAATTGGTCTTTTCCTGAACTCCGCAGGCTGCTCATAAAATATGAATTTTTCCTTATTAGGAATTAAAGGGCTATTGTGACTTAGTGCTTTATCTGGTCCTCCATGGTTCCTGTGCACTAAAGACAGTCAGTGACTTTGCAGTGACCTTGTACTTCCTGTCTCTCTCTCTCTCTCTCTCTCTCTCTCTCCCCCCCCCCCCCCCCCCCCCCCCAGTTTGAGATTGTCTCTCAACACCTGGTGTTCGCTAACTGCATCCCACTCATCCTCAAGTTCTTCAACCAGAACATCCTGTCTTACATCAGTGCCAAAAACAGGTATGATTCGCTGACTACCACTTAGTTTCTGCCACAGTGCCAGAGGTGCATCGGCACCCACATAAAGGCATGGCTTCCGTCTGCCAGGTATGTGTTTCCTGCTCATAAAAGACGTGGAGGTGCCAAAACACAAGGGGTTCAGGTGTGGATGGTAAAATGTGTCTCTCAATGACAGGTGTAACACCACTGTTGACAGAAAGATAGGCTGTAAATAATCTTGTGTGTGTGTGTGATATCTCTGTGTGCTCTCATTGTAGTATATGTGTGCTGGACTTCCCTCACTGTGTGGTCCACGAGATGCCTGAGCTCACGGCTGAGAGCTTGGTGAGTCCAGATCACAAACCCATGTGTTTACATCAGACTGTTCGAATGTTAAAGACCTGGCTATGGGCTTATCTGTTGGCTGTGATTAGACACTGGCCGTGTCTGGCTACCCCGTCCTAAATAGTAGGCCGTTATATACAGTATGTGTCCTTTGTGGGCGTTTCAATTCTCCTAACCCTTTCTTTTTCCTGTGATTGTAGGAAGCTGGAGACCGTAATCAGTTCTGCTGGCGTAATCTCTTCTCCTGCATCAACCTGCTGAGGATCCTCAACAAGCTGACTAAGTGGAAACACTCCAGGACCATGGTGAGAGAGACCTGAATAATGTGTCCCTTATTCAGTGCCCACTTGTAGAACCTATCAGATCCTTTCAGATCTACAAGAGTGCCTAGGGTGTACAGGCTAGTGGACCGTTTTGAAGTCAGACTTGTCGGGACACTTTTGAGATGCACTGTGTCCTTCCCTTCCACCACCTCCTCCTCTCTCAGATGCTGGTGGTGTTCAAGTCTGCTCCCATCCTGAAGAGGGCGCTGAAGGTCAAACAGGCCATGATGCAGCTGTATGTCCTCAAGCTGCTCAAGATCCAGACCAAGTACCTGGGCCGCCAGTGGAGGAAGAGCAACATGAAGACCATGTCAGCCATCTACCAGAAAGTACGACACAGGCTCAATGACGACTGGGCCTATGGCAACGGTAAGATGCAAATAAAGTTTTGAACGCATACCTGAAGTCAAGTCTTAATTCACTGGTGTGTAGGAGATGTGAAAGCTATGCAACGAATCAGAATGTGATGTTGAATGTGAATGTAACAATGTAGGTACATACTATATGCCTTTGATTAGGATCTCCGTAACTGAAAGTCCAATCACCCAACTACTGTAAGATAGCCCGGTAGCTAGGCCGGTATCTGTTGCCATAGTAACCAAACCAGGAGCCAGTTTAGAGGTTAGAGGCCCTCAAAGAAAAAGAGACGACCTGTCCGTCATCACATGTCTCAGGTTCTATTCTCAATGGACCAGATAGACTGAGAGAGATCCCTTGGTCCCTCAAGTCCCTCTGCTGAAAATTGCAATCCTAGACTTGACTCTTTTCTCTGTATTGATTGATTATTGAGGTCTAGCTGTCCTTTAACAACAGTATAACATGTGTATTCCAAACAGAACATCGACAGAGGCAATGGAAAGGGTTATGTGGTGCTGTTCATCAAGTTAATAGACCTGCGAATAAAACTCTGCTGTTAATTGTTCTTTTGTCCTCCAGATATCGACGCGCGGCCGTGGGACTTCCAGGCGGAGGAGTGCGCCCTGAGGGAGAGCATCGAGAAGTTCAACAGCCGTCGCTACGACAAGAACCAGAACGGCGAGTTCGCCCCGGTGGACAACTGCCTGCAAAGCGTTCTGGGCCAGCGTGTTGAGCTGCCGGAGGACTTCCACTACAGCTATGAAATGTGGTTGGAGAGAGAGGTGTTTTCACAGCCTATCCAATGGGAGGGTCTACTACAACAGGCCCGGTGAAGGGGGAGGACACGCATACCAGGGACACAAGCCTACGACTACTGTGATCTTCATGTAAATATGTGGCAGAAATAGAACATCTGTTTTGTAATCACCTGTATCCATGCAGAAATTGTACAGTAACGGTATAGACAGTAATAATGATGTCATGGCAACTTGGCAGGAACAGGCTCTTACAGTACAACTATGTGGAATACTGTGATTATTATGTTAGTCACGACAACCAATCCAACCACTATGTCCACTATAACTATAACCACCAGTACATTTTTCCTCACTCAATTTGGTTCGCCTCTGTGCTTTGTGGAATAATGAATTTTATATCCATGGCATGTCCTCTTTTTTTTATTTATGAAGATGTACATTTGAAGTACTGGCACTATGTTTAGTTTATGTTGTAATGTTTTACATGTGTATTTATTCATGATCGCAGCCATTATGTTTCCGTATGTAAATCTCATAGCTGCAGATGATATTGTGCTTGATAATTCTAGAAAGAAAATGCCTATTTGTAAAGAAAGTACTGTGTATTAACAGGCGAATGATTAAGTACCTTACTGTGATTGTTTTCAATTAAAATAGCAAAGGGGAATTTCTCAAGCAAGAATTTAGCCAGGACTGTCTGGAGTTGGTCTGAGTAGAGAGGGGGAAATTAGCTGTTATTGGTAGACAGGTTTTGAACTAATTTACCCCGCCTGTGGATGTCACCAGGCAGACCAAATCTCCATCCTACCAAAACAGGAAGAAACAGCTGTTACATTTAAAGGGCATTATCATAATTTTCACAATTTCACAGTATTATTCCAACCTCCGTGTGGAAATGTATATAAAACACAGGAAAATCACATTTTTGGGAGAATTTAACATTTCCCCTTTCTAGATGAATAGTATTTTAATTTGTGTAATCACAAACAGATATTCCTGTAAGTCATTGATCATCAACTAGATTTTTTTTTTTTTTTTTTTTTTTTTTTTTTGTTTAACCAGGCAAGTCAGTTAAGAACAAATTCTTATTTTCAATGACGGCCTGGGAACAGTGGGTTAACTGCCTGTTCAGGGGCAGAATGACAGATTTGTACCTTGTCAGCTCGGGGGTTTGAACTCGCAACCTTCCGGTTACTAGTCCAACACTCTAACCACTAGGCTACCCTGCCGCCCCTATGTCTACAGATTCAGCTGCGGGATGATTTTTTAAAAACTTCTTCAGCGGATGGTCAGGGTGCCGAAACATAATTACAAATCATTTGTAGACATAAAAAAAAAGACAGAAAGACATAAAACAGTATTTTACAAAGATAATAAATGTGCTTACATTTGTACAAGATCATATCTCTCTATTATGCGTGGGAATACTTGGCAAACAGATTTCCAAAATGAAGTCACTTGGACCTGATTTCCTGGTGTTTTTCATGTCTAACAATGAGAAAAAATAAGAACTTGGAGGGGCAAATAAAATCTCCCGCTGTCCAAATTCAGCCCACGGCCAGCCAGTGGGGGAACCCTGCTGTTAGTAGTATGTGGTAGTTCATTTATGTTTATAAAGGTCTGTGAAGCCTTATGCCAGATAGAGAGAAAATAAAGGATAAGGACAGGCGAACCTTTTGAGGCTAAGCTGAAGGGTTTGACCAGGGATTTGGAGGCTTGAGGGGGTTCATCGGCCCAGCGTGGGGAGGCCGTCTCTGGGTAAATCGATGGCAGTGTCCCTGACTCCCTCTGGGACCCTGAGAAGTCCTGTGTGCTTCACTCTCTGTCCTCCCAAATGTGTCATGGCTGTCTTGGTTTAGCCCTCAGTCCACCTCCCAACTTCCACAGAGCAGCACGGCAGCCAACCTTGACTGAAGCACAACGACTGAAGGGCTACAAGTGTCCTTGTGAGGCTATGCTCTCCCTAGTTGTCACACAATGTTGTTGATTTTTATGAGATCTGTTGTCTTGTCAATTTATTTCACTGTAAAGTAGAACTACCCTGGGCTGTAAAGGCCAGTACATATTCTCTGGTGAGTGTTCTGTGACTTTCTCTCAAGAATATGGAACATTCTCTGATGACACAAGCACATAAGACATGATCATGGTCACTTTTTCCTACTATCTAGTGTAGACTTTAGAGAGAGAGAGAGAATTTGTGTAGGCGGTGGAGATGTACTTGGTTGTATTATCTTTGTATTGAACAATGATTGTGTAACTGAATTGTGCTTCTTCGAGGAAACTATGTCCGCATGGCTGCAGTTTTATCTTTCTGTTTGAATGTGTCCTATTTAAAAGTGTATTCTGAAATTTGATACAATATTTCAAAATGTGACTTGTTAAAATTCTGTTTTTAGAACACATATTCAAAATGTACTCATCATTTGGTATATGTAGGGTGTTTTGGTAAATGCACCTACATTATTGTCTATTGAGTCAGCACAATCTGGAGTATGTCTCAAACGTCATGTCAAGTTTGTCCCACACAGGTGAAGAGAAAGTCATTTGACCTTTTTAGTTCTGGGTTTTCTTGAATGCAAAATATATATTTTTTAAATAACTGCTTATCTTGAGGTTCTCAGGTTTTCAGTATGTACAACCTGAACTTTAGAATTATTGTACAACTATGGCTTCCTCCTCACTACCTATACAGTATGTAAGTATGAATGCAACTGGTGGACTTGCAATAACATGGTAATAACAATCTAAGCATTGAAAAGTAGTCTACACTTGGATTGGCACAAACAGTAACCCAACACAATGTTGATAATTTCTTTACACTTTTTTTCAGAAACCCTAACCTCATGTGACAAAGTAATGAGTGGCAGTTTTGATTAGGAATGAATGCTTTACTCAGAGCACCTCTCATTCAAAACAACGCAATATCTCTTTTTCTACCTGATATTGTACAATCACTGGAAATACTTTACAGTACATGTATGTATGCATGTTTGTTGAGTTCTGGCACAGTTGGAGGAAGTGTTCCTAGATGTGTTTTGCAGTGTTTGGATATTTCTATTTGTGTTTTTGTCATACTTTTATAGTTGACTGTAATAATAATATTGATTTTGTTCAGGGGTATGTACAATCACTGTCCTGTACAGAGGCATTATTCTGTTGAAAGACATATCAGAGTTGAAACTTGTAAAATAATTCTGTCCTTCATATTCTGTATTTTCTAAATAAAGAGATCACTGGTTTTAATTTGTATACATTTATTATGGATAATGTTTATGAAGTCTACACTCTAGACTCCAGCCCTTTTTTACAACCTATTCAGGATAGTATTGTCTGACTTATGTGCATTCCACACAAGGTTTCCGTGGAGATCAGGTAGTGTGAGAATACGTGATGATTTCTTTTTTTATTTTTTTTATCCCAAACTTAAAAAGGTTAGCAAAATTGTCCCCTCCCCCACTTGGTATAGGTCTACTTATTGATTGTGAATAAGGAATGGTGTTTTGGTAATTTAACATTCATGATGCCAGGAGATAATCAGAAGATTACCATGGTGATGAAAACAAATGATTTGTGGGAGACAAAGGACGTGATACAACTAACGTCATGCCCAGCAGCACAGAGGTGGGGGACAACCTTTTAAAAGTGGCTGCCTATTCAAACACCAAGAACAAGCCTTGTGTCTACAACCACAGGATACAAACACATTGGGTTTCATCTCTGCCGGACTTTTACGCCGAAAGGTTGGTAAGGGTAACTATTTCTATTATAATTCTAGGTTATTTCAATACTTGTGTGTGATTTCATTTGACATAAAAATAGCTTTCACTTGTTCACAAAAAACTGCAACGTAAGGTTTGGGATGTGGGTACGCATCCTGTACTTGAAAAGTAAAAGTAACCTATTTGTGTGATGTCTCTGATGTTTCCAGGTTTCTTCGTTGACACATTTTCAGAGAACGAACAATCTCACAAATTATGCAGGAGAGGAATGTCCACACAATAGTGCAGTAACTTTGATGCAGTTGTTGCATACATTGATCACTGGTCAAGGGTGCAGTGTAAAGCAAGTAGCATACATTACTAAAACATACTGCTTCACATGAACTTGTCCATGTTATCTATAGTGATTATCAAATGGTTGGTCCACAGCCTACACAATCAAGAAAGAAAAAAACTGAATCTAGAAAGTGGCAGGCCTGCCAAAAAGGCTGAGACTAGGTCATCCAAGAAGAGATCAGTCAGTGCCAAAGACACCAAGTTAGAAGTGGACATTCTCAGTCCAGCAGCCATGCAGAATGTTTACTACATTTCACACAATGCAGTTGACTGGAGTTCCGAGGCTTTGGATGGCCTGAGTCAACAAAAAATAAAATAGGAGGAATGAAGAGCAAGAAAACAAAAAGGGATTCTACCATAAACCTTGCCAAGACCAAAACAAACAGTTTAGTACGGGCTCTATTCTATCCGCATGGCGGAAATCCAGCTTTACAGCGCGACATAAATGTAAAGGCAATCAGTGGAGGCTGCTGGGGAGAGGGCAGCTCATAGTAAGGAATGGAACGTTTTAACACCATTCCAGCCAGTATGAGCCCTAAGCAGTCTCCACTGGTCCCGATTTAGCAGACTGCATTCATGCTAAACGCTGCTTATTTTGGCTAAATGGGAAATTAGCTTTACGTTGCAGAATCTGTAACACTTCAGTTTAACAGATTGAATAGAGTCCCAATTATAATGTAGATTTTAGTTTCTCTATTCTGTTCAAATTTAAAATATCATTTTGGTGACATCTGGTGGATTGGTTGTGATTTACAGAGAAGAGGGGAACAAAAACATGGAACTATGTTGACCTCTGCTGGCATACCATACCCAGATGCTCTCAAGAAAAACATAGCTGTGACGCGGGTGAAGAATGCTTCTCTGGATAATGGAGGTTAAGAATAAACATGGCAAGTTATAATAACTGCCCTACAAAATAGGGCCTCACGTGTGGCGCAGAGGTCTAAGGCACTGTTAGCTGTGCCACTAGAGAACCTAGTTTGTCACCGGGAGAACAATTGGGCGGAGTCCGGGTTAGGGGAGGGTTTGGCCGGCAGGGATGTTACTGTCCTATCGCGTAACTAGCAACTCCTGTGGCAGGCCGCTAAGCACGCTAACACGGATGCCGAGTGTACGTACGGTGCTTCCTCCAACACATTGATGCGGCTGGCTTCTGGGTTAAGCGGGCGTTGTGTCAAGAAGCGGTGCGGCTTGTTTGGGTTGTTTCAGAGGACGCAGGGCTCTCGGACCTTCGCCTCTCCCGAGTCCGTACGGGAGTTGCAGCGATGGGACAGGACGGTAAACTACCAATTGAATACTATGAAATTTGGAAGAAAAAAGGGGAAAAAAAAGGCCCTACAAAATACATTTTACTGGATGGTGATGAAGTATTGAGTTAGTGTTATCAAGCAAGGGACCTATCTTATGTGATGTAACACCTTTCAATTTGACACAGAACCAACATCAGCAAATGTATTAATGCAGGTTTAACAGATTTAGGCACATCTGAATTAGGTCTACGATGTTAGAGAACAGCACTTAGCTTAGAATAGACGCCAAACAATGCAATTTACACGAGTGACTCATTCTCAATTCCATAACACCCACAGAAATAAAATCCATAGAACAGGCCTCCTTAATTCTAGATAACATCACTCAAAAGCAGTAACTGCACTGTTTAGTTGGCAAAAATGACAAACGTATATTGTAAAAATGCCATGCTTAGACTTGATATAAATGCAATTGCCAGTACCCCACCCAAAGGCCTGCCCTGCCCAGCTGCTTGCGAGGATAAGGCCAAGGTTTCTGAAGTTTATTAGATCCCACAGCAGTTAGTCATCTTCGCATATCCACTCATAAATAGAACCCTCATAATATTATCTTAAAAATTTAGCTAAGTACTTTAAGAATACAAACAAAAAAACAACACTGGACCAGCCCAGGCACTGTAAAAACCCTGATTAAGAGAATCATTTTTACAATTTATTCCTCTGCCCGTGTAACCTTAGATTAAATTAGATGAAAAAAATATGTCCTTTGCAGTGTGCATTTTGTTGTTCCAATAGTCCCCATCTCTTCAATCTGCCTCTGATCAACATGGATCGAAAGAAACACTCTTCTTTAATCTGCTGGAGGTTTCTTCTTTGCCGCCACATCCTTCTTGAAGGCTTCTATCTTTTTGGATATGTTGGGGACCTTCAACAGAGGTGGAGTAATCAGAGAAGAGTGCCAAAAAATAAAAAGTTCAATGACATAGGCCTATTGTGTTATGCAAAAACACAGGGGAACCATTGACACTGACATCTATAGTGGGTTGTTCCCTAGCGGACTAAACTCCACGGTGAAGGAAATTCCTGATGACACTGCCAATGGAGTGGAGCCGAAACCAGACTTGGTGGAATTGAGCGCTGACCAAGGTCAATACTCTAAAAATATATATATACAGTGCCTTGCGAAAGTATTCGGCCCCCTTGAACTTTGCGACCTTTTGCCACATTTCAGGCTTCAAACATAAAGATATAAAACTGTATTTTTTTGTGAAGAATCAACAACAAGTGGGACACAATCATGAAGTGGAACGACATTTATTGGATATTTCAAACTTTTTTAACAAATCAAAAACTGAAAAATTGGGCGTGCAAAATTATTCAGCCCCCCTAAGTTAATACTTTGTAGCGCCACCTTTTGCTGCGATTACAGCTGTAAGTCGCTTGGGGTGTCTCTATCAGTTTTGCACACCGAGAGACTGAAATTCTTTCCCATTCCTCCTTGCAAAACAGCTCGAGCTCAGTGAGGTTGGATGGAGAGCATTTGTGAACAGCAGTTTTCAGTTCTTTCCACAGATTCTCGATTGGATTCAGGTCTGGACTTTGACTTGGCCATTCTAACACCTGGATATGTTTATTTTTGAACCATTCCATTGTAGATTTTGCTTTATGTTTTGGATCATTGTCTTGTTGGAAGACAAATCTCCGTCCCAGTCTCAGGTCTTTTGCAGACTCCATCAGGTTCTCTTCTAGAATGGTCCTGTATTTGGCTCCATCCATCTTCCCATCAATTTTAACCATCTTCCCTGTCCCTGCTGAAGAAAAGCAGGCCCAAACCATGATGCTGCCACCACCATGTTTGACAGTGGGCATGGTGTGTTCAGGGTGATGAGCTGTGTTGCTTTTACGCCAAACATAACATTTTGTATTGTTGCCAAAAAGTTCAATTTTGGTTTCATCTGACCAGAGCACCTTCTTCCACATGTTTGGTGTGTCTCCCAGGTGGCTTGTGGCAAACTTTAAACAACGCTTTTTATGGATATCTTTAAGAAATGGCTTTCTTCTTGCCACTCTTCCATGAAGGCCAGATTTGTGCAATATACAACTGATTGTTGTCCTATGGACAGAGTCTCCCACCTCAGCTGTAGATCTCTGCAGTTCATCCAGAGTGATCATGGGCCTCTTGGCTGCATCTCTGATCAGTCTTCTCCTTGTATGAGCTGAAAGTTTAGAGGGACGGCCAGGTCTTGGTAGATTTGCAGTGGTCTGATACTCCTTCCATTTCAATATTATCGCTTGCACAGTGCTCCTTGGGATGTTTAAAGCTTGGGAAATCTTTTTGTATCCAAATCCGGCTTTAAACTTCTTCACAACAGTATCTCGGACCTGCCTGGTGTGTTCCTTGTTCTTCATGATGCTCTCTGCGCTTTTAACGGACCTCTGAGACTATCACAGTGCAGGTGCATTTATACAGAGACTTGATTACACACAGGTGGATTGTATTTATCATCAGTCGTCATTTAGGCCAACATTGGATCATTCAGAGATCCTCACTGAACTTCTGGAGAGAGTTTGCTGCACTGAAAGTAAAGGGGCTGAATAATTTTGCACGCCCAATTTTTCCGTTTTTGATTTGTTAAAAAAAGTTTGAAATATCCAATAAATGTCGTTCCACTTCATGATTGTGTCCCACTTGTTGATTCTTCACAAAAAAATACAGTTTTATATCTTTATGTTTGAAGCCTGAAATGTGGCAAAAGGTCGCAAAGTTCAAGGGGGCCGAACACTTTCGCAAGGCACTGTATATATTAAACACCTACCTTTTACCTGTTTGTCCTCTGTTGTTGCATGCCTGTCTTTGGCTGAAATCCATACTTTTTCAATCGAAGTTAAACTAAAACCACTTCTGTTTGCTCATTGCTGTTGCTCTAAGATGCCAACACAGCGCAAATGTCGCCAATTGAACGTCAACAAGGAAACAGTTGGTGGTTGTATTTGATTAACGTTTATTGAAAAAGTATAGATTTCAGCAAACGCAAGGCACGCAACTACATAGGTACACGGTAGGGGTTTCATAATGTTTATTTTTAATTTTTAAGTAATTGACCTTGTCGATGTAGTTAAGACTCCACAAAGCCTGGTCTCTGCTCCACTCGGTTGGTAACGTTAGTGGAGTTTAGTCCGCGGCGCTAGTTGCTCCTCTTAGCAGTACCTCGTAGTTTTGAGCGAGGTACATCCCAACAACGTTTCCCAAAGTAAACCCAGCCTGCAAGATTAGAAATAAAAATGGTTATTCCATACGGAATACATGCTGTTGTTTTTACTAGATAGGTCAGCAGCAATAACAATGCATAGTTATGATAGTTAGCACACAGCATAGTTATGATGGCTAGCACACAGCATAGTTATGATAGCTAGCTACAATAGCCCAGCAATACACACAAAGAGAAGCAGGAAGTTTGCAATATATCGTTGTCATTTCGATATCAACTCACCAGGAACTGTAGCATTGTCGTGTCTAACGAAGGAGACAATATTTTATGTATTTTAGCAATCCAGTTGGCAGTTTCAAAGTTCGGTCGAACCAGCTAGCAATATCATCAAGTGTATAATGCGCATGTCATGTCGCCCTCAAAAAAAGCATTTATTGGCCACAACCCGTTTACAAGGTTTCTGTCATCTACGCGGATGCTGTGTGGTCAAAACAGTTCTTATTCGGTGGGGTTTATCGGCGGATGGCATCCAACGTTATGGTGCATTACCTCCACCTACTGGAGGTACTGGAGACCGCACCCGATTAGCCACCGGGAGAAACTAAATTCTACCTGCCAGCTGCGTTGCTCTTAAAAAAAGACTACATATAATGAGGTTCTACTCAATATACTTTTAAAACGAATTTCCTGTATCCCCTTCTCCCTCATAGTAGATCTCAGCCTCCCGCTTTCCCTTTGATACTGCCCACACTGTAGCAAGACATGCTCCATGGTCTCCGTTTCCTGGCAATAATCACACTTTCCTGTTGGAAGCTTTCAAATAAAATCGAATTTTATTCGTCACATAGGCATATTTAGCAGATGTTATTGCGGGTGTGGCGAAATGCTTTCCTATCACATTTAAGGTCTTATTCAACCGGCTGTGTCCCACCCGTAATCTTGTATAAAAAAAAAAGTATCCGCTCTTCTGTCCCTTCCTGCCGTTCTCCCCGACTTGCCACTGTATTTGAAATAAATGGCTGGAGAAAAACAAGCTTATTTTTGGTTCTCGTGGAGTGTGACAGTTGAACTAAGCTCACGAGGCATTTATAAAAGTTATATTCTTCAAGAATAAATGGATATATATAAGTCCAAAAATGGTTGTAGCAACAACAGATTGCCCCTTTAAATCTATCAAAAGTTTGCGAGTTTGAACATGTGTCCATTAGGCCTATGGATTAAATTGTTTTATCAGCATGCATTACATTGAGCAATAAAAGCCTCACTTTTATGCCATAGGCTGGTATCCGCACTGTGCAGCTTTTGCAAGAGCACAATTTTCACTGGCTGTCCACTGGTTTCAAAAACAATGATTGATAGGCACCTTAAACGGCTTGAATTCAAATCATTATTGGTTTCAAATACACATTTAGATTTGTGAACAGCCATCCACAACAGGCACAATCCGTAAAATGCAAATAGCTAAATGAGAGAGCAACAGTGTGATTCACATCAATGCGCTATGTAGATATCAATAAGTGATGTCCGCATCGCCGTAGACTACACCACCACTGCATCCTTACCTCCAAGTGTTAATTCAAATTTGATAATCTTTGGATGTCGACAGCATACCATTGGAAGACAGCTTGGACTGTAGCCTACAAAAAGTATATTCCTGCGATCCATCAAACCCATTTGGTGTGTCATCATAGTGGTCTCTGACTTGTGGTCAGACTCGCTCAGGAGGAACAAATTAAAACAATTCAATGCTGATTTGAATGTCATTGAGACAGAGAAGTGTCAACATATATATTTTTCCTCGCAAACCTAATTTCTGAATTTAAAAGTAATCATCTTGTTTTTCAAAAGTATCTAATCTGATCACAATATTTTTGCTGTTAACATAACGGATTACATGTAATCTGTTACTCCCCCAACCCTGTTCATAATGCAACATATGGAATGCCATTGCATTTTAATATGGGAGTGGTGAGACAGTAACAAGCCTTTGTCTTTGTGTTGCAAACAATAATACAAAACTCAACATGTAAAGTGTTGATTCCATGTTTCATGAGCTGAAATAAAAGATCCCCAAAATGTTCCATATGCAGAAAAAGCATATTTCTCTCAAATTGTGGACAAATTAGTTTTTATCCTTGTTAGCTAGCATTTCTCCTTTGCCAAGATAATTCATCCACTTGACAGGTGTGGCATATCAAGAAGCTGATTAAACAGCATGCTCATTACACAGGTGCACTTTCTGCTGTGGACAATAAAAGGCCACAGATGTCTGAAGTTTTGAGGGAGCGTATAATTGGCATGCCGACTGCAGGAATGTCCACCAGAGATGTTGCCAGAGAATTGAATGTTAATTTCTCTACCATAAGAGAGAAATCGTTCGAGAATTTGGAAGTACGTCAAACCTGCTTATCAACAGCAGACCATGTGTATGGGGTCGTGCGAGCAAGCGGTTTGCCGATGTGAACAGAGTGCCCTATGGTGGCAGTGGCGTTATGGTATAAGCTACAGACAACAAACAATTGCATTTTATCGACGGCAATTTGAATGCACAGAGATAACGTAACAAGATCCTGAGGCCCATTGTCGTGTCATTCATCCGCCGCCATCACCTCATGTTTCATTCAGCATGATACTGCACGGCCCCATGTTGCAAGGATCTGTACACATTTTCTGGAAGCTGAAAATGTCCCAGTTCCTCCATAGCCTGCACTCACCAGACATGTCACCCATTGAGCATGTTTGGAATGCTCTGGATCAACGTGTATGTCAGCGTGTTCCAGCTTCCGCCAACGTCCAGCAACTTTGCGCAGCCACTGAAGAGGAGTGGCACAACATTCCACAATCAACAGCCTGATCAACTCTATGTGAAGATGTGTTGCGCTGCATGAGGAAAATGGTGGTCACACCAAATACTGTCTGGTTTTCTGATCCACGCCCCTACCGTTTCTTGAAGGCATCTGTGACCAACAGATGCAAATCTGTATTCCTAGTGAAATCCATAGGTTAGGGCCTAATTAACGTTTCCCAATATGAACTGTAGCTCAGTAAAATATTTGATATTGTTCCATGTTGCTTTTGTTTTTAATTCAGTAAACTTATTGAACATCTTTCTGGTTGATCTCTTTCAAAAGTATAACAATTAGACCACTTTGCACACACATTTGAAGACATTTTTTAAATCAATAAATGTTTTTTCATGTTTTATTTTAGTATGTGAGTCAGTAGATTACCTTGGTTAAGTATTTTCTATACAGTATGCTTTTACAGAATCACCAATAACTAACTGTAATACTTTGGGTATGTGTGTTTGAAAATGTATGTATGTGTTAAAGCTATTTAAAAAATGGCAGTTATGAGAATTATGCTAGGATAATGTTATGGTTTGCTCAACATACCGTATTTAAAGTAAGAAAATTAGAACACCTCACCAATAGTAGCGAATCATAATCAGAGCTGATCCAGAAGTCAAATTTGTATGTGAGATTTGAGGAAAAAGCTGGTCCTGGCCCAACTCAGTTTTAGATCTGGCATCCAGATTCACACGGGTTTTGGCCCGCTTCACGGATCCGGACCAGATGTTGCAATAGGTCCAGGCGCGGATCTGGCGTGGATCCTTCTTGCTGTCTGGATAGCTAAGGTCTTTATGCCTGGCTTGAACCCATATCACGTGATTAGTCTAATTTACTTTTCAATCTCAGTTTTTCATCCTTTGTTTGTAGATTTCCACTTTTCTCAAATTCAGATAAACGTACATAAAACAAAGTGGGCACTGCAGACACTACTAGCTCGCTAGCTAGTTTGTGTCTCCAGAGACTTCTAGACAGGCTATTCAGGGCCATCACTAGTTACCACATAAAGCCCTCCCATTTCTGCAATTTCTCTTCTTAAAATTTGATTTTAAACCTAACCTTAACCACACAGCTAACATTTTATGCCTAACCTAGATAGTGTGTTGGTTCAAATCTAGTAAACTAGCTATGCTTTTGAGGCTTGTGTTGCAGATCTGCATAAAATATGGAGTCTGTGGTTCTGGGTCTGTTGCGTTTAATCTAACCTATTTTTATGCTAGGCCACCGTTATACATTTTATGCTATTCACACCTTCGTACAAAAATGTATGCAAGGGATGTTGATTTCAACAGTCAGTGACTCAAGCATTACAGCTTGAGACTGTTGAAATCCCCGTGACTTTTTAATCATTACTTTTTTTAATCACAGTCATTGTAAGGTCAAAAATCACTCCAATGTTGTATTTAAACACTAGTGAACAGGTTATTACCTTGTTTTTAAAGGAAGAAGATTTGACTCTAGACATACTACAAATACTGATCAGCAGCAAAAAAAAGCTGTATATTCGACATTGTTATCATATGTTCTTCAACTCAATCGACATTAGCATGAAATGCATACTGCATCACATCCTGAATTATTTAAACAAGCAATGGGTTCTTTGTCATTGTGACAAGCAAACCCTCTGCGCACGTACACACACACACACACACACACACTCATACATACATGCTGATTCATTCAGCTACTCCTTCACCCTCCCTTTCCTGGCCCTATCTGCTGCTTTAGCTGTAGGGGGCGGGAGGCAGGCGTAACCAATCAAATCCAGTCGCTCTACATAAACCCCATTCACATCTGTGTTTCAGCTGTTCTTGTGCTGCACTGAGAATACTGATTCCTTCAACGCTGAATACAGGAATCCTCTCCTCTCACAACAGAGAATCCTAGGATTGATACTACAGCAGCTCTTTAAAGATGACACCCACTGTGACTCTCAACACCGGGGCCAGCATGCCTATCTTGGGCTTGGGGACATGGGGGGTAAGATAAAGCGTAATTTAGTTTCTTCTTAGGCATCTTGCATGGATAGCATTGATAATTGTTGAATTGGCAGTTAACTGCTTCTTTCTTTTGGCAACTCCCGGTATGTTCATGTTAAAATATGAGTCTTCTCATTTGCCACATATCCTGAGAGTTTTAATGAACTATGATGACCAAGATGAAGCATCTTATTTTTGCACTTATGTTTCACCGTCACACTTGGAATCGGGGGTTAGCCTATATTTGACTTTTTGACCTAACATAGGCCGTCTATTAATGATGATTATATTATACAGTATAATCAAATCTGTCCTGATTAGTATTTCTACAGTATTATGTAGCCTTTCTGACAGAGGCTCAAGTCAAGTGTGAGGTTACCACAATAGGCCCTCTGAATCCGTGTGCAGGCAGAAGCAGGCAAGGTAACGGAGGCAGTGAAAGCAGCAATCTCTGCAGGCTACAGACACATAGACGGAGCCCACTGTTACCAGAATGAGGACATGGTGGGGGTTGGCATTCACACCATGATTGGCCAGGGGGTGGTGAAGAGAGAGAGAGGAGCTTTTCATCGTCAGTAAGGTGCGTATGAGGACGATTATCCACTTGGTCACGGTGTCAAAAAAGGGGAAAACAAGATGCATTAGTCATGTTTGTAGATTTGATCATGGAGCCACTATGATTTCCCCCTAGACGCCAGGCAGACAAAGAGCTCGAAACGGGCTGAAGGCATCACATCACATGCTCTGTATAGCCACCAATGTCAAGCTAGTTCTATCATTTGTTCTGGGTGCTCTCTTACTCAACTGCCACACATCCCCATAACACTTCAAGAATTTGTCCATAGGCTAGTTTTGGCATTTAAATTGTATTTCAACATGCACCGCAGCAGTCTAATATGACGGTTTCTCCCAAATAGCTGTGGTGTACGCTCCATCAGAAGTCTATGGTGAAGGGAGCCTGTCAGAAGACTCTGAGTGACCTCAAGCTAGACTACCTGGACCTCTACCTAATACACTTCCCTATGTGCTTTCAGGTACTGTGTGTGTCTGTGTCACGAAAATGACTATCAGCTTTCAAACTATCCCTGATTTAAGAGTGAGAGGACTATTGTCCTGTAACTAGTTTGTTTGCCATTGCAGCCTGGAGAGAATCTATTTCCTTTTGGTGAAGACGGACAGGTAGCCGCAGGTGAAAGCAACTTCCTGGACACTTGGGAGGTAAGGAAAACAAAAAAAAATGGTATACTGTATTCCAAAACAAACATCCCCTAACACCAGCAAACGAGATTATACTACAAGACAATTTACAGTTTACTGAGCTTGACCTATTGAACAGGCTATGGAGGAGCTGGTGGATGCTGGTCTGGTCAAGGCTATCGGTGTCTCCAACTTTAACAAAGACCAGATTGAATCCATCCTAAACAAGCCAGGCCTCAAGTATAAACCTGCCAACAACCAGGTACTGTAGTCTTTGGTGATCAAGACAGACAAAACAAGTCAATACAGTTTTTAAGCAAGGCATTATTGCCCCAATCTCTGTATTACCAGCGCCTCTTCTTTATATTTGTCCCTTCAGATTGAATGCCACCCCTATCTGACCCAGGAGAAGCTGATCAACTACTGTCACTCTAAAGGCATCTCAGAGTCAGCCTACAGCCCTCTGGGCTCCCCAGACAGACCAAGGTGAGATCTTATAAAAAGTGTGCTCTAATGTGTATACAGTCACTTTGGATTAAAAGGAAGGTTATAGAATGAAGCAGAAATGGACCTGTACACTGAAATGATCCAAAACGGGCATTGTATTTAATTGGTTATTGACAACCTTTCAATGCGTGTGTGCATTGTCAGACCCTACCCTTTCCCTACTTACAGATGTTTTTCAGGACCCACTCACCATTAAAAATGATGTGCGTTTGACTTCAGGTCAACATAAAGAAGACTCAAATAAATGACATTTTCAACAGGGCGAAACCTGGTGAGCCGTCTCTGCTTGAGGACCCAAATTTAAAGACCATCGCTGATAAGCACAATAAGACTACAGCACAGGTATGAGAGAAGCATCAATAACCCCTACAAACGGTGAACTTTCTCCTAATTCTGCCTTTAGTGACATACTATAGCAAGATTTGATCCTGTATTTTAAGCCTTATCCAGAAATATTAAATTACACCAAAAATGAAAGCAATTGTCTGAGGATGGTGCTGGACCATCTGACATAAAAAGGGGACACCAATGAAAAAGCCAAATAATTTTTAAAAATAAATGTAAGTTAAAATCCAGGCATGTCACATGATTGCACCAAACGCAGGGCCCCTAGCTATAGGGAATACAAAGGGTATAACCAACCCGTCTTCTCAACCATACTTACTGCGGTCAAGATTCGTGAAATTCTACATTTAACAAAAGTTCATTAAAGTTGAGGTTAACGCAGCTGATCACTCTCCAATGAATATTACATTAGCCTGAAATTGGATATGGGTCCCATGTGTAGCATTTAAAGAAAATGGCTAGGGGTTAGAATGGGGACAATCAATTGTTAGGGTTTTGGCTAGTGTTTTCCAAGACAAGTCTCTAAACATTAAGAATCATTGTTTTGAAACCGTGCCCTCGGGGCGTGGGTCCAACGCTCACATGGTAACAGCTACATTCTTTGTCTGGATAAAAGGTGTCTTGGTCTAGGGTCAATCAAGTGAACAATCAATGTTCTTATCCTCTCCACAGATCCTTATCCGCTTTCAAATCCAGAGGAATGTGATCGTCATTCCAAAGTCGGCTACGCCCTCCCGGATCAAGGAAAATTTTCAGGTATTTTTTTGACCATAATAACTGTAGATGGAGTTGGGTCGGTCAGAGGTTAAATCCCTGCCTCCTGACCTAGAGGTTCCTATCTTGTCTGTTTTCTACAGCTTTCACTGTCAAATATACAAAGAGCAGTGTTCTAAGTGTGGAAGAGCCATTGGCTCTGGTAAGAATCTTACCTCTGATGTACGGGGTTGTAGGTTCGATCCCAGGCTCAGCTCCTGAATGTGGTTGCGTTGACTATCTGGGATAGTTGGAAGGCTGTCAAAACTCATGGTGGTATATACCTGGGGTCGCCTCCTGTAAAAAGCAGTGATTATGGAGAAAAGCTCCTGGAAAAAGTAGGCACTTATAAATAAAAAAATATAGATATTAAAAACAGTGTCCATTCGGGAAGTATTCAGACCACTTCACTCTTTCCTCATTGTTACATTACATCCTTATTCTAAAATGGATTATATATTTTTTTTTTCCTCAATCTACACAATACCTCATGACAAAGCTGTGAAAGGAATGTAACAATTCCAATGTGTTCATTAACCAATTCAATCAAAACTACACACATTATAGTCAATATTATGATGATAAGATTCATACATCCATACAGTAACATAATAGTATTCTGTTTAGTTATAGTTCTAAGTTAAATGTATACATCATTTTAGTCATTATTCATAAAAATCAAATAACAAAAGCAAAAACTGGTTTGTACATTTTTGGCGAAAAAAAAAACCCACAACTGAAGTATCACATTTACATAACTATTCAGACCCTTTAAAGCGGTACTTTGTTGAAGCAGTTTTGGCAGCGATTACAGCCTCGACTCTTCTTGGGTATGACGCTACATGCTTTGCACACCTGTATTTGGGGAGTTTCTCACATTCTTTTCTGCAGATCCTCAAGCGCTGTCGGGTTGGTTGGGGAGCGTCGCTGTACAGCTATTTTCAGGTCTCTCCAGAGATGTTCAATTGGGTTCAAGTCTGGGCTCTCACTAGGCCACTCAAGGACATTCAGAGACTTGTCCCGAAGCCACTCCTGAGTTGTCTTGGATGTGTGCTTAGGGTTGTTGTACTGTTGGAAAGTGAACATTCATCCCAGTCTGAGGTCCTGAGCAGGTTTTCATCAAGGATCTCTGTACTTTGCTCCGTTAATCTTTCCCCTCGAGCCTGACTAGTCTCCCAGGCCCGGTCGCTGAAAACATCCCCACAGCATGATGCTGTCACCACTGCTTCATCGTAGGGATGGTGCCAGGTTTCCTCCAGACATAAAGCTCTGTCAGAGTGACCATCTGGTTCTTGGGCACCTCCAGATGTGAAGCTCAGCATTCAGGCCAAAGAGTTCAATCTTGGTTTCAACAGAACAGAGAATCTTGTTTCTCATGGTCTGAGTCCTGATTGGTGGAGTGCTGCAGAGATGGGAGAACCTTCCAAAAGGACAACCATCTCCACAGAGTAACGCTGAAGCTCTGTCAGTGACCATCAGGTTCTCGGTCACCTCCCTGACCAAGGCCCTTCTCCCCCGATTGCTAAGTTTGGCTTGGGGCGGCCAGCTCTAGGAAGAGTCTTGGTGGATCCAAACTTCTTCCATTTAAGAATGATGAAGGCCACTGTGTTCTTGGGGACCTTCAATGCTGCAGAAATGTTTTGGTACCCCCTGTGCCTTGACACAATCCTGTCTCGGTGCTCTACGGACAATTCC
This sequence comes from Oncorhynchus mykiss, assembly GCF_057628025.1. NCBI lineage: Eukaryota > Metazoa > Chordata > Actinopteri > Salmoniformes > Salmonidae > Oncorhynchus > Oncorhynchus mykiss. The sequence goes on from NC_143042.1 coordinate 21,801,391, forward strand.
TTCGACATCATGGCTCTGTTTTTGCTCTGACATGCACTGTCAACTGTGGGACCTTATATAGACAGGTGTGCGCCTTTCCAAATCATGTCCAATCATTTGAATTTACCACAGGTGGACTCCAATCAAGTTGTAGAAACATCTCAAGGATGATCAATGGAAATGGGATGCACCTGGGTAGTGGACAATTTGATACACACAGGAAACTGTTGAGCGTGAAAAACCTAGCAGCATTGCATTTCTTGACATACTCAAACCGGCGCCTGGCACCTACTACCATACCCCGTTCAAAGGCACTTAAATAGTGTCTTTCCCATTCAACCTCTGAATGGGAAAGACAAAGTGACATCAGTAAGGATCATAGCTTTCACCTGGTCAGTCTGTCATGGAAAGAGCAGGTACTCCTAATGTTTTGTACACTGTGTATATGATAGAGTTAAAAAAACAAGAGATGAGTTTTGAACCTACATGCAAGGCAGGATTTAACCTGGAAGCCACGGAGACCTTCACACTTTTACCTCTTCATACAGTGCCTTGCGAAAGTATTCGGCCCCCTTGAACTTTGCGACCTTTTGCCACATTTCAGGCTTCAAACATAAAGATATAAAACTGTATTTTTTTGTGAAGAATCAACAACAAGTGGGACACAATCATGAAGTGGAACGACATTTATTGGATATTTCAAACTTTTTTAACAAATCCAAAAACTGAAAAATTGGGCGTGCAAAATTATTCAGCCCCTTTACTTTCAGTGCAGCAAACTCTCTCCAGAAGTTCAGTGAGGATCTCTGAATGATCCAATGTTGACCTAAATGACTAATGATGATAAATACAATCCACCTGTGTGTAATCAAGTCTCCGTATAAATGCACCTGCACTGTGATAGTCTCAGAGGTCCGTTAAAAGCGCAGAGAGCATCATGAAGAACAAGGAACACACCAGGCAGGTCCGAGATACTGTTGTGAAGAAGTTTAAAGCCGGATTTGGATACAAAAAGATTTCCCAAGCTTTAAACATCCCAAGGAGCACTGTGCAAGCGATAATATTGAAATGGAAGGAGTATCAGACCACTGCAAATCTACCAAGACCTGGCCGTCCCTCTAAACTTTCAGCTCATACAAGGAGAAGACTGATCAGAGATGCAGCCAAGAGGCCCATGATCACTCTGGATGAACTGCAGAGATCTACAGCTGAGGTGGGAGACTCTGTCCATAGGACAACAATCAGTTGTATATTGCACAAATCTGGCCTTTATGGAAGAGTGGCAAGAAGAAAGCCATTTCTTAAAGATATCCATAAAAAGTGTTGTTTAAAGTTTGCCACAAGCCACATGGGAGACACACCAAACATGTGGAAGAAGGTGCTCTGGTCAGATGAAACCAAAATTGAACTTTTTGGCAACAATGCAAAACGTTATGTTTGTCGTAAAAGCAACACAGCTGAACACACCATCCCCACTGTCAAACATGGTGGTGGCAGCATCATGGTTTGGGCCTGCTTTTCTTCAGCAGGGACAGGGAAGATGGTTAAAATTGATGGGAAGATGGATGGAGCCAAATACAGGACCATTCTGGAAGAGAACCTGATGGAGTCTGCAAAAGACCTGAGACTGGGACGGAGATTTGTCTTCCAACAAGACAATGATCCAAAACATAAAGCAAAATCTACAATGGAATGGTTCAAAAATAAACATATCCAGGTGTTAGAATGGCCAAGTCAAAGTCCAGACCTGAATCCAATCGAGATTCTGTGGAAAGAACTGAAAACTGCTGTTCACAAATGCTCTCCATCCAACCTCACTGAGCTCGAGCTGTTTTGCAAGGAGGAATGGGAAAAAATGTCAGTCTCTCGATGTGCAAAACTGATAGAGACATACCCCAAACGACTTACAGCTGTAATCGCAGCAAAAGGTGGCGCTACAAAGTATTAACTTAAGGGGGCTGAATAATTTTGCACGCCCAATTTTTCAGTTTTTGATTTGTTAAAAAAGTTTGAAATATCCAATAAATGTCATTCCACTTCATGATTGTGTCCCACTTGTTGTTGATTCTTCACAAAAAAAATACAGTTTTATATCTTTATGTTTGAAGCCTGAAATGTGGCAAAAGGTCGCAAAGTTCAAGGGGGCCGAATACTTTCGCAAGGCACTGTATATTTAACAGTGGCAGAATTGTACACAAAAAAGAGAATGTGGCTTCAAATCACACAATCTTTTGGTTTCAAGCCACTGGTTCCTTCGCATGTCTACATTGTTATTTTGTCGCCTTCAAACAGGTGTTTGACTTCGAGCTGAATGACGAAGACATGAAGGACATCTTGAGTTTCAACAGGAACATGAGAGGATTTGCTATGCAATGGTGAGTTCCAGAGTTTCTAAGTGCTGACTTAACCCTCTTTACCTGTTCTTCCCTGACGTACCCTCCTCCTCACTGCAGGGGCAACAAGCACAAAGACTTCCCTCTGCATGCAGAATACTGAAACCTCCGTGTGGACACCCACATTCCTACACTGGGGACATACAGCGAGAAGTCCAGTAGTTGTACAGATTCAACCACTACTGTGACCTTGTTCATGAGGCAAACAGAATGTCAATGTGTAATGTAATAACTGCCAGATATTGTTGCCTTTACTTGTTCAGAGTTTAAACATGTTGTACGTTTACCTACATGTTGGGAAGTGCCTTTGAAAGCATGGTGTCCTTGTGCTCCTTGTTGTTATATAAAATTATATTAATAATTCCTTAGACATTGATCTTTAGAGATATCTCAACCAATATGTTAACATTGACAACTTACACAGTAAAATGACTCATTCCAGAATTTCTTTATGTATTGCGACATATTTAGATTCTAATCCTGAAATAAACTGCTACCTGACTAACTTGATATATTCATATGTCCTTATTTGCATGTATAATATTATACAAGAACACAATATTGAAGCAAAGAAAGCTATCATAAAAAAATAAAACTGTTCAAGGGAACTGGGAATTTCACAACAGTATCACACAAGTCAAAGTCTGTGACTAGGGGTTTTATCATCCTGTAAGGCAGTAGTGTGGATGATTCATTCTAGGCCAAAAGGCGCCTATGACTAGGCATTTGAGGGAAGGAGTGTTCCACAAAATATCTTAATGCACTATTAGGATAAGCTATGTCTATATGGCAATGTTTCACCCTTTGGCCATTTTTAAAAACAAAACCGATGTAATACTGTACATCACATACAATATTCATGTATGACATACCCAGCTCATCTGGTTGGACTGAATTCTCATGGTTATTATATGGCCTTTAGATGTGGAGGCTCATTGAAAAAGGTCAGACCATTAGACTCAAATCAAAAGAGACACAAACTGGGTCATGTGAGAAGCCACAAACTATTGTGCGTTAGCAGATCCAAGGCTCCAGATTTCCTACCAAACCAGTAACCAAACTCAAGCTTTTAATACTTCACTAATATCGATCCTATGTCATTGTTTCCATGATTGTTGAAAAATAATTACTATTGTGTATTAGGCTAGAAAGCAACAATATAGGTCAGAGTGTATATGTCATGAGAAATACAATACTGCAACACACAGATACTAAATCAGTATTTAATAGCTAGAAACTAGCTCAAGGATGGCCATTTATGTACACAGTCTTAAAGGGAGAAATAAGAATGTATCAAAACGAGAACAGAGGCCAGACATCTCAAGCAAGCCACAACACCAGAAGTAACTTTGTGAATCCCCATTTCCCTAAAATTCGGCATTGAAGGGGTAGTCCTTGTGCTTCATGCTCCTGGGTGACAAAGAAAAAGCACAATTCAGAGAGACAGTACAATTGTTCACATGTTCAAACATCAAATAAACACTTAAGTATGTAGAAAAAGGAGGAAGGCAAGCGCTGCTAAGGTACAAAATAGTAGGTTTTGGTAGACAGAAGGTGCTCTTTGGTAAAAGGGGGAAATTGGTCATCAAAAAGAAAGGAGGAACCAAGGCACTCTTCATATAATTAGTTAAAATGTCTTATTTATATGGAATGCTCAATGGAAACAAAGTTTAAAAACTGTTGGGGAATAATCAGAATTAGTTGGGTAACATAGATAAGATGTTTTATTTTCATTATATGTTTGTGAGTTACTTCTCATCAGAATGTCTATTTTTGTATAATACTGTTCGCCATTTGCAGTCATCTGTTCTCTGTCAGGACTAAGTTACTTGGGCCGCAGAGAGGGGAGAGGTCAAGCGTGTATCTCTTGGCTCCACAATGTCTGTGTGCCAGTCAGTGTGTCTCTGTGATCTTGTCAAGATAGGATGGATTTGATATATGGCTGTTGATGTGGAGGATTTGTTTATGGTTCTGAGAGCGAGAAAATAACATAGTTTAGGAGACAAAGCTGAACGATAATTTATGGCCAATGCTGTCTGGCTATGTGTGTCTTTGCTATAAAGGATCTCAGTTGCAATGTGTAAGGGACTCTCAGAGAATTCATTGATAGACACTGAATTGATCTGAGAGTCACGGGGTTGTGATGGAGCTCATATAATTAAAGATGGACTTTATGATAACTCTGACTTGTGTGTGGTTTGCTCTCATGATTTGGTAAATACAGGAAATTTCCACGACAAAACTCAGATGCGTTTCGGGTGCATAGCCTTCGTCAGGGAGTACACCAAGTATATTTACATTCAAAGAAAAGTAACACCGTAATAAACATAGCTGTCATCACATTCAAATTACGATTTGACTGAAATTCGGGGGGGGGGGGGGGGGCTTTATAATACTTATTTAAACAGTTTGAGCCTCTGCAGAGTGTGTATGCTGTAAAATACAGTACATGGGTCAAACTAAACCAAGTAGAGTCTCACCCCATCACTGGGCAGAATCTCCAGTTCCTGTTGAAGCCCAGAATGCTCTTCATTTCCTCGTCGCTCAACACAAAGTCAAACACCTGCATGTTTCAAAAAGACAAAAAATGACCCCAAAGCGACACGTGTGAACTAAAAATCAGATGACACACCTCTTCAAATAAATGGAGAATTTATGGGAGCGAATACCTTGAAATTCTCCTGGATACGTGTGGGGGTGATAGACTTGGGAATCACAATCGTGTTCCGTTGAATATGGAAGCGGATCAGGACCTGAAGTGAGGATGACAGAGAGAGGAAAGCGGACATGTAAATGTGATCCCAGGATAAAGAAAATATCAGTGAGGTTCGGGGTCGGCTCGATAGTGTGAAAAGGCTATTAGAGTACAGTACCTGGGCAGAGGTCTTCTTGTGCTTCTCAGCGATGGCCTTGATGTTGGGATCATCCAGCAGAGAAGGCTCCTCTGGTTTGGCCCTGTTATTGACACAGTGTTACAATCTTTTCACAGGGAGAACTGTAAAATGGCTTCGTATGTTCATCATTCATGTACTAGGTGAATGTACACCGAGCATACCAAACGTTAGGAACACATTCCTAATATTGAGTCGCAATATTGGATTTAACAAGTGACATCAATAAGGGATCATAGCTTTCACCTGGTCAGTCTATGTCATGGAGCAGGGGTTCTTAATGTTTTGTATACTCAAGAGTATATCTCTTAGGTATTATTAGTTGAAGTATATACACTCACCATGGTCTGTCTGGGGAACCCAGGGGGCTGTAGGCTGTCACAGAGATGCCCTTAGAGTGACAGTAGTTGATCAACTTCTCCTGGTTCAGATAAGGGTGGCATTCAACCTGGCGGCATAAATCATTTGTGAGGTTATTCACTTCACACGCAGTTCTTATACATGGGATGTATTGTAGAATTAGTGGGGTGGTATTTTACGTTGATAAACATACATAATTAAATTATAAGGTAGATTACAAATAAATAACATTTATTTGAATTAAGACACATTGTGTATTACTGTCAAAATAAGCCCCATGAAGTTTTGCTGTTTATTCCAGAAGCCTGGGAAGTTGTTCAGTATGGTGACAATAGAAAGCACAAGAGGGTATGTCCACTCAAATAATCAGATTGATATGTACCCGTTAATCAAGATGTCTATTGGGATAGATGTGCCTGGAAAACAGCAGGAATATAAAGGTCACCAAAGCATTGCTGCCTTGCCTCAGGGAAAGAGGCTGACTATAAGGCACTAAACTGTCCTTTATCTGACCGAGCTGTCACTGTGAATAAGACAATAGGGCAGGGATGTTGACAATGAGGCCTCTGCCCTTTGAGGGAGGGTTTAAAACAAGCGTTGGGTGCTCAGTGTCCTGAAAAGTCTCATTTAGAAGAAGGTTGAGGGATACAAGATACAATTAGGAATGTAGGGCCAGCATTGTGTGCTTCACAATGTATTGTGTTGATCCCAGGCTTGTGAGCTTTTTGAGTGACTATCACTATCAGTAAATACTCATTCAGTAAACACTCATTCAGTAATGAACGTCAGTACCTGGTTGTTGGCAGGTTTATACTTGAGGCCTGGCTTGTTTAGGATGGATTCAATCTGGTCTTTGTTAAAGTTGGAGACACCGATAGCCTTGACCAGACCAGCATCCACCAGCTCTTCCATACCCTAGTATACGACAACATCAGATCAGACACAGGTCAATATGGCATCCCCAATTTGTGATAGATTACAATAAACTCAGGGTTGTATTCATTAGGACACACAACAGAAAACAAAAATGTGCATTTCTTATTGGACCGGGTAGTCCCCGTTTCAGTCCGTTTGGTGTCTAATGAATATAACCCAGTTTAAGTGATGTTCAATTGAAGAAAACTGTACAGTGTCCTATAGTGTCTTAGAGGACGCGTTCTCTCTCACTGGCTCACCTCCCATGTCTCCAGGAAGTTGGAGCCATCATCGATATAATTTCCATTGCTGTCAGTAGGGAAGAGTGCTTCTCCAGGCTGCGCAACAAACGATAGTAGTAAAACAATTATAAAAGTCACAAGACACTCCTCTTACATCACCATGAACCAGGGTTATTCAAATCTAGACCTTGAAGCCAGTTCTACTGCTGATTATCATTCTTCCTCTCTTATCAGGGACGGATTTAGACCTGGGACATTATCAGGTAGAACAGCAGCACTCCCATACCTCCAGGCTTGGATTTGAATGCCCCCGTCATAAACCAATGATGGAACCTCCTTGAGCAAAAAAAGCTACAAGTGAGATAGTGTTAAAATGGTATTAGTCTCACCTGAAAGCCCATGGGCCAGTGCATCAGGTAAAGATCCAGGTAGTCTAGCTTGAGATCACTGAGAGTCTTCTGACAGCCTTCTTTCACCATAGACTTCCCATGGAATGTGCACCACAGCTGAAAAGAGAGCAAGCTTGAGTTGCGTAACTTCGAACCAATTTCCTCAATTCAATCTAAACAACAGATTCACTAGCCAAGATTTGATCACTTCAATCATATAGCCTTGATATCAAGTGTGTTATTTTAAGTAGCATATTAAAAGAGCGATTCAACTTCTCACTGCAATGTCAGTGTTACAAACTTGAGACCAGAGATGACTGTCCTGCAGTGACATTGTATCTCACCTTGCTGACCACGAACAGCTGCTCTCTCTTCACCACCCCCCCCTTGACCATGGCATGAATGCCCTCTCCCACCTCGGTCTCGTTCTGGTAGATGAAGGCCCCATCGATATGCCTATAGCCTGCAGCTATGGCCGCCTTCACCGCATCAGTTACTTTACCTGGAGGGGACTGGTACAGAGGAGGGAGCAAGATCTTTAGTAGGCAATCGGCAGTTGAAGGTATGCTTAGGACGCTAAAGGTGCGTTACGGGTACGGAGGTGGTATGACATCATCAGGGACAACATTCCCTTCTGGGATGGGGGAGGCGTTCCCCGGAGGGATATTGGAAAGATAATTGGAGATCTACTTAGTCAGTTGCAGCTACGGTATGTTTAGCAGTGCATGTAGTATGGTACAGCTACATGGATAGATGTCAGGCATTGATTCTGGTAGTATTAGTAAGTATGGATAAATTCAGGGGGTCAAGCAGCTTGATCATCATGGTACTTTTTGGTAGTAAAGTTTACAGGCATATATTATGGTAAGTATAATTGAATTACAGTACAGTAAATGGTGAAATAAGTATAGTTAGCTGTAATTGTAATGGCTTAGCAGATTTTTAAAAAGCATTATCAGTCTTTACCTGGCTAAAAGAGAATGAATATAAGATCTATTGTTTACAGGAAACACATTCTACAACTACAGACGGAGGTTGTGTGGAAAAGGGACAGGGAGGAAGAAATATTTTTGTCATGGGCAAAGAAACTCAAAAGGGGTGATGATATTTAACTAAAAATGATTTCGATCCGAATGTGCAAACTGTCCAAACAGATCCGCAAACAAAAGGTGGATCCTTTTAAATGCGCTATTGGACGATAAACAGATCTGGCTCATTAATCTATACGGTCCAAATAATGATGATCCACACTTCTTAGAAAATATTTATAACAATCTATCGATCTCACAAGCAACAAAATATCCTATTATGGTGGGAGATAACACAGTTAAGTAACTTCAATGGACCGGAAAGGAAATCCCACCCTCGTGCACTTAAGAAGACCACGACTATCATGGACACAGCTAGTCGATATACGGAGGCTTAAAAACCCCGACCTACTGAGATATACATGGAGGAGGCTACATCTAGTCGTCTTGACTACTTTCTTGTGTCCTTCTCGCTGGAAAAACTCCAGGGTTGATGGCACAACTCAATTTTGTTGTTCCCTCTAATATTTTTCGGCACTGAGCAAATTCCAGGTCTGCTGAGCGCAAACTTGAACCCTGTGATATTTCTGTGCAACTTCCGGTGCATGTTCACTGTGAACACTGAGGCTGCAACCACTTTAATTTACTATTTTAACAGTGGCCAAGTTGGCTATTTGATCATAATGTAGGCCTACCAGAGTGGCCTACCATAACAAACAATGGAGGGAATGAATCACATAACATTTTGAAATGGAAATACATGTTCATCATTCAGCCTACAGTAGCAGCCAATGTGTGGTGTTCAATGTAGACCTACGTTCCATGACTTTGAAAAAAACAAAAAACATGCAGGGCTTGACATTAAAACCTGTTTATACACTTGTCCTTCAGACAAGGTGACTGAACATTATTGTGTCATTATAATTCCCATGCCATTATTACAGAGAATCAGACACATTATGCTACCCTCTGTCTATTAGCTACTTAGCTTATTCAAGCCTGTCTCAAAATACAACACTGCCCCTTTAAGACAAAAAAAAAAAACTCTTTATCGGACTCGCTTTTCAAAGATGTCTAGAAATGTACACGCTTTGCGCTCTTGTAGGAAGCAATCACTTCCCTATTGCGGTCTAGAAATGTACACGTTTTGTGCTTTTGTAGAACGCAATCACTTCCTTATTGCGGACTACAAATTAGCTATAACTGGGCTATTTACTCACTAATTGGCGCTCCGGTCCGGCCTGACTACAAATTAGCTATAACTGGGCTATTTACTTACTAATTGGCGCTCCGGTCCGGCCTGAGTCGTGCCTGTCAATGCAACAAATTACTACACCAATGCGCTCTGCCTACAACAACATCTCTTGCATAGTTTGTTTTGTTTCGGTATGTTGCAATGAAAGTAGCTAAAATTGTGTTGATTTGATCACAATTCCCATAGTAAAAGGGAAACATTGATAGTGTTAACTAAATGGGGAAAACTCTAGAAAGTTGAGCAAAGTTCAATCTTCAGTCTCATTGAGGATCTAAATGATTAACGCTGCAAATGGTTTGTGTGTCAGAGGGCCAGGGTCAGTATGTTATATCTGGAGTATTTCTTATGTCTTATCCATTGTCCTTTGTGAATTTAAGTACGCTCCCTCTAATTCTCTCTCCCCCTCTTGGAGGACCTGAGCCCTGGGACTAGAGGTCGACCAATTAATCGGAATGGGCGATTAATTAGGGCCGATTTCAAGTTTTCATAACAATCGGAAATCTGTATTTTTGGACACCGATTTGACCGATTGTTGTTTTTTTTTTTTACACCTTTATTTAACTAGGCAAGTCAGTTAAGAACACATTCTTATTTTCAATGACGGCCTAGGAACAGTGGGTTAACTGCCTCCTTCAGCGCCAGAACGACAGATTTTCACCTTGTCAGCTCGGGGAAATCCAATCTTGCAACCTTACAGTTAACTAGTCCAACGCAATAATGACCTGCCCCTTGTTGCACTCCAAGGAGACTTATTTATTTTATTTCACCTTTATTTAACCAGGTAGGCTAGTTGAGAACAAGTTCTCATTTACAACTGCGACCTGGCCAAGATAAAGCACAGCAGTGTGAACAGACAACAACACAGAGTTACACATGGAGTAAACAATAAACAAGTCAATAACACAGTAGAAAAAAAAGAGTCTATATACATTGTGTGCAAAAGGCAGGAGGAGGTAGGCAATAAATAGGCCATTGGAGACTGCCTGTTACGCGAATGCAGTAAGCCAAGGTAAATTGCTAGCTAGCATTAAACTTATCTTATAAAAACAATCAATCATAATCACTAGTTAACTACACATGGTTGATGATATTACTAGATGTTAGCAAGATGTCTAGCAAGTCCTGTGTTGAGTATAATCTGACTGAGCATACAAGTATCTAAGTATTTGACTGAGCAGTGGTAGACAGAAGCAGGCCCTTAAGCATTCATTCAAACAGCACTTTCGTGCGTTTTGCCAGCAGCTCTTCGTTGTGCGTCAAGCATTGCGCTGTTTATGACTTCAAGCCTATCAACTCCCGAGATTAGGCTGGTGTAACCGAAGTGAAATGGCTGGCTCGTTAGCACGCGCTAATAGCGTTTCAAACGTCACTCACTCTGAGCCTGTGGTTGTTTCCCTTGCTCTGCATGGGTAAGGCTGCTTCGAGGGTGGCTGTTGTCTTTGTGTTGCTGGTTCGCGCCCAGGGAGGAGCGAGGAGAGGGACGGAAGCTATACTGTTACACTGGCAATACTAAAGTGCCTATAAGAACATCCAATAGTCAAAGGTTAATGAAATACAAATGGTATAGAGGGAAATAATCCTATAATTCCTATAATAACTACAACCTAAAACCTCTTACCTGGGAATATTGAAGACTCATGTTAAAAGGAACCACCAGCTTTCATATGTTCTCATGTTCTGAGCAAGGAACTTAAACGTTAGCTTTCTTACATGGCACATATTGCACTTTTACTTTCTTCTCCAACACTTTGTTTTTGCATTATTTAAACCAAAGTGAACATGTTTCATTATTTATTTGAGGCTAAATTGATTTTATTGATGTATTATATTAAGTTAAAATAAGTGTTCATTCAGTATTGTTGTAATTGTCATTATTACAAATAAATAAAACAGTTAAAAATTGGCCGATTAATCGGCGTTGAAAAATCATAATCAGTCGACCTCTACCTGGGACCATACCTCAGGACTACCTGGCCTGATGACTCCCTAATGTAGTCCACGTGGTCGTGCTGCTGCTCCAGTTTCAACTGTTCTGCCTGCGGCTATGGAACCTGTTCACTGGACGTGCTACCTGTCCCAGGCCTGCCGTTTTCAACTCTCCCTACTGCACCTGCTATTTCAACCTCTGAATGCTTGGCTATGAAAAGCCAACTGACATTTACTCCTGAGGTGCTGACCTGTTGCACCCTCTACAACCACTGTAATTATTACTTGACCCTGCTGGTCATCTATGAACATTTGAACATCTTGGCCATGTACTGTTATAATCTCAACCTGGCACAGCCAGAAGAGGACTGGCCACCCCTCAGAGCCTGGTTCCTCTCTAGGTTTCTTCCTAGGTTCCTGCCTTTCTAGAGTTTTTCCTAGCCACCGTGCTTCTTCTACATCTGCATTGCTTGCTGTTTGGAGTTTTAGGCTGGGTTTCTGTATAGCACTTTGTGACATCGGCTGATGTATTTGATTGATTGATTCTCTAGCCTCTCTGGACTAAAACCTAATTATGAAAACTTATTGGATTGGATCATTAAAAGACAACTTTACCCTGTAGTTTACCAATAAAATAGTCCGATGGTGAAGTAGACAAAAATAAATGAACTCACTACAACAAATTTCGTTAGAAAGTTAGCAAAAATAAACGACATCTTGCAACCATGGAGAGGTAAATACCTGTCTATTTATGGAAAAATCACACTTTACACTTTAGTGATATCACAGTTTAGTATGACGCTGCCTACTTATATTTATATAATGAATACGAGTTTGGGGGGGGGGGGGGGGGGGGGGCTAAAATGATTCAATATTAAAGAATTAAACCTCTCAATAAAAGCTTCAGACATACAAAAGTTATACTTAAAGGTCATGAATAGTAAAAAAATCATGTTTTTCATGAAAGTGGATGATATTTGAAGGAAACCAGAGCAAAGAATGATGACCAAAGTATGAAAAATGATCATAAAGTTACTGGTCCCCTCCCCCATGTCAAACACTTGGACAAATATACCAGTTTCATTTGAAAACCAAAACGTTGACAGCAGTGCCATACAGATTGCAAAATAGCTGGGAAGAGATTTGAGATGTTCCGAGTACTTGCCCCATGGTTTATGAACTGATACACAAAACGACGCTCGATTCAAATTCAATTATTATACAAAATTCTTGCCACCAACATAATGCTATGTATATGGGGCAAATAACCATCTCAGCTCTGCAGATTTTGGTCACAGGTTCAGGAGTGGCTGACAAATCATAAGAGGGTGGTTTACCGAGATACAGTCGGTGGAATGGGCAGAGAGCAGCTGAAGGGTGGGTTCAAAAGCCTATGATCTATACATGTTATGACTGAAAATAATATACACAGTGCATTCCGGAAGGTATTCAAACCCCTTGACTTTTCCCACATTTTGTTATATTACAGCCTTATTGAACAAAAATGTCCTTATCAAGCTACACACAATACCCCATAATGATAAAACAAACTAAAAACAGAAATACCTTATTTACATAAGTATTCAAACCATTTGCTTTGAGACTCGAAATTGAGCTCAGGTGCATCCTGTTTCCATTGGCCATCCTTGAGGATGTTTCTACAACTTGGAGTTCACATGTGATCAATTCAATTGATTGGACATCATTTTGAAAAGGCACACACCTGTCTATATAAGTCCCACTGTTGACAGTGCATGTCAGAGCAAAACCCGGGCCATGATGTTGAAGGAATTGTCCGTAGAGCTCCGAGACAGGATTCTGTCGGGGCACAGATCTGGGGAAGGGTAGCAACAACAATTCTGCAGCATTGAAGGTCCCCAAGAGCACAGTGGCCTCCATCATTCCTAAATGGTAGAAGTTTGGAACCACCAAGACTCTACCTAGAGCCGGATGCCACTCCTCAGTAAAAGGCACATGACAGTCCGCTTGGGAGTTTGCCAAAAGGCACACACCTAAAGGCCTCAGACCATGAGAAACAAGATTCTCTGGTCTAATCTCTTTGGCCTGAATGCCAACCAACCATCACGTCTGGAGGGAACCTGGCACCATCCCCACGGTGAAGCATGGTGGTGGCAGCAACATGCTGTGGGGATGTTTTTCAGGGACTGAGAGACTAGTCAGGATCAAGGGCAAGATGAATGGAGAAAAGTACTGAGAGATCTTTGATGAAAATGAGTGCTCAGGACCTCAGACTAGGGCGAAGGGTCACCTTCCAACAGGACAACGACCCTAAGCACACAGCCAAGACAACGCAGGAGTGGCCCAGCCAGAGCCCAGACTTGAACCTGATCAAACATCTCTGGAGACCTGAAAATAGCTGTGCAGCGACGCTCCCCATCCAACCTGACAGAACTTGAGAGGATCTGCAGAGAAGAGTGAGAGAAACTCCCCAAATACAGATGTGCCAAGCTTGTAGTGTCATACCCAAGAAGAGGGGATGGTGGATGGTCCAATAATAACAAGTATTCAGTCGCCTGCAAATGTATGGATTTGTGGATTCAAATGTATACAGACTTGATCACAAAATATGAAACAAAAGGCATGTGTGACTTTTATAGATGCATCTGAGGAAATGGGTGCAGCCTTTCAACCACAAATCACAGGACCACAGCTACGAAAAGCTTTGTGACAGAAACTACGGGGCTTATTGCCTATTCCTAAAAACGAAAGAGTTCACACAATATCTTGACAATATATATCGAACAAATGGCATTGCTCGTTTTCTGGAATTACAGCTGGCTCCCAGTTATGCTTATTGTCAAGAACGTGCTAGAGAGAAAAGTAACTGACAATATATTATAATTACATTGATAACGGAAGAGAGAAAGATACGTATTCATTTGGCATAAATACATGCCATTGTGTAACGTCCAAAGTAGCTAACGAGCTCAAAGACCAAGAACTCAAAAAGTTGGCGCTAGCTACTAGTAACATAGATAGCTTTCTTGGCAAACTACAGGTAAAAAGGATTACTTGCAATTTAGAACGAACCTTCCACGTCCCGAGACCGAGAATGGGCATTTCTGCACCGGTGTTCAATTTCACGGATGTTGCCATCGTCCTCTTTGCTACAAAATACACCTTTTAGATACTTCGTTGCAATTGCAGACGGTGCTTGTCCAACCTCAAGTACGGCGCAAAGTCCTGTTGATAGATTGTTTATGTCTGGAATTATATGTTGCTAAACATATTGGACAACAGCGCCACCGAGTGCCACCGTCATTCTCTTTATTAATGAGTCGTGTCATACAGGCAACTTTGACATAAACCTGCAGATGGATTTGAAATGTTTACAGAATGCGAATGACTTCTTCATAAAAACAGAATCCTGAACCAAAATAGTTTATTAATAGTATTGTCACAAATTGAATAATCATTGCTCCCCCCTCCCCCCTCACACATTGACCTTGAATTCTACATTTGCATCCTATCAATTTGTTTCTGACACTTCATCAAAAACGTTTGCTTCACCTCAAGCATTATGGGTAACAAGCACTAGAGGGAGACATTACCACACCGTTCAGTTGGCAATCAAACGCTTAAAGGGGTAATCAGCAATTGTTGCGATATTTTTTACTTTGAAATTCATATACCCATTGATTCTTGAATAATATAACTTATAGACTTCTGAGCTTAGTTCAATTGTCTTACCGCACCAGAACCCAAAATATAAGCTTGTTTTAGTCTTTTGTTTGGTAACACTGTATTGCCTAAAAACACTATGATCTTGTGGATGGTCTGTCCTTGCATCCATAGCTCTGTCGATGAATTTGGGAGCATTGACATTTCTCTAGCCCCAATACCTAAGCTATTTACCAATTCAGGGGCGGTGTAACCACTTTGTTATTGTTAAACTGGCATATTATGGCTCCTACACCATGCGATACTGAAAAACTGAAATTACGCATTTAGTGATACATGCATGAAGTCAAAAGGTTAAATTCTAACTGAAATAGCTGAAATAAAAAATCCCAGAAATGTTCCAAATGCACAAAAAGCTTATTTCTCTGCAAATTTTTGCACAAATTTGTTTACGTCCCTGTTAATGAGAATTTCTCTTTTGCCAGGATCTCCACATCTCCGGCTTCTTCACCTGCGGGATCATCTGAAACCAGCCACCCGGATAGCTGATGAAACTGAGTTTTCACAACCAAAGAATTTCTGCACAAACTGTCAGAAACCATTTCAGGGAAGCTCATCTGCATGCTCGTCGTCTTCACCAGGGCCTTGACCTCACTGCAGTTGGGCATTGAAACCGACTTCAGTGAGAAAATGCTCACCTTCGATGGCCACTGGCACGCTTAAGAAGTGTGCTCTTCACAGATGAATCCCGGTTTCAAGTGTACTGGGCAGATGGCAAGCAGTGGAGGTTCTAGCTTGTATGGCTCCCTGGGCGATCTAGAAATGTACACGTTTTGTGCTTTTGTAGAACGCAATCACTTCCTTATTGCGGACTACAAATTAGCTATAACTGGGCTATTTACTCACTAATTGGCGCTCCGGTCCGGCCTGACTACAAATTAGCTATAACTGGGCTATT
The DNA here is from genome assembly GCF_057628025.1 of Oncorhynchus mykiss. Taxonomy (NCBI): domain Eukaryota; kingdom Metazoa; phylum Chordata; class Actinopteri; order Salmoniformes; family Salmonidae; genus Oncorhynchus; species Oncorhynchus mykiss. Next base: position 21,817,369 of record NC_143042.1, read on the forward strand.
TACTTACTAATTGGCGCTCCGGTCCGGCCTGAGTCGTGCCTGTCAATGCAACAAATTACTACACCAATGCGCTCTGCCTACAACAACATCTCTTGCATAGTTTGTTTTGTTTCGGTATGTTGCAATGAAAGTAGCTAAAATTGTGTTGATTTGATCACAATTCCCATAGTAAAAGGGAAACATTGATAGTGTTAACTAAATGGGGAAAACTCTAGAAAGTTGAGCAAAGTTCAATCTTCAGTCTCATTGAGGATCTAAATGATTAACGCTGCAAATGGTTTGTGTGTCAGAGGGCCAGGGTCAGTATGTTATATCTGGAGTATTTCTTATGTCTTATCCATTGTCCTTTGTGAATTTAAGTACGCTCCCTCTAATTCTCTCTCCCCCTCTTGGAGGACCTGAGCCCTGGGACTAGAGGTCGACCAATTAATCGGAATGGGCGATTAATTAGGGCCGATTTCAAGTTTTCATAACAATCGGAAATCTGTATTTTTGGACACCGATTTGACCGATTGTTGTTTTTTTTTTTACACCTTTATTTAACTAGGCAAGTCAGTTAAGAACACATTCTTATTTTCAATGACGGCCTAGGAACAGTGGGTTAACTGCCTCCTTCAGCGCCAGAACGACAGATTTTCACCTTGTCAGCTCGGGGAAATCCAATCTTGCAACCTTACAGTTAACTAGTCCAACGCAATAATGACCTGCCCCTTGTTGCACTCCAAGGAGACTTATTTATTTTATTTCACCTTTATTTAACCAGGTAGGCTAGTTGAGAACAAGTTCTCATTTACAACTGCGACCTGGCCAAGATAAAGCACAGCAGTGTGAACAGACAACAACACAGAGTTACACATGGAGTAAACAATAAACAAGTCAATAACACAGTAGAAAAAAAAGAGTCTATATACATTGTGTGCAAAAGGCAGGAGGAGGTAGGCAATAAATAGGCCATTGGAGACTGCCTGTTACGCGAATGCAGTAAGCCAAGGTAAATTGCTAGCTAGCATTAAACTTATCTTATAAAAACAATCAATCATAATCACTAGTTAACTACACATGGTTGATGATATTACTAGATGTTAGCAAGATGTCTAGCAAGTCCTGTGTTGAGTATAATCTGACTGAGCATACAAGTATCTAAGTATTTGACTGAGCAGTGGTAGACAGAAGCAGGCCCTTAAGCATTCATTCAAACAGCACTTTCGTGCGTTTTGCCAGCAGCTCTTCGTTGTGCGTCAAGCATTGCGCTGTTTATGACTTCAAGCCTATCAACTCCCGAGATTAGGCTGGTGTAACCGAAGTGAAATGGCTGGCTCGTTAGCACGCGCTAATAGCGTTTCAAACGTCACTCACTCTGAGCCTGTGGTTGTTTCCCTTGCTCTGCATGGGTAAGGCTGCTTCGAGGGTGGCTGTTGTCTTTGTGTTGCTGGTTCGCGCCCAGGGAGGAGCGAGGAGAGGGACGGAAGCTATACTGTTACACTGGCAATACTAAAGTGCCTATAAGAACATCCAATAGTCAAAGGTTAATGAAATACAAATGGTATAGAGGGAAATAATCCTATAATTCCTATAATAACTACAACCTAAAACCTCTTACCTGGGAATATTGAAGACTCATGTTAAAAGGAACCACCAGCTTTCATATGTTCTCATGTTCTGAGCAAGGAACTTAAACGTTAGCTTTCTTACATGGCACATATTGCACTTTTACTTTCTTCTCCAACACTTTGTTTTTGCATTATTTAAACCAAAGTGAACATGTTTCATTATTTATTTGAGGCTAAATTGATTTTATTGATGTATTATATTAAGTTAAAATAAGTGTTCATTCAGTATTGTTGTAATTGTCATTATTACAAATAAATAAAACAGTTAAAAATTGGCCGATTAATCGGCGTTGAAAAATCATAATCAGTCGACCTCTACCTGGGACCATACCTCAGGACTACCTGGCCTGATGACTCCCTAATGTAGTCCACGTGGTCGTGCTGCTGCTCCAGTTTCAACTGTTCTGCCTGCGGCTATGGAACCTGTTCACTGGACGTGCTACCTGTCCCAGGCCTGCCGTTTTCAACTCTCCCTACTGCACCTGCTATTTCAACCTCTGAATGCTTGGCTATGAAAAGCCAACTGACATTTACTCCTGAGGTGCTGACCTGTTGCACCCTCTACAACCACTGTAATTATTACTTGACCCTGCTGGTCATCTATGAACATTTGAACATCTTGGCCATGTACTGTTATAATCTCAACCTGGCACAGCCAGAAGAGGACTGGCCACCCCTCAGAGCCTGGTTCCTCTCTAGGTTTCTTCCTAGGTTCCTGCCTTTCTAGAGTTTTTCCTAGCCACCGTGCTTCTTCTACATCTGCATTGCTTGCTGTTTGGAGTTTTAGGCTGGGTTTCTGTATAGCACTTTGTGACATCGGCTGATGTATTTGATTGATTGATTGATTCTCTAGCCTCTCTGGACTAAAACCTAATTATGAAAACTTATTGGATTGGATCATTAAAAGACAACTTTACCCTGTAGTTTACCAATAAAATAGTCCGATGGTGAAGTAGACAAAAATAAATGAACTCACTACAACAAATTTCGTTAGAAAGTTAGCAAAAATAAACGACATCTTGCAACCATGGAGAGGTAAATACCTGTCTATTTATGGAAAAATCACACTTTACACTTTAGTGATATCACAGTTTAGTATGACGCTGCCTACTTATATTTATATAATGAATACGAGTTTGGGGGGGGGGGGGGGGGGGGGCTAAAATGATTCAATATTAAAGAATTAAACCTCTCAATAAAAGCTTCAGACATACAAAAGTTATACTTAAAGGTCATGAATAGTAAAAAAATCATGTTTTTCATGAAAGTGGATGATATTTGAAGGAAACCAGAGCAAAGAATGATGACCAAAGTATGAAAAATGATCATAAAGTTACTGGTCCCCTCCCCCATGTCAAACACTTGGACAAATATACCAGTTTCATTTGAAAACCAAAACGTTGACAGCAGTGCCATACAGATTGCAAAATAGCTGGGAAGAGATTTGAGATGTTCCGAGTACTTGCCCCATGGTTTATGAACTGATACACAAAACGACGCTCGATTCAAATTCAATTATTATACAAAATTCTTGCCACCAACATAATGCTATGTATATGGGGCAAATAACCATCTCAGCTCTGCAGATTTTGGTCACAGGTTCAGGAGTGGCTGACAAATCATAAGAGGGTGGTTTACCGAGATACAGTCGGTGGAATGGGCAGAGAGCAGCTGAAGGGTGGGTTCAAAAGCCTATGATCTATACATGTTATGACTGAAAATAATATACACAGTGCATTCCGGAAGGTATTCAAACCCCTTGACTTTTCCCACATTTTGTTATATTACAGCCTTATTGAACAAAAATGTCCTTATCAAGCTACACACAATACCCCATAATGATAAAACAAACTAAAAACAGAAATACCTTATTTACATAAGTATTCAAACCATTTGCTTTGAGACTCGAAATTGAGCTCAGGTGCATCCTGTTTCCATTGGCCATCCTTGAGGATGTTTCTACAACTTGGAGTTCACATGTGATCAATTCAATTGATTGGACATCATTTTGAAAAGGCACACACCTGTCTATATAAGTCCCACTGTTGACAGTGCATGTCAGAGCAAAACCCGGGCCATGATGTTGAAGGAATTGTCCGTAGAGCTCCGAGACAGGATTCTGTCGGGGCACAGATCTGGGGAAGGGTAGCAACAACAATTCTGCAGCATTGAAGGTCCCCAAGAGCACAGTGGCCTCCATCATTCCTAAATGGTAGAAGTTTGGAACCACCAAGACTCTACCTAGAGCCGGATGCCACTCCTCAGTAAAAGGCACATGACAGTCCGCTTGGGAGTTTGCCAAAAGGCACACACCTAAAGGCCTCAGACCATGAGAAACAAGATTCTCTGGTCTAATCTCTTTGGCCTGAATGCCAACCAACCATCACGTCTGGAGGGAACCTGGCACCATCCCCACGGTGAAGCATGGTGGTGGCAGCAACATGCTGTGGGGATGTTTTTCAGGGACTGAGAGACTAGTCAGGATCAAGGGCAAGATGAATGGAGAAAAGTACTGAGAGATCTTTGATGAAAATGAGTGCTCAGGACCTCAGACTAGGGCGAAGGGTCACCTTCCAACAGGACAACGACCCTAAGCACACAGCCAAGACAACGCAGGAGTGGCCCAGCCAGAGCCCAGACTTGAACCTGATCAAACATCTCTGGAGACCTGAAAATAGCTGTGCAGCGACGCTCCCCATCCAACCTGACAGAACTTGAGAGGATCTGCAGAGAAGAGTGAGAGAAACTCCCCAAATACAGATGTGCCAAGCTTGTAGTGTCATACCCAAGAAGAGGGGATGGTGGATGGTCCAATAATAACAAGTATTCAGTCGCCTGCAAATGTATGGATTTGTGGATTCAAATGTATACAGACTTGATCACAAAATATGAAACAAAAGGCATGTGTGACTTTTATAGATGCATCTGAGGAAATGGGTGCAGCCTTTCAACCACAAATCACAGGACCACAGCTACGAAAAGCTTTGTGACAGAAACTACGGGGCTTATTGCCTATTCCTAAAAACGAAAGAGTTCACACAATATCTTGACAATATATATCGAACAAATGGCATTGCTCGTTTTCTGGAATTACAGCTGGCTCCCAGTTATGCTTATTGTCAAGAACGTGCTAGAGAGAAAAGTAACTGACAATATATTATAATTACATTGATAACGGAAGAGAGAAAGATACGTATTCATTTGGCATAAATACATGCCATTGTGTAACGTCCAAAGTAGCTAACGAGCTCAAAGACCAAGAACTCAAAAAGTTGGCGCTAGCTACTAGTAACATAGATAGCTTTCTTGGCAAACTACAGGTAAAAAGGATTACTTGCAATTTAGAACGAACCTTCCACGTCCCGAGACCGAGAATGGGCATTTCTGCACCGGTGTTCAATTTCACGGATGTTGCCATCGTCCTCTTTGCTACAAAATACACCTTTTAGATACTTCGTTGCAATTGCAGACGGTGCTTGTCCAACCTCAAGTACGGCGCAAAGTCCTGTTGATAGATTGTTTATGTCTGGAATTATATGTTGCTAAACATATTGGACAACAGCGCCACCGAGTGCCACCGTCATTCTCTTTATTAATGAGTCGCGTCATACAGGCAACTTTGACATAAACCTGCAGATGGATTTGAAATGTTTACAGAATGCGAATGACTTCTTCATAAAAACAGAATCCTGAACCAAAATAGTTTATTAATAGTATTGTCACAAATTGAATAATCATTGCTCCCCCCTCCCCCCTCACACATTGACCTTGAATTCTACATTTGCATCCTATCAATTTGTTTCTGACACTTCATCAAAAACGTTTGCTTCACCTCAAGCATTATGGGTAACAAGCACTAGAGGGAGACATTACCACACCGTTCAGTTGGCAATCAAACGCTTAAAGGGGTAATCAGCAATTGTTGCGATATTTTTTACTTTGAAATTCATATACCCATTGATTCTTGAATAATATAACTTATAGACTTCTGAGCTTAGTTCAATTGTCTTACCGCACCAGAACCCAAAATATAAGCTTGTTTTAGTCTTTTGTTTGGTAACACTGTATTGCCTAAAAACACTATGATCTTGTGGATGGTCTGTCCTTGCATCCATAGCTCTGTCGATGAATTTGGGAGCATTGACATTTCTCTAGCCCCAATACCTAAGCTATTTACCAATTCAGGGGCGGTGTAACCACTTTGTTATTGTTAAACTGGCATATTATGGCTCCTACACCATGCGATACTGAAAAACTGAAATTACGCATTTAGTGATACATGCATGAAGTCAAAAGGTTAAATTCTAACTGAAATAGCTGAAATAAAAAATCCCAGAAACGTTTCAAATGCACAAAAAGCTTATTTCTCTGCAAATTTTTGCACAAATTTGTTTACGTCCCTGTTAATGAGAATTTCTCTTTTGCCAGGATCTCCACATCTCCGGCTTCTTCACCTGCGGGATCATCTGAAACCAGCCACCCGGATAGCTGATGAAACTGAGTTTTCACAACCAAAGAATTTCTGCACAAACTGTCAGAAACCATTTCAGGGAAGCTCATCTGCATGCTCGTCGTCCTCACCAGGGCCTTGACCTCACTGCAGTTGGGCATTGAAACCGACTTCAGTGAGAAAATGCTCACCTTCGATGGCCACTGGCACGCTTAAGAAGTGTGCTCTTCACAGATGAATCCCGGTTTCAAGTGTACTGGGCAGATGGCAAGCAGTGGAGGTTCTAGCTTGTATGGCTCCCTGGGCGAACCCCCCCCCCCCCCCCTTTATAGCGCCCCCCCAACAAACAAAAAAAGCACAATTTTGCACTATTTGTAATTTTTATTCAGACATTTGGAAACACACAAATAATTCATCATAACATTTAAAACTATATAAATATAAAAATGTATACAAAAATAAAACTCATAAATATCAAAAAGAAGTAACAAAGATAAATAGAAACAAATTGTAGTATATAAATACAAAATAAAAAAGAGAATTGAATTATTACACTATTACACCATTGCTAACAAAAAACACAAATAAAACTAAATTGCACAAATCCTTTATCACACAAATAGAATAACACACTTATAAAGAAGAGAACCTGATTATTACACTATTGCACTTCAAACAAGAAACACACAAACTAAATTGCACAACTGCCATCTACACGTAAACCCTGAACATTCCTGCCTTCATCAATTACATCATCATAAGAAATCTGCCCAGCGATTGCATAGTTAATACTGATGACAGAAAGGCCACTAAGGCGTTCCTGTGACATGGTGGACCTCAGGTAGGATTTCATGAGCTTCAGCTTTAAAAAGCTCTTCAGCTTTAAAAAGCTCTTCAGCTACGGTCACTGGAAGAGTAAGACAAATTCTGAGAGCAGTCCACAAATTTGGATACATATCTAAGAGCTCCCTTTCGTGCATAAATATCATCAGCTCAAGCAGGGTCATGGTCTTCGATGGCAAGTCAGGCAAGTTCTTCAGTTCCTGTGCAAGCTCTCTGCCATCCAAGTCTGAGTGTTCTTTATAGTGCAGTGTCATACTAAGGGATTCGCATTGTTGTGTCAGCTCCTCATTTGAGAGACTTTGGAAGGTTGACAGCACTCCAAACTTCTCTCCCACACTTCCTGAAGGGCTGAGGTTGCAGAATCAACAAAGACATTGAAAAAATGTCACCTCCAGCTTCTTCAGGGCATCACTCAAAGGCTCATAAAAGGATTTGTATGAAAAGTGCCTGCTTTGTGGACCTCAGACTTTTCTGTTGTAGAACGGCCTCTACATTCATACCGTCGCAAACATCCTTGGCTAACATTTGTGCGGTCATAAAGCCTGTTGCCCTGTAGTTGCTGAGACCTCGCTCTGTCTTTCTGAGAAGACTGACTGCAACAGCCACATGCATACTGGTAGACTGCATCAGCTTGCTTACATGTTGGATCTGGCTCCAGATGTCACACCACACCACTGTACAGATGCTGAAGCGGTATGATCCCACCTCCTCTGACAAGGACTGGGCCTCAATCTTTATCACAGGGTCTTTGGTTTGATCACTCACCTCAATCAGTGCCTCTCTCACCGCTGCTGCCTGATACCTCAGTGGCTCGACACTCTTAACTTTACTCTCCCACCTTGTCTCAGTCCACATCTCCACATGTTTTTTTCGGGATGGCCCATCGCTGTGTGGAGGCTGAGAACAGGGTGTACAGTTTGTGTAAGATGCCAAAGTATAGAATGATAGAGAATAATTTTGCCAGCTTCATGTCACTCACCAGGATTGAAATTACCTCAAGAAATCGATGAGTTCATTCTGTATTTGGTGGCCAAAGTAGTTGGTGGTGTGACTCGAGGTCCCTTTTTAGACACGGTTGAGGTGCTCTTTCATGACTGGATCAAATTGTGCCAGCAGTTCAACCTCTTTGAGGAAATTTCCATTTGATGGAGAGTACAGCATTTCTGTTTGTCCCCTTAGTGCCAGATGTGCTATTTGATAGATTCCCCCGCTCCCCCTTACCTCGGGCTTCCAGTGGGGAGACCTGAGGTCAACCTACCATCGCCCCCCTCCCCATCTCGTACTTCTGAGTGGGAGACCTTCCCAGGTAGTAGCCTGCCTAGCTCACAAACTAAAATCAGGGCGCCCACTCCGACAAGGTTAATTGACCCACAGTCCCACACGGTGATGTGCAAGTGAGCGATAGAAAACCAAAAACCAAAAATGTTTGTTTGGCCGCCCCCAGCAAGATGGTGCCCTGGGTGGCTGCCCATGTTACCCATACCTAAATCCGCTACTGGATGGCAGACAGCGTGTTTGGCGTTGTGTCGGCGAGCGGTTTGTCGATGTCAGCTTTGTTAACAGAGTGCCCCGTGGTGATGGTGGGGTTATGATATGGGCAGGCATAAGCTCCAGACAACGAACACAATTGCATTTTATGGATGGCAAATTGAATGCACAAAGATACCGTGATGAAATCCTGAGGCCCATTGTTGTGCCAATCATCTGCCGCCATCACCTCACGTTTCAGCATGGTAATGCACAGCTCCACGTAGCAAGGATCTGTACAAAATTTATGGAAGCTGAAAATGTCCCAGTTCTTCCACGGCCTGCATACTCACCAGACATGTCACCCATTGAGCATGTTTGGGATGCTCTGGATTGACGTGTACGACAGCGTGTTCCAGTTCCAGACAATATTCAGGAACTTTGCACAGCCATTGAAGAGGAGTGGGACAACATTCCACAGGCCACAATCAACAGCCTGATCAACTCTATGCGAAGGAGATGTGAACGCGGGAACGTTGCTTTTAAATTTTTAACCAATAACGCAGATCTTCCACGATCTGGAATGAATCCAGACCTTAACCAGGTTAGTCTCGTTAAGATAAAAAAATATATTTTTCTGAAAATCCCTATCTTAAAACATGTGCAATGCGAATGTGTGGAGCCTACTGTAAGTATCGAACAGTTATTCACCCTCATGACGAATAAGCCAAACCCCGAGAGGCAACCAAAAGGAAAAAAAAACACCTCTTTTGTCAAAGTCAGACAAAACCTCACAGACCCTTTAAATGAGCCGTTCAAAATTCTGAAAAGGACGTACCGAAAGGAAAAAAGAAAAATAAGAAAAGAAACAAGAAACAGAAAAGTTATCAGAGCCACTGTCTGTGTACCTCACAATGGCTCTCGCTGAAGTTTGTGTCTCTTCTGATCTTCTCCCAGCTGGACTTCTGATTTCCACCCTGTCTCCTCTGATCTGCCTGCAGACATCCGACAGCCTTTTGCCAGCCTGTGAGCTGTCAAAGTACCCCTGGAATCAAACGCCCAGCCATCCCATCTCCATGCTCCGGCATGATCAAAGAGGCACAGGTAAGCCAGACATGAAGCCACATACAATTGCCATCTAAAAAGGTGGAACATTTTCATTTTTTTAAAAACATTTATCTTTTGTGTAACTTGACTAGGCTGAGTTGACACGGCTCCTGGAGAACAGAGTCAATGCATCGATCAGAATCAAGGACAAAAAAGATTAGCAGTTTTGAAGATAAGAGAGATTAGTTGATCTCGATCTGACTGTCTCCCTGAAACTTTTGGACAAAAAGTTTAACACTGTTGTGAGTTGTCTGAATTTGAATTTGAGATGGAATATTCATCACCTTCCTTCTAAAGTTCATGTTTAAGTTATTAATTAAATACATATACACTGTCACTGTCTCATCCATGTCAAGATATGGCTATGTGTCTGCTATGACATACAATATACCTACTATTACCTATGATAAAGTACAGGCAAGCATATATAGACAAAGATAAATATGGACAGAGAACACACACACACACACACACACACACACACACACACACACACACACACACACACACACACACAGGCCATTGACCAACACATATTATTGACCCAGTATTCCTTTCCAATGCTGCTACTGATCTCCCAGTCTGGCCTCCCTGATGTGTTTGGTCATAATAGGGTCTCTGTGGGACGGTGGCCATGCTTCCCTTCTTCTTCCTGCTCCCTACCAGAGATCACACACTAAATATTTGAGTCCTGACCTGTCCCGGGGAGATCAAACAGTATCTCTGTGCTCGGCTCGCCGGGCCTCCTCTCTCCGACTCTGTCTGTCTGCCAGGGTGAACTGTCCACGGACATTCTGTCTACGGACTAAACACAAAATAGGAGATATCGTCATCAGGCTTTTACTAGAAATCTCTACTGAAATCAATGGATAATGCTTTTCATCATCATGCTTTAAATCTTCACTGGAAATCGTCGCTGGAAATACCAGGAATACTAGCAATCTCAACTGGGTTAATAGACAGAAAACACGAACAAAGCAGTTATTATTGAATTGGGTCTGATCAATGTGAATCAAATTAAAGCAGTGGACAAAGTTATTTGCGGGAAAACACAACAATGTAGAAACAGAAACATTGTAGAAAGTCAATGGTTCATTAAATATAAACGTGTCTCTTTCTTCTAGCTTTTGATGGAATGCTGGCTGGACAATCAGACCTTGATGATGATACTTGAGTTCTCAGAAAGAACAGGAGAGAGGTCATATAAAGACATGCAACAAGTAGTCTGCACTATCCACCTCACCATCACACAGAAGAGCTCCTCTGTCCAGTGGGACGCCTGCTACCCCTCTCAGAGCTGGGCGACCCTTCACCTCTGCTGTGCACTGAGGCAGACACAAGCCTCTGAGTGTCTGCTTCCATCGTCTGCCCACTCCCTGCCTACGTGTTTGTAATGCGGTGTGTGTGTGTGTTTGTGTACGGTCCGTGGAGCATCCATAGCCACGGGCCTCTCCTGTCCACTCCTGGCCCCTCAAACAAGGCATAGGCTTCAGCTTGATTAACCACTTAGTTCATCCCCTCAGACAGAATAATGCAGGGAGAAAGCAGAGTAATGAAGTGCTTCTCTGACGCCTTGATTTTTTGGGTTCAGTACTGTTTGTTCCCTGTGGACAATCTGAAGATGCTTCTTTTTCGCCAAAACAAGTGCCCATCCATGTCCCTCTCTCGTCATCCCTAACTGGTGTGAATAAACATAATCATAATGGTACATATTTTGAGAGGAAATTGGAGGCCTTTTCTCTCAAATCACTTCTGATGGGCTGTTCATCTTTCTAATTATGTAGATTATACTGTGTGTGTCAGACATGGGCTCAACAGACGCGGAATAGAAGAGTGCTTTGCCTTTGTACCGGATGGAACAGAGTGTCAGAGTTCCACAAAGGTTGGCAATTACGTTCTCCCGTATGCTTCTTTGTTCATGAGAAGAGGAACCGCACTCGACAGACAGACATGGATAGACTGTCTCAAGAATGATTGAGGATTGAGGAGTCAAGACTTAGCTGAAAGTCAAGTAACTGTGCAGAGCCTGCAGTCTAGCAGCAACACTCACGGCTAGACACATATACCAATCCCCAGACCCCACCGTGAACTGGGGTTCAATTCCTGCATCCACCTTTCCTATTGTTCTCCTACTTGCCTGTCTCCCTCTTTGTTTCCAACTGTCTAAATCAAGTCCAAAATGTAAAAAATATAGAAAAAAGGAATGTCAAGTAACTGCTGATAGTATTTTTCTTTCATGATATCAAATTGTCTCTGCCTACATTTATACTAAATTTACAATGTACATTTACAATGTACAGTATCTGACTTTAAGGACTTCAAACAGCCCTGTTTACTGTAAACAATATTATGTTAAGAACTTGCACAAGCATCCCTCATAGAGGAAATAGATGCCATGTCAAAAACTGAAAATTCACCCTGAAACTTTTACAGAAAATGTCACTTATACTTTCGATCACCGCTCCTAAAAGCTCGAACTCCATCCTAACAACGCATCCCTCTTTGAAAAAGACGCCACGGAGTGAGTGATGTGACACACATTCATCAGTATACACAGCAGGATGACTTGTCAAAATCTGTGGGGGATTATTTCTGTCCAAGATATGTCAAACCAAGGATTTGACGCAACAACTTCCCTTTGCACTCCACTCCAATAGACACAAAAGAGGAAACAGGGTTTTGGTTAAATATCTAGGGCCTTTTCACTTGTCCATCCAGGGCTGATCTCCAAAGCTGAAGTTAGAGTGCAACATTATAATACTCCATTGACTTCACCTACAGACCTGCTACCCACTCCAAACACAGGTAGGCTAATTCAGTTTTCATTCTCGTAACCAATCATCACAGATTTATCTAGACAGATATTTCTGATTTAAAAATTGTAGCTAGCAAAGGTTTGTAGCAGTAGGCCTGTGTGATTGTCATTTGAATGGATTCCATCAATTTGGATGATGATGGAATTCTGCGCCTTGTCTGGAGGTACTTCAAACCACAGATCTAGGATCAGATAACCCTATCCCCAATGCTACCCTTGAGCATGAGGGGGGGGATGAAGTATCTGACCGTAGACGATTGGTTGGATACAATTTATACCTACTCTGGTCCTATCCAACCCTAACTTCTCCACTAACCACATCCTGCTTAACAGGAAGTATATCTTATTCAGTATGGATTGCTCTTTACAAACATCGGAAACATTTAAACTGTTGACACTTGTTGGGTATTTTGAAGTGATGGTTCCGATTGGCTATGCGATGTTGGGGAACTAAACTAACTCTATAATAATAATATATCAAATCAAATTTTATTGGTCACATACACATATTTAGCAGATGTTATTGTGGGTGTAGCAAAATGCTTGTGTTTCTAGCTCCATCAGTGCAGTAGTGTCTAACAATTCACAACAATACACACAAATCTAAAAGTAAAAGAATGGAAATAAGAAATATATAAATATTAGCTCGAGCAATGTCGGAGTGGCACTGACTAAAATACAGTGGAATAGAATACAGTATATACATGAGATGAGTAAAGCAATATGTAAACATTATTTAAACATTATTAAAGTGACTAGTGTTCCATTACTATTATATACGCTTGATTCTAAGTCATTATATGCCCTGACTAAAATGTATGTAGTAATGCTGCGGTTTACTGACATTTGATTTTTCCCCAAACAAAGAAAAAAAATCCATCTGGCTTTGTGATTGAGAAGTACCAGGAAAGGAAATAAACATGTGAGTCACTGTAGATAGTCGTGTGGCTGCAGCCTGGCAGTTGTTTGTGCTTGTTTGTCTGAGAACAGCATGCCTCATGTGCTGTGATTGTTTTTGTTCCAGTGAACTTCAACACTGTGCACAATGGCATTGCAAGAAAAGCCTTCCACACCCCCCTTTTTTTGGGGGGGGATTTCCTGTTTTGTTTGGTCACCAGATATGATTCTCAATATGTTTTATAAAACTCTCTCGGACTTCTGTAATTTGGCACATTCATCACGGGGCATTTGATTTGATCATGTTATATGGGCATCCTGTTTAGACAGGAATGCATTGGCTTGCACCCTACACTGGTGAGGGGCGAGGGACCCAGTGCCAGTATTTAAAGGGGGCACATGAGTCATTACAGAACGTGTCACTATGACTTAGCGAAAACTCTACATGCATATTGTGCATTATGAGTGGTGTGTCCACTATGTGAAAAGGGTTGGCATGCTGTCAGTGTGTTGTAATCTGTGTGGGAGTAGACTACTCGATGAGTCAGTTATTTCATGAGTCATGTAATACCTAGGCTATAATAGGATTTCTTAATATAGTTTTACCCCAACTGGACTTAAACATATAATAGTCCTTTATGCATTCCTATAGGATGGCAAGAGAGGGGAACCACAAGGAGCATAGGAAATAGTGTATACATTGCCCTCTTGTGGATCATAGGGGAAAGACAACATGAACATGACGAAAAGTTGAGCATCTTGGACCACTACCACCTTAGTGTTCAGTATCTCAGATACTGATAATATCTCAGATATAACACAGATCAGATATTATACTAATGTTAATGATAGTGGAACTAAATAACATTGCCTCAATAAGAAAAGGATGACTTTGGTTTGAGATGACACTACTCTTCTATCAAGTGCTATGTCTGGTGATGGGAGAGCACTTCAGACACTCACTTTGCCGTAGAGGGGAAAAGAGTGGGCACTTCACTGCTCCACAGACACTAAACTAAAATGCTGAAAGAAGGCTTGAATAGAGAGAGATAGAGGGATGGAGATGGACAGACCGGAGAGAGAGACGGACAGAAAGGCGGACAGAAAGAACGCGAGAGAGAGAGACCGAGAAACAGAGACTATGACGTAGAAAGAGAGCGAGAGAGAGAGATGAAATAATGTAAACATTGTATCATTGTATGGTCTAACAGTTCAGTTCCAAGTGGAGACCATGCTAACCTTACCCCAGTGGGGGGTCTCATTGAGTTCAGTGAAGGTATACGTTGCAACCCAGACCTGACCAACTAGAGATGACATAGATTGACATAGAGGATGGAGACGAGGAATCTATCTCCCCCCTCTGAGACCAATCCACTGTCTCTTATGCTGGGGCGCATTTGTCTTTGATGTAACGAAAGTGATCTGATTGACTTGGGAGGCAGACAGTCAGATAGATCCAAGTGTATTTTCTCTCTCATGGGTAGGGTAATGCTGCAATCGCAAGGCAGACATGCTCTCTGTCTGTCTGTCTGTCTGTCTGTCTGTCTGTCTGTCTGTCTGTCTGTCTGTCTGTCTGTCTGTCTGTCTGATAACTGAACGCAGGTGGTACAAATTTGTGAAGAGACGGTTCAATCAACAAGTGTGATATCTTGACGAAGGACGCAAGCTGTCGGCTACCTCAAAACAAATAGCCTGTGTGTCAACATGCCTCTCAAACAACAAGCCCAAAGAATGATCAGACTGTCAGGAAACATCTTGAAACACAGAATGGGACTGGTAGGCCTATTCTACCCGGCAGTTGAAAGGAAAAGTGATGTCAAGAAGTAATTTCATATAACTATGACCTAGAATCTGAGTTCATTTGCACACATAACACATGTGGTGAATGTGGAGTAGCAGAGTGCTTACGGTTGGGCTGTTCAGAACAGAATAGCAGGGCTGTGCTGTGCCGTGAATAAGGCTTGCATCTCTCCAGGGTCCGTAGCCTCATCATTATCCCAGCTCAGTGACTCACATCCGAAGGAGAGAAAGCAGTCTCTCATGGCTGCCTTGTTCACAGCTCCACGGGAGGTGTGGAGGGACAATGATGGAGAATTAGCGGTGAAAAGAGCAAATAAATAGGTGCTTGCTACTTGAAAGGCCAGTCACAAAGCCCCAGCAGCCCACTGAAGACAAGAGAGGAAAGAGAGAAGAAACATGTTTTTTTTTCTCTTCATGTCTTGCCTGATGAAAATAAAGGGTTGAGGCTCAAAGGAAGACACAGAGGCAGTGGGGGATAGGAGGTGACGAGAGAGCAGAGAGCCTCACAGAATGGTGGTGTCTGTGGGATGGGTTTTAATGAGGAGGAGAGGTGGAGGGTGGTTGAGTGGGTGAAAGGGGGCATGGGGGGGTGGGGCGGGGGGGTTTGCTCGTCAGACTGTGACACAGACGCTCAGAACATAACATCCTCCTGAGGAAACGATGCACTGACTTCCTCTCTCTGGGGCTGAGAAGGACGTGTGTGTATATGTGTGTGTTTTTGGTTGCACTATCCTTGTGGGGACCAGAAGTCCTCACAGGGATAGTGTTAAACAATCAAAATGTGTCTGGAAAAAGGAAAAAGGCTATTTTAGGCTTAGGGGTTTAGGTTTAGGGTTACAATTAGTGTTAGGGGTTAGGTTTAGAGTTAGGAGTTAGGGTTATGTTTAGGAGTTTGGGGTTAAGGGTTAGGGAAAATAGGATTTTGAATGGGAATCCATTTTTTGGTCCCCACAAGAATAGTCAAAAAAACATTTATGTGTGTGTGTGAGTTGGGCAGAGGAGGGGCAGAGTGACAATCATGAAAGCTGTCTCTTTTAAAAGGAACGAAACCGAATAACATTTGCATGTTGCCTTCGAAAGACCCCAAATAAATAGCCTGGAGGCCCGTTGAACCAGGAAGATGTAACTGGGATCTGATTGACCCATTGATGGAGAATTAAGTGATCATACCACGCTGTGATCAATAAGTTGCAAGAGAGGACACAATACAAGGGGATTCAAAGCTTTTAAGCTTCCTAACATGTCATGTTTCATCATCTTGCGACTCAATCATATTCAACCTTGATTTTACGGCAGACTGTGAATATAATTTGCTGAGTCTATTCTATATGGAATATGCATGTAGTATGAGGTCCATCTCATTGAAATATACAGAACAAAAATATAAAACACAACATAAAATCATTTGAAAGATTTTACTGAGTTACAGTTCAATTTGTTTTGTTTTTCAAATGATTTTTTACCTTTATTTAACTAGGCAAGTCAGTTAAGAACAAATTCTTATTTTCAATGACGGCCTAGGAACAGTGGATTAACTGCCTTGTTCAGGGGCAGGACGACAGACTTTTACCTTGTCAGGAACTCAGTCAATTTAAATAAATTCATTTGGCCCTAATCTATGGATTTCACATGACTGGGCAGGGGCACAGCCATGGGTGGGCCTGGGAGGGCATAGGCCCACCCACTGGGGCCCAGCCAATCAAAATACTTTTTCCCCCACAAAAGGGCTTTATTACAGATAGAAATACTCCTCAATTTCATCAGCTGTCTGGTTGGCTGGTCTCAGATGATCCCGCAGGTGAAGAAGCAGTATGTGGAGGTCCTGGGCTGGCACGGTTACAAATTCTCTAACATGACGTTGGAGCCAGCATATGGTAGAGAAATGAACATTCAACTCTCAGCATGCCAATTGAACGCTCCCTCAACACTTGAGATATCTGTGGCAGTGTATTGTGTGACAAAACTGCACCATTTTAGAGTGGTCTTTTATTGTCCCCGGCACAAGATGCACCTGTATAATGATCATGCTGTTTAATCAGCTTATTGATATGCCACACCTGTCAGGTGGATGGATTATCTTGGCAAAGGAGAAATACTCACTAACAGGGATGTAAATAAATTTGTACACAAAATTTGAGAGAAAGAAGCTTTTTGTGCATATGAAACTTTTCTGGGATCTTTTATTTTAGCTCATGAAACATGGGACCAACACTTCACATGTTGCATTTATATTTTTGTTCAGTATAAATGCATATATAAATCATTTTGGTGGGCATATATAGTCACATCCTTATTTTTCAATTCAACACTATCCACCCCTAACACAGGTGTCAACTGTTTAGTAAATGATAGACAAAGACAGTCACTGCTCAATGATTTAGGGCCATTTGACCTCTAAATATGGCTAAGTAGTGTAATGGGTGCAACTGGCAACAAAGGCCTGGTTTAGTGACATTACCTTGTCCACAAGTGCCCATTAGTATATTACCACTGGCAAAATGGACTCCTTGTCAGAGATGGCAGAATGTCCTCTCCCTAATAGAGGGACCTACACGCAAACAATGGCTAACACAGACACAGACCCAAGTCAAGTGCAGACAAGGCCAATTGTTCAAAATGGGCAGGCTAAAACAGGGTATCGCCCGTGGAATGGACGACAGGTAGACTAAATGTTTTCTTATTTTCCCGTCGCCCAACCTCATCCAACACATTTGTCCAGTGTCTGAGATAGAATGGGCAATTATCTAGCACCCCGGGGGCTCTGCAATGCTGGCAACAGAAAAAAAAGAAGGGGCAAATTAAATAGTGTTTGCGTTATGCACAGAGAGAGGGAGAGGGACAGGGAGAGAGAGAAAGCGAGAGAGGGAGAGTGAGGGGGAGAGAAAAAGAAGGGGAAAGAGAGGAGAGATGGAGAGAGAGCCAGCCAGAACCTTGCCAATTACATCTCCATGTGAAAGAAGGGATGAAGAGGAGAAGGGCCATTGCTTAGGGCCCACACACTTCTCCTTCCCTTCCACCTCGCTGCCACCTCTCCTTACCTCCCTATTAGAGGCCCCTTCCCTTCTAGTCTCTGCTCTGTTTACTTCTCAAAGCTGTCTCTGAGTGTGTGGGGCCGTCTCTCCACTGCCTGAGCTCTAATGGGGAACAGATAGGGATGACACACAGACATTCAAACAGGCATGGGCCAGGGCAGCCGAAGCTGGCTGAGGGGTCCTCCTTTGTGCCACGGGTGATTAACAATGTAGGCAGAAGTTGCCCGAAACCACCGGGAAAATGAAAGGTGTCAACTTGTATGTTATATGGTCAGGGACAATTATTTGACAGATGTGCATAATAGACCACTGAGAAAGGCCCCAAATTGACTTATTGACGTACAATCTCTGTGTGGGACTATACAACGTAAAGTGAAACATGGCATTTAAATGTATTACACTGTTTACAGACAGGCCACACTGCACTGAATCATGATTCGGATGAATAGTCCCCAATATGTCACTTTAAGTCATTTACAGATAGCTCTCGTTATTTACTGATAACATTGGTTTGCTGGCAACTTGTTTTCCCCAATTCAATTGCCCAGCTTGATTTAGTTTATGTATCAACTGAATTCAGTATGCTGCGGTAATTTCGAGGGTTTATACAGAACACGATGCTCTTTATTACTACAGTGACACTCTCATTATCCCCTAAAAGATTTAGTAGCTTTAGGAAGAGACAGGGACATCATCAAGAAAGCATGACCCCATGGCCCCATATGGGTATTTGGTGAGCAAGGTGGGAAGGGTCAAACATTACAGAGTGGCTTAATGACTGCATAGGCCCTTGTCTGTCCTGTTTCTCTTCGACCCAGACAAGACTATTCGTGGAGAGCCATGTTCGATTCCCCGACTGACCTGCCTGTGGTGCAGCTGGTGAGGGGTCAACTAAGGGGACAGCCTGAGGGGGTGAAGCAGGAATACTTGGGCCCACCAGGACCACATCCCCATACCTGGCCCCAGCAGCACCGGCCCTACCTCTACCCTCCTCACACTGCCTGTCCAACCCGGCCTGCCCGCCCTCCATGCCCATACCTGGGGGCCTACTACACAGAGCAGCAGCCTCCAGCCTGGTATCAACCACACAACACATGGGAGGTATGGACAACCTTCTTGTTCAATTTCTCACATGGGGGATATACAACTCTTTACCTACAGTTGAAGTCAGAAGTTAACATGCACTTAGGTTGGAGTCATTAAAACTCGTCTTTCAACCACTCCAGAAATGTCTTGTTAACAAACTATAGTTTTGGCAAGTCGGTTAGGACATCTACTTTGTGCATAACACAAGTAATTTGTCCAACAACGGTTTACAGACAGATTGTTTCACTTATAATTCCCTGTATCACAATTCCAGTGGGTCAGAAGTGTACATACACTAAGTTGACTGTGCCTTTAAACAGCTTGGAAAATTCCAGAAAATGATGTCATGGCTTTAGAAGCTTCTGATAGGCTAATTTACATAATTTGTGTCAGGTGTACCTGTGGATGTATTTCAAGGCCTACCTTCAAACTCAGTGCCTCTTTGCTTGGCATCATGGGAAAATCAAAAGAAATCAGCCAAGACCCCAGAAAATAAATTGTAGACCTCCACAAGTCTGGTTCATCCTTGGGGGCAATTTCCAAATGCCTGAAGGTTCCACGCTCATCTGTACAAACAATAGTATGCAAGTATAAACACCATGGGACCACGGAGCCGTCATACCACTCAGGAAGGAGAGGCGTTCTGTCTCCTAGAGATTAATGTACTTTGGTGCGAAAAGTGCAAATCAATCCCAGTACAACAGCAAAGGACCTTGTGAAGATGCTAGAGGAAACAGGTACAGAAGTATCTATATCCACAGTAAAACGAGTACTATATCGACATAACCTGAAAGGCCGCTCAGCAATGAAGAAGCCACTGCTTCAAAACCGCCATAAAAAAAACAGACTACGGTTTGCAACTGCATATGGTCTCATGAAACAAAAATAGAACTGTTTGGCCATAATGACCATCATTATGTTTGGAGGAAAAAGGGGCAGACTTGCAAGCCGAAGAACACCATCCCAAACGTGAAGCACAGGGGTGGCAGCATCATGTTGGGGGGTGCTTTGCTGCAGGAGGGACTGGTGCACTTTACAAAATAGATGGCAACATGAGGAGGGAAAATTATGTGGATATATTGAAGCAACATCTCAAGACATTAAAGCTTGGTCGCAAATGTGCCTTCCAAATGGACAATGACCCCAAGCATACTTCCAAAGTTGTGGCAAAATGGCTTAAGGACAACAAAGTCAAGGTATTGAAGTGGCCATCACAAAGCCCTGACCTCAATCCAATAGAAATTTAGTGCGCAGAACTGAAAAAGCATGTGTGAGCAAGGAGGCCTACAAACCTGACTTAGTTACACCAGCTCTGTCTGGAGGAATGGGCCAAAATTCACCCAACTTATTGTGGGAAGGTTGTGGAAGGCTACCCGACACGTTTGACCGAAGTTAAACAATTTAAAGGCAATGCTAACAAATACTAATTGAGTGTATGTAAACCTCTGACCTACTAGGAATGTGATGAAAGAAATAAAAGCTGAAATAAATCATTCTCTCTACTATTATTCTGACATTTCACATTCTTCAAATAAAGTGGTGATCCTAACTGACCTAAGACAGGGAATTTTTACTGGGATTAATTGTCAGGAATTGTGAAAAACTGAGTTGAAATGTATTTGGCTAAGGTGTATGTAAACTTCCGACTTCAACTGTATGTGCAGCCTATGTGTTTGATTGACAAATCTACTGTACATTGTAAAGCAGTGGTCACCAACCTTTTCTGAGTCAAGATCACTTTCTGAGTCAAAATGCATGCCGGGATCTACTACTCCATTTTTTTTTAACATGACTTAAAAAACGTAAGCCTATGCAACATTACCAGTTAAGAACAGTACTGTAGCAATGAAGTTCGTGCAGTAAGCTATAGGTCCAATACATTATCACCGTGTACTGGCTTTGTTTCAATTGCCCTGCCCATGCATTGTTGTTCGGGACATTTTTTTAAATTATATTTCAAAATTTGAGGTTGGCTATATGATCACACCGGTAATAGATCGATCAGTTGTTGTATTAGACGTGAGGCACAGCTGAGTGAGGATACATTTAAATAATTAGCTTGTTGTTTGTACTTTACTGGGCTGAAGGTCCCTGCATCTGATGGTCAGTCTCAGTGGAGGGAGAGAGCAGCTGACATGCTGACCACACCACTTGCGTCGCGTCCGCTGCAAAATACATTTGCACATACATGTTATTCAATCATTGCAACCCCACTGCTCGCAAGCGTCTGCGTAGCCAGGCGCTAAAATAGAACTTGGTTCTATTTGTGACGCTTCACGCGCTGCAAGTCCCTCCTCTCCCATCTCCTCATTGGTTTTTAGGAGCATACAGCCACGTGGGTGATTGAAAGATGAACTAAGGTCTGCATTCCAGTCCAGTTGGTAGTGGTAATGCACCTTAAAGTTGGTTGCTAACTGCCATATAAAGTCCAAAGAAGAAGAAGCCTGAAGTAGGCGAGTACTAGAAACAAACTCGGTTTAACGCTACCCCTTTATCTGTGGATTAATTGTTGGAGTAGAGGACCTTGTGCATTTCAGGTAAATTAACAATCCAATGTTTATATCCCAGGACAAATTAGTTAGCAACAGCTAAATTGCTAGCTAGCTAAATTGCCATAAATGTTTAATGCTTTTCGACCTGTCCCCAAATTAATATAGTTGGTTCAGAGTTTGTTTTGATATTTCAACCTGCGTGTCCTGATCGCGTCTGGTGTGCGTGGACAAAATCAACATGCCCGCGAGAGGTCTGGTCAGCATGTGAGGGTCCGCCTCTCAACGTTCCTCCGCTCTCCTTTTCCTCTGCTGACACTGACCAAAAAGGGTCACCGTCTTCCAGCTGATGGCGAAATTTGAGTTGCACCGCTTTAATCCTGCCTCATGCACAAATACCTGTTGTTACTCCAATGAACAGAGAAAGTGAAATTCTTCACTATTAAAAAAGACCCAAGCTACTGATAATAACAACGCAAGCCTATCGATACACTTTCCTACTCATTCATTACATTGCTGGTTGTTGTCTGAGTGGAAGTAGGAAGAACATGCATTTTAGGGCATATAAAAGTGTTGAAAAAAAGTGTTGACAGTGTTGACAGACAACTTAAACATGAACTAACTCAGAAAAACTAAAGCTCTTTGCTGTATTCGTTGACAGTCTCTCTCTAGTCATGGTTTTAAACTTTTTGAAATCTCATAGTATCAACTTTGCTGTAGATTTTTTTTATAATCTCAGCCATCCGATTGGCCAGCAGTTGGCCTAGTGCACTTGATTTGCTCTCCTGGCCTGCCGGGAAGTCCGAGTTTGTACCTTCAGACACATGAAATGGTTCAAAATTTGAACATTTCTCCTACCCGGCGCGCAGGGCAGCTGAATCGGGTACACCTACCGCCAACAGCGGGAGACAAAAAAAAGAAGAAGATTGATGATTTATCGTTGGGTTTTATACAAAATGTTTGCAGATAGAATAGGAATGCATTGGAGATCGACTGTTGTAAAGTATGGTTGTATCAATGAAGGCACAGAAATCATTTTCATTCATAAATCAACAAGGTGAATGATGCTCATTGTTGATGATCCTGTCACATTCTGGAACTCAATATGGCTAGGTAGACAACTAGAGCTACTGAGGTGAGGCACCTAGCTCGGTTCAAGGGCAGTGTTGTTACTGTCCCTAACCCGGTGGTGGTGGAATCTATATTTATTTATTTATTTTTTACATTTTTACCCCTTTTTCTCCCCAATTTTGTGGTATCCTATTGTTTTTAGTAGCTACTGTCTTGTCTCATCGCTACAACTCCCGTACGGGCTCGTGGAGAGACGAAGGTTGAAAGTCATGCGTCCTCCGATACTTAACCTAACCAAGCCGCACTGCTTCTTAAAACAGCGGGCATCCAACCCGGAAGCCAGCCGCACCAATGTGCACCTGGCGACCTGGTTAGCGCACACTGCGCCCGGCCCGCCACAGGAGTTGCTGGTGCGCGATGAGACAAGGACATCCCTACCGGCCAAGCCCTCCCTAACCCGGACGACGCTAGGCCAATTGTGCATCGCCCCACGGACCTCCAGGTCGCGGCCGGTTACGACAGGGCCTGGGCGCAAACCCAGAGTCTCTGATGGCACAGCTGGCGCTGCAGGACAGCGCCCTTTACCACTGCGCCACCCGAGAGGCCTTGGAATCTATATTTTGATTAGATTAGACACACCATATCAAACAAAACTTTGAGAGGAAAGCAATGGATGAGTGTGTTGTGTGAGACTTGGCTGAGTGTGTGTGTCTGTCCGTGCGTTCTGGCTGTCTCTGCTCTGCTATCAATACTTCATCTCATGATGTGTTTAAAAAGGCATGCCGATGTCCGCACATTTGAGCCAGGAACCACCCAAAAGGTCTCTTTGTGTTTCAAGGGTCCTTTCTCAGGAATTCTGTCCCACAGGATTTGGCCAGTGTTTTCCCTGAGAATAAGTCCTCCTCACAAAGTGCTGATGGACCACTGAGCCAAGACATGTCACTGGAATTATAGCTTTCAGGTTTAACATGTGTGTGTGTGTGTGTGTGTGCGTTTATTTTGGTTGTACTAACACTAAATCCGGTTTCTTTTGAGTTTTTTCCTCTCTCTCCTCCCCTGGCTTCTAGCTATGCAACTGAGAGTTTATATTTCCCAGTTTGGGGATGTTGGGGCTATTGTCTATGAAGTAGAATAACTCCCAGCTCAGTTACAGTTGGCCAAGACAGGTTACCCAAAGCAAGAAATGAATCACACTTGCAGCCGGTGTTGGGGAGAAGTCAGGGAAACTTCAAAGCAGCAGTTCTGTTTTCTCTGGTCTGCAGGAGGCCTTTCATGTATTAAAGTGTGTCTGGTTCAGGGGAGCTAGGGCCTTACCTGCATCTCGGTGTGTGTGCCATTGAGTGGGTGTGTGAGCGAGAACGAGAACGAGCGATAAAGAGTGTGTGTGTATACACCTGTGTATTTATTTGTGTGTGTACTCACACGTGTTTGCCTGTGTCTAAGAGGTACCAAGAGGGTCGATCCTATCAGAAGCAGAGTCTCCCCTAAGGCTGCTGGGGGCATGGGGGATGGATGGGTGGGAATCCAGCAGTGTGTATGTACAAGCAGCCCCTGCTGAGCCTGATTATGCCTGATGTTGACTGTCTCAGGGCAGGTGGAGGTGGAGGGGTTGGTGGGGGGCCCAAAGCCGACAGCCATATGGACCCCACTGAGGGGTTGGGTGTAGGAAAGGGGGAATTCAGAGATTCAGGCCAGTGATTGGGCCAGACCACCCATCTGGGCTGGCGCGGTGCCTGGGGGTGTCGTGCTGTGTCCCACTAGGCCTGCAGTCAGTCAGTATCTATGTATCTACACACTCCCGTCCAGACCCCATCTCTGCTGGGATGAATCCAAAGGAAGAGCGTAGGTAGGGTATTAAAGTCCCACAACCAGGACAGCTGTGGTTCAACAGAATAGCTTTTATAGTGTAGGCCTACACTCACTCTGAGCCTGCCTGGGAGACCTGAGGGCCAGTTGCAGTTACTGTACAGTACTGTAGCATCTTTGAACTATACCTAGGCTACTCAGCTTTTTTAGGTGTCTTGTCTACTGGCCAGAATACTGGCCAGTAGACAAGGGAAACAGTCCATCTTCCATATGGAGAAACACTGTCGAGCAGATGTGGATTCCCCTGGCACACATGATTCTGATCCAATCCCTCTGAGTGGATAAAGGGAAAACAAAAAAATACGTAATGTACTTTGTTGTATATGGAAGCTGGTGTTTGGAGGATATATTGGCACGGTTTGCCAATATAACGCTTTTTTTGGTTACTACAGGATTCCATATGTGTTATTTCATAGTTTTGATGTCTTCACTATTATTCTACAATGTAGAAAATGGTAAAGAGAAAGAAAAAACCCTGGAATGAGTAGGTGTGTCCAAACTTTTGACTGGTACTGTATATCTCATACTGTACTTTCCTCCCCAGATGGGGACTTTTTACACTTTTTCCATTTGCATGTAAAACATAAAAACGAATCCATTCCAGTATTAATACTCCCTATACATTAAAGTAAAGGCCTTGTTTGACATTTGGAGATTTTCGGATGTGATTCGTAACAGCATTTAAACGTTGTATTTTATGACCTTTTTATTGAACACACACACACACACACACACACACACACACACACACACACACACACACACACACACACACACACACACACACACACACACACACACACACACACACACACACACACACACACACACACACACACACACACACACACACACACACACACACACACACACACACACACACACACACACACACACACACACACAGTCCCAGTCCTGAGCCATTGTATTAAGTCATTGTATTATCCCTCCCTCTCTTCCTCCCTCCCACAGATGGGCTCTTGGCAGCCTAAGAGGCCTAGGCAGGGGTTTGGGACAGGACAGGGACGGCCTTCAGTGTGACTGCCAACTCTCAGATCTCTGCCCCATCATCCACATACACACAGGGCCTACTGCACACTGGAACACCGGCATCCCTGGCCCCTATTATTAAGCGGCCCCCACATACTAGACGTTATGAGATGAATGCAGTGCATGTAGCAGGTGTCTGCCAAAATTCCTTTCCTATTTAAACCTCCCGGCCCATACCAGCGGTTAATCCTATTACGGCTAATTGAGTGAAGTCGTCAGTCTTTTTCAGTTAAACCAAGTTCAGCCACTAATAGGATTCAAAAGAAAAGGTACAATGGTACAATGCATGAAATAGAATAAGCAACCAGTTAGTCCAGTAGTGTGTGGCTGGAGCAGTGAGCAGCAAGTGGTGAGCAGTGGCTAGTAAGGCCTGAGGAGATCTGCCCCCCCTGCTGACTTGGGATCTGTTTTATAATGAGCGAGGGGTGAGGCTGGGGTCTCTGGAGGCTAGAGGTGCTGAGAGGGAGATCAGGACTCAGTGGTGGGAGGGTGTGGTGGCGGGTTTGAAGGGGTTATGGTACTAGTGAGGGGTTTGAGGTGGGGGCTGTTGGTGGATGGTGACGTTCCTGTCTGACTATTGGATTGATCCTTATCCCACTGTGCTCATCAAAGGGACCACACAAGGGACAAATGCTCTATTATTTGTGTCATGTTCATGTACACATGGACAATATGAACCTGGAGCCCATTTCATGCTGTTCATACTTTAGAGAAATAGGAATTGCTTGAGCAAAGCCCTTAACATTTCTTAATTTCCCTACGTTCTAAACGGAAAAGCAGACACATTTTCCCTAAAAGTTCATGACAGAAGCAGAGTTGATCTCGATTTGTTCACACCACCAGGTCAAATGCATCAGTGGCCTCGTGAAAGACCCTAGCGTGATCTTATCCTCCCTAGTCACCTATGACCTGCTCCTATCTAAAGAGGATGAGGATCGAGAGAAGAAACAACTCCCTCACACAGACCCACTGTGTCCTGTCATCATTTGGTGTAATTTAGCCCCCTCCCCCTTATCCCTTCAGCCCCATCTCCCCTCTCCGGCCACCAAGTTAACTAGGCCAAACTGGGACACACCTATTACCAGTGGCGTCAGGACAGACACTGCCCCAGGAACTAACCTTTGGAGAGGGGACAGGGACCAGTCTGAGACTGGTGTTAGCCAGTGGTGCTGGGCTACACAGACTCCTTTTGAAGAGGACAGCCATGAAGACTAGGCTAGCAGTGATACACAGTAGTTCCATGGGGTGAAATGAGAGACACGTCTGTCTGTTCATGACAGACAACTATTAGTCTCCCTAGGCGGACAGGCTGTTGCCAGGGTGGCAGGTAGCTTGGCCAGTAACAGAAAGGTTGCTGGTTCGAATCCTCGCACCAGCAAGGTGGAAAATCTGCTGTTCGGCCTTTGGGCAAGGCAGTTAACCCCCCCAATAACTGCTTCCCAGGCGCCGATGACGTGGATGCCGATTAAGGCAGCCCCCTGCACCTCTCTGATTCAGAGGGGTTGGGTTAAATACAGAAGACACATTTCAGTTGCGCAACTGACTAGGTATCCCCTTTCCCTGGGTCTGGGATTTCCGTCACGAGACAACTTGGACTGGCTGACATCGAAAGAACACAACTTCTTAAAGTCCAATGGAGTGAGTCAAAAATAAATACAAATCTTAGTCTGGTTTTGGAGATGCAATAAACTTGAAAATAAAAACCTAAAATAAAATTGATGACGAAGTATGACATGTGCAAGATCTCATACTTAACTGGTACGCAACTAAATTCAATTATACAATCCCTCAATAAAAAGGCAAAGTGGTTTAACGACATCCTGAAATAATATAACAGGTTTAAAAGAATGTGACCTTTCACTAAGCACGGAAGACTGGCCAACATAGAACTATACAATTCACAACTCTCATTTTCTACAGTCTACTTAGAACAATCCCTTAAATCTCCTAAGTGTTTAAAGAGCTTACAGGCAAAAAAAAACAACAGCAATTACAGAGCTAATTCAAATCCTCACACTAATGCCATTGGTGGGTGCTGTACTGTGGACTCCTGTATATTTTATACATATTAATAAAAGCACATTATCTATCTATAGATTCGCCCCATGGAAACTTTACTTCCCTCACCCATCATCTCCAGACAAGGACATGACATCTCCGTATTCACGCTTTCAGATGGAGGGAGAGATAGAGTGGCCCGGCAGACAATCAAATACTGACTTGCCGTCTTTTCCGCCTAATCACATTGACACGGGTTGCTTTAACAGATGACGGGCCCCTCTCTTCCGCCATGGCCTTTACCGCTCGGATAACATGTCCTTTTGTTTCTTGTATTTACATGGAGTCCCCTGTGGTGTTGAGGGTGTCTGCCTTGACCTGCAGCAGGAAGAGGGGAGTCCATAGCATTGGATCCAAACACGATCAGTTACAGTACAATGTCGAATCGGTGCTTCTTGTTGGAGGTGGTTTCTCTAGCAAACGAGATGTTATCTCAATGAGACTATCCTGTATAAATAAGGGTTTAATTCAATTAAAATGAAAGGGAGTCAGAAGACTGTCTCTCAGTGTTCGCAGTCCACTGGGGATATGCCTATTCCATTCTAGCTTGGTTCCAGTCTGATTTATATCTTGCAACAGAGTAGTTAGAGGAGTCTTCTTTTTTTGGGCCACATATTTCTGAAGTGCACAACCCACGTATTGTGGGGTTTAGTATCTACTATCCTACTTGGTAGGACAGACAGACGGACGGACAACAATGTCATTGACTATACTTTATCTATACTACCTATCTATACCATGAATCAAGTGTGGCCTTTCCAACAGGCTGTTAACTGGCTCAAACTGTGACAGAGCTCAGGGCGGTTAACCCATCATGCAGCTGTGGGAAATTAAAAGGAAAGAGCAAGCAAAGTCCACTGTGGAGAGCCATGTCGTTTTAGCTGGGTTTGACTTGTGGGAATCAAGGTTAGGGACAGAGAGTGTCTTCAATGGCTGGTTGAAGCAGGAGTTGTGGGTTTGAATATGTTACATAACAAACTAAATCACTTTGGATAAAAGTCTTTAAGTGCTAAAATGGTCATGAATGGTTACACACAGAGAGTTTATCCCTCCTGTCAGAGACATTTAAAGTTGAAATGGTATGTCTGCCCCCTGGTCTGTCCTCTGAATTAGAGAGGGTTTAAACCAGGGGTGGGCAAACTACGACAAGCGAGCCACACTAGATAGAAAGTACGTAGAAATGATAAATATACTACAGTATATACTGCCCTTTTTCTGGTCTGCAAATTGATTTGGACAAAACAAAAATCAGGCCCGTGCTGAAACTTTTACCCACCCCTGGTCAATTCCCCCGGTAACATCACCAACCACAACCACCCCCAGAGAAGTGAGGCGGGGGAGGGGTATTGGTGTTGTGGAACCTACGAACCCTAAAGATTAAGAACGAGAACCCAAATGAAACAAAGGGGGGCCAGGAGAAAAAGTAAAAGATAAAAAAAAATATGTAAGAATTGGATTAATTGGCATAATGCAAGGTGGCTAGGCACAGGGAGGAAGAGTGCCAGTGTCAGTAGGCAGAATCCCCACCATCCTCAAAGTAAGATGGTCTGCACAATTAGCCGTGCGACCCTTGACCCCGGTCAGAATAATTAATGAATAACAGAGGGGATAAAGACAAAAGACATGGAGCGGTTTGGGTGAGGAGCACGGGCGGCGTAATACATCAAAGCAGGCCGGTAATTGGCCCGGTGGCTTTCATTCTTTGCCCTATTTCTTTCAATTCATTGACTCAAAATAATGGGTTCAGGTTCATTATCAACAGGTCGTAAGCTCTGGGAGTGCAAAACTTTCAACAGTGTAGTGGTTAAGCTGTGCTGAGCTGGGCTGTGCCATGTTGATGGGTGAGTGCTAAGCTAGCTATCCCCCCCCCCCCCCCCCCCCCCCGAGACCTGACGACATTATTAGGCAACAACGCCCAGGGAAAAGCAAGGAGTTGTACAGCTACAGAACCGAAGAGTCAGAGTGGCCATCATATTTTAAGAACAGTTTAAACCGGAAACAAACACCGCCACCATCAAGCGATAGCCATTATGCTGGAATACAATTGGTGTGGACAGGTAAGTCAAACGGAAATGCTGTTTATAGCTGTGTTTTGTTTTAGTCACTCGTTTCAAAGTGAGATTAGAAATAATGTAGAATAAATAACAATAGTTATCAAATGGTACTAATATAATAATATAATATGGCATCACTCTTTGAGAATTACGGGAATTTGACCAAATCACAAATAACAGTTTCAATCGAGTACATGATTGGACCATTGACAATTGACAATTGAATTAACTTTTAGATAAAGCCACTGTGTTGTACACAAAGCCAGGAAAGGACCATCAACATTTAAGGAACTCTGACGACAAGATAAACATCCCTTGGTCAAGGCCCAACCACTTGGTCTACAGATAATCATCTCTGGCATGCTCTTATCATGACCACTCGTCTTCTCCTGCAGTGTAGTTATCCTGTAGGGTGAGATGCATCGTTGAGTTAGGATAACAGCATGTGCACGGGAAAGTCTGGTGACGTCAGCAATGTTATGGCTACATGGTTACTGTAATATTATTATTACACTAATAGTCTAATGACCATGTAATACGCACATGGTCATAGAACAAGTAGAACAAGGAAGAGAGTTGTGGCATTTCGAGAACTGTATTTTCTTTAAAGGTGAAAGCTATAGTACAGGCTACAACCTGAGTGTTTAAAATGTTTTTCTGAGCTTTCTTCCTTACACCGAGGTCACCTTTTACAGACAACAAAAACAACAAAGAAAATATTTTGAGAGACATGTCATGCAAAGAGAATCATTGATAGGGGTGGCAGATAGCGTTGGGCCAGTAACCGGAGAGGTCGCTGGTTCCAATCCCAGAGCCGACTAGGTGAAAAAAATCTGTCAATGTGCCCTTGAGGACAACATCAGGTTCACATACTCTGTGTTGCCTGATGACAGACAGAGGTGTGTATCTTGCAGTACCACCAGTGAGGGTTAGTCACAATACACAACCTATACTGGCGTTACTATTCTGGTGCTAACCGTGGCGCTGAAAGAGCGTGTGTACGGTCGTACATTCCACACGGGGAAAATACCGAGCCCCATTCACCCATCCGTACTATCAGGTGTCTCTGACTGTGTTTGCAGATGGCATTCCGCGTCAAAGGGCACAATTCAGAAGGAACTGAAACATCAGATGACGTGTAATTAGCCCATCTCACGCTACATACCGTGGCGGAGAGAAGAGTGTAGGAGAGTTTAACTCAATTGCCTTAACCCGTGTTTTTAGACAGAAGACACGTGATTGTTGTCATAAATAAAATAAAACACCCCAGCACTTGTTGTGGTTCGAATCTAACCTCTTACAACTCACGCTTCTTTCTTTGAATCTGTGCTTTATTTGCTGTTAAAACGTTTCCATAGAACCATTACCTGGGTGTGCCATGTCAAGCAATTAATATCCTAATAAGTCTAAAGTCAGTCTTTTGGTCTGGAGGGCACCCCGCTGTGATGAAAAGACTGGTGCCGTGTCACATTAGCCTCACACAGGTGCTCGCTCTCTTTCTCTCTCTCTCTCTCTCCGTCTCTCTCCGCTGCACATCAGATCATAGTGATGCTGAGCCTGAAAAGAAAGGGGAGAGAGATGGAGGGAGAGAGGTGTGTGTGGGGGGGGGGGGGGGGGGGGGGGGAAGTGAGAGGAAAAGGGGGAGAGAAGAGGTGGTGAGAAACATCTCAGGAATGTTCCGTGCTCTGGTAGTGCTGGAAGTTAACGCTGGGATTATTAGCCGTCCCTTGTAACATTAAAAAGACCAGGCTGAAACAACTGTTGGACCTCTTTAAGGATTGCTATGTTACACCTTTAAAGGGTTTAGAGGCTTACTGCTGAGCTGACCCACACTGACATCACATGGAACACCATCTGAACTATCAGGACAGTTAGTACTCAGGGTTCAGTGGGCTTGAGTTAAGTCAAAAAGGTCTCAGCTGTTAAAGATAACGTCCGATAATCGATTGTTTTTGCCCTGTAATTGTTTTTGTTACCGACCAATAGCTATAGATCAGGGATGGCCAACGTTGATGGGGGCCACCAAAAGAAATCGGAACTCTGCATACCCCCATCCATGGAGGAATAATACCAAGTTTAAGAGTTAAATACTTGCAATTCTACACATTTTGCCATGGGGCAGAGAGAACATTTTGCAGTTTTGCAGCAATTGGGTGGAGAGAAATGTTTGCTAATTCGAACAAATTTAGACAGCTGGACGCTAGACTAATTTACCAATCTGTCACGCCCTGGCCATAGAGAGGCTTTTTATTCTCTATTTTGGTTAGGCCAGGGTGTGACTAGGGTGGGCATTCTATGTTCTTCTTTCTATGTTTTTGTATTTCTTTGTTTTTGGCCGGGTATGGTTCTCAATCAGGGACAGCTGTCTGTCGTTGTCTCTGATTGAGAACCATACTTAGGTAGCTCTTGCCCACATGGGTTTTGTGGGTAGTTGCTTTCTGTTTATGTGTCCACGTCCCGCACCCGAGCCGCCGCCGTAAAGAAGGCCCACCCGGACCCTCCCCTTTAGAGTCAGGTTTTGCGGCCGGAGTCCGCACCTTTGGGGGTGGGTACTGTCACGCCCTGGCCATAGAGAGGCTTTTTATTCTCTATTTTGGTTAGGCCAGGGTGTGACTAGGGTGGGCATTCTATGTTCTTCTTTCTATGTTTTTGTATTTCTTTGTTTTTGGCCGGGTATGGTTCTCAATCAGGGACAGCTGTCTGTCGTTGTCTCTGATTGAGAACCATACTTAGGTAGCTCTTGCCCACATGAGTTTTGTGGGTAGTTGCTTTCTGTTTATGTGTCCACGTCCCGCACCCGAGCCGCCGCCGTAAAGAAGGCCCACCCGGACCCTCCCCTTTAGAGTCAGGTTTTGCGGCCGGAGTCCGCACCTTTGGGGGTGGGTACTGTCACGCCCTGGCCATAGAGAGGCTTTTTATTCTCTATTTTGGTTTGGTCAGGGTGTGATTTGGGTGGGCATTCTATGTTCTTCTTTCTATGTTTTTGTATTTCTTTGTTTTTGGCCGGGTATGGTTCTCAATCAGGGACAGCTGTCTGTCGTTGTCTCTGATTGAGAACCATACTTAGGTAGCTCTTGCCCACATGGGTTTTGTGGGTAGTTGCTTTCTGTTTCTGTGTCTGCACCAGACAGAACCGTTTTGGTTGTTCTCTTTGTTGTTTTGTCATTCAGTGTTATGTTCTATTAAATAATGATGAACAAGCCTCCCGGGTGGTGGGAGCTGTACTGCAGAGCCAGCTGCGCCACCGGAGACTCTGGGTTCGCGCCCAGGCTCTGTCGTAACCGGCTGCAACCGGGAGGTCTGTGGGGTGACGCACAATTGGCCTAGCGTTGTCCGGGTTAGCGAGTGTTTGGCCGGTGGGAAATCCTTGTCTCATCGCGCACTCCTGTGGCGGGCCGGGCGCAGTGCGCGCTAACCAAGGTTGCCAGGTGCACAGTGTTTCCTCTGGCGCATTGGTGCGGCTGGCTTCCGGGTTGGATGCGCGCTGTGTTAAGAAGCAGGGCAGCTTGGTTGGGTTGTGTATCGGAGGAAGCATGACTTTCAACATTCGTCTCTCCCGAGCCCGTACGGGAGTTGTAGTGATGAGACAAGATAGTAGCTACTAAAAACAATTGGATACCACGAAATTGGGGAGAAAAAGGGGTAAAAAAAACAAATAAAATAAAAATTTAGAAATGACACCTTGTGTATTCTAGTATTCTAACTCTCAACCGTAAGTTGAGACCCCCAACAGTTTTTACATTTGGTTTTAGGAAATTGATCCGCGGGACGCCAGTATATTGTGCTGGTATAGATTGTGCTAGCCTACACCTGCTACTGTACGCATACAAATCAAAGTAGATCAGTTGGTCATGAGAGGGTTTTAGAAGCGAGGAAAACTTAAAAAGAGAAAAGGCTTCTCCTCTACACGCAGACAGGCTAAGAATACAGCTGATTCGCCGAGATGAGAAACGGACCTTATCTGATGTCCAACAAATCATTGTATATTTCCTCCGTGACTATCTTGGCGCTCGATCTTGGATCAGGTCCTAAAGAGATAGGATTGGGACGGGGGACGGAGACCCACGACAGGACATGGGGAGACAAGGCCCCTCTTTGACAGGCCGGCCAAGGGAGGCTGGCACAGTGGTGTACTTTGTACTCCTCGCTCTGGGGGCCTCGTCTTCGTCAATATCAAATTAAACTCAGGCTGAGATGATTAATCAATTAAGAAAAAAGGAGGGCCATTGATCCAATTTAAAGCAGACTGACCTGGACAATTAATTATTGTTCTATAAAGAAATTATTGAATATTAAAATCTATTTGATTAAGTTATAACAGTACTGTTATGAACTATAGTAGAGTACTTTGGGGATAGTTCATGGTTCATTACATCCCCCTGTCTGTTGTCAGTGGAAAAAATACATTTCCATGCCGAGTTGTAAGTATTTGTAGAACTTTAATAGATAGTAGAGTACAATTAAAGCCAGTAAAACAAACAGAATACAGAGGTCAATTACAGCGCCTTCAGAAAGTATTCATACCCCTTGACTTATTTCACATTCTGTTGTGTTCCAGCCTTAATTCAAACTGGATTTAAAATATTTATTTTCTCACCCATCTACACACAATACCCCATAATGACAAAGTAAAAACATGTTTTAGACATGAGTCAATACATTGTAGGATTTTGCCTGTGCTTAGATGCATTCCATTTATTTTTTATCCTGAAAAACTCCACAGTCCTTAACAATTACAAGCATACCCATAACATGATGCAGCCACCACTATGCTTTAAAATATGGAGAGTGGTATTCAGTAATGTGTTCTGTTGGATTTGCCCCAAACATAAGACTTTGTATTTAGATCAAAAGGTTAATTGGTTTGCCACATTTTTGCAGTATTACTTTAGTGCCTTGTTGCAAACAGGATGCATGTTTTGGAATATTTATATTCTGCACTCTGTCAATTAAGTTAATATTGTAGAGTAACTACAATGTTGTTGATCCATCCTCAGTTCTCTCCCACCACAGCCATTAAACTCTGTAACTGTTTCAAAGTCACCATTGGACTCATGGTGAAATCCCTGAGCTGTTTCCTTCCTCTCCGGCAACTGAGTTGGGAAGTATCTTTGTATTGGCTGGGTGTATTGATACACCATCCAAAGTGTAATTAATAACTTCACCATGTTCAAAGGAATGTTCAATGTCTACTTTTTATTTTTAAAAAAAAATTATTTTTATTTTGTCTTTGTGAGGCATTGGAAAACCTCCCTGGTCTTTGTGGCTGAATCTGTGTTTGACATTCACTGCTCTTCTGAGGGACCTTACAGATAATTGTATGTGTGTGTTACGTTCGTTGAAAGATTGATTGGACCAAGGTGCAGCGTTGTAAGCGTACATTTTTTCTGTATTTAAAATGAACACCAAAAAAAAATACAAAACTAATGTAAAGTTTTGCAGGCTATACAGCAACTAACAAAATCAAGATCCCACAATCTAAGGTGGGGAAAAGGGTTGCCTAAGTATGATCCCCAATCAGAGACAACAATAAACAGCTGCCTCTGACTGGGAACCATACTAGGCCAACAAAGAAATAGAAACATAGATTTGCCCACCCAAGTCACACCCTGACCTAACCAAATAGAGAATAAACACGGCTCTCTAAGGTCAGGGCGTGACAGTGTGGGGTACAGAGATGAGGTAGTCATTCAAAAATCATGTTAAACACTATTATTGCACACAGAGTTCATGCAACTTATTATGTGACTTTTGAAGCAAATTTACAGTCCTGAATTTATTTATGCTTTCCATAACAACTCAATCGACTCAAGACATTTCAGCTTTTAATATTTTATTAATGGGTAAAAATGTGTAAAAACCTAATTCCAATTTGACGTTATGGGGTATTGTGTGAAGGCCAGTGACAAACAAAATCTAAATTGAATCAATTCTGTCTGTAACACAACAAAATGTGGAAAAAGTCAAGGGGTGTGAATACTTTCTGAAGGCATATGGGTTACTAAGAGTGTGACACATAACAACAAATCCCTGGGGCAATAGGATTGTGGTGATCTTGTAAAATGCATATCCAGTCATTATTTCCTTGGGTAAGACAGGCAAAAAAAATGACACATGGCATGTAATCAGAATTAACAAGGCTAATAGAAGTGTATAAAAGTGACTGTGACGTATGATTATGTGTAAACAACATTCAGCTGGGCTATGCAATGCCAGTGTTGAGATTTATGTGCTGCTGTGTGTGTCGGGAATGTGGAGTTGATAAGAGGACTTATTGGCCTTTTGTAGTTCAATTTTTTCACAGTATCTGAGTAAACATCCAAACAGTGTCTTGTGAGCCTAACCACAATAACAATTTTAATTTACTATCCGGCAACTTTTCTCAAATCCTCATGTCTTTACACTGTATGTGGGTTTCCCCCTTGCTTCTACAACACAGTAACCACCTCGCAACAAGACAGGGGACAGGGTGCCAATCTACTCTTCTTCCTCCCCCCTATCCTTCACCGCTTTCACTGGCTCATGGTTGCTTCTAACCTCAGCCTGGGTGCCTCTGGGTAGCACAGATCCCCTGTGTGCGCGTGCGCTCTGTCTCCCTCTCCCCCTCTAAACATCCAACTGTGCCATGACAGGGGACCAAAGACGCTCAGGACAAAAGCGCCTTTGTCCGCCACACACAAACCACATATTATTTGCTCCTGTAAGGTCAAAGTTGATCAAATGTTCTGCTTAGTTCTCATTAAACAGCTATTGCATTATTTAATTTCCCACAATCAGATTAGGGGGGGGGGGGGGGGGGGGGCGTAATGAATATATCGAGTGAAAGGTTTTGAACGGTGGCTTGCAGATTTAGCCCAAATATATTTTTAATGTGCACTTTCAAAAGTTTGGAGGAGGATTTTACTCCAGGGAGATCCAAAAGGTCAGTTGGGGGAGGAGGTAAGGCAGGGATGCGACCAGCGCTTTTTTTTCCCCATCTCCAGTCTCCACGTTATAAGCCAGGCAGGGCTGCTTTTAGTAACTCTGAATTAAATATTATTCACAACGCGCAGTAAATATCACCCTGGTTGAAATGAAACCATTTTTTGTGAGCTGTCAGCTTTTCTCCCTCAGTCACAGAGTAGATGATAAATCAAAACAATAGGAACGCAGCGTGAGCTCCCCAGAATCATACAGCCATGACAGGCCAGCTAATAGTTCATTCTCATTTCATCTACCCTGACATTTGGTGTAAAATGGACCAATTGCTTTCCATTCTCTTACCTCTATCGGATGGCTTTCTGCTCTGAGCGGAAGCTCGCTGTTTTCCTAATTGTTCCTGAAATAAGACAGACCAACAAGGGTTGGTTAAAACCTATTGCATTAAATGTGCACTGGTTGTGTTCAGCCTGACAATCAGGGTAACAATGTAAACAATGTTGTGTTGCTACCATGCTGTGTTGTCATGTGTTGCTGCCATGCTGTGTTGTTGTCTTAGGTCTCTCTTTGTGTAGTGTTCTGGTGTCTCTCTTGTCGTGATGTGTGTTATGTCATACATTTTCTTTTCATCCCACAGTAGGCCTTTTGCCTCTTGGTAGGCCGTCATCGTAAATAAGACATTGTGCTTAACTGACTTGCCTAATTAAATAAAACATGAAAAAAGAGCATGAAATGCTTATGACTCTTAGCGTGGTAAAATATTAAATCAAGTAGAACAATAAAATGGTGGTGGTTACAATGAGACATAGTATTGAACTTTTTTCCCCCTTCAAATTCAATCAATTTATGAAAATAGACTTTGTCAATGGAGAGGCCATCAGTGAAAATATCATTGCGTTAGGTATACAGTACTACAATGATAGTATTCAGTCTGCTTTTGACATGCATTCTTTTCAGACTACTGCTTTGCTATCGGAACATCTACTTAAGAAAATATCCAATATATCATACAGCAGTGGAGGCTGGTAGGAGGAGCTATAGGAGGATTGGGCTCAGTGTAATACCTGGATTGGAATAAATGGAACGGCATCAATGGGGTTTGCATATGTTTGATCAGTTTGACACCTTTCCATTGATCCATTCCAGCCATTACAATGAACCCATCTTCCTATAGCTCATCACACCGGCCCACTCTGTTACAGGTATATTTCTTGGAAGTGGAAAAAAACTTGAGTACATTTGTTCCATGAAATTGTGCTCTGCTCGTGTTACGGTATCCTGAGTGCATATCTTAGAACCTCAATGTTATAGAAGTGACCTCTTGGTACTCCCCTTCCCTCTCTGCCAAAACACAGATTAAAGTAGCCTGCAACGCCACTTCTCCTAACCTCACCCAGAGGATGACAATAAAGAGGATCCATTTAATCCCAGACAAGTGGTCAACCCAGTGCTCAGCCAAGGTTAGGGACAAAGAGGCCCCCCAAAACTGCAGACACAGACACAGCAGTTTACCCATAAGCCACTGCTCTGTGGCGCTGGGCAGCTTTGTGTCTGAGGGTCAGGGAGGATGGAGGAGTCATGTGGCAGGAGATGGCCATTTGGTGATTCAGGGGGAGGTGAGGGTTTCGTGAGTACCACCAGGGAGGTTTATGATTCAGATTTGTTACACTATTACCTCCTGAAGTTAAAGCTGCTCGTGCTTGAGTAATGACAAGAACAACTATAGCCATTTGATGGTAGCCTAGTGGGTAAGAGTGTTGAGCCAGTAACCGAAAGGGCGCTGGTTCGAATCCCCGAGCCGACTAGGTGAAACATCTGCCGATGTGCCCCTGAGCAAGGTACTTAACCCAAGTTGCTCTGAATAAGAGTGTCTGCTAAATGACTGAATTGTAAAGGTAAAATGTTCCGTGACAACAGGGACACTGAGGGGACATTCTGAGCCCTCAAATTGTGTTGATGCACTCTGTAGTTGATGTTGATCACGCTTCTCTAATCAGTAACATTTTATTTGGGTAGTTTGTAAAGTATCTACAGATGGACAATCAGTAACATGTCAAAGTCTGTCTGTAGTTCATCTACAGGTGTTCAACAAACCATTTGTCGACTATCAGCAGAATTTTAACAGCAGGTCTTTGGCCTTTCAGTAGCATCTCAACAGTATATCTCATCATTTTCAAAAACGATAGTGAATATAAAAACACCTGAAAACCCCATTCATGTACAGGGTCTTTATGTCTGTCTGAGAGGAGAACAAAGATGTTTTATTTTTATCAAGACACGAGGAGTGTGCATGACAAGGTGGAGCACACCTGATTGGTAGGGCTAAGCATGAAGTCATTGAAAATGGTGAAAAACATCTACTACATTCCCATTAACGTGAGATGTGGAAATCATGGTTAACATAGCTATTAGGTGATCAATTTTAATCTGATTAATATTGGAAGGCAAAATATTGTGGTTGTGCAACGTTGCGATATGGACGCATGGTTCATTTTAATAAATGACGAACCTTTAGCATTAACTATTCAAAATGGACATGAAACATGAAATTATGGCTGAGGAACATTTGTTGGAAGTAACGTGCATTACAAACCAGAAACACGAAGAAAATACCGATATTTTGCACTTCTTGCCCACTGTTACTTCTGTCCCAAGGCTGTGTTACTCCCGCCCCATCGACAGCTACAAAAGTAACGGTGCAGTTGTTCTGTTCTCTGTCTATATAAAGGCACAAGGCGAGACCCAGATGCAGACACAGGAGGCAGAAGTCCAAGATGTTTATTAACAATTCAAAAGGGGTAGGCAAGAGAATGGTCGTGGACAGGCAAAAGGTCAAAACCAGTTCAGAGTTCCAGAGGTACAGAATGGCAGGCAGATTCGAGGTCAGGGCAGGCAGGATGATCAGGCAGATTCGAGGTCAGGATAGGCAGGATGATCAGGCAGATTCGAGGTCAGGGCAGGCAGGATGATCAGGCCGATTCGAGGTCAGGGCAGGCAGGATGATCAGGCAGATTCGAGGTCAGGGCAGGCAGGATGATCAGGCAGATTCGAGGTCAGGGCAGGCAGGATGATCAGGCAGATTCGAGGTCAGGGCAGGCAGGATGATCAGGCAGATTCGAGGTCAGGACAGGCAGGATGATCAGGCAGGCGGGAAAGTAGTCCAGAAAAACGGGCAAAGGTCAAAACCAGGAGGACTAGTAAAGAGAAAAGAAAAGCAGGAGGACTAGTAAAGAGAAAAGAAAAGCAGGAGGACTAGTAAAGAGAAAAGAAAAGCAGGAGGACTAGTAAAGAGAAAAGAAAACCAGGAGGACTAGTAAAGAGAAAAGAAAAGCAGGAGGACTAGTAAAGAGAAAAGAAAACCAGGAGGACTAGTAAAGAGAAAAGAAAAGCAGGAGGACTAGTACTAGTAAAGAGAAAAGAAAACCAGGAGGAC
Organism: Oncorhynchus mykiss; assembly: GCF_057628025.1. NCBI lineage: Eukaryota > Metazoa > Chordata > Actinopteri > Salmoniformes > Salmonidae > Oncorhynchus > Oncorhynchus mykiss. The sequence continues at coordinate 21,857,415 of NC_143042.1, forward strand.
TAGTAAAGAGAAAAGAAAACCAGGAGGACTAGTAAAGAGAAAAGAAAAGCAGGAGGACTAGTAAAGAGAAAAGAAAAGCAGGAGGACTAGTAAAGAGAAAAAAAAAGCAGGAGGACTAGTAAAGAGAAAAGAAAAGCAGGAGGACTAGTAAAGAGAAAAGAAAAGCAGGAGGACTAGTAAAGAGAAAAGAAAAGCAGGAGGACTAGTAAAGAGAAAAGAAAAGCAAGAGCACGGGAAAAAACACGCTGGTTGACTTGAACATACAAGACAAACTGGCACAGAGAGACAGGAAACACAGGGATAAATATACCATGGAGAATAAGCGACACCTGGAGGGGGTGGAGACAGGTGAAACATACCAGGGCGTGACAGTCAATTTCATTTAAACTAATTTACCCTAGAAATGAAATTACAGCTGCTAATGGTAGAAAACATATATAAGTTGTCATAAAATAAAATAAGGTGTCTCTAGCTCTATCGATCTCTGAGTAATGATGAAAGTGTTATTTTTCGGCCCGGTTCTCCCCTACTATAGCAGCTCATTACCCTAGTTCAAGACAAGCGTATCACAGGGAGATCCATACAGGCACGCCTCTCATTGGCGCTGCTAGGTTCACAGGAAAATTGGCATACCTTCCAAATTTCCAATCTACCTTCTAATCTCAGTCATTTAAACTGAAGCAAAGAGAAGGAAGAAGGGAGGGAGGAGGATGACCTTAGATGCCTTAGCTCTCAGGTGTCCCTGTGAACAACCTCTTGTCATCCATGACAGGGACGGACCGGCCTAATTGATTTAAGGGCGAAAATCACATTACTCCATTTCACTGTAATTACATCTCCTGCGAAATGACTAAAGAAGAACGGTCTCGTTCATCTCCCCTCTTCACCCTAAGAACCTATTAGGAGTGTATGACATTGTTTGTAACATTGCTGCTCCTCTTCTTCAAAAGTCTTGATTCGTGTGAGTGTGCTTGTGTATGAGCATGTGTGTGTGTGTGTGCATATGTATGTGTGCATGTGTGTCTGTGTGGATGGTACTGTTAGTTAGCCAAAGGGTCATTCAGTGTTTGATGACCTCTTTAGGCTATGGATGATTAAAACAGAAACTGAAAGATATGCGTTGGACAAAAGATATTGCCACCAATTAGCTAATTATAGGTTTATCTAGAATTAAAAATCTACTCCCTTAAAATGTTGTATTGCATTCGAGAAATGCAATGACATTCCTAATTCACTCATATCAAAGTTTACAATATCTATTGCATGCTGTCGGATTTTGTACGTTGTACAATAGATATTGTGATTGGTACGGACAAGCAAGTCTTTATTAAAAACCAATCAACACTATATCCATCTACACAGTAGACATCTCTCTATTCCCAATATACCGTAGGCTACGGTACATGCGCATTGTAAAGAAGCGTACGAATACAAGGTCAACATTTCCAATACAGGCACATATCACTCCTATACCAACATCAAGCTCAAGGTAACAGTTAGGCACACACATATAACACTGACGTTAAAGTGGCTGTAATATTTAATTTCTATATGAATCATTAAAGGGAGGTGCAGCGGCTATTATGCATTCCTTTTCTAGCAGGATAAAACAGCCCTTAGATGTGGGAGCAGGACTTTGAAGTCTTGTCTCAGAAGCAGGCCAACTCTTACAGGAAGTACCTTGCTCATGTTTTAAATATATATGCTGTGGTGTGTGGGACTAACAAAGGTGAGCATTCTGGATGGGCCCCAAGATGAATGGAAAATGGCCAGCTAGGAATTTGGGCAGTGGCGAAAATAGACGTAGGCATAAGGGGTCAAACAAAGATACACGCAAACGCACACACACACGCGCGCATGCACGCACACGCGCGCACACACACACACACACACACACACACACACACACACACACACACACACACACACACACACACACACACACACACACACACACACACACACACACACACACACACACACACACACACACACACACACACACACACACACACACACACACACACAGAGAGAGAGCTGAACAAGCACTTGTCTGAGAACTCCAACTTCCTTCCCAGTTGAGAACTTCCTGTCCACTAAATGCAGAACAAAATGATACTAAAACATTTGCTAAAGTGTCACTTCAATTCGACTGCTCATTTCCTCAGATAATTAAAACTGTCAGTTAACACAATGACTCCACTAAGGCCAGTAGCCTAACGGTATCAGTTTAAGGATTTCCCACAATAATAAAATCCTGAACCATTCAGGCCCAGAAACATGTGTGTTTACTACGTCACAAACAAGCCTCCCATCAGAAAACGAATTCACAACAACATGCTTCTTTACGACACTGCGAGACAAGGCCTTAATTGAGCATTTAAGTGTCAAGTTAAGCATGCACTCCAAAGACCATGTGCTTGCTTTCTGCTTCATTGTAATGACATCTGAACCCTTATTGCTGTACTTAAATTCAGCTCTGATACGTTTACTTAACTGTGTCTAAAGTTATTAGGGCGTTCAATCATCACAAATATTGATACAGCTGACATCGACTGAAGTAGTGAGAATTAAGCTATAGTGACAAACAGACACAACACAATGTTTTTGCAGAATATTTGGGTGAGAAAGCATTTTTTTTAAAATGCTATCAGAATCCATTTCCCAGACCAGGTGTTTGTTGGCTGGGACATTTCGCTGAACGTTTTGGCATTATCTGATGCTACAGGATCAAGAGGTTGAGTCACACAAGCTTCCACTTTGCTGTCCTCAGTACTTCTGGTACAGAGAGGTTCTGGTAAGCACAATGCCTTCGGAATGCCCAGTGAGACCTGTGTGTGTTTGTGTGTGTGTGTAGTAAAGGGATTCCTGGGGAAGTGAGTGTCAGTGAGATAACCTGGGAGGAATGTGCTAATCAGAGCTGAAAGGGTTTCAGGCAGGAAAGTGTGGCAAGTCAGAGGCAGGAACACAGAACTATCCCCCCCTGCCTGCTTCAGACCAACTGCCATCTGTATTTCTGCCACAGTCAGGCCTTTTCCTAACCAATGTTAGGGTTTGCAATGAGTGCTTGGCTCACGCACGCACGCCCACACACACTTAAAGGAAGTGGACCTGCTCTCCAAAAAGCTGATGTGTCATACCTTCCTTTCCTGGAACGACATACGTTAGTTTCAGCAAAGCTCAGGAAGCGCACATGGCAGCTCCACTCTTCTTCTCCTTTTTCTGTTTCTGGGATCCTGACAGACAGGCAGTACGGTAGTGCTTCTTCTTCTGTTGCCTGAGTCGTCTCTGTAGGCGGAGGCCGTCACTCTCGGAGCCATGAGTCGATCCTGTGTGGTCAAAGTGATCACTCTGACTGAGATCCAGATACTGCCGGTAGGTGACAACAGCAGGCAAAGGAGAGAGGGAAAGATGGGGATAAATAGGGAAAGAGAGAGGGAGAAAAAAGGGGAGGGGGGTCTCTGCAGTCTCACCCAGGATACTGCATGTATATGGAGGTACTCGCAGATCTTGTGCTTGGATGCAAGTGAAAGTGCTTTTTTGGTTGATGGGGTGTCTATGTATGGTGGGTTATTGTAATGGCATTTTCTGTGTGACCTATATAATACTCACTTACTACTTACACATGCACATATACACACAGTTCCATAGAGCATGATCTTCAAGACTGACATTCCAAAAAAGGGCAATTATACTCAGTGTGGAATTATCTCTCCTCCTTCTATACAATCTCAGATGTGTGGTCACAGCTATTAACTGGTTAGCTGGCTCAGCAATATCCACAGAAACCATGTCTGAGAACATATCTGTCGTGTTCCATATACAGTGGGGAGAACAAGTATTTGATACACTGCTGATTTTGCAGGTTTTCCTACTTACAAAGCATGTAGAGGTCTATCATTTTTATCATAGGTACACTTCAAATGTGAGAGACGGAATCTAAAACAAAAATCCAGAAAATCGCATTGTATGATTTTTAAGTAATTAATTTTTAAGTAATAAGTATTTGATCACCTACCAACCAGTAAGAATTCCGGCTCTTACAGACCTGTTAGTTTTTCTTTAAGAATCCCTCCTGTTCTCCACTCATTACCTGTATTAACTGCACCTGTTTGAACTAGTTACCTGTGTAAAAGACACCTGTCCACACACTCAATCAAACAGACTCCAACCTCTCCAAAATGGCCAAGACTAGAGAGCTGTGTAAGGTCATCAGGGATAAAATTGTAGACCTGCACAAGGCTGGATGGGCTACAGGACAATAGGCAAGCAGCTTGGTGAGAAGGCAACAACTGTTGGCGCAATTATTAGAAAATGGAAGAAGTTCAAGATGACGGTCAATCACCCTCGGTCTGGGGCTTCCTGCAAGATCTCACCTCGTGGGGCATCAATGATCATGAGGAAGGTGAAGGATCAGCCCAGAACTACCCGGCAGGACCTGGTCAATGACCTGAAGAGAGCTGGGACCACAGTCTCAAAGAAAACCATTAGTAACACACAACGCCGTCATGGATTAAAATCCTGCAGCGCACGCAAGGTCCCTCTGCTCAAGCCAGCGCATGTCCAGGCCCGTCTGAAGTTTGCCAATGACCATCTGGATGATCCAGAGGAGGAATGGGAGAAGGTCATGTGGTCTGATGAGAAAAAAATATAGCTTTTTGGTCTAAACTCCACTCGCAGGGTTTGGAGGAAGAAGAACGATGAGTACAACCTCAAGAACACCATCCCAACCGTGAAGTATGGAGGTGGAAACATCATTCTTTGGGGATGCTTTCCTGCAAAGGTGACAGGACGACTGCACTGTATTGAGGGGAGGATGGATGGGGCCATGTATCGCGAGATCTTGGCCAACAACCTCCTTCCCCTAGTAAGAGCATTGAAGATGGGTCATGGCTGGGTCTTCCAGCATGACAACGACCCGAAACACACAGCCAGGGCAACTAAGGAGTGGCTCCGTAAGAAGCATCTCAAGGTCCTGGAGTGTCCTAGCTAGTCTCCAGACCTGAACCCAATAGAAAATCTTTGGAGGGAGCTGAAAGTCCGTATTGCCCAGCGCCAACCCCCGAAACCTGAAGGATCTGGAGAAGGTCTGCATGGAGGAGTGGGCCAAAGTCCCTGCTGCAGTGTGTGCAGACCTGGTCAAGAACTACAGGAAACATATGATCTCCGTAATTGCAATCAAAGGTTTCTGTACCAAATATTAAGTTCTGCTTTTCTAATGTATCAAATTATTATGTCATGCAATAAAATGCTAATTAATTACTTAAAAATCATACAATGTGATTTTCTGGATTTTTGTTTTAGATTCCGTCTCTCACAGTTGAAGTGGCGGGGCGGCAGGGTAGCCTAGTGGTTAGAGCATTGGGCTAGTAACCGGAAGGTTGCAAGTTCAAATCCCCGAGCTGACAAGGTACAAATCTGTCGTTCTGCCCCTGAACAGGCAGTTAACCCACTGTTCCTAGGCCGTCATTGAAAATAAGAATTTGTTCTTAACTGACTTGCCTGGTTAAATAAAGGTAAAATAAAAAAAAAATAAAAAAAAGTGTACCTATGATAAAAAATTACAGACATGCTTTGTAAGTAGGAAAACCTGCAAAATCGGCAGTGTATCAAATACTTGTTCTCCCCACTGTAGGTCTGTATCCATTTCTGTATTTACACCACAGAAAGAGCATTAATGTAGTAGTATTACTTCACAATACTTAATGCTTTATAACACTAAAGGTTGGGATTCATAGTAGAAATGAATCCCAACAGTTACGTCCAGAATTGAAAAATCCTGTCCAAGCCGAAATAATAACCCAGTGTTTCATAATCCAGATTAGTCTGAAGTGAAACAAGAACTTGTGTAAGGGTGAAACTGAGTTAAACAACAGCTGGCTATCTAGAATAGTGAACACTAGTGAGCTCTGTGACATACAGAGGCGTCATCAAAGGCCATAGATCACTGTGCTACTGCAGGGCTTCACTGTCTGACTTCAAGGAGAACGCACATACCGAGGTAAATCAGTGCAACTTTGTCACAATTTAAAGTAGATTTGAGTATGGATATTATGTACAGTTCGTAGAGTACTTTTAAACGTTAAAAACATCAATTAACTTAATTTGATATATTAAAGCGTTCTTAGTAACTTTTGCACGGTCTTTAGAATGTGAATGTTTTTTTTTTACCAAGTTTCGTCTTGAAAATGTTTTTAGACCAATTTTTTATGACCCTCTTCATCATAAAAGCTCATTTAATGGGAAGCCTGAATCTGTCCATACATTATTAGTGTTTTCTTGTTGACTTTGACATACTGCGCATCCCATTTAACTCTCATTTATCATAACCGACAGAACATTTCATAAACATGATGCACTTTCTTTTTCAGTGCCATCACAGCTACTGTATGTCGTGTGAAATAATGTGATATGTTATACAGGAGACAGACAGTAAGAGTCAGTCCCAGAGTGATCCATGGATCAGATCAGTAAGCTGTCTCTCTCTTCTCTGCCTGTGAGACATTCCTCGTTTTAGTGGCTTAAGCAGTGAAAACAAAGTTATGAAGTGGGCACAGCTGCTGTCCTAATAGGAGTCAAAGCTCTCATGGATATTCTCCCCACCAGCCATTAGAAAAACAAACGAAACAACAACAAATTTATGCTCTGATTCAATCATAAGCCAACTGCATTGGGAGTACAAAATATGTCTGCCTCAGGCCTACAGTACATCTACAGTGCCAATGTCTGTTAGGCATACTGCTTGATGATGTATATGCTAGTGGAATGATATGGAGAGCATTCAACTATGTATCTTGTACAGTGGGACAGAATAATGGCATGGGTCAAGTGCACAAACAAACCTGACTTTGGGTCATTTTGACATAGAAGAAAATAATTATAAGCGATATCCAAACCAATAGGGTGTGTGGGTGTGGGAGCAGACGTGACAATATAGTCCCGACACGAATCTCTAAGGTTGCTACCTAGGCTGGCTGGTTGTTCGTTCTATCGGTTCGGGTTCCAGAGACGCGACCCAGTCGTTAAGTCTTTCTGTTCTGTGTTCTGTGTAGTCGTTCGTTCTAAATATTCCATTGCCATACTGGCTGGAAAAGTTCTTATCCCTTGCTTGCTAGCTAGCCAACTACGGCTAACTGACCGTCACGTCAAACAGCAAAGTAGCTGCATTTGCATTTGTTTAAGATGTTTTTTAGTGACATTTATTGGTGTACATTCATAACAATGAGCTAATGATGTGTGATTTCGCCTGGCATAGAAAATGTGCATACTCATTAGGACACTGTTGTTCAGAGAAGCTAGCCAACAACACAGCTAGCACAATCACTTCAAACTGAAGCTGGAAAGACTGCAAACTAGCTGCATTTAGTTTTCTATTGAAATTTCATTGTATATATCCATAAAAATTATGCTAACTGATTCATGATTTCGACTGGCTGAGATAAACTGTCTGCTTGTCTGTCTCGTCCTGACAGGTGCATTACTATGGGACAGCTGGAGATCGAATTTCAATATTCAAACAATGTCGCAGATGTTGGAGAGACCGACAGCAAAGTTTGTACAAATCTCCGGTGTTGAAAGCCAAATGCTAGTCTAAAAGAAATGGAAGATAATGTCTAGATGTTTTTATAGAGGAGATCAAGTTTCTAAATTGCCTGGCTGGGCTGATGAGACAGTGGATTGCGCAGTGAGATGGAACAGTAAATAGGCATTTCAACGTCATTGCTTTGGCCACTGGTAACTTGTGGAATAGAAACCGTTTGGAATGCAATTTTAACCACAAAGCAACTAGGATTAGACCCACCCGTTGTATAAATGATGATGCATTTACATGACACTTCAACATTCTATGGCAGCCATGTTAGCTCCTCATTAACATTACATGGGTAATATTCAAACAATGCTACGTAACTGATTTGTCTAGAATTAGAACAATATTCACAATTCTAAAAGTCGGCCTAACTCTTTAAATATATGACTCTGATCACGACAATCCACTGAATGACAGAAGGGACGTCACAATCAGTTCCAACAAGTGCAATAGAATAAACTCTTCCATTTTCAAGAGTGTCAAAGTAATTTACAAACCTGTACATCGCCGATTCTCCAGGCAGATATCTTATTCTGTGCCTAGTGAACTGCAGTGTGTCTTGTCTTCATGCACAGCCCTGTCATTGTCGTGCCGCGCATTAGTGACAGAAGATACATTACTTGGTAGGAATCTAATTAGATGTCCCCTAACGACCTAATAGGCGTGTCTCCTGCTGCATGTACAGTAGAGAGAAGGCTATTAATCCAAGGACAACCTCTATCTCTTCAGACAACAAGCTGAGTGTAGTACGCTGGCAGGCTTTTCCATCCACTGTGGAAAAATGTTGATTGAGTAACAAATGGCACCTTGTTTAGCCCTTAGTTGCCAGCGATGAGACTTGGTCTCTCTCTTCATTGGTGACAAGTTCAGTACTGTCGTGCGGGAGTCCATTCTGAGCAGGGCCAGTCATCTATGTGAGCTATGTGGACGACAGACGACAGCACTGGTGTTGACCAGAAATGCTGTGCAAAATGTGCATCTGTGGTCAAATCAGGTGCTTCTATAGTACTTTTGTTTAGATTATTTGTAAAAAAAAAAAAAAAAATGTACAACCTCAAGATGTTGTTGCTAGTATTTGAGTAAAGGGTAGCAATCTGGTTGTCTGCTGTGGTCTGGAGCTAAAAAAAAAAAAAAGTCATTCTGAATGTGAAGCCAGAAGCTACTCCTAAAAGGAGACAAACGTTTACTGCCAGGAGTTCAATCAGCAAGGCAAATAGTTTCCAGTAAAGACGTTCAATTCTCACGGGAATTCACTCATAGTAGAAATTAAAACCCAATTCATCCAGTGCACCTAATAATCAATCAACCAATTCTTCCCAAAATGCTTAGGCAACGGTAAACCAATTTTAAAAAACGACTACAATGATCTCTTTTATAGCCCTAGACAAGAGTAAAACATTTTTAGACAAGAGGATAAAAATAGGGTCACGATAGCTACAGTACTAAAATTAGCCCCCAGATATAGTCCATCTAGGGTTATTCTTGGAGTAATTGACATTAGACAATGAGCGGCCAAAGGAGGGGTCATGGTGCAAATGGCCCTCCAAAGTTATTTAAAAAAGAAGAACAAGAAACCAATTGTGCTAGAGTCAACTACTAGACCCCCGAAGGAGATCGTAGAGAGTCCGGACTAGGGGTCGATCGTGATTGGCCGATAACTCCCAAACAGAAACAGGGCGGTCCTGTTGAATTAGTCGAGATATAGGCAAAAGCCATAGGCAGATATCCTGTTGGGATCAAACCCGGGGGTAATCTGATGAGTCTCTGTTTGAAGTGATTATCATGGAGGGAAACTAAGGGATAGTCCGCTTTCTCGCCTAATTAGCAAATTTAGTGCAGAGCCTTAAGAAGTTTATAAAGACACTGGCTGAGGACAGGAGGGGACAGTCCTCAACATATCAACTCATATCAACTCACCAGGATAGCCACCGGATAGCAGCAGCTTAACCGCAATCCTACTGCTACTTTGAGCTGTTCTACAACTAGCAGACCAGACCTGAAGACAGTCTCTCTCTGACCGATGAGAATGCCACACTTAAGTGACTGTAGTTACTACAAGATGCGAGACGGAGCCCGAGTTTCCAATGTAAGGATTCATGTTTAGCAATAGCAACAGTATACATACACCAATGAAGTCGACTTGGACACTTTGTTGAGATATTCATAATTGGTTTAGTAAGTTGGTTGTAGTTGTATGGTGTGTGTGTATACATTTAGGGCATAGACATTTGAAGGATACTACATTGGGACATCTGCTAGTGCTCTACTTACTGTTACAACTTTTTACACTCATGGTAAATCATCTTCTTACTGACTGTCTAAGGTTTGATTTGTCCATGATTTGCTTGAGAAGTCAAGAGGACATGTCTTGTGTTCAGGGGTAAAACATGATTAAGATGATTAAGAACAATTTGACGAAACAGCTTCAACATGACTCACGACTTGCTACACTATCAATGCTCTCTCTGAGACTGCACTGAGCGGTGACTTTTATTTTTGATGTCTATCTTAGATTGCATACTAACACTAAACTCTGTTATCTGAGACTACATAGTAACCGTTGCCTGTTGTGTTACCCAATAACTGATCTTAGGTCTGTATGGAACAGGTCCAGAGCCACCTGGAGGGCTCTAAGTTCCACCTGCACCAGGCCCAGAGTCAGCAGGTCAAGCAGTACCTGACCCTGGGTTCCAAGCTGGCCGGGGGACAAGGGGGCCACCCTCACCCCACTGCGCAGGGAGGGCAGCTCCTGGGCACCGTTCCAGTGATGAGGAATGCTCACATGGCCCCCCTCAGCGATGGCAGCACCCCCAGCAGCCCCGTTACACTGCTGACCCTGGCATCCAACCACGACAGCGAGGTGAGTGAGCGTTTTGATTGATCTTTTCAACAACAGCAAGTGTTCATTCCTTTGATATTTAGTGTTGGGATTCAATCAATCCTGCTATTTGTTTGTTTTATCTCAATGTCTTTGTTTAGTAGGTCCTTACAGTGCCAAAAATAGTTAGGTGATTTAATCACACTATGCAGGTTTGATTACAGAGTCCTAAATCTCTTTTACCTGAGATACCAGCTGTGTAAACAACTCAGTTGTTCTCTAGTGACCTGCCCATTCTCTTTGAAATGCTCAGCAATAACTTCAGAGATTCAGTTCCTAAAAGAATCTCTGTTAAGGAGGAAACTAGTTTGAAAACAAACATTTTGTTTCCCTCCATGGCTGATCTCTTCCAGCATGGTGGTGAAGAAATGTCTGTTATTGGATTAGGATCCTAACTGTCCCACCCTCTGAATGATAGGTTTAGAGATGATGCAAAAAGAAATGTTACATTGAATTACAATGAGAGCATTTGCTCACCTAACGTTATAATGACCTGTTGTTGGATACATAATGTATCTGAATTGAACTGAGCCTGGTACAATATGACTGTTTTCTTTTAGTTTCCAATGGATGAAGTTATTGATGACTTGATTAGCCTGGAGTCCGGCTTCAATGACGGGGGCTTGGATTGTATGGATCCCAGCATCATAATGCAAAACAATGTAAGTATGACTAATCATATTAACTATTATATCAGTCGCAAATGTCAAGGGAAAAACACTTATTTGAATTGCAAAACTAAGGGTAAAAACAGAAGAAATGCTATCGACATGCAGGTGTTTCTGTCTATTGATTCTTGCTGACCTTATTCCTTGATCCAGACGTGATTCCCAGAAGATCCTTGATCTCCTTGACACTCATGAAGAAGCATATATTGGGTAGTTAAGTTCAGCTTTAAAGTTAAGTTGCTTAACTAACTTCTTTAAAGGACTTAAAAGGGGAATATGAGGATCTACTTCCTCGGCCAAACATTAACTTTCAGGCTTGACTTGCTTGGGAAAAAAGGAGCTGGCTTTGAGTGAGGTCAGATTAAGTCCACCGATGAGTCAAAGTTCATTTCACCTGGGTTGAGGCTTAAAGCATTTCTCACATTGCTCAAGGTGCCGAACAATACGGACTAATCCGCAAGTGGTGTCATTACACGGTAACTGATGACAGTGTGAGAATAATGTGTTAATTAGTATAAACACTAAGTCTGTGATTTTAGTTTTTTTTGCTGAAAGCCCTACATGGACACTGGTCACTACCAGGGAGTTTGGGAATGGTAGTCAAGAAGACATAGGGAGAACGGCGAGACTATGCTAGATATCTACTACAACAACAAAAAGATCTTGTTCAGACTAGGCATTCCATTAGAAAAATGCATGGATGGCAGCAGAGACAAGTGCTCCCAGTGCGAATTATATCTGGAGTTGAATTCCAAAAAACGAAGACTCATTTGAGTAGCGATTATAGACACCTGAACTCACCACAGAGGTATGTGGTACTAAAGGAAAATGGGGTTCCCACCTGCATTTCAAGAGAGAGGCATTGAGGAGAGGCCAACCAGACAGAGAGATAGAGATGAAGAGAGATAGAGATGAAGAGAGATAGAGAAAGACAGAGGCAAGCAGGCAGCCAGGCACACAAACACACACATAGAAAAGGAGGGAAAAAACGGGGTGATAGAAAAGCAGAGGGGTGTGTGTGTGAAAGACAAGATGGGGGGGGTGTAGAGAGTGAAGATCAGAGCGACAGGGAAAAAAAGGGAGAGGAGGAGAGATTTAGAGCGAGGCAGTGAGGCATTGGATTGGGTTAATGCCTACACTCCCGATGGGCTTGTTCTGAAATGATAGCGCGCTTAAATGGATCAATTCATTCTAATTAGTCATACAGTACGATGCATCACGTCGTTTTGTCATGTCAACATATCCCAGGAACACAGATGGGAGCGGATTGAAGTGATTACGATGTGAGCAGTCGGGGGACTGTTGCAATCTTTCATTTTGATAAGTATCCCCCCCCCCCCTCTGTTAGAGATAATGACAGAGAGAAAGCCATCTACAGGCAAAGCAAACCAACTGCAAATATTGAAATGTCTACAGTTCCTTCTTTTTCTCCCACTCCCTTCTTCCTGCCCTCCCATAACTTGACCTCTATTCTTATCCCTCTCTACACTATTCTAGGAACTGAATTTCACACATACACAGTGACAAATTGTCTTGACACAGCTTGTGGCATCTATGCCGGCTTTTGTAGGACTCCCAAAAATGCACAGCTCCCTAAGATGAGACATGTATCCCTCTGCATTCCAACAGAGTTCCTAAAAGAGACCGTAGTTATCCCGCTTGTTCTGAAAATATATGCCTATTTTCTCACAGTGGACAAGCAGCGTAGAAAAACAGTTTGGTGTCTGTTTGGGCGGGTTATGACCCGGCTTTCATCCAGTGGGGTGCTATTTTGAACACACAGACGCCTCTGTGTTCTAGGGGCCCTTTCATGCTGAGTAGCCATAGTGGCCACTGATATTGGTACTATTAGGCTAGTAAACAGGGGCACGGAGCGAGGTTGTACCCCCAGAGAAGGACCTGAGAGGGCCTTAGGGGACGCAAACAGGGCTGTGGTCAGGCAGGGCCCCTGGTGGGGAGACATGGAGGCCCCTAGCCTCTCTTGCTGGATCACACAAAGCAATGCCCTGAGGGCTGAGAAGTGACAGGACTGCCAACAGTGCTATGATTGCCCTCATCTGAAAGCCTTACAAATTCCTGCCACCATTTAAATGCTTTCAACTGAGCCAAAGTCAATCTGCTTCCAAAAGTTTCAATGACTTAGTGAACCTGAGGTCCCCGAGTCTGAATGAAACGTTATCTCTCTGTGTCTGTGCGTCTGTGTTCAACCATTCCCTGACATCTTCCTCCTCTCCTTTTCTTCTCTCCAGGTGCTGAGCAGCAGCATGCTGGACATCTATGGGTGTGAACCAGGTATGACCACAGCCCCTCATGGCCGAATGACACCCACCTCACGCCCCACTAAGCTCACTACTGTAAAAAGGGAAGTCACAGGTACGAACACACATCATAGCACTAAAGATGATCAAAATAATCAATGCATGATCACATCGAAAGAGGATAGAAGTGTGAAACTCAACCACATACTGTAGGTGACACATTCCTGACAAGTCACAGTTACTGGCATCCATTTTTTTTTTAGGAATGAATAAGTTTAGCATTTTTTTAAGGTGCCCGACAACAGGAAACAAGAAAGAGTAATCCATGTAGTCATTTTTCTTCTTTAGCTGAGTAGAATTATGACAAAATGCTGTGTAGGCCCTCTTCTTCAACCCTGATGTGTACAGCGTTAATCCTACACAAACTATTCAACTTATTACTAAGTAAACTCATGAATATCCTTAGATTAAGTTTGTCTGCTCTCAGCTTGATTGCCATTGTGCATTCTATACAGCATCTACAACTTGTCAGTCAGTTTCTCATAATGGTAGACAGTGCAGGTTCAACATGGATTTGTTTTGGATAAATTACGGATCGCTTCTATAGGGTGCATGTGTAGTAGCACGAGTTCACTGTCTAGCCGTATCAAGTCCAATGAAGAAGGAAGCTGAAGGAAAACAAGACACATATGTTTACATGTAACACATAGATTTTCCCCTTAAATGTGTAGTGTTTGGACTACAGTTGTATCACTCACATCCCTAACTATCACTGGCCTCTGTCCATAGTCCTTGACACAAAGGACCTCTGAGAAACGTTTTATAAATGCCATGCATCGAGTAAAGCTAATTGATTTAGGAAATAGAAAGGATGCCTCAAGAACGCTTCACTCCGACGAGAAAATAAGAGAATTAGTATATTTTTCATATAAGTGTGCGGTCGGGAACAACGGGCAGTTACACAGAGGTCTAAATGACCTTATTGAATCAACAGAGACGAATTGAGAAATCCAATCACAGGTTCTAATTATATCATTTGGGAGAAATGTGAATGTGAATATGAATGATATAGCATGCCTTTCCCCTCATGGGTAGATCAGCAAATTTGTTAAGCAGACCTAATTGCCAGCCTGAGTGGCTTAAAAAGAGGACACAGATTTTTCACAATGAACCAAAGAGAAGAGACCAGGCGGGCTGGGAGCGAGTGGGATAAATCGAGCCCTTTCACTGTGTGCGTGAGTGTGTGGAAGGTTCAGGCTTTCTGTCTGTGGTGTCAAAGATCATCTCCACTCTGTCTGCCACCCCAGAAATATCCAGGCCAGAACTGTGTATCGACTGACTGGAGCTGCTTTCATACTCTGTGTGCGTTTCTTATCAGGCTGTGTTCTTCTTTGTGTTTCACAGAACATGAAACGAGAGTGATGGCCAAAGAACGACAGAAGAAAGACAATCACAACTTGAGTAAGAGTCGATCCCTACTCAATACAGAGTACCGTTCGGAAATGTTGCGTGGGGCCACTAAAGTAACTCAATGTCCTCTCACTCTCTCTCTCTCTCTCTCTGACCAGTTGAAAGAAGACGAAGATACAATATCAACTACAGAATCAAAGAACTTGGAACAATGATACCAAAGTCGAATGACCCGTAAGTGATCTAGCGCTTGTTAGATTTTTCTCAGTCTTTATTATGTTCCAAACATTAGCTTACCTGACTTATAGAAACTCCCCATGATCAAGTCTATTGCCATGAAAAGAAGCGCAAATGTCTGGCTGGTGTTAAGCATATCAAATACTAAGCACAGGCTGCTAAATGTTGTTAATTGAATTCAAATTAATAGTCAAGAGCACATTTTGCTTCTATTTCAAGGGTGTACTTGAGTAGCTATTGTAGTCTTCACGCTCTGCAAAGTAGTGAGTCTGTGTCCTCCATGGGCACTCAACAGTAGACTACAGCTTAGAGCTCAATGATGAAGATTGGGGTCAAACGCAAAGAAGGCCACCACCCATTTGAATCAAAGTTTGAGCACAATTGGCCCACTAAGATGGAATACGGAAGCCGGGAATTGGAATCCGACTGGCCCAACAGCAATTTAACTTACGATAGAATTTAAATGGAAGGTTACGGCTGTCGCCGTGCCATTAAGACAAGATAAAGAAGATTATTAGCAGTGGAGCAGACCAACGTCTTGTTCCAAAGAAAGGTGCATTTTACAACTGCGTCCTCCTTTTTAAAAAGTAATGGTATCAGGGAACGGGGCCTGCACTCTTGGATTCTTCTAAAGTCACATTTCCCCCCCTCTTCCGACACCTATTTTTACTTGAGGATTAATTTTACCATACAAGCGGTTCCAGAATGGACTTTCTGCCGACGCACTTATACTTAACTATTCTATTAAAATTCCCATTCAAAGGCTGGATGTAATGTCCGAGAATGAATAATTGGCCATGTAAATCACTATTTCTTATTCATATATAAAAAATGGGTCCCTGTGTAAGTTTTTGTACAGAACATTCCGCTGAGGCGGTGAATAAAAGGTTATCTTTTACGTCCCTCTGCCGTAGTGATATGCGCTGGAACAAAGGCACCATTCTCAAGGCGTCGGTGGAGTACATCAAGTGGCTGCAGAAGGAGCAGCAGCACGCCAGAGAGCTGGAGAACAGGCAGAAGAAGATGGAGCAGGCCAACAGGAGGCTACTGCTCAGGATCCAGGTATGGACTACGGGAGAGAGAAAGACAGACACCCTCAAAACCCGAGCCCCCTACCACTACAGATCCCCAACCCAGCGACTTCCCCATCCTTAACACCATGTCAATGTGCACCATCACGGCCCTGATGCTCAATAGAGACCCCCCCCCCACCTCACCCCCTTCCCTGACAGAGACCGGACTTGCTTCTGTTGATGTTTGTCAAGCAGTTCCTCATCACCACTGTTCTCTTCCACGTCTCCTCTCCAAGCCACAATAATTACCTAAATCAAATCAAATTTATTTATATAGCTGATATCTCAAAGTGCTGTACAGAAACCAAGCCTAAAACCCCAAACAGCAAGCAATGCAGGTGTAGAAGCACGGTGGCTAGGAAAAACTCCCTAGAAAGGCCAAAACCTAGGAAGAAACCTAGAGAGGAACCAGGCTTCTCGCTGTGCCGGGTGGAGATTATAACAGAACATGGCCAAGATGTTCAAATGTTCATACATGATCAGCATAGTCAAATAATAATAATCACAGTAGTTGTCAAGGGTGCAGCAAGTCAGCACCTCAGGAGTAAATGTCAGTTGGCTTTTCATAGCTGATCATTAAGAGTATCTCTACCAATCCTGCTGTCTCTATAGAGTTGAAAACAGCAGGTCTGGGACAGGTAGCACGTCCGGTGAACAGGTCAGGATTCCATAGCCGCAGGCAGAACAGTTGAAACTGGAGCAGCAGCACGGCCAGGTGGACTGGGGACAGCAATGAATCATTATGCCAGGTAGGCCTGAAGCATGGTCCAAGGGCTCAGGTCCTCTGAGCGAGAGAAAGAAAGAGAGAAAGAGAGAATTAGAGAGAGCATACTTAAATTCACACAGGACACCGGATAAGACAGGAGAAGTACTCCAGATATATCAAACTGACCCTAGCCCCCCGACATATAAACTACTGCAGCATAAATACTGGAGGCTGAGACAGGAGGGGTCAGGAGACACTGTGGCCCCATCCGATCATACCCCCGGACAGGGCCAAACAGGAAGGATATAACCCCACCCACTTTGCCAAAGCACAGCCCCCAAACCACTAGAGGGATATCTTCAACCACCAACTTACCATCCTGAGACAAGGCCGTGTATAGCCCACAAAGATCTCCGCCACGGCACAACCCAAGGGGGGGCGCCAACCCAGACAGGAAGATCACATCAGTGACTCAACCCACTCAAGTGACGCACCTCTCCTTGGGACGGCATGAAAGAGCACCAGGCTTTCTGTCTGTGGTGGCAAAGATGATCTCCACTCTGTCTGCCACCCCAGAAATATCCAGGCCAGAACTGTGTATCGACTGACTGGAGCTTCTTTCATACTCTGTGTGCGTTTCTTATCAGGCTGTGTTCTAAGCGAGTGACTCAGCCCCTGTAGTAGGGTTAGAGGCAGAGAATCCCAGTGGAAAGAGGGGAACCGGCCAGGCAGAGACAGTAAGGGCGGTTCGTTGCTCCAGAACCTTTGCGTTCACCTTCACACTCCTGGGCCATGCTACACTCAATCATATGACCCACTGAAGAGATGAGTCTTCAGTAAAGACTACCTTACATGATGACTCCTTGCTGTCCCCAGTCCACCTGACCGTGCTGCTGCTCCAGTTTCAACTGTTCTGCCTTATTATTATTCGACCATGCTGGTCATTTATGAACATTTGAACATCTTGGCCATGTTCTGTTATAATCTCCACCCAGCACAGCCAGAAGAGGACTGGCCACCCCACATAGCCTGGTTCTTCTCTAGGTTTCTTCCTAGGTTTTGGCCTTTCTAGGGAGTTTTTCCTAGCCACCATGCTTCTACACCTGCATTGCTTGCTGTTTGGGGTTTTAGGCTGGGTTTCTGTACAGCACTTTGAGATATCAGCTGATGTATGAAGGGCTATATAAATACATTTGATTTGATTTGATTAAAGACTTAAAGGTTGAGACCGAGTGCGTCTCTCACATGGGTAGGCAGACCATTCCATAAAAATTGAGCTCTATAGGAGAAAGCTCTGACTCCAGCTGTTTGCGTAGAAATTCTAGGGACAATTAGGAGGCTTGCGTCTTGTGACCGTAGCGTACGTGTAGGTATGTACGGCAGGACCAAATTAGAGAGATAGGTAGGAGCAAGCCCATGTAATGCTTTGTAGGTTAGCAGTAAAACCTTGAAATCAGCCCTTGCCTTAACAGGAAGCCAGTGTAGGGAGTCTAGCACTGGAGTAATATGTTCAAATTTGTTGGTTCTAGTCAGGATTCTAGCAGCCGTATTTAGCACTAACTGAAGTTTAATTAGTGCTTTATCCGGGTAGCCAGAAAGTAGAGCATTGCAGTAGTCTAACCTAGAAGTAACAAAATCATCGATTAATTTTTCTGCATCATTTTTGGACAGAAAGTTTCTGATTTTTGCAATGTTACGTTGATGGAAAAAAAGCTGTCCTTGATATGTTCGTCAAAAGAGAGATCAGGGTCCAGAGTAATGCCGAGGTCCTTCACAGTATTATTTGAGACGGCTGTACAACCATTAAGATTAATTGTCAGATTCAATAGAAGATCTCTTTGTTTTTTGGGACCTAGAACAAGCATCTCTGTTTTGTTCGAGTTTAAAAGTAGAAGTTTGCAGCCATCCACTTCCTTATGTCTGAAACACAGGCTTCTAGCGAGAGCAATTTTGGGGCTTCACCATGTTTCATTGAAATGTACAGCTGTGTGTCATCCGCATAGCAGTGAAAGTTAACATTATGTTTTCGAATGACATCCCCAAGAGGTAAAATATATAGTGAAAACAATAGTGGTCCTAAAACGGAACCTTGAGGAACACCGAAATTTACAGTTGATTTGTCAGAGGACAAACCATTCACAGACACAAACTGATATCTTTCCGACAGATAAGATCTAAACCAGGCCAGAACTTGTCCGTGTAGACCAATTTGGGTTTCCAATCTCTCCAAAAGAATGTGGTGAACGATGGTATCAAAAGCAGCCCTAAGCTCTAGAAGCACGAGGACAGATGCAGAGCCTCGGTCTGATGCCATTAAAAGGTAATTTACCACCTTCACAAGTGCAGTCTCAGTGCTATGATGGGGTCTAAAACCAGACTGAAGCATTTCGTATACATTGTTTGTCTTCAGGAAGGCAGTGAGTTGCTGCGCAACAGCTTTTTCTAAATTTTTTGAGAGGAATGGAAGATTCGATATAGGCCGATAGTTTTTTATATTTTCTGGGTCAAGGTTTGGCTTTTTCAAGAGAGGCTTTATTACTGCCACTTTTAGTGAGTTTCTTACACATCCGGTGGATAGAGAGCCGTTTATTATGTTCAACATAGGAGGGCCAAGCACAGGAAGCAGCTCTTTCAGTAGTTTGGTTGGAATAGGGTCCCTATTCCTATATATGCAGCTTGAAGGTTTAGAGGCCATGATTATTTTCATAATTGTGTCAAGAGATATAGTACTAAAACACTTGAGTGTCTCTCTTGATCCTAGGTCCTGGCAGAGTTGTGCAGACTCAGGACAACTGAGCTTTGAAGGAATACGCAGATTTAAAGAGGAGTCTCTAATAATCATGATCTTGAATTCATTACTGTGAAGTGAAAGCCATCCTCACTTGGGGAATGCTGCTTTTTAGTTAGCTTTGGAAAAATAGGATGATCGAGCAGCAGTGAGGGCTCTTCGATACTGAATGGTACTGTCTTTCCAAGCGAGTCGGAGGACTTCCAGTTTGGTGTGGCGCCATTTCCGTTCCAATTTTCTGGAAGTCTGCTTCAGAGCTTGGGTATTTTCTGTATACCAGGGAGCTAGTTTCTTATGAGAAATGTTTTTAGTTTTTAGGGGTGCAACTGCATCTAGGCTATTGCGCAAGGTTAAATAAATTGAGTTAGGTTAAACTCAGTTAGGTGGGTAACTGATTTTTGTCCTCTGACGTCCTTGGGTAGGCAGAGGGAGTCTGGAAAGACATCAAGGAATCTTTGTGTTGTCTGTGAATTTATAGCACGACTTTTGATGCTCCTTGGTTGGGGTCTGAGCAGATTATTTGTTGCAATTGCAAACGTAATAAAATGGTGGTCCGATAGTTCAGGAGTATGAGGAAAAACATTAAGATCCACAACATTTATTCCATGGGACAAAACTAGGTCCAGAGTATGACTGTGACAGTGAGTAGGTCCAGAGACATGTTGGACAAAACCCACTGAGTCGCTGATGGCTCAGAAAGCCTTTTGGAGTGGGTCTGTGGACTTTTCCATGTGAATATTAAAGTCAACAAAAATGTGAATATTATCTGCTATGACTACAAGGTCCGATAGGAATTCAGGGAACTCAATGAGGCACGCTGTATATGGCCCAGGATTCCTGTAAACAGTAGCTATAAAAAGTGATTGAGTAGGCTGCATAGATTACCTGATTAATAAATAGAGTGATAGGCTTCGGCTCCATCCGTCCGGAAGGAGGAATCAGGTCAGAATTAGGTTGTGAGTCCTAATAATACCCAGAGCCATGCCTCTCTCCCCCCACTTCCCCTCGCCCTAAAACTAAGCATTAAAACAGGGGCGACTGGGTATTGACATGGCAGCAGAGCAGAGCCAAGCAGACAGTGGAGACGTTACCACATGTCCTCAGTCACTGAGCCGTCGCAATTAACCAACCAAATGAATCAGCGCATTCACGGCTCTGGCTCTTACGCTGAACTCACAGTCAAGCTAAACTTCTCAATGTAACAGTGTCATCCTAAAGGACGCCGAGACCAACAAAACACATAGAACACAAACGAGACGAAAAGAGACATTTCACGTGGAGAGAGAGCTAACACAGGCATTTAACGGAACGTTAGCCTCACAGCGTTAGCCTAAAGAAGGGCCGATGACAGTTTAGTAACACACTGTAGGGAGAAAGACGGCATCAACACCAAGCATCACCCACATAAACATCACGCTAGTCTTACTTAAATGTACTGTTGGAATCCTACAGAAAGATGTTGTAACTGAGAGAAACAGACGGTTATAACTTTGCATCATGTAACGTGGGAACAGCAATGCTTCTCCCTTGCATCGCATTCCTCTACACTCTTTTTATCCCCTGAGTTTGTTTAGCTAAACGACAAGCTAGCCTAACCGTTATCAAGGTAGATTGACAACAGACTATTACCCATAGTGTTACTGCTCGTAGAGCGTCAATGGGGAGGCGTGAACCACATTGCTGACCTGCTGGTAGCTGATTGATGAGGTTTTGTCATTGGTTCCTCCCCGTCATGTTTATAACACATATCCCGAGGGCCCTGGCTGCTTCCTGGGAGGGGGGTCTGGAGAGGACGAGTAGATTAAATGGATCGGCCTCCACTACATTAGAGTACTATTTAAAGTCAATTCCTAATCATCTACCAGACTATGAGGTGGGTGTGTGTAGGGGAGGCAGGGAAGGGGGTGGGGGGGGTATGTGTGTGTGTAATGTGTATGCATTCATGTGTGTTTGTGTGTGTAAGGGTGTAAGGGTTGCCAACTCGTACAGAGCTCATTCTAAGAAAAGTAATCTCCTTCATTAAAAATCTTCTTATTCGAACACTGTTCCCATTCCTATGTATTTGAGAAGAACACTGTCCTGATCCTTGGTCCTTTTCTGTGCGTTTCAGGAGTTGGAGATCCAGGCCCGTGCTCACGGCCTCCCCAGCATGGCCACTGCCCTGGGTACTGTAGAGCTCTCCTCCCACCTCCTCAAACAACAGCAACAGCAGCCCTTGGCTCCCCAGTCACAGCAGGGTCCTCAGCCACCCCTGTACCAGGAAGAGCTGAACGGGGAGTACCTCCAGAGGACCTCCATGCCAGCCATGACCACTGGGGGCGTCGCTGGCGTTACAGACCAGGGTCAGGGGGTGGTTGACGGCTCCACCACTTTCTCCGACCCGCTTTCTCACTTCACAGACTTCTTCAGTGCCACGCTCAAAGAGGAGCAACGGCTGGACGAGATCCTCATGGACAACCCGCTCTCGCCGTTCGGCACCGACCCACTTCTCTCCGCCGGCTCACCCGACGCCTCCAAGGACTCCAGTCACAGGAGCAGCTTCAGCTCGGATGATGACGACCTATGATCCCTGACCCCTACGCGACCCCACGGTGACCCTTTGTCAAAGGTCAAAAGACATAGAGCAGTTGGTCACCCTCACAAATTGGTGCGGGGATTTGTTCCAGCCCAGCACCAACAACACATCCGATTCTACTGACCAGCTCGAATCAATGAGAGCTTGATTAGTGGGCTCAGGTGTGTAAGTGCTGGGCCAGAGCAGACGCCTGCACACCTTGTGGCTCTCCAGGACCAGGGTTAGTTACCACTGGCACTCCCACTTTTTACAAACTTTGGTGGAGAGTGTGTACCTCGCGGGCAGAACCAGACTCATGAGAAAAAGGGAGAAAGACAATCGGTCCATACTGATCACATGATACGGTTCCAAAATGCATTGGACACTGCGGTTGTTGCACACCACTGTAAACTATACGGTGTCTTTGCAATATGCCAAAAGAGGACAGTGTCCTTTTTCAGATGTCTACTATTACAGTTATTGTATAAAAGGACTTTAAACCACTGAGGTTCACTGATGGGCCCTATCTAGAGCTAGTTACTGGTGGTTCCTCTTTCAGACAGAAATTAAAATGGAACAGTGATACTTGGCGAAAAAACACTTCCTTTGTTTGTCTTTAAATGTATTTTTACAAAATGTTGTATGTATGTATGTGTTTTAATCCATGTATTCCTAAAAAAAAACATTACATTATCTAACATGCTCTCTTTTGTATTCTTAGTGGGGGTGGGGAAAAAATAATAAACCCCTTTTTTTTTTATAAATCAGACCTGGCGTTTTTTTTTCATTATAATCACACATGCTTACCACATACCCAACACAAAAGCTCTCGTGTTTAATTTGTAATATTGCCTACTCTATCACAAATAATTATGATAAAAAAAATTAAAATGACGGAGAGACCTCCTGTTAACTTTCATTATTCTCCTATCTAACAGGAGCCGTTCAGTTATGAACCAGGAAGAGTGACGGAGAGGTTGATTATCACATAGTCAGAGGCAAGACCTATGAGGCTAAACTGATGAATGAAGGTCCATACAGGTGAACTGTCTGAACAAAGGTGAGAGTGTGGGTAAAATGAAGGTTTCGCCCAGGGTGACAGACAGTAAATGAGCGACAGAGAGAATGGGAAAATGAGGAGTGATGATGACGAGCCAGATAACGGCTCTTAAGGACAGGGAAAAGGCAGAATGAAAGGAGAGTGAGTATAAAGTAGGCTTTAAAAAACGTGGTCGTTAAAAGTTCCACGAAGAAGCTAGGTGACTGATTTAAAAGAATATGTCAAATTAATCATTGAGAATCAAAATAGTTGATCAAAAACTTTACTCAGAAAAGGTTAGTCAGACTTGTTTTGGATACATATAATGCTGAAATCTTTAGAAGAAATCTTTAATCAGTGGATATTTTCTAATCATGTTAAAGTTATGCATTAATAAAACAACAAACAGTCCAGAGTGAAAAAAACAACATTTCAATGCGTTTCAGTGGATACCCTGTGTTCCTCATCAAAGCTCTTCTAAATTAATGTTTTAGAACGTTATTAGCTGTATGTTTCTCCCATAATGAAATCGAAAGATTCCTGCTTGCATCTCCTCTCTAGCTACAAAATAAAATTGAACCACGAATCATTATGAAATATAGGCAGGCCAACTACAAAGCGATGAGTGATGTTTACGGGTAATTGGCCAACGCAATTATGGAAGGTAAATATGGATTTTCATTAAAGAGAAAACATGGAGGGTCTCGGAGAACTTTGCGTTGCGTGACTAAAATACATTTTCCAAAGGCATAATTTACATTTTGATGTCAATACGATTCTCTACAGATACTCTCCTATTGCAAAAAATATAAAATAAATAATTTGGATACACAAGCTTATCATTATGTGACTAAAAGAATCAACACATTTCATCAATTGAATGCATTTCAACCATGTCCAGTTTCCTTGCTACATCAAAGACAATATTGAACAAAGTTCAAGGGCTTCTACTCAAGGGCTTCAAACAGTGATGTGGCCTGAGGCAACGGTGACATCAGAACTAGGAACTTTTATTCGGAATATCACAGTTCATTAAACCACCGCTTTGGAAACTCAGGGGCAAGACAGGGACACAACGTGTCTTATTTAGATTGACAAAACAGTCGGACATTGTTAAGAGTATCCGATAACAGTTTAATATAGGAGACATTAACCGATACATTCAATAACTAAATATTAATGTAAAGATGTAAAACAGATTAGTTTATCATATATAAAACCTTCCTTGATATGGTGCTGCCATGCCCTCTTTCTAACCTTCTGCATACGACAGAGATTGTAATTATTCTTCTACTAGAATAACTGCCAAAACTGTGTGGTTTGTAAAATAAGCTTTCCATTGCTTTATTGTATAACTTCTGTGCGTAGCTGAGCATTACCTCACCACTAGTTCACTGCCATAATTCACCAGTAGGTGGCAGCAGTATGTTGTGTAGTCATGTCAAAAACCCCAAAGCTCTCGTTTTACCAATCCCAATACAAAACCAGAGATTTATAGTACTATTGTGGTTGATTTAACGAGCAAGGCAAACGAACAAACGCCAAAAGGCTTTCATGTTAATGTGAAATTAACTCCTTACTTTCTAATATATATATAAAAAAAATAATAATATGAACATATCATTTTAACATTACCCCAGTAAAATTACGAGTACATTTGGGTTTCTTCTAGATGTACAGTATATGGACTCCAATACAGACTCACCAGTCTTATAAACCCAATAGATGTAATGAACCTCCGAGGTGCTAGTGCAGTGTTCTGTCACCACAACAATTTCTCACCCCTTTTCCCACTAAAGTTGACACGGATGCTGCCGAGCTGTCACCTGTAACAGCATGCCACAGCTGCCAGCCTAGCGTGCTACAATGCTTTCACCTGCTGAAGCTGCCAATGGCAACTTTGGAACACAACGAGCACTCTGACACACACACACACACACACACACACACTCGCATATGTATATGTGCGTGCGCATAGGCACACACACCATATTCTCACCTCCTCACCTGCCACACCAACCCGAGCAGGAGGGGGAAAAAATATAATTTACAAACAGTCATCAGCATCTGGCCTGTGACAAGGCTTGTGCACAAAGTTAAATTAAATTTGACTGTGAGTAACAAAGTGACAGCAGGGCCCAAACATCAAGTGTCATATGTATTTTCATGCCTCGACTCAGAGTTGCCGTGTGGTAAACAACATGCTGATTCTGATCCAGAGATCCTGGGCACTGGATACATATGGCACATTGCACTCCATTGCCAATCTAGTACAGTACTTTTGACCATGGCCAAATGACACTGTATTCCCTGTAATATAATGCGCTACTTTTGACCAGTCATTTGATATTTGCAGATACTGTAGCGCCCCTCTGCCATACTGTACAGTACCACCCC
Organism: Oncorhynchus mykiss; assembly: GCF_057628025.1. Lineage (NCBI taxonomy): Eukaryota > Metazoa > Chordata > Actinopteri > Salmoniformes > Salmonidae > Oncorhynchus > Oncorhynchus mykiss. Next base: position 21,883,011 of record NC_143042.1, read on the forward strand.
AACATATTCCATGATCCTTCGGGGCTGGGCCTCCAGTCCATTGAGCCTTTACGAGGCGAGACCACACCATGACCAGTCTCTCACAAACTCCCACGTCACACGCTAGCAAACCATCGCATTAACGACGGAACACAAAGGGATGAAAAATAACCAGCTGGGCTTCGAAACCCTATAAAATGAATGCGATTTCCAGAGGTTTTTATGAATCAAAACAGATGTCAAAACATTTCTTCAAACAAATTGACTTCCAATTATTTGCGCCACACAATTCCAGATGTTCAACAGATGGGGGCGCGGAGGGGGGGGCCAAAGGTGTCTCGAACCGCAGTTTTGTTTTATTCTGACAATAAAGGCAGGCGGTTACAGTTGTATGTGTTTTAAATCAGTGGGCGGGGCTGAGAGGTGAGTGGAGGGACATGGACGAGAGAAAGAAAGCACATCATTAGGAAAATGTCAATCCAACCAGCGACAGAGAGAACAGAACACTGTAGCATTCATATAGTCAGTTAATATCTCTGTGCTGCAAGCCAGGACCAACCGTATCAAGGTTTCTCTGAAATGCTAATGTGATCCCTCTGCATATTTCTCTTTCAGTGTTCAAATTAAATGAAAAAAGGAACAATTACTGAACTCACTATTTTCAATGCGTGTTCACATGAAGAGCCTAGGCATATGGTCATGCGTATGGACGTACATTCAATTACATGGCCAGATGTTGTCTTTACGCACGTCTATGAACATACCAAGAACTACAATATAAGAATGAGGCCCGGCAGCCTCCTTTACGCCACAGACTCGGCTAATAGTGTGTCTAACTGCACTGTGTCCAGGGAATGGTCCCGACTGGCTCTGATCCCATTATAACCAGAGCCTTGGGGCCCGAGGGAGCCATTGGGGATCCACCAGGGATCGAAGATGTCCGTGTTATTCAGCCTGGGCCCATAGAGGAGCCATCCACTGGGACTCCATTGGGGCTCCCTGATTCAGCCTCAGTCTCCTCACTAACGGGCTGCTTTTAGCACCTCCGGCCCAGCCTCTGATCTGAGGGGGCCAAAATATCCCTTCTCTGCCTCTCTCCCCCTCTCCATCCATAATATCTCCGGCTAACGTATTCTAATGGAGCAGAAAAGCAGGTCCGTTTTGTTGGGTTAGCGTCTTACTTTCCCCGTTTAATTCCTCCACTATTGGGAACTGCTATGCTAATCCTCCCATCATTGGCCCCCTCTCCCACTCTTCCTCGTTCTCCCTCTGGTAACCTTCTGTAATCTGGGTGACCTTGGTGGGGCAGTGGGGATGGTGGGGACGGCGGGGGGACGGTGGGGCCGTGGCCATGGAAGGCCCTGATTCATTTGTCATTCAAAACGGGAGCGACAGGTCTAAAGCTATGATGGTCGCTGCTTTAACTGCCACCCTTACCGTCCCGAACCCCCCCCCCCCCCCAAACACCTTATGGGGAAACCAAGAAAGCAAGCAGGGAAAATATTCTGTAAAACAAGAGAAAAACAAAAGTTGAATCTAATAGTGGAGAGTGCAATTGGACAATGCGCTATAGTGTGTCTCTCTGTTCTCCTGCGCGTCTCCGGCGTAAGTGAGTGTGTGTTAGTCAAGAGAGAGACGAGGTGAAGCGAGATGCAGGGCGGGACGTGTGGGTAAATGTCAGCCAGGTTTGGGGGGATATGATGATCATTACTACAGTGAGATAATTGGCTCTAGCTGTGTGGGCCGAGGTGTTTGGTGAGGGCCTCTTCTCTCCAATGGGCATCTTTCTACTCGTCTACATTATTCATCTATTCATCCACCTCTTTATCTCTCTCTCCTCTCCTCTCTCACCCAGGAATCCAGGCCATCGCTGGGCCTTCATTCATAATTGATGGGTAATTGTTTATTAAATGCAAGACCTGACCCTATTATGTCTATTACCATGTCTGCAGAGTAGTAGTGTGTGCATTTTCCCATATTCTAAAGATCTTACCATCCCCTTTAGGAGATGGGATCGTATGGATAAGTGGGTATGGATGGATGGATGGATGGACGCAAGGGAAAACAGAGGTGTAGGGAAAGGGGGAAAAAAGAGAGAGAGGAAGCCGGCCGAGGGAGGAGAGGAGCGAGAGGAATGATAAAAAGAAAGAAGTCAATGCCCATGCGATTGGCCCGCGCGGAGTTAAGTCAGACTCCGTACAGAGTGAGAGGAAAGGACGAGAGACAAAGGAGCTAAAATAACCTATTTTGCTCTCATTACATTGACTCTTAATCTCTCCACGGCCCGTCGTGGGCAATCCCAGCTCTGGGCGTTTGGAGGGTAAAGCCTTCCGACGAGACCGTCCGTCAAAAGCGGATTCATTACCTGAGATGGGACTGCGGCTGCGTGCCAAATGGCACCCCGTTGGGCTACGGTCCAAAATAGTGCACTATGTAGGGAAAAAGGTTGTCATTTGGGAACACAGCGCGAGTGTCTGTCTGGCCACCACTGAGTCCAGTTAAATGTCATCTCTGCCAGGGAGGTACAGAGACGCAGAGAGGACCTGATTGGGACCAGGCACCACTAGAGGTCAGTGTGGCTACAGAATTAAAAGGTATATCTCTACATGCCTGACAGGGCTGAGGCTAAGGCTTGGACTCAAGCAGATGCAAACATCACAAAAGGGAGGACAAAATATAATTCAGGTGATGGAAATGAATTGAAATGAAACGATTAAGTTCAGTTAATTACTCGGTAGCTTAGGCAAATCAGCTTAACTTATATCGAAAATCATTACTTCAGCTAAAGCGTAGTCAGGCAGGCAGATTCCGGGAAGATATTTAGCCAACATGTACTTAAAACAGCCTATATCAGTGTATATAAAGTAGGAACTCGGTTAATGGATTAGATAGCATACTGTGTGCCCCATGTATCCTAACACATATTAATGTGCCATTAAGTTATATTAAGTCTTGGGGAAAACAGTAAAACACACAAAAAAATGCATATCCACAGATGGCTGAGTGTAGAAGGAGAAGTTGGGGTGTTTTTTTCCTATCGTACTTGGTGTCATTTCATACTAAGTGTTTGTGTAGTCAATGTGATGCCACAAAGTGATTGACAGTTTTGTTCAATACAATTCCCTCCCGAAAATAGAAAAAATAATAATTTTGACACACATTTATTTAATGAAAGCGCTCATTGGAATACCATAGTATCTTTCCACACACACACACACAGGCAGAGAGATGAAATGAAAGGAGGACATATTGTGTGAGGTATAGTGAGTGTAGCGATCTGTATGATGGAATGTCATTACCTTGGCTGGGTTCAAAGTGATTAACACGGAGTGTTAATTAAGAGCTCCGAGCCTGAGGAGTGGGTGCGTTGCTAATCTAACGACACAGTTCTGAAGAGTTCGCTCCTCTCTACACATAAACACACAGTAGAGATCAGCAACTGCTGGCTTCTTTTAAACAAAATGTATTAAAACAATAACACGGTTCACAATAACAGTCGAAAATAGACTCGGAATGAAAAATGTAGCATATTGAGTTAATCAAAGTCACTGTATGCTATGATAAAATAGCACCATTTACATTTATGGTAAATACTTAATAATATTACTAATAATACTTGTGTTTGTACATAAGACAAAATGTAACTGAAACATTTTATATTACACATACAATGTTGTGTAATACAGTGCATTTTAACCATAGACACTGCACTTGAGGCTCACCTAGTGTTACAGAAACCTTTGTGGGAAAGTGCACTCAGTCTCAACTCATAATCAATGAACGCAGCCTGGATTTAAATAAAAATGGCTACTAGTGAAATCAACTACAGATACACGTGAACAACGGAACATACTACTCTGAAGCAAAAATATTTTGGAAATTAAATACATTACAAAACTAATAACTATGAAAATGGTTCAAATTAACAATGATTATAAACCATTAAAACATTTAAATCTCTCTCTTTAAGAACATCAGGTGTAGGCCTACATCAAATAGCCATAAACCGATCTAAAGATCATCAAATCAAATGTTATTGGTCACATACACGTGTTTAGCAGATGTTATTGCGGGTGTAGCAAAATGCTTGTGTTTCTAGCTCCATCAGTGCAGTAATGTCTAACAAGTAATATCTAACGATACACACAATCTAAAGTAAAGGAATGAATTAAGAATATATAAATATTAGGATGAGCAATGTAAGAGCAGCATAGACTAAGATACAGTAGAATAGGATAGAATACAGTATATACATATGAGATGAGTGATGCAAAATAAGTCAACATAATTATAGTGACTAGTGATCCATTATGATCCATTGGCCAGTGATTTCAAGTCTATGTAAATAGGGCAGCAGCCTCTAATGTGCTAGTGATGACTATTTAACAGTCTGATGACATTGAGATAGAAGCTGTTTTTCAGTCTCTCAGTCTCAGCTTTGATGTATCTGTACTGACGTCACCTTCTGGATGATAGCGGTGTGAACAGGCAGTGGCTCGGGTGGTTGTTGTCCTTGATGATCTTTTTGTCCTTCCTGTGACATCGGGTACTGTAGGTGTCCTGGAGAGCAGGTAGCTTGCACCCGGTGATGTGTTGGGCAGGGATGCACCACCCTCTGGAGAGCCCTGCGGTTGCGGGCGGTGCAGTTGCTGTACCAGGCGGGGATACAGCCCAACAGGATGCTCTCAATTGTGTATTTGTAAAAGTTGAGGGTTTTAAGTCAAATTTCTTCAGCCTCCTGAGGTTGATGAGGCTCTGTTGTGTGGGTTGACCATTTCAGTTTGTCAGTGATGTGTACGCCGAGGAACTGGAAGCTCACTTCACACTCCCAGGGCCCTTTCCTCCTCCCTTTAGGCTGTCTCGTCATTGTTGGTAATCAGGCCTACTATTGTTGTGTTGTCTGAAAACTTGATGATTGAGTTGGAGGCGTGTGTGGCCACCCAGTCATGGGTGAACAGGGAGTACAGGAGGGGGCTGAGCACGCATCCTTGTGGGGCCATAAGTGTTGAGGATCAGCGAAGTGGAGGTGTTGTTTCCTACCTTCACCACCTGGGGGTGGCTCATCAGGAAGTCCAAGACCCAGTTGCACACGGTGGGGTTCAGACCCAGGGCCTCAAGTTTGGAGTGTACTATGGTGTTGAATGCTAAGCTATAGTAAATGAACAGCATTCTCATATAGGCATTCTTCTTCTCCAGATGGGATAGGGCAGTGTGCAGTGCGATGGCAATTGCATCGTCTGTGGATCTATTGGGACGGTAAGCAAATTGAAGTGGGTCTACGGTGTCAGGTAAGATAGAGGTGATATGATCCTTGACTTATGTCTCAAAGCAATTCATGATGACAGAAGTGAGTGCAACGGGACAATAGTAATTTAGTTCAGTTACCTTTGCTTTCTTGGGTACGGGAACAATGATGGACATCTTGAAGCATGTGGGGACAACAGCCTGTGATAGGGAGAGACTGAATATGTCCGTAAACACTCCAGCCAGCTGGTCTGCTATGCTCTGAGGACGCGGCAAGGGATGCTGTCTGGGCCGGCAGCCTTGCGAGGGTTAACGCGCTTAAACGTCTTACTCACGTCGGCCACGGATACAAATCTCCTCCCCCCTCCACCTCGATGTACACTACTGAACAGTAAGGAAACAGAAGTTCCAGTGGCAGACCCTCTCAACACTATCGAGTTGATTAACTGAACTAGAGAGAGAGAGGAGTGAGGAGTGAAACGCCCATCTATCCCAAAAGCCTATTTAGACCAGCAACGCCGGTGATTATACAGGGGTAGAGCAGGCTAATGCCGTCCAAATGTATGAGCAAGGCAATTTAAATGAGCTTCTCTGTTGTGCTGCGCGTAACACACGTGGAGTTCTGTAAATAATCGGCAGCTGTCACCCCCCAGCTCAAACACATCGTACGGAGCAGCTACGTAGCTAATGCCATGTTAGGATTAGCTAACACAGATGAGTGAATATATCATGAACTGAGGAGTCCTGCCAGGCCAACAACAGTTTACAGTACAGAAGGAATCTTCTGCAACACATAAAATGTAATTAAGGAGTGGGGAGAGAAGAGCAGAGAGAGGTGGGGGGGCGTACACACACACATACACACAACATACAACATGCTCCTTTGTTACTTGCCGTTATGCATCCTAATACCCAGAGAGTAAAATACCTTTTTTCGCATTATGGAATTTGTCATGTTCAGTTGGAGCTGTCATATCTAGGAGTGTGTGCGTTAATGTGTATAATCTGCTTTGCAACACATCAATTATGATGGATATTCCTCCAGCGCCAGGGTTTTGATAGCAGCCTTTACGGTAATCAGTCTTCTCTTGTTAGGCAAGCAACCTGTTTAGTAAATAATGATCCACTTTGGCGGAGGCTGGCTGCTGTTCTATTATGATGCTGGCTGGTGAGAGAGTGTGTTTGTGTGTGTGTGTGTGTGTGTGTGTTTGCCAAGGAGCAAGGATCAAGCCGAGTGCATACAAAAATGCTTTAGGCAAGAATTCAATCAAAACCGCAATGTGGAAAACAAATACATATTTTACAAATTCTCCCACGCAATCTTTCACTGTCTCACCCAAGCATGCCACAGAGTGCATGTATGCCAGCTCTGGCTTCCCCCTTAAGTAGGAAGCAGGTAGAAAGAAAAAAAGTGAGAAGCTTTGCCAGCTTTCCACCTTCTCTCCCGCTTCCTCTCTCCATCCCACTCTCTTTCTCTCCCTCTCCCCACTTCTCCCCCCACTCCCTCTCTATCCTCTCACTCTCTGGGGCTGGGGCCTCAGGGAAAGAGGAGCAGAGCCACAGTCCTAATTCGCTGCTCAACCCTGCAGCGGGCGTAAGATAACAGCAGGGCTTAAAACACCCGGCCCGTCTCCCTGTTCCCTCTCTCTCCTTCAACAAAGGCCTGTTTGTTCAAACTTCCACACCTGAGACTGCTGGAACGTCAGCGCACAGCCACATCACCGTGAGGGCGTCTTCAAAAATAAACATGTTTAAAACAAGGCCCTCCCGTTTTGCTTGGCTCAGATCCTCGTCGTATCCCCCTCCATTTTTCACGCTCGTATTTGGTGTGGAGACGGAGAAAGGGCCTTGAGAGGCTGGTGATGGTGGGGGGGGCTGATTACAAACACACCAACGGGCTCTGGAGGGCTTTAGCCCCTGAGGCCCATTGGGAGCTACATGGATCAGATGGAGGTTTCTGTCAGACCCAACACTTCAGTCAGGCCTTCACTCGATTCCCCCAGCATCAGCACAAACCCTGACTGATCCGCCTGGAAATCACTCACAGACCCTGTTGCGCAAAGCACCGTAGACGGCTGTATTGAAGTTACTAGAAGTGCCTAAACAAATTCAAGCCTTATATTGTCAATCAATGGGAGAATTTGGGGGAGAGTGAAGGTGGAGGAAAGAAAATGGCCGCCACCTACTTATCCCCTCAGAATCGACAGTTAAAAAAGCAAGAGGAAAAGAGTCAATTGACATTGACAATGACGTGGCAATGAAGGAAAAGATCATATCAGATACTTTCACTGTTTGTTTATGGTCAATATATTCAATTTACTTCACTACCTCCCTTAGTTCTACCCCTAGAAGTCAATCCATCAGGGTTGAGTGAGAGAGAGAGAGGGGGCTTGAATCGTCCCGTGACAGAAGAACGAGTACCGAGCCACTGATCCTCAGTGCATTCAGTGGTGTGGAATGGCTTTATTTATGAAGTAGTACAGGCAGGCTGGCAGGCAGGCAGGCAGGCAAGCAGGCAGGCAGGCAGCGAGATGATGCAGTCAGCCACACGCTACGGCCAGTAGCCATGCAACCTTCACACATTTTAAAGATTGATGCTGTTTTGCGTGAAGAATGGTCCCTCATGTGAACGGCAGTCAGGGGACTGAGGACCAGCACCTACATTAAATGGTGCTGGAATAAATAAAAAAAGAAGACAGATATTTCTTCTCCAAGAAATTGTTGGTGTTGAAAATATTTCAAAGATATGACTTTATGTTGTTACATTCATCTGATTTGAATGTCGTTAACTGGAGGCAGTCACATGTGAGTTACGCACCAGAGGATTTGAATAGGCCGGAGAAATGAAAAATGCCCTTGAGATGATCTTCTCCCTCTATCGGTTTGCTTGATCATCAAGTCGGACTGACGGGCAATTAAAATTACACTCACGTGACACGGTCATTACATTCTAATCAGCAGCATCAGTAGCTCCAGTGCAGTATTCACTGACTCTTTTGGAAGCATGGTGTTGAGTATAATTTTTAGAATTGTGTGAGGTAAAACAGTTGCTCCCTAACTGGCCATAAAAGAGTGAATAGATCCCTTTTCGCAGACACCTGGGGAACTTTCTAGTCATGGAAAAGTGTCTCTAAAATCAGGAAATCTCTACAGTACTGCCCAGAGAGGAACAACTCCTCACCAAAATAAATCCATTAAACTCATTACAGATACACCCACTGTCCCGTATACTCCCTCTCCGGCGCTCAAATTCGTCAGGCTGCTCATTATTGCATACACCTGTCAACATGGTTACTCGCATCAGCGCCTCATCAGACTCACCTGGACTCACCTGGACTCACCTGGACTCAATTACCTGCCTGATTAGCTTCCCTATATATGTCACTCCCTTTGGTTCTTTCCCTAGGCGTTATTGTTTCTGTTCCATTGTTTCATGTCTGTACCTTACTCATGTTTCTTGTTTTGTTGCCTCGTGTTATTTATTATTAAAATCACTCTCTGAACTTGCTTTCTGACTCCCAGCGTACACGTTACAGAATAATGCCTCACCAAAGGGGAGCATTTTTTAGTTTTTTGTTAGTGCAGGTGACGTCGGGTCCGGGTGTCGCTACCGGAGCAACCGGGGATGCCTCAGCTGGCTCGTCAGGCTTCCATGCCTCAGTCGGTTCGTTTGGTTTATAGACCCGGTTGCCCCGTCAAGCGTCCGATGCCGAGTCTACCGAGGATGCCTCGGCCGGCCTGTCAGGCTTCCATGCCTCTGCCGGGTCGTCAGGCTCCCCGTGCCTCGGCTGGCTCGTCAGGCTCCCGCGCCTCAGCCAGCTCGTCAGGTTCCCGCGTAAGGGGTGGGGGGGGGGGCTATTTTACCTCGGCTTAAACCTGACACACCTGTGGAGTAGTGAAGCATCAGGAACACATACCCCATTGTTTCTTCACTTCATTCTGTGACCACCTAGCTGCAATCCCCCTTTTACAGAGGGACCACATGCAGTCCCAGTGGTGTTTACTGAGTAACTAGGGTGAATTCCTTTTACAACAAAGTTAACAAACGTAGCTAGGACAGTGGAAGTTCTTGAGCTCTGACATGATACTGGATGGGGCTGGCCTATGCCCAAGTTATAACTAACTACACACTCTCAGATAGACTTTTAACAGCATGACTAACATGGTTAAATGTAAACCAAATGCCAACACATGCTACAGAGGAGCATCTGCCGGCAAGGCACTTGAGAGGAACTTAAGGTTGTTATCATCAGTATCACTGAGAGTGTGTACTGTATCATACAAGTCAGACAGGAGAGGAAATACTTTTCCATCTTTTCACAACCCTTAAAAAGGCTAAATATAGAGTCTGGCTTTTGTACCGTTGGATCACATATTTCAGTCTGACCCCGTTTCAACAAACAAAGAAAGCACTCAATGTTTTCTTTTTTTCCCCCTTCCTCTCCTTTCCTCAACACATTTAATATCTCACTTCTTCGTCTGCGCAACGCGATAGGATTTACAGCTAAAAACAATAGTGGGGGCTCAGATGCGTTCGCTCAGTAAACTGCCCGTTTGTTAAAGAGAGATGTTATACTCCGGTCACGTTGGTTCCCATCTTGTTTTGCCAGGTGGAGCCGCCACAGTCTCACTGTTTTGATACAAACCAGCTGGCAGAGGCCGATACCAGTTTAGTCTGAGGAATCAGCCTGTGCAAACAAACACACGGATCCCCGCTGCATCTGCCAACCATTAGCTATGTATCGGCAGGGAGGGAGGGAGAGAAACAGAGAAACAGAGCGAGGGATGGTGTGTGTGAGAGAGAGAGAAACGGAGACCGGGAGAGAGAGAGATTGTGTGTGGGCGAGAGGGATTTAGAGCGAGAGAGAGAGACAGAGAATGGGAGTGCGGGTGGGAGAGAGAGCGAGAGAGAGAGAAGGAGGAGAGAGAGAGAGCGAAAAAGAGAGAGAGAACAAAAGAGAGAGAGAGAGAGAGAGAGAGAGAGAGAGAAAGAGAGAGAGAGAAAGAAAGAGAGAGAGCGAAAGAGAGAGTGAAAGAGAGAGAGCGAAAGAGGGAGAGAGAGAGAAAGAGAGAGAGCGAAAGAGGGAGAGAGAGAGAAAGAGAGAGAATGAAAGAGAGAGAGAGGGATGGCGAGAGAGATGGAGGAAGAGTGATAGGTTCTGCTAAATAAGCCTGATCCTGTTTCAGAGCCAGCAAATAAACAACAGCCCCAGCATCATTATTCATTAGAGATGATATGGCCAGGGAGGTTTTAAAAGCACACCTGCTCTGTGTGGGAGGGCTGCATGCCCACTCACTGACTGACTCCCCCATGCACTGGTCCTCTGAGAGGAGTGGGCTGGCCAGACGTCTGCATACTTCAACCCCCATGGGAGACACCACCTAATTCTTACAGGAGTGGTGAGTTACCTCCATGCAATGTGAAGTGCTACGATGGGGGTTATTCAAAGTGAATTTATGCCATTTATTCATTCTTCATCATTCTAAAAGTACAATTCAACAGCGCAATATGAGTAAGTAGGTGAAGTGAAATCCAGCATTGTTTTCATGTAGAATTCCTGGGGTGCGCCAAGAACACATTCCCTGCAAACATGTATCGGATTATATTTTCAGTCATTCCAACACAATGCATGAAACTGATGAAACATTTGCTCCGCTAAGCAATTCCAGAGTGTCAGAACGATTGAAGCGTACTCGTAAACACGCACTTCTCCCGGGAATAGTAAATTGTTACAAAGCAAGGAAAAGCTTTTGTGTTGATGGCAGAGAAGTGAAAACCACTCACATTGGTTTCGGTGTGTATGGATAGCTTTTATGCTTGAAAACATCTCCAGTGCCAGGGGTAGTGTTACTAAGAGAAAGGAGAGAGAGAGAGAGAGGGGGAGAGAGAGAGAGAGAGAGAGCGCGAGCAAGAGAGAGAGAGAGAAAGAGAGAGAGAGAGAGAGATAGCGAGAGAGAGAGAGGGAAATTAGAGAAAATGTCAGATAGAGAGAGAGAATGACAGAAAAGGTCAGAGGAGGGAAATGGAGAGTGGGGTAGCGGTGGAGCTGTTTTCATTGGCACACCTGCGTTGAAAAACTCCCGGTAACAGGAAGGTCTAAAAGTAAATTACATCACCGGCGAAGCCAACAAAAATGTTTCTCATTGATGTAATTTGACAGCGATTTGAATTATGCTGACACTTATAAACTTATCAAATTATTGAGCAGTGAATTCTGCAATAATGCCACACTGGCTGCCTGTGCTTTTTCAACATTTACACTGTCACACCCATTTCTCTTCTAAATACACAAAATGAAATATAATGAACATTTGACTTCCTAGTTATGGTGAAGTTAAAGGGATAGTTCAGGATTTTCCTTGAGTCAGATGAACTTGTGGATACTATTTTTATGTCTCTGCATCCAGTATGAAGGCAGTTAAAGGTAGTTTTGCGAGCCAATGCTAACTATCATTAGCATACTAGCTGTACCCAAAGACTTCCAGTCTTTGTGCTAACCTAGTTACCCCTCCTGAACTACTGTATTTGATCAGACTGTGTGTATGTATGCATGTATGTATGTGTGCGCGTGTGTGTGTGTGTGTGTGTGTGTGTGTGTGTGTGTGTGTGTGTGCGCATTTATCTCCACTGGGCTTTCCTTTCTTCCCCTGGCTCTGTTCATTAGCTGAATCTTGTTCCCCTGCCCCGCTCCACAGCACCGCTCCTGGTGCTAATCATTCTTAATTTCAGAGGCCCCTCAGTGCCCCCACTACCCCAGCTATCCCCTACCGGGGCCCCAACACAACCCCCTCACCAGAGCCTGGTCCTCCAGCCTCCACACACATTAACACTCAACACAGAGTGGACCACACCATGCATAACCTACTATAGCACCACCCGGGTCAGGCCTGGTCAGATATAGAGATAGATACTGAAGTAGTTTCAATCAATCTACAATAACAGACAATGGCTGGACTGTGGGGTCTAAAGGTCTGGAAGACTCAAACAAACTTTATTGGTAGGAGAGAGAGAGAGTTCAGAATGCTAACATTGACACTATTCATCTCAGATGAGTGGCTCATGCATGTCGGCTGACTTGTTACCATAGAAATCAATTCCATAGCACACCACCCTTCACCACCCATGATTGTCTCACTGTTTGGGAGGAGAGACTGACATAGCTGTATGTATGTTAAATGGTTGAGTAGACGTAATTAATCACTTGGTGCTGAGGGGTATTTTGTGGAGGAATGGCGACGGCGTAATTTGTTCCAATAAGGCGTATCTGAAGGAAGGGGAAATGTGCTCAACCACGTTGCAGTCTGAGAAAACATTGTGGAGGAGAAACAGACAGCATGGAGCACTGAGAGAATCCTCCCTCCCCACTATGTCAGTCCCGGCTGGGCTGCTACTCAGGCAACCCTCCCCTGGTTGGCTGGGGCTGCTCACTCTGCGTGGGAGGGAGTGACTCTGGAGACATCCTCAGCCACTCCACCATGAGAAACCTTGCTGCCTTCAATCACATTGTCGCCTGTAATTAATATTAATCATTGTTCCTTCATCGCAGTCCTGCTGCTGCTGATAAATATTGATATGGTGCTGCGGTGACGATAAACAACAACAAAAAATGATGTACTGCTAACATTAGGCGAGGTCGTGAAAATGTGAGAAATTGAATACGAGCAAGCACATGCACCTACACACACATGACCCCCCCACCACACACTATCATTTTCAGATGATACGGTTGGCCTGTACACTGACGGTGAGGTCACAATCCTGTGATGACCACACCCACAGTAGGCCCGGGCCAGTCATGGCTGGCTCCTGGTTCAAAAGGAAGTGACACATTGTCACCCAACTGCCCTCTACCCCCCCCCCCCCTCCCCCCCGTGTGGACTGTTTCTCTCTCCTGAGGGCCTGTTTAAACCGCCTTTTTAAACCGCCTTTCACAATTTAATTGTCCCTAATCACTGTTGAAGGTCAAAGCCACTCAGTGAAACAGTGCCTCAGTCTCAGCACACACATGCACACTCACACACACACAGGAAACTTCCAACTGTCACTGCCAACTGGGAATCAGCGATTGGACAGCCATGCGTTGCCCCAGCAACCACCTAGGCTAGCTACACAGCACTATACAGTCCTTTATGAATAGGTTATTTTGGATATACAGAAACAGAGTGAAACTGTAATTAGGGCCCTTTAAGGTCCAAGTAGTCTCATAGGAATTCATCAGAGAGGAAGCTGAAAATTAACAGTGAAAACATAAAGTTGAAGTCGGAAGTTTACATACACCTTAGCCAACTACATTTCAACTCAGTTTTTCACAATTCCTGACATTTAATCCTAGTAAAAATTCCCTGTCTTAGGTCAGTTAGGATCACCAATTTATTTTAAGAATGTGAAATGTCAGAATAATAGTAGAGAGAATGATTTATTTAAGCTTTTATTTCTTTCATCACATTCCCAGTGGGTCAGAGGCTTACATACAATCAATTAGAATGTGTTAGCATTGCCTTTAAATTGTTTAACTTGGGTCAAACGTGTCGGGTAGCCTTCCACAAGTTTCCCACAATAAGTAGGGTGAATTTGGGCCCATTCCTCCTGACAGAGCTGGTGTAACTGAGTCAGGTTTGTAGGCCTCCTTACTCGCATTTTGCCACAACTTTAGAAGTATGTTTGGGGTCATTGTCCATTTGGACGACCCATTTGCGACCAAGCTTTAACTTCCTGGCTGTAGTAACCGTAGTCTGGCTTTTTTATGGCGGTTTTGGAGCAGTGGCTTCTTCCTTGCTGAGCGGCCTTTCAGGTTACGTCGATATAGGACTCGTTTTACTGTGCATATAGATACTTTTGTTCTGGTTTCCTCCAGCATCTTCACAAGTTCCTTTGCTGTTGTACTGGGATTGATTTGCACTTTTCGCACCAAAGTACGTTCATCTCTAGGAGACAGAACGCGTCTCCTTCCTGGGCGGTATGACGGCTCCGTGGTCCCATGGTGTTTATACTTGAGAATGATTGTTTTTACAGACGAACGTGGTACCTTCAGGCATTTGGAAATTGCTCCCAAGGATGAACTATACTTGTGGAGGTCTACAATGTTTTTTCTGAGGTCTTGGGCGATTTCTGAGTTTGAAGTTAGGCCTTGAAATACAACCACAGGTACACACTCAAATTATGTCAATTAGTCTATCAGAGGCTTCTAAAGCCATTTAGACAAATTTTAGATAGATAGAGCCTGATAGACTAATTTTCCAAGTTGTTTAAACCACAGTGTATGTAAACTTCTGACCCACTGGAAATGTGAGAGTGAATTATAAGTGAAATAATCTGTAAACAATTGTTGGAAAAATGACTTGTGTCACGCACAAAGTAGATGTCCTAACCGACTTGCCAAAACTATAGTTTGTGAACAAGACATTTGTGGAGTGGTTGAAAAACGTGTTTTAATGACTCCAACCTAAGTGTATGAAAACTTCTGACTTCAACTGTACGTTGCTATAAAAATATCCACATTTCTGCAATTACACAGACAGACAGACAGACAGACAGACAGACAGACAGACAGACAGACAGAGAAAGAGAGAGAGAGAGAGAGAGAGAGAGAGAGAGAGAGAGAGAGAGAGAAAGAGAGAAAGCAAGAGATAGAGAATATATGAGCTGTAAAAACAGAAGTAATCATCTGTGTGTGTGTGTGTGTGTGTGTGTGTGGACTAGAGCAGAGGATGGTGTCTGAAGGTCACTGAGACATTGAGGCAATCACCCTAATGAAAACAAACGAGGGAAAGAGAGGGGCTCTGCTATGCCTCAGTATAATCACACACGCGCACACGGCCCTGTGGCACACACTCAGTCTCACACACACCGCATTGTTATTTTATTTACTGTACATGCTCATCTAGCCTTTTGAGGCCTCACCAGCCACTAATGACACTTACCACATGAAAAGACAAAGAAATACGAGAAGGTTGATCCTGGAGGGATGTATATACAAGGCGAGCTAGAAGCAGGAGGCACTGCACCCGACTGTGACATTCAGCCTAAAGAAAATGATTAATGGCACAGTGCGGTATGTATCATCATATAGCATGGAAATATTTACATGCTCACTTTGACTGTACAATACCTATACACTGAACAGTCTTACACTGAGTCTTAAAGGTCCGATGCAGCTGTTTTTATCTCAATATCAAATCATTTTTGTTGGGAACAATTAAGTACGTTACTGTGATAGTTTTAAATTCAAATGGTCAAAAAGAAACAAAAATAGCTAATTAGCAAAGAGCAATTTATCAAGAAAGAATTTAGCTATTGGTCTATTATCTAATCTACCATTTGGTGATGTCACCAGGCAGGCCAAAACCTATTCGCACCACAACAGGCTGAAATTTCAGGCCTAAATTTCAGGAGTCCGCATTATAATCATTTTCACAATTTCACAGTATTATTCCAATCTCATAGTGTGGAGACATATAAAATAGGGATGTAACGTTTCAAATGTTGTGTGAGGGAAAACAGTTGCTCTCGAACTGGCCATAAA
Organism: Oncorhynchus mykiss; assembly: GCF_057628025.1. Classification (NCBI taxonomy): domain Eukaryota; kingdom Metazoa; phylum Chordata; class Actinopteri; order Salmoniformes; family Salmonidae; genus Oncorhynchus; species Oncorhynchus mykiss. Next base: position 21,898,757 of record NC_143042.1, read on the forward strand.
AGAGTGAATAGATCCCTTTTCGCAGACACCTGGGGAACTTTCCAGTCATGGAACAGCGTGTCTCTAAAAACAGGAAATCAGGAAATCTCTGCAGTACTGCCCAGAGAGGTAAATCTCCTCACCAAAATAAATCCATTAAACTCATTACAGATGCATACTGTATACTCCCTCTCCGGCGCTCGAGGTCGTCAGGCTTCTCATTATTACGTACACCTGTCAACATGGTTACTCGCATTAGCCCCTCATCAGACTCACCTGGACTCAATTACCTGCCTGATCAGCTTCCCTATATATGTCACTCCCTTTGGTTCTTTCCCTAGGCGTTATTGTTTCTGTTCCATTGTTTCATGTCTATATGTTACTCATGTTTCTTGATTTGTTTCCTTGTGTTATTTATTATTAAAATCACTCTCTGAACCTGCTTTCCGACTCCCAGCGTACACATTACAGAATAATGCCTCACCAAAGGGGAGCATTTTTTCGTTTTTTGTTAGTGTAGGTGACGTCGGGTCCGGGTGCCTCTACCGGAGCAACCGGGGATGCCTCAGCTGGCTCGTCAGGCTCCCCATGCCTCAGCTGGCTCGTCAGGCTCCACATGCCTCTGCCAGGTTGTCAGGCTCCCGCGCCTCAGTCGGGTCGTCAGGCTCCCGCGCCTCAGTCGGGTCGTCAGGCTCCCCATGCCTCTGCCGGGTCGTCAATCTCCCCATGCCTCTGCCGGGTTGTCAGGCTCCCGCGCCTCAGTCGGGTCGTCACGTTCCCGTGCCTCAGCAGAAGCAACTAGCCCGCTCCTGGTCCCCGGGATCATCCCTCTGGTCGGCGTCCTGTTTCTATGTTTTGTAGTAAAAAAAATAATAATAATTTTGCAACATGAAACCTTATTAACATCTGTTCATATACAGTATAACCCCAGGAAGAATATGACACGTTTTAAACATTTTCTAACAAGTGATCACTTAGATATGGTCATTTACACGCTTTCATAAATTCTTAGAATGTTTGGGAATTGCGTATACGAAGGCATTTGTGAAACTTCTATAGCAATATAGAGTGGGAAAGCGGCCTGCATTTGGAGAATTAACAGACACTGCAGCAAATAAAACCTAATAAAAACATCTGTCTCGTCCAGGACCGGAGTCGACACAGACCGGTGCACCATAGCCAATCAGAGCTACAGTAGGCCTTCATGCAAACAAGCCATTGCCACACAGGCCTGCCATCATTTACTTTGAATTGGACTGTGTGTTTACAGGCAGTTTTAACAGCGCGACATTAGATCATTAGAACGCATTCACCAAATGCCACAAAATACACCTGAATGGATTCCTGCAAATATGTCAATACCTCTTACATTTGGGAACTTTACAGTCCTATTGATCAAACAACCATGAAAAGGTAGGCTCTCTCAGTTATGCACATCAACAACAAGACAAATAACTAATGCTAGCCAGAGCAGATGATGATGAGCTAAAATATAACGAAGGAACATTAGATAAACCCTCTCAGAGGGTTTATCAGAGAACCTCTCAGAGTGTGGTTTCCTTTTTCCTTCAGCTAGCGGTCAAAATTGCACGGATTAATGATGGGGAAATGTAGCCTACTTGTCCTTCAGCAGCTGGCTAAAGTTGCCTAGCTTGCTAGCTAGCTACTTACAGACACAAATGAGAACCTCACCCTGACCTTTTTACTCGCCCTAACAGAGCTGGTTAGCTAGGCTGTCATGAGCAAACGGGAGGAGAACTTACTCCATAAAAACGTACAAACGGTGAAAACAATTCCATTTTGAGATGGGATGAAATACAAAGTTGTTCTCTATATTAATTGGGTATATTATGGAACATTTTTTAAAGATGGATATTGATACATTACTAGCTCGAACAGTTAAGTGGGTGATGGTGATTTCAGATCAAAAGTGGTGGGGGGGGGAAGCATACATTGCACGACCCCCCCCAATCTGATAGTGGGGTGTTAGATGCCCACTAGTCTCCCTTATGGCTCAGCTCAGGTGACTACAAATACGCCATACATCCTTCGCTCTCTCTCTCTCACACACACGCACGCACGCACACGCACACACACACACACACATGCGCAAACACACACACACACACGCACACACACACACACACACACACACACACACACAGTCAGTTCAGAGAGGTCCATCATTAGCAGATTTGAATCTACAACGGAAAATGTATGTTTATGCAACAAATGTTAGTGCATCAAATTGTATCTAACCGAATTGCGTCGATTCGTTCCCTCTAATCAAACCAAATCGCATCGAATCGTACAAACTAAAATGCATCTTTCCGGTATCTTTGACAGTCAAAAAGTGCAGTGAAAAACATTATTTTCCTGTGTTTTATATATGCAGTATTTCCACACTATGAGGTTGGATTAATATTATGAAATCGTGAAAATTATGACAATGCACTTTTAGTGTGGGATTTTTGTCCTGCCTGGTGACATCACCAGGTGGTAAATTAGTTAATATACACATTTTTTTTACCATTTTTCATTTTTTAAACCATTTTAATTGAAAACAAATCACAGTAAGGTACAAAATTGTTACCCAGAAATGATTTCATATTGAGATAAAAAAAATGGCTGCATTGGACCTTTAACTGCCAAATAAAGTGTCTTAATAGGGGATTGGGCCACCACAAGCTGCCAGAACAGCTTCACTGCATCCATTCTACAACTGTCTGGAACTCTATTGGAGGGATGTGAAATTACATCATTTGGTGTTTTGTTGATTTTGGTGGAAAACACTGTCTCAAGACCCGCTCAAGAATTTTCCCATAAGTGTTCTATTGAGTTGAGATCTGGTGACCAAGACCCCTCTTTCAAAGTCAGTGAGACCTCTTCTTCGAGCCATGGTGGACAAAATAATGGGCAACTGGACATTTCTATACATGACCCTAAGCATGATGGGATGTTAATTGTTTAATTAACTTAGGAACCACACCTATGTGGAAACACCTGTTTTCAATTTACTTTGTATCGCTCATTTACTCAAGTGTTTCCTTTATTTTGACAATTACCTGCACATATGCCCCTTTCTTAATCTTAATGGCATGTTAAACAATCATTTTCTTTATTCATCAGAACTGATTAGAATTACAGTGATTAAGAATGGGATTTCAACGGCACAGTTCAATTTTCATATCAAAAGCCTAAAACATGAGAGAGAGTCTTCTGTCTATGATAGAGAGACTTCTGTCTATGATAGAGAGACTTCTGTCTATGATAGAGAGACTTCTGTCTATGATAGAGAGACTTCTGTCTATGATAGATAGACTTCTGTCTATGATAGAGAGACGTCTGTCTATGATAGAGAGACTTCTGTCTATGATAGAGAGACTTCTGTCTATGATAGAGAGACTTCTATGATAGAGAGACTTCTGTCTATGATAGAGAGACTTCTATGATAGAGTCTTCTGTCTATGATAGATAGACTTCTGTCTATGATAGAGAGACTTCTGTCTATGATAGAGAGACTTCTGTCTATGATAGATAGACTTCTGTCTATGATAGAGAGACTTCTGTCTATGATAGAGAGACTTCTATGATAGAGAGTCTTCTGTCTATGATAGATAGACTTCTGTCTATGATAGAGAGACTTCTGTCTATGATAGAGAGACTTCTGTCTATGATAGATAGACTTCTGTCTATGATAGAGAGACTTCTGTCTATGATAGAGAGACTTCTGTCTATGATAGAGAGACTTCTGTCTATGATAGATAGACTTATGTCTATGATAGAGAAACTTCTGTCTATGAGAGAGACTTCTGTCTATGATAGATAGACTTCTGTCTATGATAGAGAGACTTCTGTCTATGATAGAGAGACTTCTATGATAGAGAGACTTCTGTCTATGATAGAGAGACTTCTGTCTATGATAGAGAGACTTCTGTCTATGATAGAGAGACTTCTATGATAGAGAGTCTTCTGTCTATGATAGAGAGACTTATGTCTATGATAGAGAGACTTATGTCTATGATAGAGAGACTTCTGTCTATGATAGTCTTCTGTCTATGATAGTCTTCTGTCTATGATAGAGAGTCTTCTGTCTATGATAGAGAGTCTTCTGTCTATGATAGAGAGACTTCTGTCTATGATAGAGAGACTTCTGTCTATGATAGAGAGACTTCTGTCTATGATAGAGAGACTTGTGTCTATGATAGAGAGACTTCTATGATAGAGAGACTTCTGTCTATGATAGAATTACAGTGATTAAGAATGCGATTTCAACCATAGACGTCTGTCTATGATATAGAGACTTATATGATAGAGAGACTTCTGTCTATGATAGAGAGACTTCTATGATAGAGAGAGACATTGAAAGATTGCAACCCACATCGATTTTGAGTGAATGAACCCCGTTTCGTTCGTTGTCTCGATGAACGTAAAGGCCAGGATGTGGGGCCTTAATTAACAGGGCTGCTAATTAACAAGCAGTTGTAAATCGGGACACACACACACACGCACACATGGTGGGCCGCCACCACCACAGTAATTGCACGCTTTGTTGAGGCCAGCACCAGCCCACTACTCAGTATGCAGCCCGCCAGGCGAGCCCCCGTCTACCAATAACATGAGTGAGAGATCATTGAAACATTAGCACTGATCAATAATAGGAGGCCCCACTATTGCATATAAACCATCCCAACGGAGGACAACAGCCTCAGGCAGGGCAGCGAGAGGAAGGGAGGAAGGAAACGCCTCAGAGAAAGGCAAGGACAGAGTGGGGAGGGACAGGGAGAGAAAGAGGGAAGGGGTTGAAAAGGAGGGAGAAGAGGGGAAGAGGGAGAGGGAAAGGGGAGAGAGAGGGAAAGAAAGAAAGAAAGAGCCTACCACATCCTCTCTGAGCAGCAGGTGAGCAATTGGTTTTGACATTTACACCCACACACACACCGCTAACTTTAATTAAGACGTGATTGTGTTGTTTTATTGAACAGATTTTACTCAGTAGGAGGAGAGACAGACTAAAGTGAAGTGGCTGCTACAGTAGACAGGCCCTGGTGGATGCTCTACCTACTGTACAACCACATTCCCCATAACAGATTCTCTGAAGGTATAAATCCAACCAATAGGCTTTTCTAAAACCAGGAAGTGGAAAGCTGATCAATTCAACTACTCATTGAAGTCATATTTACAGTGAAAAACGACACATTGAAGAGCCATGGTGAGTCAATCTAAGAGCGCAGAACGGCTGTTGACGATACGCAGCAAGGCCTGTATCCACAAAGCGTTTCAGAGCAGGAGTGCTGATCTAGGATCAGTTTTGCCTTTTAGATCATAATGAATAATATGATATGGACAGATCCTAAATAAGCACTCCTACTCAGACACTTTGTGGATACAAGAACGGCACCTACTCTGAGAGGCTTTGTGGATACGAGCCCTGGTGTGCTACACAGACAGCCTAGCACAGTACATGTGTACTGACATCAACCTCTCTACTGTACCTCTCTAATAAACAACCTGACTCAGCATCTCTGTCTCTCTCTCTCTACTGAACTCTGTTGAACCGTGTTCATCCATTCTCTCTCAGAGAAATCCTGGTGGTTTAGTTTTCATTTGGAGGGGATTTCGTCCCTATCAAGCGTCAGCAGACCAGTATCAAACGCATGTGAACACTGTGCTGTGGGGCTTGTAGCCTTGTAAACAGCAGCTGGCAGTCCTCCAGACCCCCCTCCAGTGCCGTGGAGTTGTGACACTGATCCCAGCCCTATCGCTCCCTCACAGCACACACACACACCCCCGTGTAATAGACCCTTCAAAGCTCACCTCTATCTATATTTTATTTGCGTCTGTGCAGTGTGTGTGTAGTGTGTGTAGTGTGTGTGTATGTTTTCTTCCCTCCTCCTCCTTCCTTTGCCAGCATTGGCTTCTTTATTGCTTGTTGTTGACATGGATCCCTTTAGCCCTCAACAGGAGGCAGCAGGGGGGGGATCTTCTGCTGCTAACCAGACGCCCGCCACCTGCTACCACACTACCCATAGTGCACTGCACTGCTCTGCCAGGGCAACAGACAGAGAGCGTTATTATTGAGCAGGTCAGGAATAAGGCTGAATCCCAAATGGATCCCTATTCCCTATATGGTGCACTACTGTTGGCCAGAGCCCTATAGGGTACCCTGCGGGCCCTGGTCAAAAGTAGTGCACTATACAGGGAATAAGGTGCCATTTAGGACGTATCCTCAGACACAGCAGACAGCCAGTAGTGCTTGAGGCAAAGACACTCACACTGAAATGATGTTCTCAAACAGACTCCATGTTGTCCTCTTTATTCTGACAGCGAGCGGCGGAACATCCACAAATAAATAATCATCTTGGCCAGACGTGACTGCTGCTGCCATCTCAGGGCTGGAAGGGCTGGAGAGAAAAAGGATTGTTTTTATTGTGGGATGGTGCTGTCTGTGCGACAGGCAAAGCGCTGTGTGTCTGTGCCACACAGACGCTGGCGAACGGGTGACATGAACAGTGTCTCAAGGGTTTCTAAGGACACATTGAGGGGGTTATTGTCAGTTCCAAGGGCTGAAGGGTTATGACAAAGGCCTGGTATATACAGACACATATTGTGTACAATGTAAAGAAGAATCTATGATGCAAGTTCTGGAAATCAACAAGGTCTTGGTGGCGAGGGTGGTTTAAGAATGCATACAGAATTTTAAGCATCGTTATGAACTGCCATTTTGTTTTTGCATTTTTGCCAGAGGGAATATAATAGATTTTTGTGTTGACGCCGGTTTATTTAAATGGCTAGAGCAAAAAAAGTCTTAAAATGCTGCTGATGATAATGAAAAGAATAAAATAACTCCCCAGCCGGCTTATAAAAGAAAGCAGACAGATGTGTTTGAAGGTCCTCCTTCAAAGCCCGGCTCGACACCATGGCCGTGTCGGGGGAATTTCTGTTATTAATTGAAGTTAATTTTCTGGGATATCAGTTTGCCGGGCACGTGGGAAAGATTGATAGCCCCGGTCACTGTGTCTCCCGAGTGTTGGGAAAATGACACTGTTCCTTCACCAGGGCTCTTTCACTTTTATCATCACAAATCAAATTATAAACATCGCAGACCAACCTTGCTGGGATTCTGGCTGGAGGAGATTTCCATAAGATTAATTAGGCTCGCCAGCCAAAGACTGAGCCGGGCGGAAGGGACAATATTTTTTATATTTTTTTTAATGCGATGGGAGGAGGTTGGATAGAGGGGGTGGGCGGGAGGCGGTGGAGAGGCATTCATTGCAGTATGTGAATAAGGGAAGTCAATTGGACAATAGGTAGTTAGTGTGGACTAGCATGGATTCTCAAAGACACCAGAGGACACCGGACCCTCTCCCTCCTCTCCCCTCTCTGGGCCTGTGATGTGGAGGGCCACGTGGTGAACCCCACATTTAATTAGAACACTTTGATACCCACAGGAGTGCCTGGCGAGCCCCGGGGCATCCTAAACACTGACTGACACACGGCACACTCCGGCCGCTCCCCGCTCTCCAATTAGAGACGCGTCACGCTGTGCTACCACACACTCCACACACACATCTATGACCATACCACTACTACACAAGCTCCACACACACACACACACACACACACACATCTACAGTACATCTACACACAGCTGCCAGTTGCCAGCCCAAACAAGCACTAACCCGCCCGTCAGTATTTGCGTGCCTTTCCAAATTGGCATTTGGATTAAATGGTGCCTAAGATGCCCTGAAGTGTGTCAGAGAGAGAATCTCTCACCTGAGCTGATCGGGGTGCAGAGAGACTGCAAACCAAGTGATTAAAATGAGGATATATTTTTAGGGGTGGATAGAGAGAGAGAAAGGAGGGATTGGTGTTTGGAAACTGTCTGGCATGAGGAACAGACACACAGAATTTGGTTGGCATGCCGATGTGCAATCTGCAATATTAATGTGGGTTGGGCTGAATAAATGATAACAATGCAGGGAGCTTTGCTGTGTTACACTGGTGTATTTTTAATGTGTAGGGATAAACCTAACACCACAACATTTTACAATGCTTGACTTACGTGAACAATCACTGGGTTCATGCATTATGCAAATCGGGACGCTTTCATCCAACACATACAAGTGTTTGTACGTAAACAAACAGCTTACTCTTTAGCTAACAAGATGTTGCTGTAAATAATAGATATTCAAATCTGCTCTCTGTCTCTCTCTCGCCAGATGGAGAAAAGAAGAAAGTTGTGTAATTTCCTGTATTATTTAACACGTTCCCCTCGCCGTCGCTTCCCCCGCTGCTCAACGACAAACAAACACAAACAACGAGAACATCAAGAGAGGCCTCGGCACGCCGTTGTTGTTCTGTCGCAGAACACAGCCCTGTGAAAACACTTCCTTTTGCATTACCAACCCCTGTTATAAATGTATTATCCAGCTTTTAAATATTAATAACACGAATCTGACATATACTTCTCTCAAAGAGAAAGAGCGTGACTGTCTCCCCCGCAACGGGAGTGTTGTGTGGTTGGAGGTTTTAATCAAAAGAAATCAATAGGATAAATATTTCATCTCGAAAGACAATGGCAACTCACAATACCGAACGCCATCACAGACTTTGCATGCGTCCGTCAATGTTAATTCCTCTAGAAGTCTGTCATATGAAAACGTACTGCATGTCAGGCTGTGTGAGGAACCAGCTGAGAGACTCTAAGACATTGCTGTAATGGATTGCTAGGACATGGGCCTATCTCAACACAACAAGCCTGTCCTGTGTGCTAGTCTGTTTATCCAAGCTTCAGTCAGTTGTAGTGTTTCATCAATAACCTTGTTTGGTCAGAGATGATCTTTATCGATGGAGGAAATCAAACAAACAGAGAGCACTAATGGTTTGATAATCACTGACAAGGACAGGGCTCCTCGTAACCACTCTGGGCTGGATGGTAGGCTTAGTGGTGGCTAGAGGAGGAGCGTTTTGTTTCCAACACCCCCACCCCCTAGCCCCCCTGCAGAGATTATAAAACCCTATTACCATACCCCCCCCCATCGCACACCCTGCTGCCCCAACTCACCCCAACCCCCAGACACTCTCTCACCCCCCCCCCCCCCCACACACACTCACCAGAGGTGTTGGGTGTCCCTTCCCTTACCAAACAACCACCCACCTTCCCCCTACACCCCCTGCCGCCCCTTCCCCTTGATACATGTGGGGCCCTGGGACCGCAAAACACCCCCAGATGGGTTCTCATTACCCCACGCTGACACCAGTCACATGCCGTTTTAAGCATAGAACCACATTTTCTACATTAAAAAATGACATATGCCTTCAAAGCCAGGTCCTATACATATAGATGTTGCTAAAACGTAGCATGACTGGCTGAAGTGAACTCTGATTCGTGTGGAACTCCAACATCTGTCAGAAATCCAAAGTCCAATCATCTTTCCTCTAGGCAGGGATTGGGCGGCGAGCCCAGACTGTGAGCACCAATGGCTTTATTGGGCCTGACAAATTGAATGACTCTTAGAAAGCAAGTTATTTGGCCTTATAATGCACTTTGTCATTGTTTGCCTATATTTTGGCAGTAATACCAGCAGTATACCACTTTGAGGTTGAATGTGATGTATGGTGTACTGACTGCCATATTTCTCTCCCGCCGAAGTGTATAAGATTTACACCCATCTCAGTTCTTCTTGTCTCCTGTTTTCATTTCTGTCTTCTGTATCAAAGTGCCTCTCAGCACAGCTTGTGTTCCTTTCAAAAGTGATTTGTCAAAACGTGATTGAGGGACGCATCTTTCTCACTCTCACGTCAGTCTCTCCGACTTCCCACCCTTTTAGAGGTGATGTGAGCGAGATGGAAGGGAGCTGTCAGAGGATCAAGAACATCTGTATCAATCAACATGGATTTGTTGTTGGAAACCGACTTTTACTGTATAAATCAGTTATCAGGTTACTGACTCTGTCTGTACATTTATGTTATATCCCAGTAGTGGATTCATACATATGCGATTATTGTTTGGATTTGTTTCCGTCACACTCGGGTATGTATACTTAAGGCCTGGGGCTTTTAAAAATCACCATTCTCTTGGCTATGCTATATCAAGTCAATTTGATGGCAAGCATAAACATGCTACGGTGAGTTAGCTATAGGGAGCTCGATAGTTCACGTAGCCCGTGTGATCATGGTAAAAGTGAATAGGGGCCAAATACTGCAGCGTACACAGATAAATACATTTTAACAAGTCTAGGTCTCTCTAGGGACAGACTGGCTGGTTTTATTATATACTTTTTAAAATTTCTTCGTTTTATTTATTCATTTATTCATTCATATTCATGTATTTATTTATTTCCTCCCAAAACTCTTATCTCCATCTGGGAGAAGAAGAAAAAACAACAGTTTAACCAATAAAACAGTTGAACTTTTTTGAATAGCTCCACCAGAAGCCAACTTGAGAGTTAATGCTGAATCGTCAGCCAAGTCTGATGCTTGCCAATGATACACTGCCTGCGTCCTACTCACTAAAGACTACACACTCAATATGCTTCTTCTTCTTCTTCGCCGGAGCGTTCATGACTCCAAGCGGAATGGAACAAGCCGGTCACAAAATCCAATCAAAGGACTCAACATGGAAACCGTTGGCACTGGTACATGAGGTACTTCTTAAACATCTCCGTGCTCACTCAGGCCAAGCGACCAAAACATATAACACTGCTGAGCTTCATCCATTCGGCAGCTGCTAGCCATTACCATTTGTTATATATTCTGTATATCAACAAGGAAAACATTAAATAAAGAGTTCCATATGCCATTTGTGTGTTTGACGTTAAACGGTTTTGAGTAATTTAACATGATCCGTTTGGAGAAAGAATCGCTCTCCCCTTTCCAGCAAATGTTCTTCCACAAAGACACAAAAACACATGGCGTGGAAGGCATGCAAGTACAATAACATTTACACTGGAAATCACAACCACATTGGGCTTGTGTTGTGTCAGGTAAGCAGCTCCAGCCAAACCAATCCACACACTGTGCTGTGCTGCTCGTCTTGCTGATGTGTACTGGTGGCTGTCGGACCTGTTGCCGCTTGGCTCACAGACATACAGTGTTGGCAGGGGCCCAGCATAGCCTATTAAGGGGAACGCCAGCCAACGCCGAGAGACAAACAAGGCTCGTCTCCGCTCCGTGACGTTGTGTTACATTAAGGCTTTAATCGGTGACAGTTCACCGCTAAACTGTTGTAAACACTCCTCGTCAGCGTGGGCGGAACTGTGAGAGAAGAGCTAACAGCAATCTGTTGGTAAATTAATGAGGAGGGGCTTTTCTACTCCTCCTGCTCCCCCGTTGGCACAATGCCAGGCCTGAAGTTTCAACAGGCTGGCAGGGATAGGAGGAGAGAAGGATGAGGGAGAGGAAGGTGGAGGAGAGGAGTGGAGGGAACGGGAGGGGGTGGGAGAGGAGCCCTCGGGATCCAGCGGAGGAGAGGAGATGGGGGTTTAATGTGAGAGGATCAAGATGGATTCAAGGTTTCCCCCTAAAAATAACTCCCAGTCTCCCACCACCATATTATATCCAGTATCCACAGCCTAGTCTGGAGCTGGCTGCGCTCTCAGTGAGTTCAAAGTGACAGTTCACATTGAGCAGGGTTGCCCTGCCTGTGCCAGAGAGGGCTTTTAGCTGCAACTAATTTACAAAATGGATTGTGTGAACAACCCCTGGCCTCACCCCGCCCCCTTTCCTCACTTCAAAGCAACTTTATCAGGGGAGAGATTAGACTACACTTAACCCCTAACGAGCCATATGAGGGACAGAATAAAAGGTTTCTTAACTGCACTTTTATTTGATGGTTTCAATATGAGCCACGGGGTGGGGAGGCGAGGTCTAGAGCTCTTGATGGCTTCATATATAAAAGCAACCTTCTGTCTCCGACCGGCACAACTCATACCCACCTCCTTTTGACTAGACACAGCTGTTTCCCACCCCTCCCTCTTTCTTTCTCTCCTCGCTCTCTCCCTCTCACTTATTATTTTTTTTGTTGCAAAATAGGCCAAAGTAACTTCCAAGGGTTTCCCCCTGGGGTTTATGTGATATTTAACTACGGCTACAGTGGCATTTACTAATTTTATATGTGCAGAATTTATGTCAGAATCTTATTCAGAGATTTCCGGGACGTGGAGCAAAGGTGGCCCGGTCTCTGTCCCGCTGTGTATACAGTGGTATTAAGTGAACTATTCACAACACGTACGGTGACATGTGCATCGCTATTTTGTCTATAACTCTGCTGCCTTTCCTCACCTTGCGCCACAATTAAATGCTAACCTTAGCATTTGGAGAGGGTGACCTGCAGGAGCCAATTTGTTGTCCGCTGCACCTCACCTTCAACACAGAAGAGCCAGATAAAAGCTGTGGGGTGTCTTGTCAAAGGAAGCCTCTCTGAGGGGCCATCTTGTTGACAGGGACATGGGTTAAATCAGGCAACATGAACACAGAGACAACACGCTGTGGGTTGGTATAAGTCACCCTGGAAATAGTCCATTAACAAGCTGCATCAACTGACACAGAGTCATTTCCTCCACAGTGCACTTCTTTTCACTACTAAAGCCACATAGGCGTTCCACATAGGGCTCTGGTCCAAGGTAGTGCACTATATAGGGGAATAAAGTGCACTTCCAGATGCAGCCACAGCTACAGTCCAGAAAGACACTTTCAGCATCCCAAGCTTTAACCAGTGGCCTCTGCAAATATATACAGCGATTAAACGAGAAACTGTCCCGAAAGACAGTTCTTCACCATAAAAAAACCCCCCGTCAATATTCAAGTCAAGTCAAAGTTACAGTATGGAGAATTGGGGGGAAAATGAAAGAACGATAAAAGAAAATGCCTGAGAAAGGGTTCAGAGGATTGACCCGCGGGGCTTCAAATCAAATTGCGACAGTATTGTATCCCCTCCCATTTCCAGTAGTGCCGGTAAGCCCCTTATTGATACACATGTGATGAGACCACCCATACCTGGGGCTCATCCCCCTGTACTGTACAAGACGGAGGATAGGAGGGGGAGAAATCACAGGATCCTTTTCTTATTCTAAAAGCTAAATCTAAATCCCCTGGGTGGGTTTCTGTCTCAATAAAATAATTACCTCCTGGTCTGCATGCTCGTTAATCAAGTAGTTTAAAGTTTTATGCAAAAAATGTAAAGTATTCCTCTTATCCCCCCTTTCTTCACCTGGTGGAGGAAGGATCGTTCGGTGCCCACTTTTATCTCTGCAAAGTCGCTGATGTGCAGTTTTGAGATTTCTATAAAACATACTGTATCGCACAGATTGCTTTTTAATTTTATGTTTAGTCTACGGGAACCCCGATTGTTGCACTCCCTGGACTGGGTTGAGAAAGTAATTCAAGTATCAGCATAACTGTTCGTTTAAAATAAATCTGCTCTGAGCCAATGAGAGGGCAAGTCATGTAATGGTTTTGTTTAAATAAACAAAATGTGCAGTTTTTCCTGAGATTCCTCTGTTTGTAATTGTCAGTTATAACCGTTAACATCTGTTTGGCTCTGACGCCCCGGTTACAAACGACCCCAACAATTCCAACACCCCTTAGACAAATAGACAGGAGGGAACAAGGCAAAAAAAAAAATTGAACTAAAAGTCCAATGGAGATTTGGGAGGAATTCTTTGGAAGCCCCCTGATTAGGACCATAATGCCAAAACATATTTTAGATAATAATACATATATTTTTTACTTCCATTGAGTATCTTTTCTTCATATATGTTTTTTTGGACTGCAATCTTTCATTTAATAAGTGTCTTCACAAAATGATCTAGGACCAGAGGGAGCGGGATTAAAATCTGACATCCATTTGATTATTGTCTTCACAAAATGATCTAGGACCAGGGGGAGTAGGATTAACATCTCTTGTTGTAACAATAGACATGATTGCTCCTTGAAACGAAGCGATAGAGAACAACACTTGTGAGAAAGAAGTGTTAATAACCGGTTGGAAGTGTCGAGGGTGTCTGACAACAAGTGAGATCCTTCATCTGTGGACGCAGTACGACACTACGCCGTTGACGATGGGTCTAAAACATGGAGCGTTAATTCGGGTCCCGACACGTCTTCGTGTTTTTTTCCTTCTTCTGCTACTTCACGTTTCTTTGCAACATATCACAGGTTGAAGGTAACAGACATATGTTTTAATCAATGGTATTTCACCTAGGATGGGCGCAGGCAACTGGGCTATACTCTAGCTCGCAAAAACAACAGTAGACCTACTGCTATGTTTTCTAGCCATGAATGTACGAATTGATTCAGAGCCGTATCTAACAGTATCTATTGACTCGAACAAATCAGAAGCATTCCATTCAGACTTTCAAATCTAGGACATTCAGTTTACACTAAAGGGCTGTAGGGAGCAGACAGATTCAACCAATCCCCTCAGTCGCCTCTACTGCACAGAGAGGGGCAATTCCATGGTAACGGAATTACGCCGAGACTCACTTTAAAATGTCTACCAAACAAAAATCATTGATTTCAAAGTTTAACCAGCCATTTAACTCTATGCACAATGACTACTTTAACAATTCCACTGAACATTTGACAAAAACACATTTCCAGGAAGAACTGTGGAGATGCAGAGTTTAGTGACAGACTAAAACTGAGGGAGATTTTACCTTAATTCTGTTACCAAACTTTGCATCTGCACAGTTTTTCCAGTAAATGTACATTTTTTTACTGTGTCAATTGTTCAAAGTAGTCATTGTGCATAGAGCTGTGTGATTTGTTCAACTTTGAAATCATGTTTTTTTTCGTTTGGCATATATTTGACAGTTGTCCATTGTCCATAGTCCTATCCTCCTTTAAATATGACCAGTAACTCTTGCTACTGAACTGTGTCCACATAAGGGGAATCAAGCCAACCTATTCCTGGCCAAGCCGTCTATCTTCAAACAATTTCAACCTAAAGTTACACTCACTATGAATGCCACGTGTTCTTTTATCCCCCCCCCCCCCCCCCAAAAAAAAGAAAAACAGAGGAAACATGAATTAATACTGAAATGCTAAGCAACGAGCCTTCTCCTCCACTCTCCCACCAAAATAGAAAGAAACAAGCGTCCCTCGTCCTCCTTTCATCCTGCTCTCTCGCTCCATCGAATGTACATTTCTAATGCATGAGGCCCATGGTAAGGCATTGTGGAAGAATCCAGCATCAACCAACAAAGCAATCAATAAAACATGGAGGCATGGCGTTCAAAGCCATGGTAAACGCACCTGACATGGAGAGGAGGGAGAGGACGTGCATCTTTTGTCAGATAGGGAAGGGAGAGAGGCAGGAGTAGTGCACTGTAGAAGTACACAGTGTGGTGAGGAGAAGTAGAAGAGCCACGACTGTTGCGATGGGCAGTGGAAAAGGACGGGGCAGCTTACAGGTGACATGTGAAGCCAGCTTACCTTTCAATCTCCCTTTGCGCGTCTTTTTTTTAGGGAGGGATGGAAATAGAGAGAAAGAGAGAGAGACAGAGAGAAAGAGAGAGAGAGAAGGAAGAGGGAGAGAGATTGTTCTATCAAATGGTTTTATCTTCTAAAAGTTGATTTGATTCGTTTGTTTATTTCATTGAATGATTCTCATGATAGTGACTGTAGCCTATACATCTAAGGGTTGTGTGAAGCTTTATGTGAGTTTGTTTACCACACTATCATGTTCCAGGAAGTCTTGTAATTCTATCACATAGGAAACAGATATAATTAGATATTAGTGTTATTTCACACACTTTCCTCTGAAGGCATAATTGGATTCCATTTGAACCGTCCTCGTCACACACAACCTCAACAAATGATTGTCACAATATGAGAAACACACTCAGAGGGAGACATTAACACTCATACCAAGTGGGCATGGAAAATGGTAGATTCTCACATAACATATAGGAAAACCTGATGATTTTATTCTCTTAACCATAGAGGTTCATTGGAAGAAATAACTATTTGCCTGTTGAATAAACAAACTGTGAAGGTGACTACGGTGGACTGTGTTGCTAATCATCGTGTATCATCATTATCATGTGTAGTAGAAATTTGCTGGAGCAGGAATGTTGAAAATGTCCATCATCGTGTCTGTCTGTTTTCTTTGGACAGGAGCAGCAAATCACCTCTAAAAACTGTCAATAATTTTCAATCGTGACCGCTGTCCTCGATCCATAATCTCACAGTCCCTCGACGGACAACACACACAGGCCCACATCCATGATCCATCCACACATATGGTAAAGGTGGCCTAAGAAATAGAAAAGAGACGAGTCCAAATGAAATAAATAAATAGACAAATAAATAAATAAAAAACACAAGCTAGTGTTCTCATCCATTTTTGATGACAACCTCCTATTGATTGGGTGCGTTTGAAACTAAACAAGCATATCCATGCCCCAGAGCGCTGAACATGCACACTGATAATTATTTATGACATATTTGGGTGGAAGAGAAGAGGCCGGAGAAGTTTTCTTGGCATAATAAACCCGGGCTGCTCTCTATTTTACCGTGCAGTAATCTACTGGGTGATCCCAGAGACTCACAAGGCTAGGTCAAGTAGAGTGGAATAGTCTCTTAATGAGATATATATAAAAAAAAACTTTTGGAGAGAGAAGGGAAGGATCCTATAACGTGATCTGTTTAATTATCGACCAATTCCACACACTCTCGATAACAAAATCCCAAATCAATTGCTTTTCTTACAGAGATCTACATAGGCCTTGTGAATAGAAATGCACAGGGAAACACACAAATAAATGATGACTCTTTAAAACAGCGGTGGAGGATCACCCAATTTAGCCCGTCGTAAGTGTCAGCCGCTGGGTTCAAATCATAACAGCGCCGACGTATTATCTTGTTAGCCGTACCTTGTCATGACGCCGAGGCAACATCTTAATCTGATCTAAGAACAGGCCGATCTAAGCAGCTACGCGGCTGGGTGGAATAAAACCTGTTCAACGTGCAGATAAGCCCCGGAGAAAGATGAGACAGGGCCTAATGTGACAGGTGATACACTTCACATTTAACAAGCTTACACTCCAGTGTGTCCGTACATACAAACAACCCGTAAGTAGCTTAGAAATCAATGGCCAGTGAGCAGGGAACAGACAGGGTTTTTATTTATTTCCTGAGGTGTCTAGCAGACAAGAGCTTAGCCATCCATAATCCATGTTTAATATCAGGAGAGGAAGAAGCCTCGGTCGGGCCAAAATGGCAACCTCGGATATCCAATTTGAGCCCAAATAAAAAATTGAACAGTAATGAAATACTAATCAAGTGGGTTGTTTACTTAGCTGTGATCTCTGATCTCTGTGTCTGATTATGTTTTCTCTCAGGGTGGGTGTGTGTGTGTGTGTCCTGATCTCTGAGCTGTGTTGATGTGTTAGCTGGCCGGCCTCATGTACTCTCCAGACAAAACGGTCATTCCATAGATCAGCCTTGTAGCGTTGCACAAGCTGGACCAGCCGTCATAACATTATGGCACAGAAGTAACTACCCTTTAAAATGCCAAAAGTTAGGTGTCAGACACGGACACACACAAAGTGGCTAGGCCTCCTGCAGAGGTCGGTATAGTAACGCCACAAAGATCAAATGCTTTTCTTGACTTCACACACACACAGACCAAACCCTGCATGGTTCTGAGATGATGGACAAGACTTCCCGAGACGTCTGTAGCTAAAACTATAGATGGAAAGTCTGTACGGACTGACTGAATTAAGAGGCGACCGATCAACTCCGTAAGTCACACTGCAAAGCCTTCCTTCCTCACAGGTTGCGCTGTAAAACACATCGGCCTCCTTGCAAATCTTTTCTTCCACCTTGGAAGTATCACGTGTTTAATAATCACAAAGTCCCCTTCGTGGTATCATAGGAAAATAATGTAAAACACTGATATTATCTACTCCAGCTGAAAGGCATCGTGAGATCTCCTGTGTTAATTAATTCCATACCTGTCATTCTGGTAAAACTCTCAAATCTTAACACATACCATCTCTTCTATTTCCATGTGAACGAGAAGAGAAAAAGGAAAGCTGCAGGTTGTGCTGAGACTGAGAGAGGGAGGGTATGAAAGTAAGTGTCTTCCTCTTCTGATTTTAATTGCGAGGTGCAAAGTGAAATGGCTGCACTCCATGACAGCGTTACAGAAGCACGAGTGTCAATGAGACTGGATGGGTGGAGGAGGGGGGGCTTGGAGGGAAGAAGGGAAGGTGACAGACAGAAGAACCCGTCCCCAAGGTGCTCTCCAAGAGCAATAGATAAAGATTCCCCTGGGACATTTTTCTCATTAGTCGTCAGACACAGTTCAGTAATTCAGGGGGTGTTGGGTTACCATTTGTCATGAGACAAAAAAAATACATGTCACTCCATGCTTTGCTTCCTTTATTTGGATATGTCACCTCGAAGGAAAAATTATAAGCCTGGCTTGCATTCAAACAAAGGGACTGCTGCACACACAGGCAAGCACGTACAATCACACACACACACACACACACACACACACACACACACACACACACACACACACACACATACACACACACACACACACACTGAACGGTGGGTTTACATTGAGGCGCGTAATGAATGACGGCAAACTCTGCGCGATGCTTATCGGCCTGACTGTTGTGATAAGTCCGTCTTTAATGAGTATGAGGTGTTCTCCACCAGAGAGAGCCAGTGTTTTAATCCTGCTGGCTGTACGTTACTTCTCATGTCGGAGTCTAAGACAACGAGACACCTGCATTAGGCTATCTGGGTTTGTCACTTTCCTTATTTACGGCGCAATAGAAAAACCAGAAGGATCGAGTCACCTTAAAAAAACAAAGAAAATAACAACGACTAACGGGCGATATTGACACTAGAGGTAGTCTGTCTAAAGTAAAGATGCAGGGCGGCTGAAAAACATGCTAATCTTGCACCCGACACTGTCTGTGTTTGAACAGTTATCTTCGGCTACAATATGTGCTCCTCCAACAAAAGGAGAAGCTTTTCTTCAAACGCGCTGTGCAAGTTCTGGACGTTTTTATTACACCCGTTAGCCACATTCATTCTGCCGCACAAAAGGAGCCTTTGCTTGTGTGTCACCTCGGAGACAAAGCCATACCAAGACAGATGAATTCCAGAGGATGTGCTTGTTTCTAAAGAGAAAGATCTATTCTCTCTCAGAAGCCTTGACACCACACCGCCAGATACAACAAATGGGCCCTTTCAGGAACATCTTTGCAGGCGCAGTGGAAGGACAGGGAGGACAGGTCCAATGGAAAGTGCCCGTGACAAACCAGCACTTCCACCTCTTTTATAAATTCACTACCCCAATCAATATCATCAGACTTTTTTTCCCGAGAAAGAAATAATGAATAATAGAAAAATATTGAAATTCAATTTCAGTGAGAGAAACGGAAGAAAGCCTGCATATAACCTTGTTAGATTTTCCACACCAGGAGGTGTGTTAGGTGTTAGTTATCCCCTAGGCTTGTGACTGTGTGCCATCTTTCTCCGTATCCCTCTCTGTCTGCATGCTTAAGAGAGGAGGCCTGGGCCTATTAGGGAAGACTGAGACTGTAGCAGACTAATTGTGTCAGCGACTGTACCTAGGCCCATCTCCGCCATCATCATCTCACATAGTGACCTTATCATGAACAGAGAGCGAGAGCCAGGGCGTGTGGCTTCACCGCGTGCCCTCGCAATACTGATGGACCGCCAGTCTATAACGGGGAGAATAATACGCCTCGCTCTCATCTCACTCATGAACCCCCCCGCAGGGTCAAAGGTCAGGCCATATCTGTCCCGAGTGGTCATTTAACTCTTCTTAACACAACAAAGATTGCAAATTACATCCCTGTTGCATAAAAAGGTTACACACGCCGTGCCAAGAGGTCCCGGGCTCTCATTGCATATTTAGAAAATACTTGAAGCTCTCGGCTCGGCCTCGACGGCAGGAATGTCCACAGGTTCAGGGAGGCTCGCGCGGTGGGAGAATAACGGGTTGGTTCATCCTTCTAAGCGACCTTGGAAATCTTCTCAGCTACTCACAAATACAAACCCTGGCTCCCTCTTAACAGATGCCTTTCATTATTAATATTGTAAGAAATAAGCAGTGGGAGAAAAGTAGGGAGACTATGGGGTTTTATAATACTAGTACCCAGCAGAGATAGTCCACATAGACCACAGGAGGTTGGTGGCACCTTATTTGGGGAGGACAGGCTCGTGTTAACATCTGGAGTGGAATCAGTGGAATGGTATCAAATACAACAAACACATGGCTTCCTGGTATTCGATGCCATTCCATTTGCTCCGTTCCGGCCATTATGAGCCGTTCTCCCCTCAGCAGCCTCCACTGACATAGACAGGGATACGTGACAGAGCGGTGAAATTACAATTCAGACCTAAAATAAACACAGAGGTTGTTGAAATGGAATAACAGGGCGTGTCCTGTGGTAAGTCGAGGCTACACAAACTTGGACAAAACTCGTAGAGTATTAGTAAGTTCATTTCCTAACCCTCATTTGTCATGTCTCGATGCCAATATCTTCTAAAACCAGTGGTAAAAGAAACACCTGACCGCACAAAGACATTGGTGCTGTTCCAACATCACACCCAGCCTCTGGCCTCATATCCCCCTTTAAAACAGTGTTGTTCCTCCCCTTCATGTAGGGGTTATCAGCAGTCACCCGACTCTGTCTGACAAGCCCCCTGCTACAGTACAGGGAACAACTGTCTGTCCTACAGGCCTTAGTCTGACCAAGCAGAAGAAGAAGAGCTACGTGTTTTACACTCCTCATCTTCAGGGAAAAACAACCGTAGAAAGTCTGTGTGGACTGGAGGCTGCTGTGCTACTGCCACCACTGACACTGCCTGGGGCAGACTCGGATGCAACTCAAATGCCCCGTGTGGCTCAGCTGGTAGAGCATGGAGCTTGCAACGCCAGGGTTGTGGGTTCGATTCCCACGGGGGACCAGTATGAAAATGTATGCACTCACTACTGGATAAGAGCGTCTGTTAAATTACTCAAATGTAAAATGGGACAAGCCCCATACAAACGTTGATATCTGAACAAATTGTCCTTGTTTGGCAAATAGAAGGAAGTGTTTTGTGTTAAGAGGTTCAAGTCAGTGTCACTGATTTTAGGACAAACATGTGTCTGCTGTATGTCAGATGTATTTATCAATGTATAAATATGTCATAACACAACTACATATGTACTGCATGTATCCCTTCACAAAAAAATGTAAATACTGCGTATCAGAACAGTAGATAACCTTGTCCTCAACAAATACTACTGGAGACATACTGGAGTTCACTCAACGGTTGGACTAACACCAGAGGTCAGTAATAGCTACAGATACACCACAGTAAAGAGATGATACATTTTCCCTCATCTGAACTCACGCTGAAAGTTGAATTAAGATATTTATAGGACGACAAGCTTTTGAGCTGTGAGCAGAGAGAGACAGAATTATGTAAATTCAAATAGCATACTCTTAATATCAAAAGAAAAATAATGAAGGGGCTATAATGTGTTCTCTGTAACAATGAACAAGTTGGAGGAAATGTCCTCCCGAACCGTGATCTAGCAGAACAATGGGCCTGTTCATGGACAATTAAAACAAAGAGTCAATGGAGTTCTGCTGGGGAACAGTGATGAGCATGAATGTCCTTTATGGCCCGTGCAAATGGTTCCTTCTATTAGAGACACCACATTCAACCTTAAAGAAGAAACATGGGATTCTTCTCATTCTTGTTCCTCTCTTTCTCTGTTTTACTCTCTCTCTCTCTCTCTATATCTCTCTGACCCTTTCTTTCTAGCTTTGCCTCCCTCCCTCTCTCTTTCTCTCTCTCTTTCCCTCTGTCTCTCTCCTTCCCTATCGGCCTCTCTCTTTCCTTTATCGCCCTCTCTCTCTACCTATCTCACTTTATCTTTCTCCCTCTCTCTTGGTTGTTTGGGGAAGATGAAGATGAAGATGAAAGTGTGTCCTTCCCTCTTTCCTTCTGACTGTTCCTCCCCAATCCCTGGGAGTGGAGTAATCACCTCTTTACCATGGCGCCGGCTGACACTTTTGGAACGAACCAGAGGGCTGAGGTTGGTGAATGTGATTTCACACAAGGCAGGGTTTGCAGGTGACAGGACTGGGGGACTATCTGATTAGTCCCTCGCTGTAGTCTCTGAGCAGAGCTACAAAGCATGGTACTCTACTGTCTCTCTCCCTCCCTCCAACCTCCCTACTCAGGCCCTGTCACCATAACAAACACTCATTATTTTGAATTGACTTATTATAGAAAGCCTCTCTCGTTGCAATTTGTACAAACAAACATGTGGGGTATCTGTATGGAGATAGTGATATATACACATATAGAAAACAAACACATCGTTTGCATATATTATGGGGAATTTTGTATCATTGCGAGCATGCATACACATGAACACACAGGCAAACAAACAAAGACAACAATTTGCCCTGATTGTAGATCTATCTGTGCTAAAAACAAATGCTATTCATCCCCCTACCCCCTGTAACTATTCCCCAGGTCGTTACTGTAAATGACAATGTGTTCTCAGTCAACTTACCTGGTAAAATAAGGGTAAAATAAATACAAAATATCAAGGGGGTATTCGTATGTGTGTGCAAGTGTATGCTTGTGTGTGTGTGTCTACGTATATGCGTGTGGTTGCATGGGTTCTTGTGTGTGTGTGTGTGTGTGTGTGTGTGTGTGTGTGTGCGTGTGCGTGTGTGTGCGTGTGTGTTTGTGTGTGCGTGCGTGTGCGTGTGTGTGCGTGTGTGTGTGTATAGAAGTAGAAGGTTAATGCAGACCTGTGAGCAGAGATGACAGCAACTAGACCCTAGTGAGCACCAAAACGAGGAGTCCAGGGACTTTCATCTTCATATGCACTGGCCCCTTTGTCCCTCTCCAGTCTCAGACTTCACATTTATTGCCAGGCTTTAGAGAGGGCAGCGTGGCCTTGAGAGGACCCTGTAGTCATCTATTCCACTCAAACACTAGTTAATTAGCAACACCACGGTTTGGGGTTTGCTAAATCACTGGATAGAGTAATCAAACCACAAGCTGACAGGCCGCGATACAAACGGCTAAGCAGAAAGAAAAGGACCACGGTACTAACTCTGAAAGAAAATAATTACAGCACTGTGTAGTGGTGTGTGGGGGTGAGGGGCTGTGTGTGTGTAGTAAGTGTGTGTGTGCATGTGTGCAATAAGTGTGTGGGTGTGTGTGTGTGTGCTTGCCCCGAAAAAACCTACTCAATTAAGATAGATAGGGACTGAATAGAGGAGACAGAGTAAAATGTTTAAAAGGACTATCAAGGCAAACATCAGCCTGCTGTCAGAAATGCCCCTTCCCATGGTAAGTCTATGGAGAGGAGGGAGAGTGACCTGCCTCCCTCCCTCTCCCTCTGTCAGATAGACCTATTGTTCCTCTTGACAATCAACAACCAGCCAGAGGTTACACGGAGGTGTTCAAATCACTCACTTCCCTTTTATTATTTCACATTCTTCCTGAACAACATCCGTGAACAATTTTTAACACTCACTTTTCAAAAGAAAAGGAGAGAGGAAAAATATAATATGGCAATTTAGCTAAATAATTATAGCATTTTAGTCCTCTTCCGCCTACACTCGGAGGCTCCGCTGGCGAAAAAAAGCTAATAATTCAATTTCTCAGTGCCTGTAATTGTCACCGATGTACCTAAAGGTCATATCATTCACCCAGAAGAAAGGGAGGGAGAGGCTGGAGACATGCTCAGAAGAGGCAATTTAACACAGGGCTAATGGGAGGAGTGTTACTCAAATGGACGAAGGAGTGAGGGAGGAGAGAGGGAGGGTGTTCGGTTAGCAGCCACTTGGTAACGGTGGGCTCATACTGTATCGGCTCTCTCCCTGGTTGCTACGCCCTCCATCACCACCGCCATCATTCTCAGGTAACTAACAGATGAGTGATGGAGCCAAAATGGAGATGATGTTTAGGCCTGTGTTAGAGGTTAAGCCCGGTGGCCTTTCAAATGGCTGCCATCATAAAAGTACGGTCGGGAGGCAGGATTGGGGGAGTAGCAGCCCTGGCTTTGAAAGTAATTGACTAATACAGTGCTGGGTATTAAAGTCATAGAGTGCCAAAAGGGAACACACAGCCGCTTGACCCTAAGCCACTTTGGAGTAATCTAGTATTCAATCCAGCGTGTAATGACTGCTGGGGCTGTCAATCCTCTGGGCTCTCTGTCTCTGCCTTGCTCCCCCAGTCTCTCTTTCTCTCTCCCTCTCTGTCTCTCTCCTCCCCATAATTCCCTCTCTCTCCCGCTTCTTCCCTCCCCCCTATATCACTCCACCAATCCCCCTTTCTCGCCTGGCCCATGAATGCTGTTGATTCACAGAGAGGAGATGGAGGGATGACTGAGTTGAGGGTTGACTGAGTGGCCTAGAAGAGCCAGGCTTTGGGGTGTTAAGTCCAGGGCTACCCACAGGTCCCTCCTCCATCCTCCAGTCTAATCCAGCGACACCAGAGGGGTCAACACACTCTCCGTCTCCCCCACGACCTCC
This sequence comes from Oncorhynchus mykiss, assembly GCF_057628025.1. NCBI lineage: Eukaryota > Metazoa > Chordata > Actinopteri > Salmoniformes > Salmonidae > Oncorhynchus > Oncorhynchus mykiss. The sequence goes on from NC_143042.1 coordinate 21,923,290, forward strand.
TCCCCGAAACAGGGCGCACTGCACACTCCTCAAACTCCCTCTCAAACAGGTTATTCGTGTTTAATACAAATGAATGTGGAACCGTTGGTGAGGTGAGGAGTTCAGAAGCGGTGTCTTTGGGAACGGGGGAAGGCATCATTAAAGAGTGGAGCGGTTCGAACAATTTGCTTAACCTCTCGGCGGTCTCTGTTCTCTGTGATCAATAGGTTTTATCCACCGTGTGAGTCGTCCATAATGATGAGCGGACCGACAGAAGGATAAGAAGCTCTGAGTCGGAAGAGAGGAGAGGGCCAGGATTTTCGACGTGCTCTCTTATTAAAATCATTAATCTGTCTTCTGAAAAACGCCCTCCATGGACTTTCAGTATTGTTCCTAATGTTAGACAGAATGTTGCACAGAGGTGTTGTAATCTTTGCAAATAGTATTTTAGGTCTTTCTTCCTATTATGTACAGTATGTGTTAACGTACCGCAGTCATGATGAGATGTGTGATTCACACACACCTTTGTCAATGTGATCTGGTGAATCTGCGAAAGACTAAACATGCACCTGTACGTTTCTAGCCAGACCATTTAATACTCGTCCGTGCATCACAGAAGTATCTAGCAATAGCAAGATAAAAAAACCTAAGGAAACCAACCATCGAGGACAAGTGCACACTGCACCCCCCCCCCCCCCCCCCCCCCATCCCTGCTTTCGCCCCCATCGCAGAAGAGAAAGGCACCTGTCACACTGTTTGAGCAGAGGTACGGAGATGGGGGGGGGGAAAACACGGCAGCACTTCACAACACTGTCATTGCCATTCATAATACGCATTGCAGTATAAAGAGGGCCATTAGGGCCCCAACCTGGGAGCCATTAAATCATTCTAAATCGCTGTAACATCCCATTAGTGTCAGTGGTGAGACCACATAATAGTCTGTATTATAGAGATCACCACCGCGGACCCATTTGGACTAAATCACAGCAGCCTCTCTTCTCCGACTGGGATCCTTATCCCTCGTCCCCTAGAGCACAGGGACACCCGTGCCGAAGAGAGGCTGGATGCTCCTTGGGATCTCCTAGTGCGTTAAAAGCAGAAGGATCGGGCGGACCGTCCACAGCACCACCCTATGAATTAGGCATGATGCAAGCCCCATTAGAAATGATGCTATTAAGCTATCTGTTGCTGTTTCTGTGGGAAAATCATACAACAGAAGCACGTTTAGCTTGTTTAGTGGACAAAATATCAATTGAATTTGAACCGAAATGCACTACTGAGATGTGCTGATATACAAGCATAATTAGGATTGGAAAATGGACTTTACTCCCTAAATCAATTGCCTGCGATCTGGGGGAGGATAACGAGTCAGAGCTTGTTGGGGTGGATTTGCAATCTGGAGATGAGCTAGACAGTAATGTGATAATAGCAAGGTCCAGTGGGCCCCAACTAACCTGTGAGGAACCAGACCATGACAAAACAGCCATGCAGAGGTCACACAATCATAGGCCTAACACACAACCATGACGAGACAGCCATGCTAGAGGTCAGATGTCACACAATCATAGGCCTGACACACAACCATGACAAGAAGCCAGGGATCACATCATGAAACAAATAATGCTCTCTATAACAACGAATCCGAATAGAAGACAGGGAAGGAAAAAGCATGTTCAGAACGAATAACTGACTGCTGATTAGACGTTAAGACACCCACCAAGTTTGTTACAGAACACAAATATTGATGACATAAACAGAACAAATGACGAGAGGTCACGGTTAGTAAACAGAAATGAATAGCAGAACAAATAGATAAGGTAGGGGCGCTGGGTTTGAATAAAAAAAACTCCATGAGAAATATGCATCTTCCGTTACATATCTATATATCTCCCTCCACATGATAAATAGCTCCTTCCACAAACCCTTGGTCTGCCCTATGAGTTCTTAGAGGAACAAAGCTATGATGAATGGATTAATGCCAGAGCCCAAGCAAACACCTCTCCTGGCTGATAAAAAGATATCCTGCCAATGACAATTTGGGGACACTGGTGACCCGAGGAGTGGTCTATGGGGTATGCCCCCCAGAGAGGCACGGTGATGGAGCCGAATGACCATTAGGGGGAAGATTAAGTGCCCCTTGCTTCCGACACTCACTTCATTATACATGCAAGCCCTCGCCCCACTCGCATCTCCCGAAAAGGCACAGCTCCTTTGTTTCTAGTGACTCCCGCCACTTTGATTGCTTATTTATTGGCTGTCTCCGTTGGCAACCCCGGGCTAGAGAAACAAATCCCATTGGCCACGTGCCCCTCCTATCAGGTGAGAGAAGAGAGGAGAGAAGTGAGACTTACATTTTTTTTTTATTGTGCGGGATACTAACACAGGTGGGAGGGACATTTTTTTTTTGCCTGTCAAATGTTCTGTGTGTCAGGAGGACGAGAAAGCAGGAACCAAAACTACAGCTGACAAATAGAGAGCCCTCAATATGAATGGCTGTACTTTGAAACAATGGGTATGAATAAACAATAGCTCCCACACAAATGCTAATAAAAATGATGTCATGGGGGAAGGGGGTTGGGAGGTTAGGGTCATTAGACAACCTGAAAGAAATCTCCTCTAATAAGCATATTAACTATATTAACTAAATGAAATGACTGGATAAAATGACCATATTATTACTTTGTCTTGTTAGACTAAACTAAACTGAAACATATACTGGCATACTGCATTTTAGTCCTGTTCTCTGTTCTCAAGCCCCCTTTTAAAACAACCAATCACTACAAATCGCCGGCTGATATTTTCGCCAGATTTTTACAGCGTTTTTACAAGCGGTGATCAGAGGAAGGGCGAAAGTCCTCGTCGGACATTTAAGAGCCAAAGTGGGCTTCGTGAGGACTTTCATGGCTCTTTAAGTAAATTCCAAATACATGCCACATGTGTTCCAACATTTCAGGGTAGGAGGACAACCCCCAACACCCCTACAAGGTGTAAAACAGGAACACATTTTATATAGGAGAAAAAGCTGAATAAAGAAACACTTTTAGAGCGTGTTGGGTAAAAGGACAGTGTGAATAATTAACTGCTAATCTAAGTTACTCGGTTGGGCTTCAGTGTACTACTCATCCTGTTATGAAGATATGGCAGGAAATGTTTTTTATTCTGACATTTCCAAAGTGAAGAACTCAACTGATATGTCCTCAGGCACCCCTGTGTTCAATGCAGAGCAGAGTGCTTCCACAATTAAATACAACCTGAGAACCTTTAGAATTGATTAGGCTATTTTGTTAGCTAGCTATAGGCTACTAAGAAATCAATGCAGTTAGCATAAAACGGCAATGTAATCCTAAAGTCAATGTAATCCTAAAGGCAATGTAATCCTAATGATTCTTAAACCATGCAGTACTGTCTCCTATCAAAATAAAAATACAATCTGAATCAAAATGGCTACTTTTAAAACAGGAGCCATCATGAATACTTTAGTTTTAACAGCCTGATAGTAGGTCTCAGAGTACTAAGAAAAATGGATATTTCACACTTCAGAGTTGAAGACAACCACATGGCTGATAAGCTTTCAAACATCCCTCAATGAACAAATGTTACACTAAGCGTACCTCTGTCACATATCAATAGATAATCAGCTTTGACATTGAAACCAATAACGCCCGGACTCACTGTAGGAACTTACGATTCTGTTTTCTCTCAAGAAATGTAGGGCATCAAAAACTGAGTTGTAAAAAGTATCTGAGCCACATTTACAAACCATTATGAAAGCTATAATCAAACCAGTTGTCTGAGAAGTATGAAGGGTTTTGATAGCACTAAGTGGAAAGTTTGCTGAAGTTATAAACAGGCCACAAGTTACATATTAGGATTTTTTTTGGGGGGGGGGAAACAGCATAGATGTGGAAAGTACTCTACTAACTCTACTCTCTATAAATACAGAATGCCATTTTCGGAAAAGAAAATTCTATGCAATTCTGCATTAACATTTATGCCCAAAAGCCATCCATTATTAAATATAATTTGAGATTGATGAGCTGAAAGTGACATTAATGGTGGTAACGAGATTGATATACTTAGACTCAAACTTAGACACACGTTGTCATGCACACACACACACACACACACACCAAATATTAGGGGGCGCTCTCCACCTGTATTTTGACGAGACTCGCATGCCAAGACATTTGTGAGAACACCTAATAGGCATTTTCCTGAAAACCCTTAATGGGTGTTACATTATAAAACTATATCCATATTCATGCAGACTGACAATGAATGATGACAATAGAATTACTACTATTAACTCATATATATCAGATTTTGATTTATGTACATATCCACGCTCATAATCCAAAATAATCCCAGCATTCACACCTTATGCTACATTTTTTAATCCTAATATTATGCCCCGTTGGATTTATTGAATATATCACGACACCAAAATCAATATATAAAAAAATATGGTTACAATATGGCTAAACATGCTTTTCTATACATTTCATCACATCATATCTACTGATCATTCCTAAAAGTGGACAAGTGCGTCCAAGAAGCATATGTCAAATCAATGAAGGGAAATCTATTAAAAAGTGTATAGATTGACATGGTGGATCATCAGCACGATCGATTTCCTCTACTGTGCTGTTCATGAGACGCCACGTTCAATCTCAACTTTGCTCAGGTAACCAATACATTGTTCCCGCCCTCCCTCGTTTGCATACGGCAAAAGAAGTGCACGAAATTGGCGTTTAAAAAAAAAAATCAAGTTCCCTCATACAATTGACAAGAGACAAAAGTCTCTCAAAAGTCTCAGCCAATGAAGTACAGTAGTCCTCTAAAGTTGAAACAAAGGGCTCTTTCCTCTGACTTGGCTGACTTCAATCAATTATAAATGATGCAGTCACTGTAGGCCCACAAAAGGAGACATCTCCACTCCATAGTCACATGTAATTACCCAAGTCGGCTGCTCCGTGGCGTGTGATCTTTGGCTGACAGGAACATTGACTGATGACCTTCCCAGAGAAAGGACTCCCCGGGTCGGGTCGCCCAGCATGCTAGGCTCTCCTCAACCTCCATAACTACCCCTCCCAGCCCAAACATCTCAATACACCCCCGTCACACCCGGCTTTCAAATACAAAGCTATTGACAAATCAGACCGTCAGTGTGAAAGCTGGTCTCGCCTATCACTCACAATCAAGGATCTATCTATCACTCCTCGGCTTTGTAGGGCAAGAGAAATGACTCCTCATCGTCTCGGCCCGTGCTAATTTGACACAGCCCACTTGGCTCGCCATAATTGCTCTGTCACTGTCAGTCCTTGGTGGAACCCCAGCACTGTACAATTTGGACACAATTACCGGGCGTTTACCGGCAGCCATTATACCAGCGGTGTTGCCCGCTCCACTCCTCACATTGCCACGGCTCATCAAACGTGGACGCGGCCCATTAATGAACATTGTTAGCATTTCTCTTAAACTTCTCTTCTCCTGCCTCTAATAAACAGCCAGTGTTCCATGAAGGAGCATTGCCATCCTCCATGTGACATGATATTTATTGTCTGCTGGGTGGGGTGGGGAGGATCTGCTAGAACAGGAGGAGGGGTGACAATAGATATCAGGTTGGATGGAGAGCGGGACACAAAGAGAGAGAGAAATAGAGAGGCCAAAAAAGAGAGACAAAGACAGCCACGGAAAAAGAAAGTGAAAAAAGAAATTGACATCCTAAATCTATAGGACATCAAAGTAAGCCGAAAGAACACCATTATGACCAGAACTGCATTGGTAGCTATGAATACATCAGTGGCCATCAGAGGTCATTCTTCAGCTGCCTGACACCTGTTTTGTCCTCATTGGCCCAGAGGAGAGGACACCCGCCGTGACCTAATGGCGTCCATGTCCTCTAAAGACCGCTCATTTCCTGCTCTGCCCCCGGGGTGGCGCTGTGTGACACAACAGGGGCCATCTTTAGCGAGGGGGTCACCATCCATCACGGGCCTGTGGCGTTGCTCTACATCGCTGTTTCCTATTCCAAGGTAATTATACACTGATCAGACGAGTCAGGGGTGTCTCCCCGCGGTGGTCACAGGCTGAAACTCAAGCTGAAACACATACACGTAAGCAAAGGCACACTCACAAGCAGACTCCCCCCCTTTACACACAGACCCCCCCCCCCCCCATACACACACACACTTGCCCCTGTATCCTCCCTTCTCACAGGGGTAAATTAATGAAGCCCAATGCAACTGCATTCGAAGACACAAAATGTCCTCTCATTAGGCTCCTGCCTGCCTGCCTGCCATCCCAGGGCCACATCATGAAATATACAGACATACATTAAGGAGGGGTTCAAATCGGCCACATTATTTATTTATGGCCAGTTTATAGGGGCTAAGGTCTTACTCTGGTGAAAAAAGAAGACAATCGGGTAAGGAGGGAATGCCATTTGAGGTACTAGAGCTGTACTGGATTGCAAACCTAGACTTACTGTTAATCAATTTAAACATATTATGCAAGTAAATTGTTATTCCTTAGCTGACTATTGCAAGGGCCTGTGAAAAGGCTTTTCATTTCAGAATGCAGACTGAGAGAGAGACACACACCAATACCCTCCATACAAAAGTAATACTTTCCATGTCTCTGCGGTCCTGATATGTACTAAGTGTTTGGCTGCTCACAGAATAAACTCATTAATTTGCTTAATTATTTAGGCCTATCATTTTCCTCGAGTCTTGGTGGGGAACTGTCAGCGAGGCAAAGGAAACAAACACAACATTCATGTTCTCACTATCACATAATAAACAAACACAAAATACACCGGAGACTGATTACAGGCACTACACCACAGAGAGAGAGAGAGAGAGAGAGAGTTTCTTCTCTCCGACAGATTAAATTGTTTCAGCTTGTTTTTGACAGCTACACAGGGTGTGTGTGTGGCTATTACTGCAGTGTGCGTCTGGTTGTAATAATTAAAGCCTACCGTACTACCGACCTGAATAAATTAATACTTCCTGTGTGAGCAGCAATGTGCCACTGCACATTCAGACATGCTTTGTTCCTCCTGATTACTTTCTTTGTTTCTTGTACTGTTGTGTGTCATGTGTGTGTGCATGTGTGTATGCACACGTGTGTGTGTGTGTGTGTATGTGCGTGCACACTTTGCATATGCTTGTGTGCGTGAGCGTGATAAAACGATGCGAGTGATAGGGAAAGCTGTCTTTCTCTAATGTTGCACATTTATCTCATGAATATAAATTAAAAGTTTGGCGCCTTTTACTTTATATTTTCATTCTAATTAGTTGTGAAGGGGCGTGAAGGAGAGAGGGCGGAGGCTTAGAAAGGCATTAGGTTTCAGACAACCCAGGGCAATGCTCTGTGAGACGAGAAGTGGACAGAGTAACATACAGCCGGCACACAGCACACAGAGCGAGGCTTTATCATATCCCCATAAACATGCAATGTATTATTGGTTTGCATTGAACTGGTTCAAATCACAATTCATATTCCCTATGGCTGTGTTCCAAGCCTGGCCATTTATCCAACATCTCCAATTAATCCTGACTCTCCATTGGCAAAGCACACACACACTGACACTGTACTGGCACAAAATAACATAACAGATTATTTGAAAAGCAACCTGCCCTCTCTCCTCCTAGTCCCCATTCGCCCCCATAACACATTTACCCTATCAAGCCATTTACCATTTACTCTCTTCCACCCTCTTGACCCCTTAGTGGTGGGGAACCAGTGCATTTAGCATTAGGCTCTGGTGTGGTGATGTTGCTGCTGGTGGCGTGACAGTGCAGGAACTTGGGCTCTTGTCTAGATAGTAGTGTAATTAGGGAGGAAGCGGTGGCAGGCAGGCACAAGCTAGCTACCAAGCCAGGGTAAATCCCATTATTTGGCCCTCTCCCGGAGAGTGAATTGTGTGTCAAGTAGGATGCATGTGGTAACCACTATGAAATTACCGCTGGGAGGGGAGGAGAAGGGAGGCTGAGGGCATGTAATGCACTGCCATTGTGTTGTCGAGTGCACCCAAATAAGCAGGGGTAAATGGAGGCACTGCGGTAGGGCAATGGGGCTGGGGGTGGCAGGGATGGAAACCAGTGGGATGCTGTTGGTGGGACCCCCTGTAGTTGTGTGTGTGTGTGTGTGTGTGTGTGTGTGTGTGTGTGTGTGTGTGTGTGTGTGTGTACAGTGCTGGTAGCTCACAAATCATATGACTGCGATGCTAGAAAATGTTGAGAAATAGAGTACCACCCACCCACCATCCCTCAGTTTTTTGGTCTGCCAGAAAGCTGTAGTCACAGGCTTTTCAAAGGCCTCCACTCTAGTAGCAGTACGACTAGGGCACAGAACTGCAGACTTCGGAAGCACAGGGAAATACCTCAGGCTTACAGAAAGTCACAGACGAGAGACCGGGACATTAAGAGAAAAAAACAACACTAAAACTGTCAGATGAGGACACAAAACAGAGTTCCGGAAATCTATTATGAATGGGGAAAAAATTGAAAGGTAGTGGCAGAATAATAACACAGAAGAAAGAAAAAGGAGGAAAGGAGGAGAAGAGGAGACACTTACGAACAGCCTCCAGCACCGATAGCTGCCGCCGTTCATCAACAAAGGCCTCCAGTCAACACGCGTTTTTTTTTCATGTAACATTTATCATCAGTGCTGTCCGTCAGAGGCAGACGAGGCGCTGATCTAAACCAGACATCAACCTCACGACAGCAGCAGAGCTACAGAACTAGGTGATGGTCTCAGCTCAGGAATGCTATCTAGCTAGCCCCCGTGTTATTAGGTCTAGAGAGACAGGCAGACACGATATTGCCATGACAACTACAAACAGTAATCTCTTTGTTGGAAGAGAAAAAAGAAGCCTTCAGTGGGATTGCTTTAGATACTTTGGGCCCAATCATACTAGTGTTGTTTAGACTTCAAACACGCCCTCCGTAGAGGAAGTGTGTCTCCTGCTAATAGCTGGTAGCATGACTCGGTTAAGCTGCTTATTTCAGCCATAAATAATGCATTTAGGCATATGCACTTGACTTTTGTAGAATAAGAATCGCTCTGTGATTGACACGCTGGTTTGTTGAACCTGGAGTTGTATCTACACGTTCACCTTTGGAAATAGGCTTGTCCTCTTTAATATTGCTATGTTAACATAAGTCTGACTACCACCCCTTGCAGCACATCACCTCTTACATCCATGACAAAATGTGCTTTCTATTTTTGGGTGCCTGGAATTTTTTTTTACAGCCAAATCAAAGCTACTGAATTGGCTTTTTTTTTAAAAATTGTATATTTGTTTACATTAAAGCCAAAGCAAATCCAAGCAGAGCATTGCTGTTTGACTCTCATACAGTCCTCATTCACTCAAGTCTCAAAATGTATTCACCACGTGCACAGGATCCTGATACAACAGGTGTTAAAACAATACAGTGAACTTCTTACCTTGAAAGCTCTTTCCCAACAATGCAGTGATAATAACAGATGAATGCAAAATTATAAAAGAAAAAAAAAACACTCGAGATCTATGATGCGAGTCACAGAAACAAGAGAATGCAACTATATACAGGTCAGTGCCCGGCTACATAAAACATCTTAAGCGTTTCCCTTAAGGAATCATTTCCCCTTACCTAAGGGATTTGTTTAAGGGCGTTGCGTAGAGCCCCTCAAACGGTTTCCTTAGGTAAGGGCATACTTAAGGATTTATACAGTAGTTTCAAGGCATGCACGGCAGAAAGAGTCTCTTGTTATCATGGAGACGACCTGAATTACTGACAACGAGATCGTATTGATTTTTGGGAGATCTCAACACAGAACTTCTACATTCAAGACAGGGAGAAACAAATTGATTCAGAGGTAACTTTTTTCTCAACTTGTTTCTATTACTTCCTAGCACATCAAGCTAACTTACATAGCAAGTTACCTGGCCCAGTACTTTACTCAATGTGCAGTGGTACTGGAGTGGTTGAGATGTGTTTATACATAAAAAAGTGTCAGGTAGTAGGATATGCCTGTAAACAAGGGCTAAAACTGGAAGCAGATAATATACTAATGCTATTAATCAATCAGCACTAATCACTCTGGTCTCCTATATACATATACTGTATGTCACATGGTAAGATGATAATGATACGGCCATTTAGCAGACGCTTTTATCCAGAGCGACTTACAGTTAACACATAATGACATACTGTGCCTTTGGGAGTGGAGGCGCCCATTTGAGAGCATGGGAATATGGGAATATGGGAACATGGGAACATGGGAATAGACATTGCAGCTCTTCAGACCTGGAGCCTTCGATGTATTACTATCTTACTTAGTGCTTATTTACAGGATAACACCCATAATCATAAAAGATACAGTGGCAAATAAACATTAAAAGACACTATCAGACTACACAGAATATCCATGAAACAATGATATGTAAAATAGGCATGCAAATATGTCCCTATGCAGCTATATAATAAACCATATTTTCCATCCATGCATGAACAAGACTTAGAGCAGATGAATATCTCCAGTACAAAATATGTTCCCACATCCTCGTTTTTTTTAAGACCTTGTCTTATGGCAGGGAAATGTATTTCATTTCACATTTAATCCCCCTTGGTGTTACACTGCTAGGAGAGAGAAAGAAGAGAGAAACTCATATTACTGTGCCCCTCCCTAGTCCCCCCCTGGCTGAAATTAGCACATTGAATAGCTTAGAGGTGGGTACTAATAGCTGGAAGCATGAGGACGGGTCTCATGTATAAATATCCACATCAGTCGGAGGACTTTAATGTCTGACCTTGGGCCAAATCACCCAACTATTGTCACTGTTTATCATGGGAAGCATGTAGGTAGTACAGTACACACACAGGGGCAATGAGATAATATACTCTATAGCAGGGATGTGTAGCGTACAGCTAGACCACACACATGGAGAAACATATCGCACTGTAAGTGGTCCAATAAACTGTAGGACTATTAGTGAAAAAGTAATTTGATCATATGGTAATGTGGTGCGTAGATACCACAAGAGCCGATAAAATAAGGACGTGTGTGAAAGAATATAGCTTCTTCTGTGAACTTACTACAAAATCGTACACCTATGTACGTAACTCCGACCTGCGTAGGCAAACTCATGTTTTAGTTTTGTCACCGTACTGTGTAGGAAATTATAAACTGGGTGGTTTGAGCCCTGAATGCTGATTGGCTGACAGCCGTGGTATATCAGACCATTGACACATTTCTTTTTATGGCTCTAATTACAATGCTAACCAGTTTATATTAGCAATAAGGCACCTCGGGGGTTTGTGGTAGTATATGGCCGCGTTGCGTCATGCCGGAGTATATTGGCCATATACCACACCCCCTTGTGCCTTATTGCTTAAATATACAATTGCATTCTCATCCTTTTGAATGAAACTGAAAGTATGGTTATAAAGTCAAGTAAGCCTATGTCCTTGTAAACCCTGCATCACACTAGAAGCACAATAACGTCCTCCTCTCTGTTGCTCCTCTTCTTCTTCTACTTTGTTGTGAGCAAATGAGAAAAAACCCAAGGTAAATTCTGCTGGTATTTGTCAGGGAGCTCTTGCTGGTCCCCAGTGATATTTATTTGATCTTGTTTGCTTCATTATTCATCTTGTGGGACCCTGTTGTGACTTGTGGATAAATGCCATATGAAAGCATTGTGATCTGAGTATGCATCTCCACTTTTATCCCTGCTCCCCAAACAGATCAATTAGTAAAACTAAACAGTAAATTATTAATCAGCTTGCTTTGTGTCCTCGTTCCGTCGCTGGAAGAAAACACTTCATTAGAGTGAAAAACATCTCGTGATTGAGGGAAAGTATAAGCCGAGCTGATGTCGCTCTGGCGTCGGAAAATAAAAAGAAGAGTATAATTATCGAGGGTGTCCATCATGCCAGGTAAGTTTATTTTCCTCCAACACCGTCCCCCTGAAATGACGTGCACTCGTAAAATGGGGTCAAGTGGAGTGGTTCAATGTCATTGGCGTCGTGTGTCGCCCGATGGGTGCTTGTGATTAAAATAACACCAGGCTGTTACATGTCACGGAGAGGCAATCATACCATACTTCCAAAAATATTCAGATCAGTCGAATTTTAATGAGGTGTATGGACTCAAGAGGGTTACCAGCCACCAGAGAACCAACCTGAGGATGGTGGGATGGAGAGACAGCAAGGTACATAAACTTTTTTTCAGCAAAAGAAAAAAGAGATCCAGAATTCCAGGGTCCACTCCCTTGGTCTACCGATTGCTCTGCTGTTCTGAGTTCGGAGCAATTTGAATAAATTATTCTGGGGGAAGAGAAAAAAAATTACTTGGTGGGTTCATTTTGTGCGAAATTATATTTTCACTGGAAAGGTTAATTTTGAAGGGAGCTTGAATGTCTGGAAACGGTGCAGCTGAGAGAGCCAGGCAGGCAGCCTCGCTCGGTACGGTGTGGAGGAGAGGAGAGAGGAGGAGAAGCGGCAGTTATTAAAAGCGATTGCATTTCCTCCCGGTTGTCTCCAGAGAGCAGAATCAGTGGAGATGTTAAACCTTGCTTGACACCCCAGTTGGATAATTGTGGGTGTGGGAGCTAATCAGCGGAAGATGTCTCCTCAATTTAAATCTTGTCAGTTAGTCGAGATTAGGCCCTCCTGTATCGGGCGCCATTAGCTTTGTTGCATGTCAATGTGCGAGTGAAGATGTACGCAAGGTCCGGCTGCAAGGGTAAAAAGGGGTGCTTGACAGTGGATATATAACAGGCAGATTTATTCAAGCTAAAACCCAGTGTGGCATTTTCTGAGGAAACCATAAAAAAAAACAGGGAATTTATGCAGCCTTTTGAAATTGCATGTGTTACCACTGACCTAACCAGGCGCCCAGTGGAATAAGAATGCAGTACATAGGGATGTGTTCCATTTTTTTTTTTTTTTAGGTATAAAAGCATTTCAACGTCTTAAAATGTCTTCAACAACAAGGAGAGGGCAACGAGGCAAATAGACTGACTTGGATTCAACACATACAATCAAAGACTATTACAATTCCACTCATGTTCGGGATGAGACATAAAATATACAGTACTGTATATATACGCAGTCTTCTTTTTAACTACAGATGTTGAATTATAGAATAAATCTGGGACTGGAGGAAATCATATAGGATCCATGCGTTAACGGCGCCATACATAAATGGTTAATATTCTGTGACGGCATGTCATCTCATTAATAAAAAAGGGTACAACTTTAGCCAGGGCTTTAAAAGAGGGGACTAACTCAAGAATGTGCAGTGAATTTTATAGCTCCTCAGTCTGGCTGGCGTGGGGCCATGCCTTTGCATTCCCCCATGGTAAATATTTGTAACAGATTTTCTCCTGCAGGACAAAAGCTCCTTTCACTGAGCAGGTCCCGTAACCTCGGAGCGAACGCGGGGTCAGGCCAAATAAACAAGGCAGTCGTGCCAAGTTCACCGGCCCCAATGATTCCTGGGCTGGGCCCGCCGCATACCAGCTTCTCTCCTCATCACAAGTGGCTGAGTGCTGACAGATGTTTCTGCTAGCCGGGCTAAATGGAAAAGAGACCCCTCCTCCTCTCTCTCTTTCCTTCTCTCTGTATCATTCATTCTCTCTCTCTCTTTTGTAGCCTCTCTCTCTCTCTCTCTCCTGTAGCACTGTCTTTCTTCCTTGTCAATGCTGCTGGTAGCCACTTGTAATCCCAGACGGAAGGCATTCTCAGATTTATGGAATATGAACTCCGGTAGACTCCAGTGACCAAACAAAGACTGCCTGAACAAAACAGCAATCCAACAGACCAAACAGTCAGGAATACAGTATGTAAACTCAAACCAGAATACCTGAACAGCAGAGACTCTAATAGTCAGAAGAGTCAAATATACAAAAGACTGGTTGGTTGTTTAGCAACTATAGGGCAAAACAGACAGGGTTGTCTTAAATGGTTGACAACATGTAAACTATATTTCTTCTCCAATATTTATTGAAAACCTAAATACATTTGCACAATGAGCACTTGTTGTCTCTCAAATACACCGTTACAGTTGTTGGTTAGCTAGCTAACAAATCGAAGCCATAATTAGCATAGACGTGACAGTAAAAACACCTCAAAACAAGATGGTATCAATAACAAGATGAATCTAGCCGAAAAAAAGCCACCTACGATTCCCCACATGGCAGTTTCGTGTCATTGATGCTAGCTATCTGGCCATGCAGAATCACAACAACACACAGACTTCTGCCCCATTGAAGTGTGCTCACCGTTTTAGTGATGTCGTCAACTAACCCATCTTGATCAGCTTAGATTTCACTGAATGACACCAACACCCATATGTGGACACAACACCTTCTCCCTCATACGGGTTCTCTCGTACAGTCTGAGCTCCTAGCATTGAGGTGAGTAACCTGAGAGCCAGGTTCTAATTATCAGCTCTGAGGAGGGAGGGCGGTGCTGCGCCAACACCGTGGCCCAGCGAGACCCTCTCTGGCTGGGGTCGGGAACCCTCCAACATCATGCGTGGAAGAAAGTGAGACATCGACTCATAGCCTGGCCCACCAGACTTTTACCCCACGATTAGAGGCATCAAAGCGGGGAGGCAGAGGGGGCGCTGTGAGGTGTAACAGGTTGTAACGAGTTCACGGCCGGGCAGCTGGAGGGCCAGAAGGTAAGCAGTTGTTGCTGGCTGTTGTCTTGAGCCCCAGACAAAGGCTCAGTGTGTGAAACAACAGTTACAGCTGGGGGAGCGGAGTGAGACATTGATCCAGAACCGCACACGTTTGACACCCCTCTGAGGTCTCCACCGGTGGCCTCGCCTCCGCAGCCAATCCATGGCAGCCAGAAGTAGTAGTGGTGGTATTGTTTGGTTTGTAATGTCTGTATTAATTTGTTGTTTTTATTTTGAATGTCTTATTCTGTAAACATGATTATTATCATGTGCTCGGATTGAGTCAGAATTTCTACATTATAATAACCTACACAGTATAAGGGTATCATATAATATTATACAATATGTATAAGGCTATCAAACCAATCGCGTATTTATATTCTAATAACAATGTTAATGATGGGGGAAAATGTAAAGAAGGATGTCTCCTTTGAAAAAATAGAAGATTTGTGTTTGTGTTTATATATCAAAGTCTGTACAGAGGGACACATTAAATATATTAAAAAGGAAAAAAGCGGTTGCCATTTTATCTCCTAAGTTCTAATAGTCAGTAAAAACATTAATTATTGATAAGCCTGGCAATTGATTAGTTAATCAGATAATGTAATTGAAAAATGAAAATCATCAGACTTGAGTGAGTGTCTGCTACATTCAAATCCACATGGGGGTAGTGGTGATGGTGGAGGGGGGGTTTTCATTTCTTTGGGGATCAGGCCTACGTAGAATTTCATCATTACCACGCCACACTATAAAAGCAGAGTGGTGATTAAAAGAACTTGATTGATTTGGCTCTCATTGGAATTAGCCGTCCTGTTCTGTCACGACTCTCTCTCTCTGTGTGTGTGTGTGTGTGTGTGTGTGTGTGTGTGTGTGTGTGTGTGTGTGAGTGAGTGAGAGGGAGGGAGGACCAGCAGTCACAGCATGGCCGACTCTGGGAGGGAGCGTGTGTGTGTGTGTATATGTGTCGTCAAGAGGTGGCCCCACTCCCCCAGTTTTCACTCTCCGGCCGCATGCACCACTCCGCACACACACACACTCTGCACTGCGCCACACTCCTCCAACCCACAGCACAGAAAGAGAGAGCCTCAGCACCAGCAGACACAAAAGCTATTGATTTTACTATCCACCACAATGAATGATAATCCTTAGCCAATTTCTGAATTTAGAAATGAGTTCAATACTAATAATGATAGTGGAAGGGTTCTTTAAACTGTAGAGAATTGAGAGAGAGGAAATGGGCTAGAGAGAGAGAAAGATGGAGGAAGGGAAGATTTGTGTAGTGTTTGGCTTTGGAAGAAGAGTGGATATGACTTCTTGCCATGGGTGTAATTAAATAAAGATTACACCAATGGTTTTACAGTATAAATTACTACATTTTTACTCTCAAATACAATTAATCTTATTTGACTTTCCTCAATGGACTGAGAAGCAGAATAGGGCTGTATTCTATATTCCGCTGCTTTTTGTTTTTTAGCAACTGGCAACTTTTAAATGAAACTATTTCAAATCCACCTATTTTCATGCATCACTCTTCGGCTTTAATTTCGCAATTTGCAATATACAGGAGTCTACCAAATTCATATGCAGTCTTATACTATTTCATGCCTCATAAAGATATATTGTAGCCAGTTTCACATTCTCCATACTGCTTTCCGCTAAACACGGTCTTCCATAAAACTAAAACAAGCACATAAATATACTTAACATTCACATTGTTTGGATGATAAAAAAAAAAAAATCTGTCCAATTAAACAATAGACAAGCCGAAATGCAGGAACTAACCGTACTGTAACATTTATATATGTTCTCATTTCTCCACACAAACTTCATGGTTATTCAGATAACACCAATAAAACTTCAGAAACATCCCTGACAAATGTTGCAAGGAAGCTTGCTATGTGTGTGCATGGCCGTGTGTATGCACCCCTGCATGTGTGTGCACATACATGTGCATATCTGCATACATGTGTGTGATCGCACAATTGTGCGCACATGCGTGTGTAAGCGAGCATGAGTTCATGCGCGCATACATGTCTGTGTGTGTGAGAGAAGGGGGGGGGGGGGTAGTCTTTTATTTCGGTAGCATGCAGTCAGGCACACACAGTGGGGTGATGTGTGTTAATCAGAAGCCCTCTGCCCCTGCCGGGGTGTTAATTCGGGGGCCCGTTAAAGAAAGGTGTAGATTAATAGATAAAGGAGGTCCATGGGAGGGTCAGCCTGATACGGACGCACAGTGTTCCGGGTGCTTGTCAGACGCCTGCTCGGATTAAGCTTCAGGTTCCTTCTCCATTGTGGAAGGTGAGAGGTTAACCATTTACCCAGTTCATTGGGCTCTCAATCAGGTTTTCAAGGTGGATGGTGGAATATCTACATAAAGACATAGCATCTGTATGCCCCTCAGGCTTCATTTGTATAGAGCTGAACTAAGGGCAATGCAATGCACAGGTAATATGCTACATGCCATTGGGGATTACAGGGACATTGAATAGGGTGAAAGAAGGAATATCATGTATATGTGCACGTGTAAAACTACAATATATTAATTGGATCATATTTGTAAATGCAGAGATGGCGATGTGTTTGGATAAAATATCGACAGGCTATCTGTGAATTCCTAAACCTTGATGTACCACAGGTATACATGTTAACGTGGGGCTCAATGCTTTACTCTTTCTCGTTTCAGGAATCCCTAGGAATAATGTATCAAAGGAGGAGAAAATCCCAGGGAGGAGGAAAGACAGGGGGGAAAAAGAGAGGGAAGGGATAAAATGCCGAACATGAAACTCTGCAAATTTGACTTATAACAAGCAAAATTACACCCTGCTGTCATTTAAATTATGGCTGCCCTCTATAAAGGTGTCTTTTAGGTGTGTTAATTGAATCCGGCACTATTTTCCAATAATAATCTGTAAAGTTCAGCCATCCATCCCTCACAGGATCCCTGCCGCGTGCCAGAGGAGGACGTATCTATTTCAGTGGCTTAATTTATTTTCATGATTCGCTGATAATGACTGCAGTGCAGGCTGTACATCAGAATTAACCTTCATTTCACTGAGGTATATTACAATGACAGTCTCAGACACATTTCACCTACACAAAGGGCATTCTCCCCTTCTCTCTCCCGCACTTTATAATCATCCTCAGCAAGACGAAGATTGTTTGATAGCCGATTAATTTTCATAGGAAATCAAGTGGCCACAGCTCCCCCCTCCATACCCCCCCCCCCCCCCCCCCCAATGCCACCACACAAGCTTGTGCTTAGTGACTTTTCTGGCAATTAGGTATTTTATTTAATCTTTTCTTTCTAAATGGCATTTTTCTTACTAACCCCTCCTCCCTTTCTTGATATCTCCGCCTGGTAATTTATTTTCGGGCGATGGCAACATAACAAAAGTCCTGTAAATTAATCAGGGACATCAAGCGTCAGAGAGAGGAGAGAGAGAGAGACGGGGGCCCTCTCTCTAATTTCTATGCAAACCATTAAGTGTCAGATATAAATGGTTTCAGTCAAAAAATGTCATTAGGGACGTGACGTCACATTTGAAGCCAGCGCCGGATCATCTCCGTCCTATTTTCTCCCTCATGAGCTCTTTGTTCTTCTAGCCTTTGTAGGATCTGGGCACTAAAAAGGCCCTATGCAAATTACAATAATACATTTCGCTAAGCACCGCAGCGACGGCATGATAGCCTATTTAGAGTGAAACCAAAGCAACATTCAATTTATGGTATTAACCCAGGTTGCCAAAAAAGTGATTAAGAAATTACGGAGTTGGTTCTCACTGCATGAAGTTTTTTTTTCCACCCTCATTGACATGGCACCTATAATAAGGAAGGCTGATAATTGGAATATTCTAGAGAGCAGAGAGCAGCCAGGGCTCTGTTGGAGCTAAGAGCTGGGGGTGTGCTCTCTCTATTGCTCCTCTCTGAAGGCCTGAACCAAGAGTGCACACACACACAGTCTGTCTCTATGGTAGGGCATACACCTCTATTGGCAAGAGCACAGACTCACAGCCTGCAGGTATGTGTGTATGTGTGTGTGTCCATCAAAGACACCGATCCTCAGCCCTGTCTGTACCAGCAAATAAATATAATCAATCCTCCATTTACATACAAATGGGCTCTCCCCCTCCACCCCTAGTAATCTGCTGCCTTCTTCAGGGAGAAGAGTCATATTCACTCCATACTGCAATTTAAAATTTATCATCAGATGGTCTATTGATAGTTTTTTTCTCCTCCACTTCATTTTATTATTAGAGGATATTGAAGGCTTGTTGGGGCTGACGAGGCACATATGCTCCGTGATTTCCTGCCGCGAGGACATGATTATCACGACTATTGACATTGTCACTTCTCCCATCACTTATCATTGCTTACCGCCCCGTTTTCTCCTAAGATCTGGCTACATTATCATGCCGTTTAGATAATGTGTGTAAACGGTGGGGGACAGTGCCACCGACGTCCGTGTCACTAATGTGCCTCATTCACTCAGTGTCAAGTTGATGGGCCATGGACCCCTGAGAGCGTGTCAATCCCACTTTGGACAAACACCCTCCATCAAAATGATCAGTAACACTGGGGGCCGCCGAGACATTACTCACACAGGGGGGGGAGGGGTCAGAGAGAGAGAGACAGTCAGAGAGAGACGGCCCCACATGACCTTCATCATGTCTACTGATACAGCACTTGGGGAAAGGAGGGAGAAAGGTCCCATAAAGTATCTTTACCCTTTAAGAAATGGCCCTTTGATGCAAAACGGCGACAGCCGTCAATAGCGACCTACTGTATTGTCAACGTCCATCTTCAAAATGCAACTTGTCACCATGTAATTAATGTGTCAGAAGCAAGGCGTGATAACACATAAAATCATCCACCATCCGCTTACACTTAGATGCTTGATTGTGTAATCTTTGTTATACATTGGATAAAAACATTCAAAACGAGTGCACTATTAACCGTTTCAGTCACCCTTCTCTGGCCTTTTAATCAGGGTTTAATAGCCGTTATTAACTCATTAAGGATCCGTTGGAGAGCTGCTGTGACCTCCAACAAAAGTTAACACTCTGATGCAAGAGTTATTTCCTCATGTTCAATCATTTAATTGCGACCTATGCAAATTTGCTGCTGCTCGTTACCAAACCAGCTGAAATAATTAAGTAGAGTGGCTCAAATTAAAATACAAATGGGGAGATTTTTGCATTAGCCAGTATCCATCCCCCCAAAATCGATGCTATTAAATTGGTTCAGTTGTTTTTAGTGAGCTCAGCAGCCTTGGCAGAATGTGCGTTCTCTGTTTTTTAATATGAGGCCTCTTTAGGATGTGTGGACTGGCTTTGACAAATATACGAAAAATAGAAAATGTCATGCCTGCTCCCGCTCTTCCCCCCTGGCACTCGAGGGCGCCAGACTGTCCAGTATTACGCACTCCTGTCACCATCATTACGCACACCTGCATCCCTCGTCACGCGCATCAGCGATTCATTGGACTCACCTGGACTCAATCACCTGTGTTGTTACCTCCCCTATATCTGTCTGTTCCCCAGCTCTGTTCCCCGCTTCTGCATTAAATGACGTATGTAGTTTTGTTCCCTCCGTTCTGATGCTGTTCCTGTCCAGTCCCATGTCCGTCGATAAATAAATGTTCACTCTCTGTACCTGCTTCTCTTCATCAGCGTCGGTTCTTACGAGAAACACATATTTACATGTTGTACATCAACACCACACATGGAAGATTTTCCAGTCTATGTTTGCTTCTGTCAGGCAATAAAACTTGTTAGGCCTCATACTGCACGCCTAATTTGTATACTCAAAAGCGGAAAAGAATTTCATCAACATCTAATTCCACTATAAGCGGTAATCGGAAGCCGGAGAGACAAGTGACTGTGTGTGTGTGTGTGTGTGAGTACGTGCATGTGTTTTGTGCGAGTGACAGTGTACCATGTGACTGCCGCCAGTAGAATCTGACAAAGTAATGCAATTAGCTGCGATAAGAAACTGTTAAGATGTTTTTCTTTAGGTGTAAACAAAGATGTCATCAGCTTCAAAGATAAAACTGAAGTGAGAGAAATATGTCTGACAGTACTGCATATCTACAAAGACTGACTGTCACAAATAAATGACTATTATTCTCGAATTAATAATTATTTTCCCAGAAAGTGAACGGCTGTTTCCTGTCTTTTTTAAGTATTTATTTGTTTTATGTTAGAGTACATCAAAATGAGTAGGCCTATCCCTATGGAAAGTATTCTGACACAATGGCAGGTGTACTATGATAACCAGATACAGAACAGATACAGTACAACTGTTGGTTGTCCTGCCATGTACAGAGAACATGATGATGAAGCAGCAGTTTGTTAGGACAACACACCCCTGCAAGTGATATACCTGAGAGCATCCACGGGAGCAATCTGCATTCCCTCTCCCTTCTCGGCCTCAAGCAAAGTTCGATCTGGGAGAAAAAAAAACCTATCAAATTAACCAAAACTGTCACTCAGGAATTACGACGGGACTGAATACCGCAAAATATGTTCTTTGAAGTCCTCATTTCAGCAAAAATTATATAAATATAAAATGGACTTTATATCTAATTAAAATGATAACTGCATTCTCATTTTTCTAACTCTCCATATCCTCAGGGCCAATTGGGATAGAGTGAGTTTTTTCCTTTTTGCAGCCTTTCAGTCTCTCTCACTCTCTCCTTCACCACGGCTTTCTCTCTCTCCTCCTGAACTGCTCCTACAGCAATATCACATCATTACCATCTCCCCAGCTGAGCTGCAGCCAGCCGTTATCATGCAGCATTATTAATCTTCTTGTCTTATCAACTTGCAAATCACAAACCATTGAGCCTTATGGCGTGGTTTTGGGTTGGCCGTTATTCATTTTGTAGGTCTACCTAGCCTCCCGGTCACCCCCTAAATCACCTGACGATTGTCAGTCTCTTACTTTTGCCCTGGCCCCTGTGGCCCTGTACTGTAGCAGTGGAAGGAATCCACGTCCCTCTTTCTCTCTCTATCCTTCACTTTCTCTCTCTTTCTATTTTCTCCCTCTCTCCATCCACCCTTGCTTTCTCTTTCTCGCTCACTCTCCCATCCTACCCTTTCTCCATCTCTCTCTCTTCATCCTCCCCCCGCTCTCTCTGTCTCTCCCTCTCCCTCTTTAAAGAGAGGGCCCCTGCTTTTGAAACAAGGAGACAGTGAGGAGGACACATTTCATTAATGGAGAATTAACATCGCACTGCTATGAGTTGACCTCTTTTCCTGACACGTATGTCCAAGCCATTCTAGTCATTTTTTCCCCTGCCATTAGTATTCTGGGTGGGATAAAGCAGAGCCAGGCAGAGCAGAGAACAGCCAACAGAACAGAGTCGGGGAAAGTTTCTTGAAAGCGCCACCACTGACCCTGCGTTCCTGTTCTTCACTTAAGTTAAACATTATTTTTTTTATTACTAAGGCTAAAATATTCAATGTGTTGGAAATGCAGTGTGGCTAATGCTATGCTATTTGAGGAAAATATGTGGGTAAAGAGCATGTGTGTGTGTGTATATTTGAATTTGCATTTCCTTTGAAAACTTTGCATGATAAATGACTTTTTCTCACCCTTAGCTCATTAAACGCTCTACAACAGGTAGCGCCCATTAAATATTAAGCAGAAGACAAAGTGTTCTATGTGCACATACCCACACACCGGCCAAGTCTATGTGGACCAAAGTACTAATCCACCATCTCATCTCATTTAACATCAGTTAAAACCGACAAATCTGTTTTAACTTTGTTAATTTTGATTTAATCATTCAGAATTATTTACAGTAGAACATGAGGGATTTCGATTTCAACATTGACTTAATAATGGTGAAAAATACTAGTTGTCAGACAACATTTATGATGCAAAGTAGTCTTTCATTCCAGTAATGTAATTGACAGCCCCTTTATGCATTGGAAACTTCAAAAGATAACTTCCTCAACAATTTGGATGAAGAGTAGGCCTAGGCTACTTTTAAAACACACACCCACCCTAACACACGGCATTAAGGCTTTCGCAGTGGAAGATATTTTAGAGGAACATTTTCCAGGAATACGTGGCCAACATGATAATTCACAAAGCTTACCTAATCAATTCTGCAGGCTTCATCTGCCTCCTATCAGGCCCTTAGAATAAATCAGCTCTGTTATACCTCAAGAACACTTATAAATAATGAAAACAGTTTCTTAAAAAGAAAAGACCGCTTAAGGACAAAATGTTGATTACAAAAGTGCCTTTTATCCATGTCTTCATATTTTAGGATTCTCAAGATGCAAGACTCTGGGTGAGGTACTACTAGAACGAAATACTACATCTGATCAAAAATGAACTCGAGATTTTTTCAAAAGTGCTGACAGCACAAAAACAGACAGACAGGTGGTATTTGGATATAGACATTCAGATTCAAGTCTCTCCACGCTATCACTTTGATCTTGTGTGTATCATCTTGTCCTTGAAACTGGTCTGAACTCTGTAGTTTACAGCAGGCAGCACACCATGGTCGACCATTAATCCAATATTAAAGTCATCCATCTTTGAAGGGGCAATCTGTGATTGCTACATCAATTTTTGGACTTTTAAATTAACGATATATAGCCACTGAAGAATATAACTTATAAATGCCTCATCGGCTTTGTTCAATTGTCGTTCCTTATCAGAACACAAAATATAAGCTTGTTTTAATCCATTGTTTATAAACAATGCAATTGCAAACAAACTTTAATATCATGGATGGCCAGTCCCTGTATCCATAGCGCTGTCTATGAATTTGAGAGTGGTTCCATTTCTCCAGCCCCTTCCCTCAGCTGTTTACCAACAGTGGCAGGGTTGCCACTTAGTTATTGGTTGAACTGCTGCTTTAAACACAGCCTGAATTTACCTCAAAAGTTTCAAAAGAGTACAGCCAAACTCAGGAGGTATAACATCTCCAGATGACTATAGTCATTTATAACGTAATATGTGTACCTGTGTGTGTGTGTGTCTGTGGACGCAGTACCTCCGTTGTGTGAGTAAATGGAGAGAGTTAAAACACTGAGACAAAGCCGAAAAGACCTTTACATGTTTAACAGCATGTGTCCTATTTTGCCGTGCTATTGCTATGCAGAGGCAGTACCAGAGGGACAAGGCAGACTTTTTATGCCTGCCTATAAATTAGAGCGCTTGTGGGTTGATGAGCAGTGAAGGGGAATCGTGCCTGAATCCCGGGTGAAGCTGCTGTGAAGGGAGCGGTGACGGAGACAGGCAGCTGGGGCCCTAAAAAGTACAAAACTATTGTGGCCAGAGGACAGACGCACACACACAAATGCAGGCATGCACACGAAGACGCATACGCACACACACAGACCACCCTAAGCACATGAAACCCCTCACACACGCTCAAATCCTCATGATGGCTATCCTCTATCCTGTATGGCTCGTCCAGATAGAAACAGCCGCTGGGTTTCTCTCCACACACTAGGTATATGCTGGCCTTACATTGCCAGCAGGCTCGGGTTCTACGCTCCTCTTGTTTCCTTCAGTGAGGATTTACATTCTGCTCCTGGCAGGTCAACCAACAAATTGACCAGGAAACCACAGGAGATAGGCTGGAGGCTTTGGCTGAGCTGAGGGGGGAGAACTGCTCAGAGAACAGCCTCTCTCAGTGGAACCACTGATCAGTGCCAAGGTTTCCAGTGGGAAGGCTAAGGGTGTCGGAGCAGTGGACGAAAGGCTGGCAGGCAGGCAGGCAGGCTGGCTGGCTGACTACATGCGGACCTTCCAGGGACCTGGTGGAACTCAGAGGCCAGTGTCCCCCCAGCGGCAGCCTGCAGGCCAGAAGCCCGGGGCTATCGCTCCACAAATCAGCCCCGTTTTCCAATCAAACATGGGATCCAACCAGGGAACCAGACCCACAGAGTTGCTTATAACAGTGAATAATTTACCACACAGAAAGGTCGTCACACCAAACGGACAGATTTCTCTCTTTGAAAAAACATCTCCAGGCCCCATTGGCCCGGTCGGTCTGTCTCCAATCCTCAAAAGTACATCTCAATCTTTAATGCACTGATAAAGAGAAAGGGAGGGGACATGGAAAGCCCGAGCGTGAGTGTAACATTTGTAGATTTTTACATTTAGGTTTATTAAAGGGGAACTGCAACCGCTGACTTGGCCTCGTATTTTGGCTTGCTCCTCAAGAAATGCTGGCTGCCATGACAGGAGCCAAACGTGAGTTGGCTTGGGGGTGTGGTTTGATGTGCGTGTTTCTTGTGTGTGTCCTTGCCACCACCAAGACACACCTGTCTGTCAGAACCTTGCCCGCAGCTGTTTCCCCCCACGCAATTACAACAAACAAACCTGCTGCAAGTAGAGTTGAATAACAACAGGAAGATGTATGCTGAGATGCCGGAGGAAGCTTTGAAGAGGTCAGTAGATATAATATAAGCCATTTAGCAGACACTTTTATCCAAAGCAACGTACAGTCATGCATGCATACATTTTATGGATGGATGGTCCCGGGAATCAAACCCACTACCCTGGCGTTATAAGCGCAAATGCACTACCAACTGAGATACAAAGGGCAGAGTAATACGAGAAGATGTGATTGCTGAATTTATGTAGATATTCTAAACTAAGTGTTTTGATAACTTTCAAATGTAGTAACATATTATATGTTACATATAGTGACATATCTTTTGTGTACACAATACTATAGAAATAGTGTTCTGCTAATATAACAATGTGCACTTTTCACCTTTAATTGTCATTCCCAGCCGATGTCATTCTCCCTCCCCATATTGACTGATACCATTCAACTAAAAAAAAAAAAAAGACAATACAAGTAAAAGTTGACTCCGTAATGCAGAGTGCCAGGTCTCTCTCAATTGAGAGATATCAGTATCAAGCACGTCTGTCAATCTAGACTTCATCACGTCACCTTGCAAGTCTCCATGTGGTGGCTCCATACATGTTTCTGTGAACATATACACATTCCCTGTTCTATTACCAACGGCAGATTGGATAGGTAATATCTGACACACAAACAGGTACTAATGTTGAAGTTTAAACGGGTAAGACAATCAAACGACCGAGGCTAGCATCTGGCAAAACCATCACCAGTCCTCTCCATCTGTAACAATAGGCAGAGTTGTGGCAGAGTTCAGTGACGCATTGAATAAAAAGGGTGTTGCAAATACTGGACATTTCTGCTGTACTGTATAATTAGTAATCACCTTCAGCACCACATTGTGGATGTGTTGAGTGCCAGGTCTCTCTCCATTCAGAGACGTCAGTATCAAGCCTGTCGGTCAGGACTCTATCACATAATGTTGCAAGTCTCCAAACCTACGTAATTCTGATCTCCCATTGATGACCATTAGTGAGCAGGCAAGAGGTGAGGCTTATGGGCATGGCAGCGTATATATCACCCGCTGGCCCTCAAAGATACTGGTCGGTCACACACACAAACACACCCACAGAGCATTGTCTACTACATCAATGGTGGTTATGATTAGCATGGTGGAACCAACCTTATCGCTGTATTCACCTTTCTATTTCACTTCAGATATCATGATATTGCGTCATTAACCTTTTAGTTTATCAAACCGGGTATTTTCTTTATACAACTTTTCACATAACACACATTACCATTGATTAAGCAGTCTGTTTCATCAGGACAGTATCTCGGGTCAAGCTAATTCTAAGTTGGCACTAGTTACCACAGCAATAAAGTAATAAACCCTGCCTACTTCTACAAGTTCTTAAAATGTGATTTTAAACCTAACCTTAACTACACTGCTTAACTTAAATTAAGAACAAAAAGCAAATGTTTGTTTTCATTCATTTTTACGATAACCAATTTTCACTTTGTGGCTGTGGTAACCCTAATTCTGTGGTTTACAACTATAGACTGACTGTAGCTCCAGATTTGATTAGATTCAGGCCGGTGATGCAGTTACGGTTTGTTGCTCCTAGTTCACTGAATTAGTCAGTCTCAGATTTGAGTTAATGTAACAGGGTTGGTTATGTTTCCACTTCACACTGCAGAAACATGTATTCAATGTTTATGTATTCCTATTGGTTGATTGAATACATATCAATAAGTTGTTATGCCATTAGTCATGCTTGCACATAAGGAAGATCGCAAACGTAAATTCTTACCGGTCTGATATTGACATACAAGCGGCAGGTCATCTTCTAAAATATTGTATTCTATATTCATATTTACAATGTGTACATGTCCTGGTGTGTGTGTGTGTGTGTGTACATACAGTGGCAAGAAAAAGTATGTGAACACTTTGGAATTGTAACGATAATGCTGTGAGTCAAGAAGCAGGTGGGGGTGAAACGTTTAATGAAACAACTAACATGAAACAAGACAGCGTAACAGAAGTGAGATAGCACAAACACAGGATCAATACCATGTACAAAAGGAAGGGTCCTGTAAATGGGAGGTAATGAGGTCGTAATGATGAGTCCCAAGACCGGTGGTTAGTATTCTGGCAACGTCGCTCGCCGAAGGGGAGGAGCAGGAGTAGACGTGGCTGTACACCCCCCCTGACACGCAGCTCCTCCAGGGGTCTCACTGCGGTGGCGGTCTGCCTGTTATTTTTGACGATGGCCAGAATCACTCAACCGCAGGAACCTCAGTCTGGCAATGAGTCCACAGGGCCAGGGCTGGCTGAACATCCAGAACATTCTGGGCGTACTCTGCCCATGGAAGGAATCGTGCCCACTCACCCTGCCGGTCCACACAGTGACTCCTCAGGAACCTCCAAAGCTCCTGGTTCATCCTCTCCACCTGCCCGTTGGACTGAGGCTGGTGCCCGGAAGTGAGGCTGACCGTGACCCAGATGTTTCAGCACTGGGGCGGAGGTAAAACAACCCTTGAGAAGATGGTAGGCCATGTTGGCTGCTGGACCCCACACCAGCATACGGGGGCCTCCCTTAAGGAGGGAGGTGAGAGGAGCGGCAACAGAGCTGAAATTCCTGATGAAGCTACGGTAGAATTTGGCAAACCACAAAATCCGTTGTAACCCCTTAATGGTGGTTAGGACAGGCCATGACCTGACTGCATCTACCTTCTTGTCGTCCATCTTCACTCCCTGCGGGCTGATTTGGTAACCCAAGGAGACCGCCCTCTGATATATTTGACACTTCTTAGCCTTGACGAACAGGTGATGGGCCAGGAGGTGTTCCAGGACTGCTCGAACGTGTGATGTGATCCTCCAGATTAACCGAGTAGATCAAGATGTCTTCAATGTATACGATCACCTGGCGTCCGAGCATGTCCCTGAACACCTTGTTAACGAATGCCTGGAACACTGACGTAGCATTGGCTAAGCCAAAGGGCATCACCAAGTACTCGTAGCGACTAGACATTGTGCTGAACGCGGTTTTCCACTCACCCCCCCCCCCCCCCCGGATTCTGATGAGATTGTAGGCACTCCGCAGGTCCAGTTTGGTGAAGAACCGGGCCCCGCGGAGCTGCTCAATGGCTGACGGCACCAACGGGAGGGGGGACCGATACTTCTTCTGTAATCAATGCAAGGGTTTAATCCTCCATCCCTCTTGGCCACGAAGAAGAAACCAGCCAACGCAGGAGAAGTGGACGTGCGGAGGAACCCCTGTTTGGAGCGCCTCCTGAATGTAATCCTCCATGTAATCCACCACAGACAGAGGGTAGATGCATCTGCGCGGAGGTGTTGCATCAGCAAGCAGGTTGATGGCACAGTCCCAGGGGCAATGAGGAGGAAGACAGGTGGCCCGGGTCTTGGAGATTACCTCCCTCAGATCCTGGTATACCTCCGGGATGTCGGGCTGAAGGGCAACCAAACAACTCTCAACCGACGTGAAACCACAGGGAACAGGGAAGCAGGTCCTCCGGCAATCAGGTGACCAGTCTGTGATTCTCATCCTCGACCATGAAACGGTGGGATTATGGCGGTGACGCCAAGGGTGGCCGAAGATGATCTTGTGAAATGGTGATGAAGAAGGGGATATTCTCCTGATGATTGGACTCCACGGTGAGGTTGTGGTTGAGTGATGTGTAATGGTTCCGGATCCTGATGGCCGACAATCGAGGCCTTGCACCGGAAAAGGAGAGGAGAGCGGGTATGAAGTAATATTGAGAGAGGAGGCAAGGGTCTGATCCATAAAATTCCCTGCGGCACCGGAATCCACTAAAGCTGTTGACACAGGACTTGAGGGACAGTCAACCAATGAGATGGACACCAAAAAGAGCCCAGCAGGAAGTGATGAAGATGGAATACTCACTCCTGGCCCAGGGGATGGCAGATCACGTGATGTCCCTCTGTTCTATTAGATCACGGATTCGGACATGCTGGACACCGCTGGAGCCTGTGCCCTCATTGACCACAGTACAGACAGAGCCCCAGTTGTATCCGTCTGCGGCGCTCCGCCGCAGGGAGGCGTGTGACCCCTATCTTCATGGGCTCAGGCTCTGAACCCGAGTGTTCGCCGAAGGAGGGGAGAGAAGCGATGAGAATGCCGATACTCCCGGAGAAGGTGAGTGCATACTCGGCAGCCGCCTGATCCCCCTGCCGTAATTGAAGTAGACGCTCACCTCCCTCTCTGCCCTCCGGGGAATGATCAAATATACATTTAAAACAGAGCCAATAACCCCTCATAGGAATTTAGCTCCTCCTCTCCTCTCTCCCAGATGGCCGTAGCCCATTCCAATGCCCGCCCCGTCAGCAGAGAAATAACCGTGGCAACCTTAGACCTTCTCGGTGGTGGGGGCCACTATCTGGTGTGTAAAATAAAGGGAGCACTGAAGTAGGAAGCCACAGCATTTGGATGGGGTACCGTCATATTTAAACGGGCATCGCTGACCTGAGCGGGTTGCTGAATGGGCTGTTGGGCTGGCTCACGGGGTAGGTTGGTTCTAGAGTATCCACCGCTATTAGGATGCAGCGCCTCCCGGGGATGTTCGAGACGCTGCAAACTGCGAAGAACCTCTTCTGTGGCTGTCCCCAGTTGTGCCAGCTAGTCATGGTGCTGACGCAGAAGACAACCCTGTTTGTCCACCATCTGAGAGATATCCGTTGGTAAACAAGTGTTAAGTGTTAAACAAATCAAAATGTATTTTATATTTCAGATTCTTCAAAGTAGCCACCCTTCACCTTGATGACAGCTTTGCACACTCTTGGCAGCTAGATAGCATGCTCTAATTGTAATGGTCGCATTTGCGCCCCGCTAATTCACAGTTATTTCCATGCTAACAGACAAATCTACAGCCATCAACATACTGTTGTCCTGCACATCTAATGTGCTTCCTTGTGTCTATTGTCAGAATAAACACCAATCAACTGGGACCGCTGGCTGGGTTTTCCTTTCTTAAAAAAACAAACAAAGCAAGAGAGTTACTAAGTATAATCACATCTGTTACATTAGCTACCACCATAGCTGCATCCATTACTTAGTTTTGCCTTAGATAATACAGAATACACATGTATGAGCTACAAATGAAATCGCAAATCCAACGTAGTTAGCTAACATTAGCTAGCCTGTAGCTAGCTAGCCTGCCTGCCTCGCTAACGTTATCAAATGATAACGTCACATAACCAGCAGTATGTAGACAATACATACGCTTGTATGAGCTACGACCTAACTAAGTTGTAATGAGGTAGCTAGCTAACTAGCTATGCTAACGTTAGCTAGCCTGTCTCGCTTTATCAAAAGATAGCTACCTATATAAACAGAAATTGCGTTATTTAACGTCATTAGCTAAGTCATACCAGAGAGATCTGGTCATTGCACACCAAGCTAGCATTACTGGTGCAGACTTGGGGACCGACAAACTCCAACCACTTATTCCGCATACTAGGGACCTTCGGCAGGGCATGCAAACTATATATAGTCAACCCATATATGGCTTTTCAGCCAGCTGTCCTTTTAACGAGTTGGGGGGCGATGAAACAATGGAGCCCTATTCAATGAAGGGAAGTGGGCGGAGTGGCAATTTGCACGTGGAGCTTGGAAAAAAGGGGGCAGGATTTATTGACATAATTTGAATCCAAACCCAACCTTCATTCACTCGTTGTGACGCACTAAGGTTGCAAAACTCAGATTTAGACAAGACTGACTTCATGACCAGTTTTGATAGCCTTTAGCCGCACCCTCATACTACTCCTTCTCTGTTCCGCGGGTGATGTGGAGGTAAACCCAGGCCCTGCATGTCCCCAGGCACCCTCATTTGTTGACTTCTGTGATCGAAAAAGCCTTGGTTTCATGCATGTCAACATCAGAAGCCTCCTCCCTAAGTTTGTTTTACTCACTGCTTTAGCACACTCTGCTAACCCTGATGTCCTTGCTGTGTCTGAATCCTGGCTCAGGAAGGCCACCAAAAATTCAGAGATTTCCATACCCAACTATAACATCTTCCATCAAGATAGAACGGCCAAAGGGGGAAGAGTTGCAGTCTACTGCAGAGATAGCCTGCAAAGTAATGTCATACTTTCCAGGTCCATACCCAAACAGTTCGAACTACTAATTTAGAAAATTACTCTCTCCAGAAATAAGTCTCTCACTGTTGCCGCCTGCTACCGACCCCCCTCAGCTCCCAGCTGTGCCCTGGACACCATTTGTGAATTGATCGCCCCCCATCTAGCTTCAGAGTTTGTTCTGTTAGGTGACCTAAACTGGGATATGCTTAACACCCCGCCAGTCCTACAATCTAAGCTAGATGCCCTCAATCTCACACAAATCATCAAGGAACCCACCAGGTACAACCCTAACTCTGTAAACAAGGGCACCCTCATAGACGTCATCCTGACCAACTGGCCCTCCAAATACACCTCCGCTGTCTTCAACCAGGATCTCAGCGATCACGGCCTCATTGCCTGTATCCGCCACGGAGCCGCAGTCAAACGACCACCCCTCATCACTGTCAAACGCTCCCTAAAACACTTCTGTGAGCAGGCCTTTCTAATCGACCTGGCCCGGGTATCCTGGAAGGACATTGACCTCATCCCGTCAGTTGAGGATGCCTGGTCATTCTTTAAAAGTAACTTCCTCACCATTTTAGATAAGCATGCTCCGTTCAAAAAATGCAGAACTAAGAACAGATACAGCCCTTGGTTCACCCCAGACCTGACTACCCTCGACCAGCACAAAAACATCCTGTGGCGGACTGCAATAGCATCGAATAGTCCCCGTGATATGCAACTGTTCAGGGAAGTCCGGAACCAATACACGCAGTCAGTCAGGAAAGCTAAGGCCAGCTTCTTCAGGCAGAAGTTTGCATCCTGTAGCTCCAACTCCAAAAAGTTCTGGGACACTGTGAAGTCCATGGAGAACAAGAGCACCTCCTCCCAGCTGCCCACTGCACTGAGGCTAGGTAACACGGTCACCACCGATAAATCCATGATTATCGAAAACTTCAATAAGCATTTCTCAACGGCTGGCCATGCCTTCCGCCTGGCTACTTCAACCTCGGCCAACAGCCCCGCCCCCCCCCCCCCCCCGCTGCTCCTCGCCCAAGCCTCTCCAGGTTCTCCTTTACCCAAATCCAGATAGCAGATGTTCTGAAAGAGCTGCAAAACCTGGACCCGTACAAATCAGCTGGGCTTGACAATCTGGACCCTCTATTTCTGAAACTATCCGCCACCATTGTCGCAACCCCTATTACCAGCCTGTTCAACCTCTCTTTCATATCGTCTGAGATCCCCAAGGATTGGAAAGCTGCCGCAGTCATCCCCCTCTTCAAAGGGGGAGACACCCTGGACCCAAACTGTTACAGACCTATATCCATCCTGCCCTGCCTATCTAAGGTCTTCGAAAGCCAAGTCAACAAACAGGTCACTGACCATCTCGAATCCCACTGTACCTTCTCCGCTGTGCAATCTGGTTTCCGAGCCGGTCACGGGTGCACCTCAGCCACACTCAAGGTACTAAACGATATCATAACCGCCATCGATAAAAGACAGTACTGTGCAGCCGTCTTCATCGACCTTGCCAAGGCTTTCGACTCTGTCAATCACCATATTCTTATCGGCAGACTCAGTAGCCTCGGTTTTTCGGATGACTGCCTTGCCTGGTTCACCAATTACTTTGCAGACAGAGTTCAGTGTGTCAAATCGGAGGGCATGCTGTCCGGTCCTCTGGCAGTCTCTATGGGGGTGCCACAGGGTTCAATTCTCGGGCCGACTCTTTTCTCTGTATACATCAATGATGTTGCTCTTGCTGCGGGCGATTCCCTGATCCACCTCTACGCAGACGACACCATTTTATATACTTTCGGCCCGTCATTGGACACTGTGCTATCTAACCTCCAAACAAGCTTCAATGCCATACAACACTCCTTCCGTGGCCTCCAACTGCTCTTAAACGCTAGTAAAACCAAATGCATGCTTTTCAACCGATCGCTGCCTGCACCCGCATGCCCGACTAGCATCACCACCCTGGATGGTTCCGACCTAGAATATGTGGACATCTATAAGTACCTAGGTGTCTGGCTAGACTGCAAACTCTCCTTCCAGACTCATATCAAACATCTCCAATCGAAAATCAAATCAAGAGTTGGCTTTCTATTCCGCAACAAAGCCTCCTTCACTCACGCCGCCAAGCTTACCCTAGTAAAACTGACTATCCTACCGATCCTCGACTTCGGCGATGTCATCTACAAAATGGCTTCCAACACTCTACTCAGCAAACTGGATGCAGTCTATCACAGTGCCATCCGTTTTGTCACTAAAGCCTTATACCTTATACCACCCACCACTGCGACTTGTATGCTCTAGTCGGCTGGCCCTCGCTACAAATTCGTCGCCAGACCCACTGGCTCCAGGTCATCTACAAGTCCATGCTAGGTAAAGCTCCGCCTTATCTCAGCTCACTGGTCACGATGGCAACACCCATCCGTAGCACGCGCTCCAGCAGGTGTATCTCACTGATCATCCCTAAAGCCAACACCTCATTTGGCCGCCTTTCGTTCCAGTACTCTGCTGCCTGTGACTGGAACGAATTGCAAAAATCGCTGAAGTTGGAGACTTTTATCTCCCTCACCAACTTCAAACATCAGCTATCTGAGCAGCTAACCGATCGCTGCAGCTGTACATAGTCTATTGGTAAATAGCCCACCCATTTTCACCTACCTCATCCCCATACTGTTTTTATTTATTTACTTTTCTGCTCTTTTGCACACCAATATCTCTACCTGTACATGACCATCTGATCATTTATCACTCCAGTGTTAATCTGCAAAATTGTAATTATTCGCCTACCTCCTCATGCCTTTTGCACACATTGTATATAGACTCCCCCTTTGTTTTCTACTGTGTTATTGACTTGTTAATTGTTTACTCCATGCGTAACTCTGTGTTGTCTGCTCACACTGCTATGCTTTATCTTGGCCAGGTCGCAGTTGCAAATGAGAACTTGTTCTCAACTAGCCTACCTGGTTAAAAAAGGTGAAATTAATTTTTTTTTACAAAAATGAACAAATTTATGCTATTAACACTTTGTAGTCAATTTTGACACTATGATAAATGTCTCTGACTCATATATTATCGACGCCACGTAGGCCATTTTCAAAGGGATCAGTTACTTTTTAATGGCAGTTGCTCTTTAATGATTAAGAACTTAAGAACTGGACTGGTCTGAAGCCCTATGCTATGTCCAGGCACTGGCTAATTACGTTTGATCTAAACGGAAATGTTGAAACCAGCAGTAATTGTGCATACTGGCATTTTAAAGCTCTAACTCATGCTGTATTTAGCACCCTCTTCATTCAAAAAGAGTTGGGCGTGAGAAAATCAGAAGTAGTTTGAAGGAGTTATGCCCACTAAAGAACTCCTAATACTTTAACTTGACACAAGAGTTCAAAACCTCAAACCTGAAATGTCTTCTCCCATCGACTCCTAGTGCTGAGTCATGAGCATGGCCTTATGTAGGCACATATGTTTTTTTGTCTGTCTGTTCCCAGGCATCTTGAACAACTAAGATGGTGCAATCAGCATCCATCAACCCTGGTCAAATAACCAGAGAGAGAGCAAGGCTTCCACTGTTACAGGGCAAATGGCCAATTGATGCCATCTCCTGCGAACGTGGGACATGCAGGGTAAAACAATTATCAGGACCAGCTGTCCATGGTGTACTGCAGCACTATTGTAGCATAGCCGCCATGCAGTACCCAGCTCTGCTCTCCCAGGTAGGGCCTTGCTGACTGGCTGAGAGAGAGAGAGAGAGAGAGAGAGAGAGAGAGAGAGAGAGAGAGAGAGAGAGAGAGAGAGAGAGAGAGAGAGGCATGGTAAAGGAGAGGGGGAGACTAAAGATAAGGGAGGAAAGAAGGAAGAGGGACTGAGACCAGGAGACCGGGAACGGTGAGCCTCCTCCTGTGACAGTGTTCCGCTGTGTTGTCGCCTCTGTGGTGGGGGACTTGTTTCCTCCGTCGTTTGTCGCCGCTCCGCTCTGTACCCACTGCCCTCTCCCCTCTTCCTTAATGAGTGTGGATGCCCCACTGCCTCGGAAACCTCAGCACCTGCCGTGGGTGGCGAGGGGTTAATCCTCGGTGGGTCTCTCCCTCTCCCTGACGCCCCTGGGCGGGCTGCAGAGGAGCAGGCAGGAAGAGCTGACAGCAGCAGTAGTGGCGGCGGAGAGGAGAGGGTGACAGGAGGCACAGATACCCTCGGGTTCCCCCCGTAGCACGCTAGAATGAGTTGTTTCAGACGCTGCTGGAAGCCTGACAACTGGCCTTCATAAATTACAAAATGAAGATTGATAATCGCTTCTCAGCCTCACCTCCTCCTCCACGTGGGTGCACACACAAAGTACGCACGCACACCTGCAAGTACACACACACAAGGAAGATTTATGTGAAAATCACTGTCATTTGCAGCATGCTTGTTTGTTGTCAGGCACCAGGTTAGCTGCTCTCCTCCTCTCTTCCCTTCTTCATGCTCTGCCAATTAGATAAAAGAGGTCCACAGGCTCAGAGGAGTGTGGAGAAGAAGTGTGTATTACAGGCTGTAACGCCTGGGCGAGGACCGGGTGAATAGGAAAACTCATACATGTTTTATTTATATGGAGGAAAAACAACTCCTGAGGAGGCATCTCTTGCTTGTGCTGAGAGAGAGAGTGAGAGAGAGCACTTTGAAGCACCGTGGGGCACATGGAAGGACCATGGGTGGGGTGGTTGTTATGCGACAGAGTGTTGGGGCCTACACAGCACTCCATTTTGAACTCTTTGGCTCCCAAACGAAGGGAAGGGATGCAGTGCTACCTAGACGGCACAATGAAGGTCAAACACAAGTTAGCTGGAACTTTGAAGAAACGTCACAACTTTTTATGAACAAAACTGGAGAGAAGGACTCTTTCACAGAGACGGGGATAATAAAAAAAAATGAAACAAACTCAATACAGGCTGCCTAGCTCATTCTCTTACAGACACAAGTCTCGATTTTTCTCCTCTACTCTCTCTATAAGGGTCTCTCTTATGTTGTGATTACATTGCACCTATCCTGGTTACTATGTCTGTGAGGAGTTGGAAAGAACTGTATGAAATATCATACTGACTGCCCTGTTATGGCATATGAAAAGGCAGGGAATCACTAAAGCCAGCAAATGAAATCAGGACTGGCTAAGAGAGGTGGGGTATGAATGTTCCCATATCAATTTTGCCCTTCCAACCCTCCCAAAAGGAATTCAGTGGGGAATAAATAAAGAACATTTAACCGCTCTCGTTTTCCTCGTTGCCTCCGGCCGTGTTAAATTCAGGGCACTTCACGAGAGATTGATGCTCCTCTATCTGATGCGTTACGAATGTCTGCAGGGATCCGGCGCCACCCACCCTCCTAAAACCGCCCAGCATCAGCATAACGAGCTGCCGAAGCAGCGGCCAGCAACACACTCCACTCTGAGAAGTTTATCGACTTGTGAAATCGCATTCAGAACATCCTTTTTTTTTTTTTTGAGACCAATAACCTTGGCTTGTAAGTTGCTTACTCAACAGACCTTATTACGGGTTTGGGGGGGGGGGGCTGTTACTGTCACTTCTATTGAAAGGTCAGCAGCGCTGTTAGCTGCCGCTCCCCATTTCATTATGATCACGCCATTATCATAAGCTGATTCACAAATTGGCATGGTGGGAGGGCAGAGGGTGGGGGTTAACAGCAGGGATGACCAGGGGGCGGGGGGGGGGGGGGGGGGCAGGGTAGGGGAGTAGAAGGGGTGCAGACAACAAAAAACCTCCTCGCTCAGAGAGCAGAACGAGACTCGTCCGTCTCCCATCCTCTCCTTGTCACTGGTAAATTGGCAGCCGTCCAACGAATGACAGAGCGAGAGAGAGAGAACCCTTACATGCAGACACACTAGGATGTCTCCAGGGCCTGTCAGAGAGGAGAGGAGAGGAGGGGTGGAACACAGCACCAAAGAACAGGGAGAGAGAGAGAGAGAAAAGTCAAATAAAGCTGACTGATACTTTCTCCTTTCTCCGTCAGACGGTCTAAAATGCCAAACATGATGTAAATCATGGTCCCATGACCATCCATCCTGGTTCGTTGTCAGTTTCCTGCAGGCCGTCTCCTGTCTTCGCCGGGTGATTTGGACAATTGTCTCGAAGTGAGAGACAGTCCAGGATGGATGTTTATTCAAAAGCGTCCCCGCTTCAATAGCCTGATGGCTGACATATTTCAGTACCGGGGCACATCACCATCAAAAGGGGCACCTTCGAGCATTAGTCTCCCTGTACTGAACAATAAATAATTGAATATGCTATAGGGGTGATATGAGCGGAAGAAAGGTGTATAAGGGATATGTCCCCATTTATCTCAACACCTATCGAAAGCGTCACCTGGGTTCAAGAAACTAATGGCTCAACATGTCTTTATATTCTATTGCACCATTCAAGTATTAGTACTGTGCACATTAGATTTTCGCACAATCCTGTTTAATGTGCAATAAAGGGCACTCATTCAGACCGTATGCGGCAAGCGTGCGTGTGTGTGTGTAGGTGGGAGGCCTATCTCGGGTAGACGCATAGCGGTGACAGTTATGACGGGGTAACAAACGTGCGGGGAGCGTTCTGGCGCAAAATCAGTGCTGCTGAAACAGCAACCAGGTGCTACAGAACACATTGGCTGCGCTGAATGAGCTTACCCCCATAACAAGAGCTGGCCTGAGACCACGCAGCGAGAGGTGCAATGTAAATGCAAGCTATAATTACCACTATTATTACCACTATTAAACTAGCACGGTCTCGAGCAGAACCGAGGACTGGAGAGCAATGGATGGAGGGAACAAAAAAGGGGGGGATACAGTACCCAAACAGAGTGAAAGAAAGAAAACAGCTAAATTTTGTCTCTGGTCTCAGTGTATATGTCCCCGCTCTGACCTGCCCGAGCATATTGACTTAACCCAGTCATCAAGGCTATGAAGCCATGTGTATATTTCTACAGGTGAGCAGTTAAAATGTTCCTAAAGCTAGGAGCCTGTCTGAGA
This sequence comes from Oncorhynchus mykiss, assembly GCF_057628025.1. NCBI lineage: Eukaryota > Metazoa > Chordata > Actinopteri > Salmoniformes > Salmonidae > Oncorhynchus > Oncorhynchus mykiss. Next base: position 21,961,396 of record NC_143042.1, read on the forward strand.
TGAACTACCTCCGGCCCTGTGGCCTCTCCAAAACATCCCCCTCAAACATAATCAGGCGTCTGTCAGAAACAAAGAGCGCTAGCTCCCAGAAGACGCTCAACATCGGAAATAACTGCAAGTTTAAATAATTTTCAAAAACAGCAGGCCAATAAATTTCCACGAGCGGAGGTTAATTTATTAAGGGGAAACCTCGGTGCAATTACCCTGTCCGATTCCGCTCTCCTCTGTCTCCATGCCCCGAGGGCGCCAGTCTCTGAAATGTCACACAGAGGAATTATTTTTCACCTGAAGAATGCAGCTCTGAAAAACAGTCTAATCTGGACAGGCCTCAGCTAATAACATACAGCAGCACCTGTCACTGTATATTAGTTCATTAGCTAACTCTTGTTTTTTTCTTAATTCCTATCAAAATAGGAAAAGCCAAATTAATACTTTTTAGTTCTTTCAACAAAGTTGACAATGATGAGCGATCTGAGAGAAAGAGAGATAAAGAGAGAGAGAGAGATTGTTCAGTGATTATATTAGACTGGCAGCTTGGTCTGACTTCAGCCAATTAGCTTGACTAAATGAAGTCTAAAAGTAATGGCGCTCGTACAGTTCAGTAATTAGTGAGGCTCATGTTTATCCAGGGCTCCTAAATGACTCCCACCCCATTACACGTGTTTTGGTGTCCTTAATATGACACGATGTGAGACGCATAACAGTCACACACAGGCTCTAGTACACTGACTGCCTCTGTCTACCCCACCCCCATCCCGCCCACCTATCTAAGCTCTCCTCCCATCATGCAGTTCTGTTTTGCGAGCGCCTGGATGGAAGGAGCTGCTATCTACAGTGACGCTCTACCATGTCTCTAATTACGACGGTATCTTCATCTAGTCAAATCATCCAGATCCCAATCAGATTTCCCCAGGCCCTGACGGGCTCCTACCGCCCAGGAAGAGAAGACTGAGCTGAGCTTCCATCCTATTTCCTTTTTTAATCAAAGTCTGACTCAAGCTGTTCCTGTGTGAAGGGAGAAACGATCATGCTGTGTCTTTTTGGAAACCAACGGGCAAACTATGTTGCCCAAACACACTTACCGGCTGGAACACTCGAAGACATCCAGGAACCAACAGTTGGGCTCTGGTCTGCATTGACGTGTGTGGGAAGTTGCTTAAATCAAACAAGGCACAGTGTGGGCCTCTGGGGAAGTTTTGCAGTTTTACCCCCATTGAATAGTGGTCTGTAGTTATAGTATTTAATTTTGGTTTGGAGCAAGTTTCTAACTCATTAGCTAGTAGACTTGCAGTGCAGCGCTATAGGTCTCAGAGTTCCCCACACAGCACAACAAACAATGAAAAGAACAGAGATTTACAGTAATTTCATAACCCTCGCCGCTGTACCAAGAGGCCATCATTTCATCACTACACTAAATCAGTACAGTATGATAATCTTAGCCAAAATAAACATGTTTCCTCCACAATCCATTCATATTCAATGTTGCTGTTTTATAAAAACCTAATCGAGAGCCAAGCTCATTTGCACATCAGAGGTCTGAGTTAGCAATCTCTCCAGGCCTCTTGCTTATTCCCCATCACTTCCCCGCCCATCCCAGCTAAATACTAACAAACCCAAACGGCAGGAGTCCAAAGACCTCACATTAGAATTTCTAAACAGTTTAAAGAGATAAGCAACACACTTACCATAAACACCCATGATGTTATAATATTCATAACAACTCCCCTCTGATATGGTAAATGGTAGCTGTAAATGCTAAATGTTGTTTTGAATATCTTGCTAGCTAATTGATTGTGACTCGTTCGTTAAGGGAGACGCACACAAGCGAGATGCAGATGGTTTCTGCTGCTTTTTTTTTCCCCTGCTAGAGAAAACTGCATGCAGCAGGGTTTTCATCATCTAGACAAACTATTTGATCAGCCCTCTGAGAACTCAAAGCTGCTAACATAAGATATTGCAGAAAAGATATTGCAGAATGTGACATTTTGTATAGTTTGTTTTCTCTGGATGGAAATGAATATTAGAGACAAATACTTCACACTACAGTAAGCCTTGATCAACTTGGCAAGCAGAGGGGTATACTAAAGCAGATTCAGTGAGTTAGCCAGCTAACTTTGATAAAACACCAGAAATAACTATTTTCTTTATGGTTCACAGAGAAAGCTAAACTTTGATCTGTGTTGTTGATTGCTGAGTCAATTAGCCCTGAATATGCACTGAAGTTATTTTAGAATATTTGGGTAAGTTAGCTGGCTTACAAGTGCAGTTAGTGAGTCGCTGATGTGAAGTCTGTTTGCCCGAAAAAACATGAGCTACTTAGAAATGAAAGCTGAGCATCGATTGGACACAAAGGAGAGCAAAAGCAAAACATGATGAATATGTGCCAAATCAATTACCAGCTGCTAACATAACCCACTGGCTAATGAGGTGCACACAATTCAAAGGACATAATGTATGAGCGGGACCCAGGGAACAGGGGTGAGACTCTTGCTCTCTCTCAGTGTTAACGTACACGAAGCAGGCCCTCTCTCTCCTTCTCCCTCCCTCTCATTGATTTGGTTCTGAGAGCGTGGAGAGCACAGCATCCTGAAGGGGCCTTTTGAAGTGCACATTGTAGTGAGTCTCCTGTAACAAATCACCTCCTTAGCGCTCAAACAGAGAACCCATGATCAAACCGCCACATCTCCACACACACAGGCAGAGCCATGCAAAAGAGTGGAAAGTGAAATAACGAGGGGGAAGAGAGAGGGAGATGAGAAGGAATAATGGAGTGAGTGGGCATACACTCTGGCTCTGGCATGGTGGGGGGAAAACAAATCATCTGCTTTAGAAAAAACTCAATATGAAGAAAACAAGGTAAATACTGACAAAAGTATGGATGTAAGCTAGCAACACATCTGATTCGAGGTCTGTGTTGGTGTGTTGGTGTGTGTGTGTGTGTGTTTTGTGCTGTGCGTGCAAAAAGCCCAAGCTCCATCACATATCAATGCCTCCACAACGGAAACACTCTGCACACACATTACATTGCACAGGTGTTGTAATAAATGTTAAAAAACAGCCCTAAAATGTAAAAACTCCCCCTAATGTCCTCCACCTCTCCCTCCCATGTGTGTGTTCATTAACAGATTACAACAGCTGTGGCTAGAGTGCATTGAGAGGAGAGGGTGCTGCTGTAGCAAAAATCACAGATTGGATCTGAATGCACACACACACGCACACAGGGGGGTATCACTAGGCATCTGCGTGGAAGGAGCAGGTCCTAGAGGTGAGGGAGGAAAGCAGCTCTACAGTAACAGGCCCAGTGAGCCAAGCCTGTGTGGTTATGCTGCTCTCCAGAGGCCTGGAGTTGGGAGGAAACCCACAGACCCACATCTGAGAGAGAGCGAGAGAGAGAAGAAACCCGAGGGAGAGCCAGAAAGAAAGAGGGAGACAGAGAGGGAGTGAAGATGAAGAGGATGCAAAATGGTGGTGCAGATGACATCCAAAGAGAAAGAGAGAGAGAGAGATAGAGAGTGAGCGATAGAGAGAGAGAGAGAGAGAGAGAGAGAGAGCGAGAGAGAGCGATAGAGAGAGCGAGAGAGACACGGAAAATGAAAGTGGTGAGACAGAGTCCCTCAGACCCTCCCGGACTCCCTCAGCTTGGATGCAGTCTCCCTGTCTCTTTTCAGTCACCTGACCTGCCACATTATGATAATGCAATAAACGCAGCAGAAAAGCAAATCCCAATACTTGTAATTTCCTCTCCCGCGCGGACTTCATGTAAATGCTTGTGTCCGTCGCCATAGGGGGGAGCGAACAGGCAGCGCTGCCACACAGAGATAATAGCAAACGTGTTCGCAGGGGATGCTATTTTTACGACCACGTTACCCAAATCCGATCCTTCAGCACATTTCTTCAGTAGACAAAGGTTCTCTTTTTTTTCTTCTTCATGTACCTATTTCAATTAATATTCAGTGGAGAGTGAAAGTACAGAAATCAATTTATCATGCTCCGGAATCAAAGTTGTTCTGTTTCTTTGATAATGGTGTAACAGACATTTACATACCGTGGAGCTCAATGTGATCCTTGTCCCAGACTGTCTTGTCTGTTTTCCCTACTTCCCATCCTCCCACAGCACAAAAGATGCACTCTTTCTTTCCCTGTCAGTCCTTTGACATCCAGTGTGTGTGTGTGTGTTTGTCCGTGATGTGAGTGCACTACACTTGTTATTCCCCGGGTTGTGATGTGACTCCAGACTTCTGCCTCTGTGTTTACAGCTCTGTGGGCTTGTTTCCTACTCAGGACGAACACTGACAATGATGATGAATAAGTGAAGAGTCTCTCTCTATCCCCCCCCCTCTCTCTCTGTGGCCTGGTGCTTTATTTTCTTTATCCCGACTGTTCCCCAGTCTCTCCTCTGGCAGGAGGACATACAGGCTTCCTGGAATGGGAATGCTCTCAGAGGGGTCTAGGGACAAACACATGGATAGAGGGGAAAAACACCTGTTTATCACAGACTTCAGTGGGAATATGCAGGATTGTGTGTGTGTGTCTGAGAGGAAATTATACACTCCGAGAGAAAAGGGAATGCATTAAACAGAGTTCTCTCCTGTGGCAATACACACACGCACCCTCCCACCCAGCCTTTCTCTCCTCTCCCAAAGGACACCTTTATTAACCCCTACCCTACTAATTAAAGAGCTCCAACACTATAGCACACTAACTAAATGGTATTTATTTATCTCCCGACTAGAGACAGGCTCCTCTGTAAATACCTAGTTACAGTGGGTTATAGGCCCAGCAAAGACATCATTATATACCAGTCACTTAGGGTTAATGCCCGGCCTGACAAAGAGCGCATTAGAAAAGCTTTTTCCCGCTGAAATGTGTCGGGTAAACGCCATAAACAAGCTCTGGGAAGGATCCTCGTTTGTCTTGATTGCTGGGGCTGTTGTGGAATGTAAACAGGAAGACGTGGTTCGGGTTTTAATCCAGTCTCGTATTATGCAACATCAAGTGCCTCCTCGCCTCAATTAAAACAGACGATCACATTAGGCCTTAAATCTTTAACACAGCCGGCTGAAAGGAACCATGACTGGCTAATAGTGTGTAATGCCTTTTGTCTGTGAGATGTGGGGGGGAAATCCGTATCGTCAGTAAAAACAATGCATCAATTAAGCAATTAGCCGGAGTGCCGCAAACGAACAGAACAAACTGGGCAGCTATCCAAGCCCTCCCTCCTCCGTCCCCAATAAGGCAGGCAGGCACCATGCCAAGGGGCATGTAGCGTTCATTATGAAACATCACAGAGCAGAGGGTTGCCTTTCATTCTGCCAGAGTGGAGGCATTTGTCTGCCAGCCAGAGGAGTGTAGGCGAGTGGAGGAGAGGAGATGTTTTGTTCCAGCAGATGTTGATGTTGTTAGCGGGGTGGAGGGGTAGCGAAGGGCACATGGCTCGGTCAGGCCTGATGCTTAGTTGGTGGGAAACTATGGGGGGGGGGGGGGGGGGGGGCACAACAAAGCAACGTGCCATGGCCCTCTTCACTCAAACACAGATTAATTAAGCCATCAAAGCAGGCCTGCAGTGGCAGCCGGAGCTTAATTGTGGTAATTGGGGTTAATAAGGTGCTATTACACACTGATCACAAGTATTGTTTTATGGAGGTGGGTAAATTGAGCTGGGTTAAATATGGGCGGGGGTGGAGGGGAAGGGGGTAAGAGGGTTGGGGCAATGCCAAGTTTGTTGTTCTTCCCCCCCCCCCCACATAATGTTTATTGTCCTGGATACACGGCTGGAGAGTGAGTGAGAGGCTGGTAAAACATGGCGGTTGCTGCCCAATTATCAATACACTAATCTATGAATGGATTGATCAACCATTCAATAAATCAATGCATTTAACCAATTAAATGTAACACCTGATCATAAGCATTGTTGATACGTCACAGAACAGAACTATTAAGGTCACGCAGTCCTTCCAAACATACATACAGTTACAGAACAGAACAGTACCATTTCAATAGGAAGTCATCAGTCCTTCAAAGCAGTGATAGTTTAGACGTGTCCTGGGTCCAACCTCAGTAACATCTTCTTAAAACGGAGACCGACGGTGAAAGATGGTGAAACAGGAAATCAATGTGACGAGGCTAGCTCTCTGATTAATGAATAGATTTCACGTCTGGCTAGCCTCAGCGACGAGCCTCTAATGTCTTTATATCAGCCATATATATATATATATATATATATATATATATATATCACACACACACACACACAGGATGTCAGAGGCTATAGCTGACAGACTGGACATAGTGGAGAAACATCACATGACTGAAAATGGACAGAAAAAAACAGTCTGTAGCAATTATTAGTTGTAACTTTGTACAGCAATACTGATATGCTAAGTATGAAGCCCATTCTGTGATACAGGCTGTGACAGTTCTCCCTTTCCACTCCAATTCCATAGCAATTACACAGCTCTTATAGAACCACTATTAGCCTGTCTTTAGCCCCTACATTTGTCCTGCTCACTCCCACTGGCTACTGGCTGCAGAGAGCACTTCTCCAGTTTAAAGTGCAGAATTATCATTTGCACTAGATTAAAATGTGGTCGCTGTTACAGCTTTCTCTTTTGTATGCCCCTTTTTAAACACTAACATAAACCAGGGGTCGCTTGATGTACAGTGCATTAAATTAGTGCTTTAAGTAGGATAGAATGCATAGAACACAGGCACATACAGGATGTGAAAGAATCCCTCTAACTCTTGGCCAGACAAGTGTATACTCTTGCCTCTGATGAATAAGACCTATCTGACTTCAGCACATTTACATGTCCTGGCTACATCCGTTTGTACTTGAATGTGAACACGGTGTGAATGAACAGAGTGCTTAAACAGTCGGACCTAACCTGGCAAAGCTCTGCAGCGTGTGTGCATGCTATTTGTGTGTGTGTGTGTGTGTATGGTATGTGTGTGTGTGTGTGTGTGTGTGTATGTATGTATATATATATATCTGTGTGAGTTAGCTTCAGCCCTGCAGGCTCTCCCCAGCTCTGAGTGGTATAGTTTTGGCAGACAGACAGACAGTGAGGGAGAACAGAGCTAGGTGGGGCAGGGATCAGCACTGACTCCAGGCATTCAGCCACATCTGACTTTGATTAATTGGCAAGCCGCTCCTCTGTCTCTCCACCCAGCACTCTGACAGAAAGGTAGAGCCCAGACGCACTGTGAGCCTTCAACAGGAAAAGACACACTGCACACACACACCCATATAAAACACACACACAGTCCCTTGCTCACTCACTACATCAATGCAGAATCATCCAAGCTGGTGAAAGTTGTTGAATATCTGTTTAAATGATTTAAAAACAGGAGTGTGTCTCCCTCCCTCACTCTCGAAATGCACAGATCATCCCCCATGGTTCTCCCTAAATTAGACAAAAGGGATTTTTTGAAATGCCATTTTTTTTGCCACCCTGGCTCCTGATGTCTTATCAGTTACAATGCTCACCTATGTACTTTTTCCTTTGACTTAGTGTATATCCTCCTTACGTCTGCAGATCGAGGGCATCTATTCTGTCTGTCTTCTCAGTGTGTGTCTGTGTACATATATTTTGTCTGTCTGCTGAGTGTAGCCCTCCACAGCTCCGCATCTCTCTGACTACCAGAACAACCCTGACAAACGAAGCTGCTTAAATGGATTTCTCGGTCTTTAAAAACGACCGACAGGCAATCGCTTTAAAAGCATCTTTAGCCACAACAACATAACTTCTCTATGTTTTCTAACAAAAGTGTTTATGCTAAAGAGGATTTCTTTCAATCTCCAAGAGAGAAAAGAGTGTCCCACTGTTTAATCTATTTACGTATCTGCTTATATTTCCATTGGGAAAGAGTTGTTGAATTGCATAGTGCGTCATAGTTTATGTCTCTCCCTTCCACGGGCAGAGACAGTAGCGTGATAAACCTTTCGGGGGGGCCTTTGGAGAGATACATTTATTGGTCCTAAACGCTGTTATATGGATTCAGCACAGATGCTCTTATTAATACAGCTTTAAGCAATCATTATCATCCCACTACATGAGTGCACTACACAGGCAATAGGGTGCCATAGTGTACTATAAAAAGGAATAGGGTGCCATTTTGGAAAAGCCTAGGACTAAACAGCAACACGGCAGCGATAATTCTCCATACCTGGCTTGCTATGTGGTACAGTAATTGCACTTGTAGCCATCAGAGTCAATACCATGATTACATTTATGATTTCAAGTATGTTGCATTGTTGTTGCCTGATGGAAGGTTCTTAAGGCTGTTTACTGTACCTGACTGTCGGAGCAGAAGGTGTAATTATGTTGGATTCAAGAAGGAACATGCACTGTACCGGACAACAGCTGACAGCAATTCATTTCATTTTTAACAGTAATGGGGGGGGGGGGGGGGTTTAAACAGCATTACAGTAAATAGATGTCATTTCACATTTATCCAGAATTGCCTGACTTGGTTAAAGTGTCCCTGTTTGTGTGTAAATAGAGGGCCCCAATCTCTCCTACAGAAGGCTAATAAAGACAAGAAAGTATGGTTGAAGTAGCCTAAACATGGAGCTCCAAGCTCAAATCATCAGTCACAGCAACACAACACAGTGGCCTCCTGTCTCCCCTACTCTCTCTCTCCCCTCAACGCCGGTGGGAGTCAGATGATGGCTAATAGACCCTACAGGGACCCAGCACCACTTACCACTTCTGAAGCACCCACCAAACAGGTCCCTTCTGCTGCTCGTCACAATGGAGCGGAGGGCCATGCTACTGTTTGATACCCTCTCTCTGTCGCTCTTTCTTTCCAACAGCTTCATTGAGAGGAAGGGAAAAGGGAACACTCCATACTACTACCTCCTAAAGCAGCTCCTCGCCCTTTTTGATCTGTGGCAGTGTTGAACATGCTCCCTTCTTTTGTAAGCCGCTCAGAGACAACTGATGTACAGATAACAGCCTGGGTGCTACTGGGATTATTTCCTTATGCACCGGTGTAAAAGAAAAAACCTTATTGGCTGTAATGGTGTTTTACGATCTGATTCCCCACAATAGGGGCCAGATATTGCCTCTTGTGGTTTGTAATCCACAGGCCAATATCAATATCACTAACTCCTGTACTGCCTGAAGGGGGTAAAATGCGCATACGTTTTACGTTTTACTTTTCGAACAGAAAGAATCGGTTTCAGAACAATAGATAGTGAATGTCTTACTGTGACCTACTCCAGATAGATTGGCCGTGTATAACAGAAACTGACCTTTAAAAATACAATATGCTAATAAATAGCTGTGGCGAGAGCCAGGCACTCCATACAAATGGACCGGCGGGAAACGGCTGGCGTTTTAATCAGGTGGAGTTCTTTTTAAAAAGGGCCCTCGGCCACATAATTGATCCCTAAAGGTAAGTCCCACACAGGAACCTGGGGACACCACTCTCTATTACTATAAAGAACTACACTACCCTTTGTTTTGGGCTCTGGGAGGAAGGGGATTTAAATATACAGTATATTCTAGTCATATAAAGGCCACAAATGGTAAGCATTTTAATGATGAAACTGTTTTGATGTCCTATTCCTACTGAATATGTAATAGGAACGGTGTGTGTTTTGCCCCCCTCCAGTGACAAAGCATAGGCAAACAGTGAGGTTCAGATGAAAAGAATGCGATAATAAAGTCACTGAATCAGTGTTATTAATGATATGCTGGAATAAATACTGCGTCTTAACTTTAAAGTCAAAAAGTGCCCTCCTCGGCTAAAAAGTGCTGCTTATGCTGCAGCCATTTGCCTGAGGTAAGTGGCTCCAGATCCTTCCCTGTTTGACTCCAATCAGCACTACTGCCTGTCACCACGCACAGACACACACACACACACACACACACAGACACACACACACACACAGATACACACACACACACACGCACACACACACAGACACGCACAGACACGCACACACACACACACACACACACACACACACACACACACACACACACACACACACACACACACACACACACACACACACACACACACACACACACACGCACACACATCCTCAGCATCTTGACTGGATCTTCTCTACGCCAGTTTGTTGGTTCAGAGTATTATCAATTTCTTGGAAATCAATGTGATAAGGAGGATTATTTCTAAAACAATTAGTCTACTTCTCTGCTTTCGAGTACCGCCATTGATCTGGTGATAAACAAGAGATTTATGAGTATATCGACCCCATTGGGGTTTCTGTGGCCTATAAGAGCACAAAAGCCCGAATACAATCAGTGAGACTTCTCTCTCTGCAACCACAGTGTAAAAACATGGGCTTTGGCAGGAGAAAACACATTCGCAGGGCGGCTTCCTGCGGTTAGCTGTGATTATAGGTCACAGACACTGTCAGAGACACTTCACCACAAGAAACATCCTAATACTTCCACGTTTCAGGTACAACCAGCTCTACTGGGACTATTTCTGGCATTTGTGCTTGTCTTCTCTATGCTCTGGTGGTAAAATGGAGCAATAAAACGAACTCTAGCTAAATGTTGCAGGTTCATGTAACCGAGAGTTAGCCCTGGAAAAATAATCCAGTAATTACGTTACTAAGTTAGGTGGTGCTATAGAGATGATCTTAGACCAGCTGGGTAAATATATGACACACCGCACAAACATGTGCTTAATGTGAAATATTACACTGATTAAATCATGACACACCGATTCATTCCTCGCAAGTACAGCATAAACATTTGCCAAGACACGGCTATAGCAACGGAGTAGAAACTCTGTTCCAAAGAAGCCAGTGAGGTTTTTGGAGTCAATTTAAGACAATTTATATAAATTTTAGGCTGACTTCTACAAGGCGGTACTGGGAAGGGAGAACTCAGGGGCTGAAAATTCACCCATATGTCTTTAAGGATGGGGCATGGTATGGCATAGTAAATTGTAGGTTCAGGAGACACAATACAATGTTTCTTAAATTTCTTTTAATCTTCAAGATAGGATTTTAGTGACCAACATATCATAGTTAAAACATTACACATTTAATTGTCAGATTCAAAATCCAAGGACAGTTCCTTTGTTTCCTCTACGTAACCAGCATGCACCGTGCCTCCAAAATATCCCATAAAATCCTATCGCGGCACTTAATTGTTCAATATGAAGCCAAAGCATCTGAGGTAATTCCAATCTCTTTCTCCAATGAATATGTGCAATTGTCCTCTTTCCCTATTCTAATGTAATGCCATCTGCGCCGCGACGCGATTGGCTCGGTGTTGCCATTGCTGCCAACCGGGGTCAGCGCCACCATCAAGCGCTGTAATTGAGTAGTTAGTGGCAATTTTCTCCCTTAATTTCCATCTGCGAAAATCCGGTGCCTGGCATGGAAAATAGCACATTACACCAAGCAGCGATTGTGGTGAAGTGTAATAACATCGTTTCCACAGTTTGAAAACTTCCCCCGAACAAATGAGGATCATTGCTATACATGTCATATCAACCCAACCCCCACCAAACACATGAACTGGGGTGCTACAGAGGGAGACAGAGGAGACGTACCCATAAAGAATGGGAGATGTTCCATTAACATACAGATAATTACCTTCCTCTAACACGCCAGCCCTCCCTTCAACACTATAATCCCGTGACAAAGCCTTTGAGGCGGCGTATCACAAACACCATGTTGACACCGAGGACAGGCTTAAAGACGGTGGCCATTTTGTTTCTGCATATTTATCATGACACTCGTATCAAAGAGAAGGTTGATTCATGAGCGTGTAACAAATAACCAATGCCGTTCAGTGTGTGTTTTCTGACAGAAAAGGCCAGGGTGGAGTTATAAACTAATGGTCCAATAGGTTTGAGCAGGTGTGAACGTTGCGACTTGATACGTTTCTCTGGCAGATTTATGCAGATCATAAAGCGACATCGGGGACAAAGAAGAGTGGAAATATGAGTCTGACTTCTAATGGCTAGGTTATCACACAGAGGGTTTTAAACATTGTGACGCATGCACGAACACACACGCACAAGCACACACACGTACAGCCACACACACAAACAGGAAAGCATTAACACGCAGGCACGCACATATTCATATTCACACATACAAGGTCACATATTAAAGTTTTGCCATGTGGAAAATAAAGCCAAGCCTAATGATCTTCCTAAGGAATGTACAACAGGAATGTTTTCACAAAAAAATGTATTTACAATAATACATAAAGCACCATTGACTTGAGACACGACTTCCTTGTAAACATAAATGTCATTCTGTAACGATTCATGAAGGAAAGAATCCTCTCTTCCTTGCTTTTTAATTTTTTTTAATTACTCTGATGAACTACATCAAAAGAGAAGTAATAATAGTAGTAATTCACACAAGTCTTTTTCATAAACTCCTGCCTCTCTGTTTAATGCATGCGACAGCCCTTTCATTCATTATTTATAATGCTCTGATGATGTGGTAATGACAACGGCATTGTTTTTTTACACTTAGAGAGTCTGTGAATCAGAGAGGCTTTCATTACGGGCACACCGGGCTGGCGGATTATCAAGGGCAAACAAAAGATAATTAACAACAGGCAGGATCTGGGACAGCCCAACCTGCTCTGTGCTCTGGCAGGAGGCCCCCTAGTCTCAGGGTTCACTTAACGCATGCAGGTCCTTTCAGCACACAGACGCTGGCGCAGCCTTCGCAAAGACTCAAACAGCATAATTAGTGAGATCTCCTGTTAGGAAAGGGAATGCAATTTATTTTTCCTTCTCTCCTCCTCCTCCCTCCCACCACCTCCATCTCGCTTTTCTTTTTGAATAGATATTAATACTTTGAATTTTGGCGTGAGAGGCCCTCAGGTCGGCATTGTTTAAAGCCAGGTTGTAAATGAGGATAAAAGAACGATGGATGATAATGTGGTGCATGGATAATAAGGTACTGAATTGCTATACGTTATGCTGTAGACTTACTCTTGGATTCTGGTCAACGAGAGTACCCAAATATCATCTTTACATTGAATTAAATGGATAACGTGGAAGAGAAAACAACAACATTACTTCTACACGGTTTCCAAGAGTCTGAGCTCTTGAGGCAGGAAGAAAGATACCTAAGCACCCCATCCCTGTCTCCTTGTCCTCTGATGAGCTTAATGTCAGAGACCAATCTCAACCCACGCCACACTGCCTAAAACTGGCTCTCTAACACTACAACTCTAACAGTACAACTCACTATAACACTACAACTCACTCATAATGCACTGCATCAATAATTGTGTGAATGTCTAGTGTGTGTGTGTGTGTGTGTGTGTGTATGCGCGCGCGTGCATGCGTGTCTGAACTTATAATATGTGTATTCGTTATGCAGTATAGTATGTGCATGTATAAGTGAATCTAGCCATCTGAAGCAAACCCCTTGAAAGTATTTTCAAAAACACACACATGTGTCTGTACGGGAGGCCAACTCAAGGAAAAAGCAAACAATGCTGGAACCGGGCTTTTAAAGACAATGCTTTGAGTATAGACACCATGGTAAAGAAATGGGCACCGAAGGACCTGTAACGGTCTTCCTTCACTGGCTCAGACAGCACCAAAGAGAGTGAGAGAACCTTCAGTTTTCAGTCTGACTACTTAGAGTGAAGGCAAGGCAGGTTTTTTTTTATTAAGGAGTAGGGACAGCATTCATTTTTTAAACCTCCTCAATAAAATATCATACAGTCGTTCCATATTCCTCAGTATTATAATGATATGAATATTTAAATGTAAATGCATTCCGAGCACGGGCTTCTTCTTCAGTAAGGCATCAGATCTCATTTTCTACTTAAGCTCTTCCGTCATGTTTATGCATATCCACATGCATGATACATATCTCTTTTTAAAGCCTCCTAATGCAACCCTGATAATTTTGCTTGACTTTAATGGGCTGTGACTTCATTGGTGAGCTTCTCTCTTTAAGACAAAAATAAGAAAAATATGATCAAATGTCTCTTTCATGTGAAATGCGGCGAATGTTTTTTGAAACTTCTCCTTCTCTTCTGTTGCGTCGATGGAGTAAATACATCAAAAACAGAAAACCCACGTTATATTTCTAGTTATGAGGCATTGTGTAATTGGGATAATGTGATTGATACAGTATCTTTCTTGTCGAAAATTATAATGCAACGAAATAAAAACGATGGTAGTAAATTCTATTGAATGGATAACATACGAATTAATGAGAAATCACACCTCAAACAGATTTTGTACATTATATTCTAACTTGAAAATTACATGATAAATAGTCATTGAGAATATTATGCATCTCATTATCAGTGTTCTATATGCCAGGGCTCTTGTAAGGTTCTGATGGACCCAAGCAATTTCCTCTCAGACCACAGGATAAGACCCAGATACAGGCAGTTTGAAGTAACAAACGTTTATTACAAAAACAGGGGTCAGGCCGAGGTCAGTAATCCAGAGCAGAGTCCGAAAAGTACAGAAAGGCAGGCAGGTGGGCTGATAACCCATGGAGCACTCGAAGGGTGAGAGCCCAGTGGCTGAGCAGGGAAGGATGTTCAAGGCATATTCCACCCACATGAGTTGCTGGCTCAAAGTGGTGGGGTTTGCCGAGACGAGGCACCAAAGAGTCGTTACCAGGTCCTGATTGGCATGCTCCAACTGGCCGTTGGATTGGGGATGAAACCTGGAGGACAGGCTGGCCGATGACCCAATGAGTGTGCAAAATGCCTTCCAGAACAGGGACGAGAACTGAGGACCACGGTCCACCAGAATACATGGATCCGGAAGTCCATGGATCCGGAACACGTGCTGCACCATGAGCAGGGCTGTCTCCTTGGCATAAGGAATCGTGAGGAGGGGAATGAAATGGGTGGCATTGGAAAACCTGTCCACCACCGTGAGGATAGGGGTGTTGCCATCCGACGGAGGGAGACCAGTGACGAAGTCCAAGGATATATGTGACCATGGATGGTGAGGGACAGGAAGAGGTTGAAGCAGGCCAGCCGGAGCTTGCCGAGGAGTGCAGGTGACGACAAAGGTGGATACATCCGGAAACATGGTGGGCCACCAAAAGCGTTGTCGCACAAAGGCCAGGGTTCGACAGGAGCCAGGGTGGCAGGCAAGCCTGGAAGAATGAGCCCCTTCCAAGACCGGGGAGCGAGCAGCGTCTGGGACAAACATCCAGTTAGCAGGTACGAGGTAGGAAGAATGGTCTCGGGGTCCGAGGATGTAGAAGCGGGGCAATAGCGGCGTGAAAGCGCGTCCTGCTTAATATTCTTAGACCCGGCGGTAGGAGATGGTGAAGTTGAACTGGGTGAACATCGAGATTGCCGGGAGTTGAGACAAAGTGGTGGGAGCTGTGGTGAAGTGGTAAGTAAGGTCCAGGAATGCCCGGCAGCTGGGGACCACGTGAATGGAACATTTCCATCTACACATTCCCAGCAGTGATGATGTATCCAAGGAAGGAGATGGTGGAGTGATGGAACTCGCATTTCTCGGCTTTGACAAACAGCTGGTTCTCCAGGAGAACGTGTTCTTGAGCCGGGCGGGAAAAGATGAGGATGTCATCGAGGTAGATTAACTGGTTCAACATATCCCGGAGAACGTAATTAACCAGGGCCTGGAAAACAGCAGGAGCATTGGTCAAACCAAATAGCATCACCAGGTATTCATAATGTCCGCTAGCAGTGTTGAAGGCTGTCTTCCACTCGTTACCTTTCCGTATCTGTACCAGGTGGTTGGCGTTCCGCAGGTCTAACTTAGAGAAGATAGTGGCCCCTGGAGCGGCTCGAAAGCCGAGGCGAAGAGTGGTAGCGGTTCTTAACCGTGATGTCATTGAGGCCCCAGTAGTCAATGCAAAGGCGCAGGGTTTTGTCCTTCTCCACAAAGAAGAATCATGCACCGGTGAGGCAGGCAAAAGGATGGATACCCCCTGCAGTCAGGGAGTCCTTGATGTATGTCTCCATAGCCTTAGTCTCTGGACCCGACAGTGAATACAGCTGTCCCCGGGGTGGTGTAGTGCCCGGGTGAAGGTTAATCCCGCAGTCATAGGGTTGATGCGGAGGAAGTGAAGTGGTCCAGGCCTTGCTGAAAACCTGGTACTCCACGGGAACGGCGGAGATGTATGAGGCTTGTTCCGAGCCCACAGGAAGACGTCCCGGGCAGGCTGCGCAGGACTTCAGGGAATGGGCGTGGCAGAATGGGCCCCAGCCCACGATAATACCAACAGTCCAGTTGATAAGGGGATTGTGGTGCTGGAACCAAGAAAACCCCAATACCATGGGAACCTGAGGAGACTTGATGAGCATAAACTGTATAGACTCACTGTGGTTCTCAGACAGATGCAGGTGGATAGGAGTAGTATTGTGGGTGACCCTGCCTATAGAGCGCCCATCAGGTGCTCTAACATTCAGGGGGCTGGAGAGCTGCTGAATTGGGATGCCCAGCTCAGACACCAGGGTGGCGTCCAAGAAACTCTTGTTGGCCCCAGAGTCAATGAGAACCCGGAGAGATATAGACTGGTCGCCCCACAGCAGGAGGGCATGGAGAGGGGTGCGAGTAAGGGGAGAATAAAAATGATCCACCAGAGTACTCAAACATAACGATGGTTATTATGGCCAAACAATTCTATTTTTGTTTCATCAGACCAGAGGACATTTCTCCAAAATAGTATGATCTTTGTCCCCATGTGCAGTTGCAAATCGTAGTCTGGCTTTTTTATGGAGGTTTTGGAGCAGTGGTGTCTTCCTTGCTGAGCGGCCTTTCAGCTTATGTCGATATATGACTCGTTTTTACTGTGGATATAGATACTTTGTACCTGTTTCCTCCAGCATCTTCACAAGGTCCTTTGCTGTTGTTCTGGGATTGTTTCGCACTTTTTGCACCAAAGTACGTTCATCTCTAGGAGACAGAACGCATCTCCTTCCTGAGCGGTATGACGGCTGCGTGGTCCTATGTACTATTGTTTGTACAGATGAACGTGGCACCTTCAGCCGTTTGGAAATTGCTCCCAAGGATGAACCAGACTTGTGGAGGTCTACAATTTTTTTCTTAGATCTTGACTGATTTCTTTTGATTTTCCCATGATGTCAAGCAAAGAGGCACTGAGTTTGAAGGTAGGCCTTGAAATACATCTACAGGTACACCTCCAATTGATTCAAATGATGTCAATTAAATATCAGAAGCTTCTACAGCCATTACATAATTTTCTGGAATTTTCCCAAGCTGTTTAAAGGCACAGTCAACTTAGTGTATGTAAACTTCTGACCCACTGGAATTGTGATACCGTGAATTATAAGTGAAATAATCGGTCTGTAAACAATTGCTGGAAAACTTACTTGTGTCGTGCACAAAGTAGATGTCCTAACCGACATGCCAAAACTATAGATTGTTAACAAGAAATTTGTGGAGTGGTTGAAAAACGAGTTAATGACTCCAACCTAAGTGTATGTAAACTTCAGAATTCAACTGTAGACACATAATGACCGGCGGTTCCGTAATACAGACAACTCTGGGTGTTAAGTCTGCGTAAGCGTTCGGCTGGAGACATCCTAGCTCTGCCGACTTGCATCGCCCCTGAAAAAGGCCAGTCGGCAGACATCCTCTCCCTCCTACATTCCCGTAGCCGGCCATTGATCCGGATGGTCAAGGCGATGAGTGAATAGAGATTCGTAGGCAGCTGCCGGGCTGCGAGACTCGTCCTTAACCTCCTCTGATAATCCATGAAGGAATGTGTCGAACAGGGACTCCAGGTTCCAGGCACTCGCGTCATAAAACGTGCGGAAATCAACCACATAGTCCGCCACACTGTGAGAGTCTTGGCGTAGCTGTAGTAACTTCCAGGCAGCCTCTCTCCCGGACAATGGAGAATCGAAAACCTTTTTCACCTCAGCCACGAACTCCTCCAGGCTGAAACACACGGCAAATTGTTGTTCCCACACCGCCGTAGCCCAGGCGAGAGCCCTACCGGACATTAGCGTTATGCGATACGCTATCTTCGAGCGGTCCAAGGAAAGGGCTGAAGCTCGAAGATGAAGAACACTGGGAAAGAAACGCTCGACGGGTTCCTGACCCTCCAGCGAAGCGCTCCGGAGGAGGTAAGCGGTATTCTCGGGAAGCCGGAGTGGCCTGGAGCGACGCACTGCTGACAGAGGTGGACTGGGGTGCTGGAAGGCTACTGCCATGGTCGGCTGCCTTACAGATAATCCAGGGAATTGCTCTAGCAATGTATTCAAGGCACAGTCATAACGTCCTGCCAAGGTCTGGAATCCGTCCAGAAGACCTCGAAGTAACTCCTCATGTCTCCCAATGGTGGCTCCTTGGGACAAGATGGCGTTGCGGAGTTGGTCCGAGTCTGCTGGGTCAGTCATGGCCAGTTCGCACCATCAGACCTCAGGATAAGACCCAGATGCAGACAGTTCGAAGTAACAAAAGTTTATTACAAAGACAGGTGGCAGGCCTGAGGTCAGTAATCCAGAGCAGAGTCCGAAAATTACAGAACGGTATGCAGGCTCAGGGTCAGGGTAGACAGAATGGTCAAAACCAGTAAAACAAAAAAACAGGGATTAGAGAGTATTGGAAAAACGCTGGTAGGCTTGACGAGACATGACAAACTGGCAACAGACAAACAGAGAACACAGGTATAAATACTAAGAGGATAATGGGGCAAATGGGCGACACCTGGAGCGGGGTGGAGACAAGCACAAAGACATGTGAAACAGATCAGGGTGTGACATCCTCTCTGAAAACCAAAGATATTTTCTATTTCATGACAAGATGTTGTCATTTCACTTTCAGATTTATGAAAACTTAGCAGATATGCATCAGTATCTGACATATTGCACGACTAGGTTTGAAGGGGATATGATTAATAAAGGAAACGTTAAACAGTCAATAGAATCAAATGTATTTCTTCATATTCTGTGGATCTTGGCCATGTTCTGTTATAATCTCCACCGGCACAGCCAGAAGAGGACTGGCCACCCCTCATAGCCTGGTTCCTCTCTAAGTTTCTTCCTAGGTTCTGGCCTTTCTAGGGAGTTTTTTCTAGACACCGTGCTTCTACACCTGCATTGCTTGCTTGTTCGAGGTTTTAGGCTGGGTTTCTGTACAGCACTTTGTGACTTTACATCAGCTGATGTAAGAAGGGCTTTATAAATACATTTGATTTGAACTGATTTGCCACAATGAGGTGAAGGCTGCCAATACAGAAGCAACCTGCTTTCACTAAACCTGCTCTACTTATAACCTCAAACATGTTTGATCCAACAGCAATGGGTAAATTGGTGATAAAAGATCATCAAATGATTACAGCAAAAATGTTTAGCTTCAAATCAACTTCATGAATCAATCATTCAAATGTATCAGCAGTTGTCACAAAGTGCTTTACCAATAAAAAGCCAAAAAACCCAAAGAGCAAGCAATGCAGAAGTATAGTGAAATCAGCATATCTACCAAACAACATATGGTATAGGGAAGTTAATTACTACCAAACTACAGGATCAGATATACTTGAACACAACAAATACTGTAATTCAACTGCATGTAAAATAAAGAAAATAGTCTTGAGACGAAGAACCTGCAATCTCCTGTGATATCCAGTAAAGGACACCTTGGTGTCCTACTTGTTGAGAGGATATTGTAGTTACGCAGTCAGGAGAGGGAGGGAGTGGCCTGCCTGTCTGGTGTCACCGTTAAGTGTGAGGAGGGAAGACAGAGGTGCAGGAGGATAAGATTAATAGAACCTCCTCCTCTGGTCACAGTCATTATCACACACGACTCAGAGACACAGGAAAGAAGAGCCAAAATGTCAGAATGAATAACAGAGAGCACATTTCTAATCATTATTTTTTTAACCCTCATTTCATACAATGGAGCTTTTATTTTCCAAATCTACAACCCGCAATGGGAAATGAGAGAAAATTATCAAATTAACAACAACTGTACATAGAAAAAGGATTAAAACAGTAAATGCCATTCTCTTCTCCACTGCTCAGTAGGTGCAAACATGTGCTACAGCCTTTGAAAGGCTTTGAATACAAGGCTAAAGGGACAGAAAAGATGGAATCGATTTCAACTCTCTTGATCTTGTGACCCTGAGAGGAAGTGAGGAGGAGTGGAGGAAGAGAGGAGAGGAAGAGGAGGCGGTGTTGAGGGCCCTGCCAGTGTGTGTTCCTTTGCCTTCCTCTGCTTTGATGCCGGAGGGAGGTCGGCAGGGCTGGAGGGGCGGTCTGGAGCACAGAGAGGGGAGAAAACATGGTCCTCCTAAAATGGCGAAAACATGGTCCTCCTCAAACAAATAGAGAGATGCTGGCGTTAGGCAGGTAGGTAGGGGCACTTGGCATTTCCAGTGGCTGACAGGCCAGCTTGTTTGTGGGCTCTAATGAGCACTCGGACTCCATTAATGAGCGGAACTGAATCCATTATCATCATTATTTCAAAAGGAGGCCGGGCTGCTAAACAGCTCCCTGCATTAGCAGGAGTTGCCCTTGTTGTTCCATTTGATCAGTGATGGTGGCAGGGGGTTCACCACACCCATGTCTGCTACAGTCTGATTACTACAGTACAGGTACACAAGCTGATACACACTAACACATACATTGCATCATACAGTACATGTACACACACTGATTGGTCTCCCCCTCCCCTTTTCCTTTCAGCTGGGGAAATGAGTGACTGAAAATTAGTTTGAGAAGTTATGACCCTGCGAAGAGAAGCCATGATGCGAGCTAACAGTGTGGTGACATGCTGTAGCGAGGTTTGAAGAGGGATCAAGCGAACAGAAGAAAAAAACTCATACATTTTTCAAAAATAAACACTGGGAACCAGTGGATGAAAGGAGAGATCCTCCAAATCCATCTCTCTACCACCTTTTCAAGGGACATCACATCAAAGGACCAATTAGCGTGTGTGTGAAATTGGGCGTTGTGGCTGCAGCAGCACTGTAAGGGGCTGTCAGGGCTGGGGCCAGCCAGCTCACTGAGCAGCTGTCTGCAGTATGGAGCCTAGCCTGCACCCCTACCTCCCCTCTGCTGCCTGGTGACAGGGCCCCTCCTGAACCTGCCTGGCCCCTGAATGTATGCCATTCTCTCTCTCCCCCTCTATCTCGTTTTGTTCTCTTCTCACTCCCTCTATCTCTCCTTTTCTCCCCCTCTCTCCCCCCACCTCTCTCTTGCTCTCTCGTTCTGTTCTCTCCTCACTCCCTCTCCTCCTTTCTCCCCACTTCTCTCTCACACAGTCCGTTAAAGGATTTTAATTAGGCCTCAACTGTACAGCGCCACACAGCGCTTTTGTATCTCCTGAATGGTACAAAGGCTGTGAATCTGAACCAGTTCACAGCAAAGGCACTGATGTGAGGAGGGAGGGAAAAGGCCTCTTTACTCTTTCTCCCTCGCTCTTTATTTTGATATGTGCTACTTCACACCCATTCGGTCTCTTCTTTCATTGTGCCCTTCTATCTCCTTCTGTGGTCGTGGAATTATTGAAATGTTAACGTTGCCTTTGATATTTAAGACAAAGGGTACAGCTCAGCAGACTACACAGCCGACTGTAAAAAAATGTATTTTTTTTTATTTCATCTCACTCTTTGTCATGCTCCGCCAATACTTTTTCCCTGTGTATATTTCTAAATCGCTGTTTCATCTTTCATCTTGCTCTGCCCTTTCCTCCACTGTAATGACATCCAGTACTACGTTTGACTAAAGAACGGACAATAAGTAATGAATGATTGTTTTCGATTCACTGCCCACATTGTGGATTCTCCCATAGATTTGGTTGTGAAACCAATCATAATAGTCTCCATCCCATTTAAATTATAACTATATTCTATGCATATACTGTAGTACAAGGGAAACAATATATACAGTCAATGAATGAAGTCTTATTATACAGTTATAGTCAATTGTCATACAAGGAATTATACATGGCACAAATCTATACAGTACACCATGACAACCTAATGAGCAATGTAAACTGACAAACATGATAACAGTGAATTAAATATCTGTACGTTCTGATACTGTATCTGGTATCTGGTATTATTACACAAGCTGCTGAGTGTCACCCTGAGGAAAACACTGATACCAGGGATGGCACCGAGCCAGCAATGTCCAGACCCCCCCCCCTTCATCTGTCCATCCTTCCCTCTCCCTCCCTCCTCTCCCCTTTTCTCCCCTCCCTATGGTATCTTTCCAGTGCAAGGGCCGTCGTTTACCAGTCGAACCCAAATTAGCTGGGCAGGTCTTATCCTCTTCATCACGCCATCACACCATTCAAGGCGCCGTGCGGCCGGGCAGGCGCCGTTTCCTTTGGCTCTCTACTGACAGTCCTATCTGACAGCGTTTTACATCTCCCCTGTTCTGCCTACCCCTCCACTTCACCGCCAGACAAAGAAATGAATACCCCTAGTGACTGTTTTAATTAAGCAATTTCATGCAAATTACACATTTTAGATTGTCAAATAATATACTGCGCAAAATTGTAAGCAGGCTGATCAGATATGCATGGAGTGTTATTCTTCCAGGCGCTGTGCATACATGGAAAATGAACAAAAATGCTAATTTCTAATCTATTATGCAAACAGTGAGATACTTACATAGATTTGCACGCCTTTCTTGGCATGGCTGAACTGCACTGTTGAATTCTATGGCTAGGATTGATGCCTGGATAGGATTTCTAAAGCGTTCTCTTTTGCTTTTATTTACCTTTTCAATCATATCTTTCCCGATTACCTCTAAGTACAAATATTATTCAAATTCCGGCAATTTGTTATTTTGACAGCAAGACAACATAAACAAACATTAATACTGTAGATGTAAAATATGTCTGGTTACGGTTTTACATTATAAGGCCTTTTAATTAACTTTACCTTAACAAGATTTGAACAACCAATGATATTTTTTAGAATGTAATCACAAAGACCATAATAATTCATGTTAGTGATCCTCCAATCCTCCATTTTCTCCCTTTTGTACATAGAACCTATTTTAAATTCATTATAATCCACCCAAGCCTTAGCACAGTGGAATCAGTAATGATGACAAAAGGAATATAACATTATATATTTTTTTATCATAGTTGGCTTGATTTCATCTCGGGGTCCTGCCTCGTGAGAGTCCTTAGAACAAGCGACGTTCTTAGAAAAAAACGTCTCATGAAACCACATGCGCTAAAGTCAGCGTGGTAGCACAGGTAGCTAGCACAATGAGGCCCTTCTTTAACAAAGGAAGAGGAGAGATCTTGCTGTTTCTTTGTGATTTAAATACATTTAATCAAAGGTTTGTTTCGATATGCTGCCACTTAATAGTGTACATTACCACATTCAATAAAAGCGAATGATTTGCTGTCCTTCCAGTCCCCTTTTTTAATGGGGGACAAATAGCAGGATAAGAGCGGGGACGTTGACGTTAATGACAGGGTACAGAACACAGGCCTTGACGTGGGTTTTCCAGTCAGAACGTGGCAGTTCATTTTAATAATGTACCCTCATACAATAATCAAGGAGGGGTTCTTATAATGAGAACTAACTACAATACACATAAAAAAAATTCTAACCGAATAACGAGGAGCTTTTCAACAGCCAATGAAAAACCACACAGGGCCTGCTAATCCCAATGGTCTGGCTTCAGTCAGTCAGCAGGAGGCCTCTCTAGGCCCTTTCTACTGTACACCCCTGCAGGGAAGGCTCTTATATGATTCCTCTGATATCAATGAAGTCAACAAGAGCAAGGCAAGAATAACATCGGATATAGAGGGCCAGGAGTTTTCCCTGAGCACATGACATGACCAGTAAAACACACTATGCAGTAACTAGGTCTAATATTGACTCTAACTAGGGCCTATACCATGTCCAAAAAAGCATTGTGGGTATACGAAATGTTGTTTTATAGTATATGACATTTTACAAATGTTTTATGCTTTAAATGCTAGGATGTCATACTAATTTCAACTTTTCATGTAGTATAATTCACTTCACACTATTGAGGAAGAGAGTCGTCTTTCGAGACCTACATGTGTTTGACAACAGCTGACATTCAGATATGGTGATGCGCTGTACCAAAATGAACCAATGGCATGAATCAATGCAACTGCGCATTAGATAAGGCATTCTCATTACGGACGAGGATAGTATGTCGATATTTGTTGCTTACTCCACTTACTAAACAGTATGTTCTAAATAGTAAGTACAATTAGTACACAGTATGCAGTTTTAGTAAGAAGAAGACAAGACAGCCTCCCAAAAAACTCCTGAACCTATAGACATATAGGACTTGAAGTTCAATTTGTTTCAGCCAAGGCACACAATACAGAATACCATCATATTATGGCCACATGGTTTTGAGTCTGAGGACGGAATGCTGCGGTACAGTAGAGACTTTTAGGCTGATTTTACAACAGACATACAGTTACTGTCTGGCCTCGTTTACAGAAGGAATTCTGAGGCGTCCCAGACCAGACCAGGGCTGTGTTGTTAACAAACAAGTCTACTTCCAGTGGCACAGAACATCATCATTCATAAGGAACTATTCAATTCTTACTCAAGGCTCAGACTCAGGCACAGCAGCTCTGTCCTGTGGTGAGGCCTGTGATGGAGATAAAGACAACAGTGTGTAGCAGACTCCATGCCCCACTCAGTGTTATGGCCTTTGTTTCAGGACATCTTAGGGACTGACTTTCACACTGCCTCATCCCCTCCACCCCATTTCTCTCTCTCATTTCCTTCCCTACTCTCCCCTCTTTCGCTCCCCCCCTCTCCCCTCCATCACAATCTAAACAGAAATATGAATCTGAATTCAAAGCCCCATCATCTCTCCGATGTACCATATGACTGCCGAGCGAACCCATTGCGTCATTCGGCCAGGGCTTGCGTCCTGTCCTGCGGTCAGTCAGTTTGTGTGGATGTAAACAAAGCTTGCATAACAGCGAGGCGAGCTGGGGGGAATCAGAAGCTGGCAGCCTGTCTACTCCACAGTGTTTTGGGTGATATTAAACGGTAATTACATGATCTGAAAGACAATCTGATTAGTGCATGGCAACAGTTGATATTGATCCCAAGTGTAGGATCTGTGGCCTGGTGGATACATGGATACATGTTTATCATATGGCTCTGGCTTGACTGGGGAAACTGATTCAAACGCTCTTGTCAAACAGCGGAAAACAAGCCAGCGATGAAGTGAGAGTTCAAGAGTCTTTCGTTAAGTTCAGTACCAATGGAAGTCAGATTTTTACCTTGTCAGCTCAGGGATTCGATTTAGCAACCTTTCGGTTACTGGCCCAATGCTCTAACCACTAGGCTATCTGCCGCTCCTTGAAATGGTCTAGGAAAACTAATACAATAATGAGTTATTTTACTAGCCACTAATCAAACATATCGCTTCAAAAAAGTACTTGGCAAACCTCAGCCATGGTATTCAGATCCAAAAACGCCGTAAAAGTACAACAAAACCTCCCTAAATCATCAACACAAATCAGTGACTACTCATTATTCAACGATGCGACAACGGAACAGTTCCACAAGCAGAGTGATGGAAATCCTTTTCCTGTTTCCAGGCCTCTATATCACGATGAATGGAAAGCACAACAGCCCCAATGTTGTGGCGTCTCGTTAACTGTGCCTCTAGGTAATCCAATTGATCTGCAATTCATTTTCGCAAGCGTTAAATCAATGCACAAAGACATGAAAAGCCCCGGGTTTTACAACTTCAGTCAGAGATACCGACAACACTTTGTAACACAGATAATCACGATAATGCTCCTTGTTTGATTGTTTGTTTGTAACTCGGTTACAGTATGATCAATGTGTTGAATGATAAAAGCGCCAATACGTTTGGGGGGAGTGGATGAAGACAATGGAGAGTGAAATGTCTCTATACCTGTGGACCCGAGAAGACTAGCGGTCACCTAACGGGGATCCAAATAAAGAAAAGGGTGGGATTAAAAAGAAGAAAAAAATGCAATATAAATCAATATTTTTATTTATTTATTTACCCCTTTTTTCTCTCCAATTTCGTGGTATCCAATTGTTGTAGTATCTATCTTATCTCGTTGCTACAACTCCCATATGGGCTCGGGAGAGACGAAGGCTGAATGTCATGCGTCCTCCGATACACAACCCAACCAGCCGTACTGCTTCTTAACACAGCGCGCATCCAACCCGGAAGCCAGCCGCACCAATGTGTTGGAGGCTACACCATGCACCTGGCAACCTTGGCTAGTGCACACTGCGCCCGGCCCGCCACAGGAGTCGCTGGCGCGCGATGAGACAAGGAGATCCCTATCGACCAATCCCTCCCTAACCCGGACGACGCTAGGCCAATTGTGCGTCGCCCCACGGACCTCCCGGTCGCGGCCGGGTACGTGGGCGCGAACCCAGGGACTCTGATGGCACAGCTGGCGCTGCAGTACAGCGCCCTTAACCACTGCGCCACCCGGGAGGCCACAAGAATAGCTTTTGCATGAAAATGGTATGTACTGTACTCATGTCCCTCTCCACTACCCACAGCCCTTAGCAGGCACAGTGGATCAGCGCCCCAGAGGCATCTATGGCTCTTTCCCGGTCACAGACCTTACACACCAAACACACTCTAACCTCTTCCCAGCACGACAACAATCCATTCTCACCTCCCCATCGCAAACAAGAAGAAGACATTGCCTGGACCCAACACAACACACAGTACACAAACATCGACTGGTATCTCATCATTCAAAGTACAGTAAATCTTGAACTAGAGCGATACTATCCCTCATTCCATATTGATTGATAAAGCAGCAAAAAATTCAATTATAATTGATTCCAGATGAGCTTACCCATAGTGCCTCGGAATGCTACGCCGCTCGGAATCTGAATAGCAAGCTGGTAATTAGGTCATGCTGTTCAATTTTTAATGATCTCTGAAATCATATTCATGCTCACAGTGTGCCAGGTACAGCCGGCCCAGAGTGATACATCATCATTCTGTGACATGAACATAAGGCCTATCCGTTTAATTGTGTGACCTTTGCAGACCCGGAGCTGTACGCTGTGTTGAGGAGAACTATTCAGTGGGGAGTGCATGGGGAGGATAAGTGATGGTTATCGGCAAGGAGAGGTGCACAAGGCAAGCTCATCGTAAAAGAAAGCAGTGCAGATGTGGCATCGATCAATCTATCAATGTGTCTTGGGTTTTTTGTTGTAGTAAATACTTATTAGATGTGTTTTTGTTTTCTTGTGCATTGTCAGGTAGCAAGACAGGTAATATGCAGGTAATTCATCTACTTTAATCATGTCCACTACGAGAAATTAAAAGAAAAGCAATCAACAGTAGATGTTCAATCCAACTCATCTTCGTCCTCATCAACTCATTTTGTCCGATGATGACTGATTGATTTCTGATTTCATCAATCAAGCATAAAGGCACACATAGCATTTGGAGAAACTGGGCGATCAGATCAACTATCAAGAGCTCTTGACCCAAAGGTTGGCCCATGGTTGGGGCATCTTTATTAGCCTGGTAAAGGCCAACGGATCATGCATAGCCGGCTCTCTTGACTTCCCTTGTCAGAGCTCCTAGGTAGGATAGTCCAAGCATACAATTATAATACAGTGTCACCGGGTCAACCACTGTGGGCAGACTGCTATTAGATTAATACTAAAGCGCAGGCTGAAGTATAGTATAGGGAGAGACAAAAGAGATGGTTTGCGGCAACACCTCATTCACCTTCCTCCATGTAAAATCCATCATTAGTGAGTGATTGCTCATCCCACGCCAGCTTTTCACAGTAACGTGCATTTGATCCTATAATTATCCTCCCGGTGAAATGATTACATCTGGAGTTTCCAAACTGACAACTCTATTTGGACATAAATAATCCCCTGTATCGGAGCTGCTGATACCTGAAACTAATCTACCCGCTCAAGCGTGCCTTCTCTAAGACCACGTATGCGTGGTGCATGGTGCTACTGGTGCCGGTAATTTAGCCATCCTGGTTTGGCTTCTTAAAGCGTGCCGTTTTATCATTGTACGGGTTTGGCTGTTGCTGCTGTGCTGTAATTTAGTAAAGGATGTAAATGGGGTTAGAGCTACAAGGGTGACAGGCTGCAGATTCTGAGTCGGATCCTGAGATTACCACGCTTGCCAATAACCGGCCTGAGACGCTTTACTGCATCGGATACCATGGGTAGCACAGATCACTGCTAATACTCACCTCCTCAATACCTATCTGCTCTATGTGAAGGTACAGTAGTTATCATTCAATGACTAACTGACTAATAGATTCCATGTGCCAGCTACTAAAACAAATACAATCGAACACTATCGAGCATGTTTATGCGCTAATTTGAATATATAGATTCACAATTTTACAGTTTGACTTTGTTTATTATTCTGATAAACGGTTTTATTGAGGTTTCCAGTGGGACAGCTACGAATCACCCACAACTGGGGACTTCTGTCTTGGTCTATTCATAGCAATTTTGATTTGAACCAAATCGCAACATTCTCACACTTACTAGGGTATTAAATTAAAAGCAGCGAATTTGAAATACATTGAATGAAATTCTGTCTGTGGAAGAGAACAAAAAAAAAAAACACGAAAGCAACTGCTGCTGAAGAAGAGAGAAAATGTATGGAAATATCACCTTAAAGCAGTCTAAATAACTTGCGGCCTTCGTTTATTAACGGTACTCGTGTTAATACATCATTGTAAGAGGAGCGTGAAGGACAGGCTTTGATGGGATTAGTACAGCTCGGCTATAATGGCACATTTCTGTTCAATTAAAATTCAGAAAGAAGACGATGCATCAAGAGAAAGGGAGAGGCGACTGGAGTGTGAGAGATAATAAAGCAAGGCGACATACTTATTATTAGGCCAATAATAAATAACAGGGCTGAAATGACACTCATAAATAGAGCCACAGTCAGCAGGCCCATTAGCATTGCCAGGCCGACATGACAAGGCAATGATGCTGGGTAAATACATGCTGTTTATTCATTTGGACCCGTTTGGATTTAAATAGCGCTTAGCCTAGCCGGGCGAGGTAGAGATGATGAACAACTTCCCGGCGTATAAAATGATAAAGGGCAAATAACATGCACGATAAAAAACATTTTATGTCACTCATTTGGTAGAGAGAGAGAGAAGGGGTGAAATAGCATTGGATTTGACACATTAGCTGTAGCAGGCAGCAAAGCTGATTTTCAGCTTCACTATTAAATCAGATGGGACTACAAAGAACGACGCTGCCAGCTTTGCATGGTCCGTTTATGTATTTATCTATTTACATTACCGTGGGAAGCTTTGGTGAGTAGTGCAGTGCATCCTCATCATGCTGGTGGGAATCCCCCTACTAATAACACTAAGCTGTGAAGAAGGCACAGTGATGCCGAAACGTTGGTGGTTTACCCAATAAATTACTGGAAGCTTGTATATAGAGTGTGCAACTCTATTTTTATAGCCTACTGTTATAAGCTTTGAGTCTCACACACACAGTCTATAAAAAACACAGTCTATAAAGAACACACACACCCATTTGTAACAGTTTTGCTTCCTTCCCTCTCCCCAATCTAGTCTTGAACTAGGGAACCTCTGAACACATCGACAGCAGTTACCCTCGAAGCACTGTTACCTATTGCTCCAAAAAAGCCATCTTCATGGTCTCAGAATGAGTAACGTCACCAATTGAAACGCTACCTAGCTAGCCATTTCTCTCTCTATCTTTCTCTCTCACACACACACACACACACACACACACACACACACACACACACACACACACACACACACACACACACACACACACACACACACACACACACACACACACACACACACACACACACACACACACACACACACACACACACTCTAGCATTGAAATCGTGATGTAGAGCCACCTTGAGAATGTCATCTCAAGGGAGGGGTTCAGTATGAAATACACTCCAGATATGCTGAGTGGTACCACCTCACTATAAAAAGCAGGGGACAGCGCGGCTTATTTGGAAATGGTCTTGGTATGTGGAGTACAGTTGAAGTCGGAAGTTTACATACACCTTAGCCAAATACATTTAAACTCAGTTTTTCACAATTCCTGACATTTAATCCTAGTAAAAATTCCCTGTCTTAGGTCAGTTAGGATCACCACTTTATTTTAAGAATGTGAAATGTCAGAATAATAGTAGAGAGAATGATTAATTTCAGCTTTTACTTCTTTCATCACATTCCCAGTGGGTCAGAAGTTTACATATACTCAATTAGTATTTGGCAGCATTGCCTTTAAATTGTTTAACTTGGGTCAAATGTTTCAGGTAGCCTTCCACAAGCTTCCCACAATAAGTTGGGTGAATTTTGGCCCATTCCTCCTGACAGAGCTGGTGTAACTGAGTCAGGTTTTTTAGGACTCCTTGCTCGCACACAATTTTTCAGTTCTGCCCACACTATGGAAATATGCTTGGAGTCATTGTCCATTTGGAAGACCCATTTGCGACCAAGATAAAATATTAAGATGGGCAAAAGGACACAGACACTGGAGAGAGGAACTCTGCCTAGAAGGCCAGCATCCCAGAGTCGAACTAAAACCACACTCAATGAGATGCACTCAAACAGGAAAACGCTCATCCAGAGGCATTGGCCAGGGACTTTAATGCAGGAAAACTTAAATCAGATTTAGCTAATTTCTATCAGCATGTTTAATGTACTCCACACACAAAGACGCGTACAAAGCTCTCCCTCACCCTCCATTTGACAAATCTGACCATAACTCTATCCTCCTGATTCCTGCTTACAAGCAAAAACTAAAGCAGGAAACACCAGTGACTCGGTCTACAAAAAAAGTGGTCAGATAAAGCAGATGCTAAACTACAGGACTGGAAAATGTTCTGGGATTCTTCAAATTGCATTGAGTACACCACATCAGTCATTGGCTTTATCATCCCCACAGTGACTGTACGTACATACTCCAACCAGAAGCATTGGATTACAGGCAACATTCGCACTGAGCTAAAGGGTAGAGCTGCCGCTTTCAAGGAGCGGGACTCTAACCTGGAAGCTTATAAGAAATCCGGCTATGCCCTCTGACGAACCATCAAACAGGCAAAGCAGGACTAAGATCAAATCGTACTACACCGGCTCCGACGCTCATCGGATGTGGCAGGGCTTGCAAACTATTACAGACTACAAAGGGAAGCACAGCCGAGAGCTGCCCAGTGAGCTAAATAACAGACGAGCTAAATAACTTCTATGCTCGCTTCAAGACAAATAACACTGAAACATGCATGAGAGCATCAGCTGTTCCGGACGACTGTGTGATCCCACTCTCTGCAGCCAATGTGAGTAAGACCTTTAAACAGGCCACTGAGCCAGACAGATTACCAGGACGTGTACTCCGAGCTTGCGCTGACCAACTGGCAAGCATCTTTACTGACATTTTCTACCTCTCCCTGTCCGAGTCTGTAATACCAACATGTTTCAAGCAGACCACCATAGTCCCTGTGCCCAAGAACACTAAGGTAACCTGCCTAAATGACTACCGACCCGTAGCACTCATGTCTGTAGCCATGAAATGCTTTGAAAGGCTGGTCATAGCTCTCATCAACACCATTATCCCAGAAACCCTAGACCCACTCCAATTTGCACACCGCATCAACAGATCCACAGATGATCCACTTCACAGTGCCCTTTCCCACCTGGACAAAAGGAACATCTATGTGAGAATGCTATTCATTGACTACAGCTCAGCGTTCAACACCATAGTGCCCTAAAAACGAATCACTAAGCTAAGGACTTTGGGACAAACACCTCCCTCTGCAACTGGATCCTGGACTTCCTGACGGGCCGTCCCCAGGTTATAAGGATAGGTAACAACACGGGGGCCCCTCAGGGGTGTGTGCTCAGTCACCTCTTGAACTCCCTGTTCACTCATGACTGCACGGCCAGGCACAACTCTAACACCAGCATTAAGTTTGCAGATGATACAATAGTGGTAGGCCTGATCACCGTCAACGATGAGACACCCTATAGGGAAGAGGTCAGAGACCTGACCGTGTGGTGCAAGTACAACAACCTCTCCCTCAATGTGATCAAGACAAAGGAGTTGATTATGGACTACAGGAAAAAGAGGACCGAGCACGCCCCTATTCTCATCGACAGGTTGTAGTGGAGCAGGTTGAGAGCTTCAAGTTCCTTGGCGTCCACATCACCAACAAACTAACATGGTCCAAGCACACCAAGACAGACGTGAAGAGGGCACAACAAAACCTATTCCCCATCAGGAGACTGAAAAGATTTGGCATTGGTCCTCAGATCCATAAAAGGTTCTACAGATGCACCATCGAGAGCATCCTGACTGGTTGCATCACTGCCTGGTATGGCAACTGCTCGGCCTCCTACCGCAAGGCACTACAGAGGGTAGTGCGTGCGGCCTAGTACATCACCGGGCCAAGCTTCCTGCCATCCAGGACCTCTATACCAGGCGGTGTCAGAGGAAGGCCCTAAAAATTGTCAAAGACTCCAGCCACCCTTGTCATAGACTGTTCTCTCTGCTATCGCATAGCAGGCCGATACCGGAGCGCCAAATCTAGGTCCAAGAGGCTTCTAAACAGCTTATACCCCCAAGCTATAAACCTGAACATCTAATCAAATGGCTACCCAGACTATTTGCATTGCCCAACCCCCTTCTACACTGCTGCTACTCTCTGTTATTATCTATGCATAGTCACTTTAATAACTCTACCTACATGTACATAATTACCTCGACACCGGTGCCCCACGCACATTGACACATTAATTACAGGTACCCCATGTATATAGCCCTGCTATTGTTATTTACTGCTCCTATTTAATTATTTGTTATTATTATCTATTACTTTTTTAGGGGTTTTGTTAAAACTGCATTGTTGTTTAAGGGCTTGTTAGTAAGCATTTCACTGTTGTATTCAGCACATATGATAAATAACATTTGATTTGACTTGCTTGGGCCAAGAAACACGAACAATGTACATTAGACCGGTGGGAATCTGTCCAAATGTGCGATTTTGGGTTTCAACCACCGGGTCTCAGTGAGACAGAGTAGGTGAACGGATGACCTCCACATGTGTGGTTCCCACCGTGAAGCATGGAGGTGGTGTGATGGTGTGGGGGTGCTTTGCTGGTCACACTGTCTGTGACACACTTAACCAGCATGGCTACCACAGCATTCTGCAGCGATACGCCATCCCATCTGGTTTGTGCTTAGTGGGACTATCATTTGTTTTTCAACAGGACAATGACCCCAAACACACCTCAGATGACCTAGCCTTCACAATCACCTGACCTCAACCCATTTGAGATGGTTTGGGATGAGTTGGACCGCAGAGTGAAGGAAAGCAGCCAACAGTGTTCAGCATACAGTCGGGAAAAAAAGTATTTAGTCAGCCACCAATTGTGCAAGATCTCCCACTTAAAAAGATGAGAGAGGCCTGCAATTTTCATCATAGGTACACTTCAACTATGACAGACAAAATGAGATCATTGGGAACTCCTTCAAGACTGTTGGAAAAGCATTCCTCATGAAGCTGGTTGAGAGAATGCCAAGAGTATGAGAAGCTGTAATCAAGGTAAAGGGTGGCTACTTTGAACAATCTAAAATATAAAACATATTTTGATTTGTTTAACACTTTTTTGGTTACTACATGTTTCATTTCATAGTTTTGATGTCGTCATTATTAGTCTACAATGTAGAAAATCAAAACAATTAAGAAAATCCCTTGAATGAGTAGGTGTGTCCAAACTTTTCACTGGCACTGTGTGTGTGTGTGTGTATATATATATATATATATATATATATATATATATATATATATATATATATATATATACATATATATATACATATATATATATATATATATATATATATATATATATATATATATATATACATATATATATATATACAGCGCATTCGGAAAGTATTCAGACCCCTTCCCTTCTTCCAAATGTAATTAAGTTAAAGCCTTATTCTAACATTATTTAAAAATATATATAATTCCTCAACAAAACACAATACCCCATAATGACAAAGCAAACACAATATTTAATTGGTCTTGGGGACCTTCAATGCTGCAGAAATTTTTTGGTACCTTTCCCCAGATCTGTGCCTCGACACAATCCTACCTCGGAGCTCTACGGACCCATCCTTTGACCTCATGGCTTGGTTTTTGCTCTGACTTACACTGTCATCTGTGGAACCCTTTATAGACAGGTGTGTGCCTTTTTAAATCATGTGGGAAAAAATGTGGAAAAAGTCAATGGGTCTGAATACTTTCCGAATGCACGGTAAGATACACCTAATAATTGAAAAAAAAGCACACACCATGCTTCCGGTGTGTGTGTGTGCCAGGACTGGGAGGGAGGTGTTAAAACTACAATAATCTAGCTATCAAGGGCAATCAACTAGCAAAGGCAAATTACTGAGATTACTGGTCTAAAAATGTCCTTGGATTTCAAACAATCAATACTGAAACTTTAAGTTTCTTCTTAAGTATAAAAGTTAAAGATGCACTAAGCAGAAATCACTCTGCCATTTCCTGATTGCTAAAATTCTAATAGTTCACCTAATTTCAGTTTGTGTGACAAAACAAGCAAGTAGAGTGTAGAGAATCATTGTACCATCTAAAATGTTGTGAAACATATTTTCCATAACCAAAAATATAGTATTTCCAGCTTGTGTACATAACCGAAAGTAAAAGACGCAAAAATGAAACTTAAGAACGGGAAGCATAGAAATAACACATATAGAACAGATATACCGCTTCTTAGACTTGCTTTCAATGACAGATCTATAATTCACATTTCTATGTGAATTTGGTTGGGTCGCCCAAAAAGCTAGTTTAAGGAAAAAATTGCACTTAAGAAGAAATGTCTTAAGAAGGTTTTGTGAATCGGGCTCTGGTCTTTACAGGTTGAGGGGTCAGGTTGTAATGGTGTTATGGACACCTGAATGGGGCTGAGAGCTGTCTGTGTTGGAGGATAAAGCCAGAGGGCATAGCACCATAGCCTTTCACTCTAGACTCTCTGTGACAAGTCCAAATCACTGGGGATAAGCTCTCGACTCTTGTACAAGGGACACAAGTTGTTTCTTCATGCAAGGGCTGCAATATTGTTAGTGTGAGAGAGAAAGCTAGAGGTCCCCGTCTCTGTCTGTGTGAGACTTAGGTTTTTATTTCCCAGGGCATACAGGGTCACTAATAAGGACGTGTTTATGCAGAATGTGGCAGAGTTTGTATTTTTTCTCTCTTTCTACACCCTCTTGCCTATTCGCTCTGTTTTCAATTATTTACAGTTTTTGAAAAAATAGAAAAATAAGTAGTCAAGCTTTTGGACATTCCTGATTTCGTGCTGCAGCACTTTCCTCTGAAACATCATGCATATTTAAAGTTAATAAAGCATATTCCTTACCTTTTATCCAGGCTTTTTAATGTGAGATACAGAGAAAGGAACATCAGAGAAGCATGCAGATAGATCTCTGTGTGTCCCTGGGTTCATCAATGCAGTAACAGCCACTCTGGTCCCACAGAAGAGCTGCAGCCATCACCACCACAGTAATCATTATTGTAAAAAAGGCAAATTACAACAAATATTTGTATCAATAATTTGACAACCGCTGCATACCTACAGGTAACTGCCAAAATAAAGGAAACACTTGAGTAAATGAGGGATACAAAGTATCATGAAAGCAGGTGCTTCCACACAGGATGTGCATCACTCGCCATCGGCGCCATCGCATGAAAAACACTCACACATACAAAACACATATACACATGCATATTGACGCCCCATACACACACACTTTCACACTCTCCACATACGCTGCTGCTACTCTGGTAATTATCTATCCTGATTGCCTAGTCACTTTTGCCCCTACCTACATAGTACCCCAACTACCTCGTACCCCTGCACATTGACTCGGTACCGGTACTCCTTGTATATAGCTTCGTTATTGTTATTTTGTGTTAATATTTTAAATTTTTATTTGCAAATGTTCTTACATTTTAGCTGCATTGTTGAGAAAGGGCTCGGAAGTAGGCATTTCACGCTAACGTCTACTCCTGTTGTATTCGGCGCATGTGAGAAATACATTTTAATTTGATTTGTAGTTCCTGAGTTAATTAAGTTAATTAACATCCCATCATGCTTAAAGTCAAGTATAACCATGCCCAGTTGCCCCAAATTCTGGCTACCATGCCTAGAAGAGATCTTAGTGACTTTGAAAGAGGGGTCTCATATGAGCATAGTGGGTTTAAAGGGTGTGTGTGTGTGTCTGTGTCTCAGTCACCAGATCTCAACCCAACTGAACACATGGGAGATTCTGGAGTAATGGTGTGAAAGAATGGTGTCGCATCCCTCCAATAGAGTTCCAAACACTTGTAGAATCTATGCCAAGGTGCATTGAAGCTGTTCTGGCGGCTCATGGGGGCCCTATTAAATGCTCTATTAAAAGAAAAAAATCCACCCAAAACCACTCTTTCCTTTACTTTACAAAAAATATACAAATATGTGAGAACAATATTTTTTGTGAACAAAATTTTCATTTTAGCGTTAAAATAATGTTGGTAGCAACATGGACAATTGTATTGGAAATCTGTTGCAGCTCAAGTCGACTACTAAATCCACAATGCAATGAATGCTCTCTCTGTGGCCTGGCTGATCAGCTAGCTGGCTAGGTAGCTAAATCAAATCCAAATAAAATGTTATTGGTCACATACACATGGTTAGCAGATGTTACTGTGAGTGTAGTGAAATGCTTATGCTTCTAGATCCAACAGTGCAGCAGTATCTAACAGATAATATCTAACAAGTCCACAACAAAACCTAATATCTAATAACATCCACAACAAAACTTAATACACACAATCTAGTAAAGGAATGGGATAAGAATATATAAGTATAAAATATATGAATGAGCAGTGACAGAGTGGCTAAGATGCAATAGATAGTAAAGAATAGATAGTGAAGGATACAGTATACAGTATATACATATGAGATGAGTAATGCGAGATATGTAAACATTCTTAAAGTGCCATTATTAAAGTGACTAGTGTACCATTTATTAAAGTGGCCAATGATATCAAGTCTGTAGGTAGGCAGCCACCACCTGCACAGAGAGGTGGCTGCCTACCTACAGACTTGATATCATTGGCCCCTTTCCTTTACTAGATTGTGTGTATTAGGTTTTGTTGTGGATTTTAGTAGATATTAGGTTTTGTTGTGGACTTGTTAGATATTATCTGTTAGATACTGCTGTTTAACAATGTGATGGCCTTGAGATAGAAGCTGTTTTTCAATCTCTCTGTCCCAGCTCTCTGGATGGAATGGGATGAACAGGCAGTGGCTCCGGTGGTTATTGTCCTTGATTATCTTTTTTGCTTTCCTGTGACATTGGGTGTTGTAGGTGTCCTGGAGGGCAAGTAGTTTGCCCCCGGTGATGCGTAGGACAGACCGCAACACCCTCTGGAGTGCCCTGCGGATGTGGGAGATGCAGTTGCCGTACCGGGCGGTAAAGCCCGACAGGATGCTCTCAATTGTGCACCTGTAAAAGTTATTTAGGGTTTTCGGTGACAAGACACATTTTTTCAGCCTCCTGAGGCTGAAGAGGCTGTTGCGCCTTCTTCACCACACTGTCTGTGCGCGTAGACCATTTGAGTTTGTCGGTGATATGTACACTGAGGAACTTAAAACTTTCCACCTTCTCCACTGCTGTCCCATCGATGTGGATAGGGGGGTGCTCCCTTTGTTGACTTCCACGATCATCTCTTTTGTTTTGCTGACATTGAGTGAGAGGTTATTTTCCCGACACCACACTCCGAGGGCCCTCACCTCCTCCCTGTAGGCCGTCTCATCAATGTTGGTAATCAAGTCTACTACTGTTGTGTCGTCTGTAAACTTGATAATTGAGTTGGAGGCATGCATGCCCATGCAGTCGTCGGTGAACAGGGAGTACAGGAGGGGGCTGAGAACGCACCCTTGTGGGACCCCAGTGTTGAGGATGTTGAGATGTTGTTTCCTACCTTCACCACCTGGGGGTGGCCAGTCAGGAAGTCCAGGACCCAGTTGCACAGGGTGGGTCCGCATGGTGCGTTCTGGGCGATTCTGGGACAAGGAGCATTCTCCTTCAAGGAGTGAATGGGAGTCTATTGGGCGCTAGCTCAAAAACTAAACATTAGCAACAACAAGAAGCACAACATTGCAGATATTTTCCTAGATGTGAGATAATTAACTTGCTAACTGTAGTATCGTATAGCTTTGGAATCATAATATCACGTACTTTCGAGGAAAATAGGCACATTCCTCGACATATACACTGACTTTGACAAGGGATTGTGTGAGGACTACCTTAGCAACGGCGTGAAGCAGCATGACAACGTGACCGCGATTTGTCAACAGTCTGCTGGGTGGAGCGTTATTCGTTCCTTCATTCATTGGATTCCTATCTCCTTTCTATAATATCTCTGGCAACGGCACCATGCAATGCACCCTGGACAAAAAAGGCAGACAAATAGTCCAAATGTGCTAGACCCTCCATTAAATGACCAATATCTCGAGGTAGGAATATCGCAAAAAATATGATCAATGGCTCATTCGAGAGAAGACATCCTCCCGAGTTATGACATCGGACAGTATTGAAATCTGATATATATGATATACATTTTTGCTATCTAAAGGTCGTATTCCTATTAACTTCCAGTGGAGTGAGTGCCTTTAACACAGTGCTACGTCAAACCGGACGGATTTCTGCCTGCTTGAACACCAATAACTCAGATACACATGAACACATGAAATTACCCAGGGAATCGATAGAACATCACTCAGAGATGCACAAAACATTATACAATTCATTATAAAACTCATTTAAGGAACTTTATGTTGGTGTTTACTTTATTTAGTCAGTTACCTGTAGGTCTCTACAGATAGCCTCACAGTTTATCATTCAGCTCTTTGAAAGTCGAGTCTGGTTGCCATAGACCAAGGGAGGCCAAACATATAATGTGTGAGAGAGACATAATCATATACAGTAGGGCCCCAGCAGGACAATGGGGATATCACAGACCAAAAACAACTGACAGTGTCCAATCCACAGACATTCAACAACTTGACACATTTGTCACTTTCGTTTGTACCCATTCCTTCTTATTGTCTGATGGCTGCGTGTGTTCTCATCTGTTGTTCATCATCTAGTGTGTGTGTGTGCTAGTGTGTATCCGTGTGTCTCTAACTGTGTGTTCTCATCTGCTGTGTATTGTCTCCTGCCTGACAGTAAGACTCAAATGAGGGGACAGCCTGGCTCGCCTAATATTGTTTTGTCAGGTTATTGTGTGTGTGTGTGTGTGTAAGTGCACTGGTCAAACAGGGCCATCTCCACTGTGAACAAAAGGCTAGTAGTGGATTTGGTGGGAAGCTTCAGTGGGATGGCCATAAATCACTAGACGAGCTGCTGGATTCTGACAGGCTTGTACAGCTTTATCTGAGGCACAGCTCTCGGCCTGTCTAGAGTTTATGCATATCCGCTGGATATCCCACCTCTCAAACAGGGGGCTAGCTGCTGCATCTCTTCTCAAGGCCTTGCGTTTCTTCAGCGTTGCTTAATTGATTCTACTGGGGTAGAGGGGAAAAAATAAATATATCTCTCATCGTTTATTTACGGACCCTTTGATGTGTGATATTTAAAAAGGGTTAATATGTATAGGGTTAGACTCTCAGGTGATTTTAACATTTCACTGACCAAAAAATAAAAACATGAAGTTGTAGAGGAGGGAGTTCTTCAGAAGTGTGTTGTGGAAGCTCGCATACCAGCACATGAAAAAACGACAGAATAAAATAACATAAAATAAAAACTTTCATGGGAACTTATTCACTTTTCAGGGTTGACCGACGCTACTACTGTATATTCACCTGTAGTTGTTTTTGTGTGTCTATTTCCTTACCAATCCAATGCTTGAAGCAATTACTTATTACTGTTAATGGCAATACCTGACTACAACGTTAAGATGAAAGTTCAGAGGGTTAGGATACAACATCAGATAGCTCCATTTCCTGCCAGACCTAGATCAATATCTCTCTGCATTTCTTCCCTCCATCTCAGCTCTCGTGTGTGTGTGTGTGTGTGCATGAACACTCCTCTACATACACCTCTTCGTGGACATGTGTGTGTGAGGGGTGCTGGTGGTGGAGTAGCCAGCCAGCTAGCCAGGAGCAAGACCAGGGGAGCCAGTGAGGCATGAGTGGAGTGGGTCTCCATGCAGTCCTAGGCAGCTCCGAGCAGCTCCACAGCACCCAGCATATTCATAAATCAGCCCTTTCAGCAGCTGTCAGAGGCTCCATAATGAGGGTCATTATTCAGGCAGGGTGTCAAAGCTACTATCAGAGGGACCGTCCCTGGAAATCACACTCACTCTGCTCCTTGTTAAATAAACAGTGCAGTATACAAAATGGCAAACAAGCCGAGGGTCAATCTGATACAGTGCAAGGGCACACTAGGCCTCCAGAGTAATTTACCCTCAGGGAATACCCCATGGCTGGGGAGATGGATTGTATTTGGCCCTCAAAAAAGATTAATGGAAATCAAAGACAAAAAGGAACAGAGAGAAGCAGAGAGAGAGAGAGAAAGAGACAGACTAACTGATAAAAATAAAGAGCGTTGTTGAGGATAGAAGGGGGCTTTGGCCTGATGGAATTATTGTACTATATGTACATTACAATAATAGTATATGAACAAAATTGTATAGAATTCAATAAATAACAATCTGTCTACTTACAGTAAGAGATGAGAGAAATCTACATGAGATTAACTTTTGTTCTGGGATATTTAATTCAAAACCGGACTGAAATCCAATATCGTCAGATACTGTCTGTAGGCCTACAATACTGAGAAATGACAAAGTGACACCAAACTTTGGCCCTAACCTCAAACACTAGCTGATGTAATGGTCTAATAATATCAGTGTCTGAATATACCTGATCAAATATTCATCCTTTTATTGCTTTGATAATATCCGACAAGGACCTCACAAGCTGTTTTATTAATTTTGGGTGATGGTGGAGTGGTATGGTGTGTAAAGGAAAGGCACGTGTTAGAAGGCAGACAGATAGATCACTACCATGGGCATGGTACACTAGATGTGGGGGCACACTGGGCTTTAGCTATAGGCCCTTTGAAAATGAACAGAACTTAAAACTTGAAATGTCTCTAATATATAATAATTATATAATTTCCAACAGCCATTAGGCTGTACAATGGATAGTCTATTGGACTCCAGAGTGTTCGGTATATTTCACTTTCACTGTAAATATGTAGCCCATTGCACTTTTAAATGCGTTTGATTGTGTATTATTCTGTTTTTATGTACTCTGTCTTTTTAAGCACATTACCAAATTAATTTCCCCCTGGAGGGATAATAAAGTTCTAATCTTTATATATATATTACGATCTAATCTTTATACATTTGCCATATCTTTAGTTTGTGCATCTGATCGCAGAGGGAATTGTACCCTCAATCTTGATTTTTCTAGGGGCGCAATCTTACCAACTGAGACACAGGACCCTACCCACAGATCAGTGAAAACAGGGTAGTAACTACTATATTAAGAGGTCTAGTACAGGCTTAATTCAATCTAGTACAGGCTTAATTGAATAAACAATAAAGACGAAATGCAATATGATACTTTATTAAAGGGGAATGGCCTCGTCTCCGAGGGAAGATCCTCAGAGCCAGATGACGTGATGGCAGGTAGCCCTATGTGGGGCCGCTGGCATCGAAACACCCCACTGGTTGGAAAGGAGTTCCAGTGATGGGCCTTAAAGTTATTTTAGCTGGTGGTGGTGAGGCGGTGGATGGTTGTCGAAAACTATTGCTGAAAAACAGCAAGTGAGAGAATGAGGTTAAGTTGACATGTAAATACATCCCAAGATGTATGTCCATTTGTTGAGAGAGAGGAAGATGATAATTACAAGAACGAGCCCATAGGTTAAACAGCAAGCGTGAGGAATGTGCATTATTGTCTACAAGGTAAATAGTTGAATGACATTCCACACATGGCTATTAGGAAAGAAGAAAAAAGATGCTATGCAGATGATAATACGTTTGTATTCATTCCCACTATGCCCGTAGAATAAGAAACAAAAGTGCATTTTGTTATGCTGCTTGATTAAGTTAAACAAGCATTAAGGCCAATTTTACTGATTGAACTTGCCTTAACTACATCCCATATCTTTGTCTCATATCTCTCTATGACCTGACATACCTGCCAAATACCTGCTTCAGGCTCTCCCAGTTCACCTAAATACTTTCACTTGAACATGCAAGTCCATGTGTTATAGAAGGGGGGGGGGGGGTACGGTTTGGGGCTATAGGCCTAGTACAGGACACATGAGAGAAATGCAATATACATACCTCAAAAGTAGTGATGTACCCCAATATTGATAAGTCACAAGCGGATTCTCATCTAAGATTAAGGTACAGTATCATGGTCACACTGGGAACGTTCAAGGACAAAACATGTCCCGAGGAAGGGAAACAAGGATGTTCCACCTCTCCTTTATTTTCTGGTTAACCAAACAGCTAGGAGTACTTTCTCTCTTCCCACCATTGATTTTCATCTCACCTACCTGAAGGCAACAGATTAATCTTTTACAACTGAGTTTTCGACAGCCGCTCACGCTGGGCGAGACGCTCCTGAGCACCATGCAGCTTATGCACAACGCCAATTAATGATTTTGTCATTTCAACAGTGGGTGGGTGGCGCCGTGCTGTATATTCGTCAAAGTACTTTTGAGGCATAACTGCGACTCGTAATTTGCCCCATCTGTTTTAGTGGGAGAGAGAGGAGAGAAAAGAGATGGAGGAGAAAAAAAAGAGAGAGACCGAAGCCCGGGCAGCAATGCATAACGTTTGGTTTGTGTGACTAGTGATGCCGCCATGTCTTGAGGACATTGAAGAGGGAACATATGTTGTCGTCGGAGCCCCGCGGGCTGACATTGAAGATGAGGAAAGACAGTACTTCAAGGCAAATGTTGTCCCTGAAGAAACACTGCCACAACCTATATGGCTCAGAGTATTGACATGTCTCCTGTGGACCACAGAACTGTTACATTGAGATTTACACATAGTAGTAATGGGCAGCTAGGTCCCCTTGACTGTTCAGGGAAGAAGGACAAAAGTCCCCCAAAACTGGATCACTCAACAGGATTAGCCTGGAGGAAAGCTGCATAATCAGAAGCATTGCTACTGTAGTGTCCCAGACTGGGAATGCAGGGAAGACATTACTGGGAATGCATGTAAATGCAGGGGTGACAGGAGAGTCTTACAGTAGGCCCCACATACTGTACCGTAGTGTAGTATATTTACAGGATATTTAACTCCTTACACTTGTGGGAATTGGCCTATATGGATGAGGCTAAATTGAAAGGTTTCTTACAGAAGAAATATGAAATACATAATCATGGTAGCAATTGAAAGCAAAAAGTTTGGAGATAATAGGGAAATTATGAGACCAAAGGTGAGTACACAACAGTTCACTTGACACAAGACAACTTTACAATGTTGATTTTGTGCATTTTACATGTACTGTACTTTTACCCCATTTGTTGATAACGAAATCTGAAAATATTCTGGATACATTCAGTAACCTAAGACTATTCCTAAAAATGCGGGGTAAGTGCAAAGTAAGACAACAAAATTACAAGGATTCGAGTGAGAGGACTAACTGGTGGCTCCAAGTGGCCACACACCTCTCCGAAGTGTGCAGAGTTCCTAAGCCATTTCAATGCACTTTTATGACTCAAAGAAGAGTTTGCATAAGACTATGCATAAGGTACTGTTTCTTTAGCTCTCCTAGCTCCTAGCTGTGCTGTTGAGGAACTAAAGCAAGCCCGCTTGTAGTTGTTTCATTTGTTACACAATCCTGCATCCCCACCATCCCACAATTACGGTTGTTGTTTATGCAATCCAAAAACGGTCAAATATAAATCGCAATCTGGGTCAGGTGGCCATCAGTTGAAAGCTTGTTCTATTGCCAACATGACGAGCTAAGTTATAAAATATGATCTTATAGAGTTGCACTTCACAAGGCAATTCAGGAAACAGATCATAATTTGTGTGCGCATACAGTAGAAACGAGTCATGAGCGCATTCAGGTGCAAGTGCCGCGGCAAATTTTCTTCACAATAAACAAACATAGTGTAGGCTCATTCTGTTCAGACATATACAATGTATATCAAATCAAATCAAATTTTATTAGTCACATGCACCGATTACAACAGTGAAATGCTTACTTACAAGCTCCTAACCAACAATGCAGTTTAAAAAATCAGAATAAGAAATAAAAGGAACAAGTAATTAAAGAGCAGCAGTAAAATAACAATAGAGAGACTATATACAGGGGGTATATAGTCAATGTCCGGGGGCACCGGTTAGTCGAGGTAATTGAGATAACATGTACATGTAGGTAGAATTATTAAAGTGACTATGCATAGATAATAACAGAGAGGAGCAGCGGCGTAAAAGAGGGGGTGGGGCGGGCAATGCAAATAGTCCGGGTAGCCAATTGATTAGATGTTCAGGAGTCTTATGGCTTGGAGGTAAAAGCTGTTAAGAATCCTCTTGGACCTAGACTTGGTGGTCCGGTACCGCTTGCCGTGCGGTAGCAGAGAGAACAGTCTATGGCAAGGGTGGCTGGAGTCTTTGACACTTTTTAGGGCCTTCCTCTGACACCGCCTGGTATAGAGGTCCTGGATGGCAGGAAGCTTGGCCCCGGTGATGTACTGGGCTGTACGCACTACCCTCTGTAGTGCCTTGCGGTAGGAGGCCGAGCAGTTGCCATATAAGACAGTAATGCAACCAGTCAGGATGTTCTCGATGGTGCAGCTGTAGAACCTTTTGAGGATCTGAGGACCCATGCCAAATATTTTCAGTC
This sequence comes from Oncorhynchus mykiss, assembly GCF_057628025.1. Lineage (NCBI taxonomy): Eukaryota > Metazoa > Chordata > Actinopteri > Salmoniformes > Salmonidae > Oncorhynchus > Oncorhynchus mykiss. The sequence continues at coordinate 22,006,288 of NC_143042.1, forward strand.
TCCTGAATAGGTTTTGTTGTGCCCTCTTCATGACTGTCTTGGTGTGCTTGGGCCATGTTAGTTTGTTGGTGATGTGAACACCAAGGAACTTGAAGCTCTCAACCTGCTCCACAAAAGCCCAGTCGATTAAATGTTTCAGTGTTATTTGCCTCGAACTGAACATAGAAGTCATTTAGCTCGTCTGGTAGGCTCGTGCCACTGGGCAGCTCTCGGCTGTGCTTCCCTTTGTAGTCTGTAATAGTTTGCAAGTCCTGCCACATCCAACGAGCTTTGGTGCCGTTGTAGTACGATTCAATCTTAGTCCTATATTGACACGTTGCCTGTTTGACGATTCGTCGGAGGGCATAGCGGGATTCTTATAAGCTCCCGGGTAATTTCCCGCTCCTTGAAAGTGGCAGCTCTAACTTTTAGCTCAGTGCGGATGTTGCCTGTAATCCATGGCTTCTGGTTGGGGTATGTACGTACGATCACTGTGGGGATGATGTCCTCGATGCACTTATTGATGAAGCCAATGACTGTTGTGGTGTACTCCTCAATGCCATCGGAAGAATCCTGGAACATATTCCAGTCTGTGCTAGCAAAACAGTCCTGTAGTTTAGTATCTGCTTCATCTAACCAATTTTTTATTGACCGAGTCACTGGTGCTTCCTGCTTTAATTTAACATGCTGATAGAAATTTGGTAAAACAAATTTAAGTTTTCCTGTATTAAAGTCCCCAGCCACTAGGAGCGCCACCTTTGGATGAGCGTTTTCCTGTTTGCTTATGGCGGAATACAGCTCATTGAGTGCGGTCTTAGTGCCAGCATCGGTATGTGGTGGTATGTAGACAGCTACGAAAAATACAGATTAAAATGCTCTAGGTAGATAGAGTATCTCATGATAAACTGTAGACCACACTATCTCAGGCGAGCAAAACCTCGAGACTTCCTTAGATATCATGCACCAGCTGTTGTTTACAAATATACATAGTCCGCGCTGTTCTATCCTGTCGATACAGCGTATAATCAGTCAGCTGTATGTTGATAATGTCGTCGTTCAGCCACGTCTCCGTGAAGCATAAGATATTACAGTTTTTAATGTCCCGCTGGTAGTTTAATCTTCCTCTTAGGTCGTTGATTTTATTATTTTATTATTTATTATTATTGCATGTTAGCTAGTAGACTGGAAGGCAGTGAGGGTTTATTCGATTGCCTACAAATTCTCAGAAGGCAGCACGACCTCCGTCCTCTTTTTCTCCGTCTTCTCTTCATGCAAATGACGGCGATTTGGGCCTGTTCCCAGGAAAGCAGTACGTCCTTCATTTCGGGCTCATTCAAAAAAAAGCTTCTGTCCAGAAGTTATTTTTGGTCATAAGAGACGGTAGCAGCAACATTATGTACAGAATACGTTTTTAAAAAAGAAGTTAAATAAGTTACAAACGACGCAAAAAAAACTAACAAAAAAACACATTTGTTAGGAGCACGTAAAACATCAGCCATCTTCTTTAGTGACATGATACATGAGTTTTATGATTTGGACATGTGAAGTGCACATTTGGACTAACATGTGTTTTGCTTGCTTGTGTTTTGCTCCTCAATGTCTCATCTTTCAAAATACATCGAGTCATCTTAAATTTACAGCATTTCCCTCACTCAGACAACAAAAAAGTTACCCAATTACCGGGAGGGATGAGGGGAGTTCTTGTCATGCGCGGTGCTCAAGTTCAGGATGTCTGTCAGTCAAAACTCGTACAGCGCTGTGAAGCACAGAGCCAGAGCTCTGACGTCATGTATAGCATGTTACTGTACAGCCACTACATTCCATTTTAGGCGCTTATTAGTGCCCAAACCTACTATTTTCAACCCATTAATATATGCCATTTAAGAGACACATTTGTCCAATGCGACTTAATCATGCATGCATCCATATTTTATTTATTTTTATATATAACAAATTCAGACATCATCATCATTAATTAGATCTTTAAATTACAATTTGAATCCTCAAAGTGAAAAGCTACTGTAAAGGTAACTGTTTCAGACAATGGAATAGTATGGAAACTGTAACCTTGAAATATCATCAACGTGTTGGCGTCTCACTATAAAGCCCTCATAATTGACCCTGGTTAATAATGACATCATTGAGATGTTTATCAGAGCCCAGCCATAGGGCCTTCATTACATCTCTGTAGCAGAGGGTTAGAGAGGAGCTCCCTACTCAGCCCTGTTTGGACACATGATGAATGAGCCTGAGACAGACTGCTGCCATTGGAGACTGGAGAGCAGAGAGAGCTAGAGGATGATGAATAATGGCTCTGTAGTCTCTTTCCCCACAGGAAGCTCCTATTCCAGTACAAAGGGAGAGAGTTGACAACACAGAACCAAACCTATCGACAACCAGTGACAGAACCATGCCTTTCTATCCACAGCCAGGGACAGACAGAGGTAAACATCTTTAGACAAGTCTTGTCTTTAGACAAGACTCAAAGTTTCCCAAACCACCTTAGTTGTGCAATGAGCGAAACTGCATCATAAAAGTACAACTCTTTCTCCCTCTCCGTCTTTCTCCCTCTCCGTCTCTCTCTCTCTCCGTCTCATTTTCTGAATAAGGATAAAAACTCTCGGCGGAAAGACAAGCGCTCCACAAGGATGCTGAAAAATTAAGGCTTTCAGTGAGAAACGCAGAGAAAAAAACAAAAGGCACGTTTGCAAATTAACTTTGACTGCTCAACAAGGAGTGCGTGTTGACAAGGGAGAGCACTGATCTGATTTACTGACATAGGCAAAGGGAGAGAGACAAAACAAATTTAATAATCTTTTCCATCAAGAGGAAATCTTAGCCCTTTTCCTCCACAAAGACCCCCCTGGCTTAAATCAATTGCAAACAAAGCTGATTCTGCAGCAGCGATCGAGAGAAACAGGAGGGAATAAACAGTAGCTTTCAATTTAATTCAGCGCTGGGCTCGGGGAAAGCAAAACTTTCATCCATCACTTTCATGTTGCTCAGAAGGCAGCAGTAACTGAACACACACCTGGAGTGACACCGACTGTAGTACATTTTTCCACCTGCAATACACTTGACATCTCCTTATGTATTTATGATCACGTTTCACCTTTCGTTGCCTACTGTTCATCTACGATTCTGAAGTGTTGCTCATGCAAGCGAGTGAGGAATGAGAGTGAAAGAGAGGAGGGAGAACCCTTGAGGGTTATTTACTTTCTCAATCTCAATCACAACCTGTCTCTAATCATCAGGCCCTCAGCAAATAAATTCAGTACAACACAGCCACTACAACAGGAGCTGTCGAGCCACACTGGGGCTGCCTACCACAACAAGAGAATTCCTTTTCTAGTCTTTCAGGAACAGTGTTCATCAACCCTGGTCATGGAGACCCAAATTTTTGCTCTAGCCCAGAACTAACACCAGATTGAATTAATCAAGAGCTGGTAAGTTGATGAGTCCCCTAAAATGTGGCAACACTATAGTCTACCAGGACGTGGGATTCTGTAACGAACAGTATTATGCCAGTCTGCCTATTGTGCCCTGCTGAGTGAGTCAGACAGGACATGAATATGCCACCAGTGATGAAGGACATAGTCTAGCCAGTGATGCCCATGGCTTCTCTCTCTCTCCCTCTTTCTCTCTCTCTCTCTCTCTCTCTCTCCTCACCACTCAGGCCACATCCCTCCTTCCCACATCCTGTCATTAAGACTCTCTCTACGCTTCCTTCCCTTCCTTAAAAATAATCTCAGCAGTTTTTTGTCCATCCACTAATAATTCAATTTAGCAGGCCCAGCGCTGCGGCTGCCATTAGTTTGAGGACGTGATTTAAGATTGATGACTTGTGTCCCCCCGGGAGTCTGTTTCGAGGTGGGGGGGACCTGGCGATGGCCGGGTGGCAGCGCTGGAACAGGCGTGGGAGTCAAGAGAATTAAAGTTCCGAATTGATTTTCTCAAAATTTGAGCTGACTAATGTGACAAGTCGCAGCTGTGAGCGACTCAGTGCCGGAGCCATGCCCGTCTCCTCCAGGCTCCTCAGTGTGACATGGTGCCGACGGGAGGAAAGAGGGCTGGGGCCCCCCTTCTTACACACACACACACACACACACACACACACACACACACACACACACACACACACACACACACACACGCACACAGATGCATACACACACGCTCTCTCGCACAAACGGTCACACATACACAGCCGCCGCCACCCCCAGTGACACAGTGCAGCACAGAGCTGCTCACCCATCAAACTCCAGTCAGTGACACAAATTACAGCGGAGGACTGAGTGAGGGAAGCGAGGCTGGGCCTGGCACCTCACACGCACCGCTCAGCTCAGCTCCTACAGTACACCGGGCCACTGCTACACCGCTGACAAGGAACGGGTCACTACGGTGGCATTGGTGAATAATTCAACAGAAGACAGACAGACAGAGAGAGAGAGAGCGAGGCAGAAAGAGAGAGAAGGAGAGAGGGAGGGTGGGTGGTAGAGGAAGAGAGGGGGGGTAGAGAGAGCGAGAGCGCACGTAATGCATATACAGAGAGAGAGAGTGGAGGGAATACACATCAATCTGAAAATGCACACCGTGTCAGGCTACTATCAAAAACATGATGAACCGTCTAAAGGTTGCTGTATGTTGTAAAGCACCATGGACAGCATTAAACTTGTCTACTTTTGTAACATGTTGATACTGTACATTGTTATTGCTTTAAATGACAGAAATTCTATTGAGAAATCTTTGTTCTCAACACTGAAATTAAACCGTCTGCATTTGTTTCTCAGAAACAAAATAGCAGGCCATTCTAGTAGACTGAATTACTCTTTTAATCAAGTGTTTTGCATCTCAACGTCCCAACTGGTGAAAAGTCACAAAAGGGGCCATTTTAAATACGGTCTTGCAATTCATTTACAGATGACTTAAAGAAACGGTAAGCAAAAACAGGGGTGTTTGACGAGGGAACTTTGGAATTGAGTTTCACGCTCGAACGCAGCCTTTAAGACAAAGCACCTCAGGAGATAATTACAGTGTCAAGCATCCGTCGTGCAAGCGTGTGACGATTGGCCAATATTTAGCTTTAATTAAATCAAAGGCAGAAATGTAATTTCTCCTGAGTGATCTTTACACAGAGGCCGATTTAAAAAAAAAAAAACACAAAAAAAACATAGCTGTAGGTTGGTTAATGCATTTTCTTTGTTTGTTTTGCCCTCGATGTCCATGAGGTAGACGAAGCACATGCAGAGAGATAGACCACTCTTATACACCTCAAGAAGAACAGCAGGATTCTAACTGTTGTGGTGTGTTTCCGTGTGTGGAAAATACACTTAAATTAGCTGTAAACAATTTCAAATGATGGCTAGCAGCAGTTCAAGTGAATGTTGTAATAGGCTAAACACTGGGGAAAAGTCATTTACTATGTGCAGGGGCAGACTTTGAGAAAACAATGTACAGTAAAGCACACCTGTTACAGCGTCCCATCATTTTGAACTGACAATTTACAGTCAGAGTACTGGATAGGACTGAAGCCTACACAGAGTACATCAGCCACATTTTAAAGGTTGTGAGATGGAGTAGTTATGGCATCGCTTTGCAAACTCTATAACATATTTAAATATGTTATTACTGCAGGTCATTTAAGTGCTCTTATATCCCAACAAGAATTCAGTGGAAAGATAATTTTGGTAACTTAGTAACTCCTTTTATCTAGACTTCCACAAGAATGGCATTCTCATATGAACACATCAATTTGTTCTCACTAGTCAACTCTTGTTGATCTCGGAGGGCCATTTTCAAATAATTAAATAATAGAGTAAAATAAAGTTTCCAAGGAAGAAAATAATATTGTAAGCTGTAAAGTCTTTTAAAGGATGAATGAACACACTATGATGTGGATTTTAAGTCCACATATGTGTTAATGTTTGAGCTTGGTCATAAAGTTCAGGTAGGTATTGATGGTTTGGAGCGTAACTCGGAGGTAGTGATTTAATATGTTGTGTAAGTAAGCTGCTTGGGGTTTGGTCTGTTTTCATTACCCAGCAGCCACTAGGCTCCGGCTCCCTAGCTGTGTCTCTCTCCAGACCAGGGAATTAAAATAGGCCTCTCTCTGTGTTTGGACTGCAGAATGGAGAATGGGCGGGGAAAGGTCAATACAAAATTAATATGAGCATTAATATTCCTAATGCAAACTCACAATGTTGGAGCGTGTCATAGTTTTGATGGAGGTCTGCACAAAGTTTAATAATAAAACCCTGCTAGTGCCTCCATCTGATCTGTGTGGATCTTAGAGCTGAGACACCTGGGAAAGTTCAACACGCTGTAATTGTGACGATGTGTTGGGTACATTTCTAAAATGTCTATGATGCTGTTGATGAGCAAAGTGCAGTGTTTCGTCTCAGAGCTCAGTCTCTCTCGGTTTAATTGATTGTAAAACAGTTTAAAAACTGCCTGAACTGCCGAAAGACTCAAAGGTTGCCAGAGTGTTCAGAGATTTAATTACATTTATGATATGAGGAGGATTTGACTATACAAATTCCTTTAAACTGAAGAATGTTGTGTATGTAAACACGAAGTCTTGAGTTCCTCCGTTTCCTGAAAATACGTACACAGAACTGTCAAAAAATAGTATTAATTGAATTCCTTACACAGCTTACTTTATACTAACTGTAAGTCGCTCTGCTAAATAACAAAAATGTGCATGGAAAAATGTAAGCTTCACAAACATTACCTAAATTGTACAGCAGCAGTAGCTATATTTAATTATGACAAAACAACAACTACAAGGAATAGATTAATGTAAAATTCAATACAAAATTAAGTATTTTCCTGTCACAAGAGACGGAATGGGTGTGTTTTGCAGTAATTATTCATGATGACAACACACAGCAAAAAGTTAAGGCCCCCAAATTTACATTTTAGAAAAAAAAGTGTAGCATGGTTGTTGTCGTCGTGTTTTATTCATGATAAACTGATCACTTGGCTAGAAAAACCCCATCTGCCGTGGATGTACCTGTTATGCGCTATTATTTATGAGGGTGCTTGTTTAGGAATGCACACCGCCACATGTGCACACGTAATTAATCCAGCAGACAATTAGATATTGTTTCAATTCGCAGCTGAGTGCAATTAGCATCATGGGTAGTTCACATATGTTGGCAGTGCAACGAACGGCTTAGATTAGGCACTGAAAGTGCTTGTTAAAATCTCTAACCTAAGGCCCCTTGAGCAGAACTCTCCCCCTAATGATCATCATAATGTTGTTGATGGAGAAATAATCCATTTTCCCTTTGTAAGTAGTGGGTTCCGAGTTTGAAAACCTGATTAACCCAATCAGAGACTACTTCATTACCAATGCTCCGATTACCTCACCACTCTCACAATGACTCAATTACCAGGACAGGTGATTTAAAGAAGAAAAAAACTAAAATAAACAAAGAATCTCTCAAAGCAGAAGCAGTATTCAGTTCATTTCAGTTTCCCCATGACTGAACGCTCAGTAAAAGTCTGCTACTTTTCTGAAAGTGATTTGACAAGCTGAGGGAACTGGCCCTCGTCCAATATCCTCATCCTCTAATTTCCCATGTTTTCCAACAGGCTCTCATGCTATTCAGTAGTGAGTGGAGTCCCATTATTTTCTCCTCACCGAGAGGTTTTCCTCACCCAGTGACATCCATTGGAGGCCCTATTTGTGTTAGTTGGGGTAGTGGGCTAAAGGCTCGGAGAGAGAGCGCTAACTTGCTAAGCAGCAGTCCAGCTCCCATGTCTGGCTCTGCTGGGCTGTTTTGCCACAGTGGTTGCCGGGGTGATGCTTCATGGACTGCACTGACCTCTGCAATTTCGAACCGTCAATCTGAGAGTCCGGAGTAGCTCTCTCCCGCTTGCCCCTTTGTAGATGTGCACATCTTTTTATTCTAAATCCAGTCTCATTATTGTTCCTCTCCACTAGCCAGCAGGAAAAGCCCTGCTGAAGTTGGAGAGTTAATTGAGCGAGTCTTTCACACTGTTTGGTCTGAGAGAGTGAGCTGGCTGGCTTGCCGGCCGGCCGGAGCTCTTATTTGCGTAGATTCCGGATTTAGGGCCGATCGGTCGGCCGAGGTTGTCTGCTGCCGGACTTCACTTGAGCATTCATGTCTGGGCACTTGGTGCATTTGCTCATTACCAAGCAGAGAAATGTCAGGAGGAGAACCAGGGCTGTAATGTAATCTGGACATTGAACTGCTTCCTCTTTAATGATAGGTAGACTTACTTGGGTCCTCCACACTGTGTCATGTTTAACAGCGTCCTATAGCTGGAGCAAGAAAGGAAGGCCACAAGGTCTGCTGCATAATATCAACTTGATCTAGACTAGAGCTCTGGGCAATATATGTGGCCAGACATGCCATACTGTTCACCAAAAATGATGTAAAAGGTAAACAATTACAAAATAAACTTGTAATTAACATACTATTTTAGTAATCACCAAACACAGATACAGTGGGGCAAAAAAGTATTTAGTCAGCCACCAATTGTGCAACTTCTCCCACTTAAAAATATGAGAGAGGTCTGTAATTTTCATCATAGGTACAGTTCAACTATGACAGACAAAATGAGGGAAAAAATCCAGAAAATCACATTGTAGGATTTTTATTGAATTTATTTGCAAATTATGGTGGAAAATAAGTATTTGGTCACCTACAAACAAGCAAGATTTCTGGCTCTCACAGATCTGTAACTTCTTCTTTAAGAGGCTCCTCTGTCCTCCCCTCGTTACCTGTATTAATGGCACCTGTTTGAAGTTGTTATCAGTATAAAAGACACCTGTCCACAACCTCAAACAGTCACACTCCAAACTCCACTATGGCCAAGACCAAAGAGCTGTCAAAGGACACCAGAAACAAAATTGTAGACCTGCATCAGGCTGGGAAGACTAGGGGGACCTAGTGAATGACCTGCAGAGAGCTGGGACCAAAGTAACAAAGCCTACCATCAGTAACACACTATGCCGCCAGGGACTCAAATACTGCAGTGCCAGACGTGTCCCCCTGCTTAAGCCAGTACATGTCCAGGCCCGTCTGAAGTTTGCTAGAGAGCATTTGGATGATCCAGAAGAAGATTGGGAGAATGTCATATGGTCAGATGAAACCAAAATATAACTTTTTGGTAAAAACTCAACTCGTCGTGTTTGGAGGACAAAGAATGCTGAGTTTCATCCAAAGAACACCATACCTACTGTGAAGCATGGGGGTGGAAACATCATGCTTTGGGGCTGTTTTTCTGCAAAGGGACCAGGACGACTGATCCGTGTAAAGGAAAGAATGAATGGGGCCATGTATCGTGTGATTTTGGGTGAAAACCTCCTTCCATCAGCAAGGGTATTGAAGATGAAACGTGGCTGGGTCTTTCAGCATGACAATGATCCCAAACACACCGCCCGGGCAACGAAGGAGTGGCTTCGTAAGAAGCATTTCAAGGTCCTGGAGTGGCCTAGCCAGTCTCCAGATCTCAACACCATAGAAAATCTTTGGAGGGAGTTGAAAGTCCGTGTTGCCCGGCAACAGCCCCAAAACATCACTGCTCTAGAGGAGATCTGCATGGAGGAATGGGCCAAAATACCAGCAACAGTGTGTGAAAACCTTGTGAAGACGTTTGACCTCTGTCATTGCCAAACAGGGTATATAACAATGTATTAAGATAAACTTTTGTTATTGACCAAATACTTATTTTCCACCATAATTTGCAAATAAATTCATTAAAAATCCTACAATGTGATTTTCTGGATTTTTTTTCTCATTTTGTCTGTCATAGTTGAAGTGTACCTATGATGAAAATTACAGGCCTCTCTCATCTTTTAAGTGGGAGAACTTGCACAATTGGTGGCTGACTAAATACTTTTTTGCCCCACTGTACCTACTTCATTAGCAAGGCCTAATTCCCTTTCGGTCGGTCACAACCTACCACCAAATGAGAAATCCGATCCGCCCTGGGCAGATCCCTATTTTCCATCTTCCTTCAGGGAACCAGAGATTAGAGTTCGTGAGTATTTGGTTAACAGTCTCACTTACCAACATTCCACCTTAGTATTTGATTCACTTTGAGTCTATCTATTTATTGCTCTAAACTCGGAGTGGAGCGGTGGTTCTGCTGTAGCCCGAGGCAGAGGAAGCAATAATGTGAACCCCGGAGAGCTATTCACAGGGAAGAGCAAGCCTACCGACCAGAGAGAGATTTTCTCCTCCACTGTTCTCCGCTAGGGCGTTGGGGAGGCTAAACGGCGGAGGATATCGCTTATTAAACCATCTGCCTGATGCTAATTAGATAATCGGAGATAAAGAAAAGGAGTTTTCTTTGTACATTTTAATGAGATGATGTGTCAGGCAATTGGAGAGAGAGAAGTCCTGAAGATGGATGTAATTTCGTTTTGGGGCGGAAGATTTGGTTTGAGACTGAGGATTTTCAGGTGAAAGTGTAAAAATGAACAGATGTGGAGGAGTGATTAATAGTGGAAACATCTTGGCCACAAGAACAAAGAAAGATGGTAGTGGCTCCTTTTACTGCATGGGCATAAAAAGACTACCCTCCGTTTGCTATTGAGATGTTTGACACAATCATTTAAGCAGTTTTACTTATGCCCCTCTCATCAAGGCTGAATATTTTGAAGCATCCAACCTAATCAAGACATTGATTTTGAAAGCATTAATGATAGGATTCTAAATTAAGAGCGTAACACTGGAATCTTAGCCCAGTCTCTGTCTGCATCTGAACCTGTACCATTTTCCCTATAGAGGCCTGGTCAAATGAAGTGCACTACATAGGGAATAGGGTACCATTTGGAAAACACTAGTCTCTGGCCTGCTTCTAACCAGCAGATAGAGTTCAGTGGTAAGGATATTCTTCGCGGGCCCCACAACTAATGAGAGAGAGACTATTGATTAGGGGCTGTCACCAGAGAAGAACATAAAAGTACACATTCAATAAACAGACTTCATATCCCGTTCAACTAGTGTAAAGGTTAAGTGCTGAGGAATATTGCAAGGATCAATAATTGACTGCAACTTCATGTATGGTTGGTGTGGATAGCCTATATCATCATCTCATCTCCAAGCCAAATGCCACATCTGCTCTGAAGGCCACTTGGTGCAATCTGTTGGATGCATACGTTTAAAGCAAACCCAAATAGCATGGTTTACATTTGCGGTTCATATGATTTATACCGAGCACTCCACAGCGCGCTATAATAAACAAATAAAGTCATCACCAGCCATCAACACGGCTTGGGTATAAATAGGAGCTTATTAAAAGTTAATAACCACATACATAACCACATATTCTCCCTTTACAATAAATAACAAACTCAATTTCCTCACCGTTAATGGCGAGAGAGCGGCTCCTTAAGCAAGACAAATGAAGGGTTTGCAGCGCACAGTAACAACATTAACTGGCTAATTAAGCATCAATAGAGGGATGCTGCCACTTCTCACAATAATTACGCAATGTGGTTTAATGAAAAGGTTAACTATGTGGAAGGAATAGGACGTCTGAGATGTCTGTGTCTCTGTGCAAGGCGGGGACGGTTGGTTCCCAACAAACACCTTTCCCTATTTGTCTCCCTGTTAACCAGGCCCAGTAAGAGTTATATTATCCAGTATTTCTCCTATTGTATCTTTCTTAATGGATATTATATCCAATATCCACTTCACAGATGAGTGCACTATTACAATGGAGAGAGAAATAGAGTCTCTCTTACAGTATGTGTCCCCTAGCAGAGAAACTGGCCATAGGGCAATTCTTGCAAATTCCAGATGGGCTGGTCCATCTTTAGCCCAGTGGGCCTGACTAAATTGTGCAAAATGATCATTAATCAGTCCGGGCCATGAGAGGAAAAAAATTGGCCGCTGTGGGGGTCTCTAGGAAAAATATGGGCCGGTGTCTTAGAAATGCCCAGACAGATTTCTGGTTTCAGTCCGTCCCAGGCCCCTAGTATCACTGAGACGTCTGGGATATTCACAGAAGCTAAACTAACATATAAGCTTGAACTCCAGTAAAACTCGAGCATCATATTATTCATACAATAACTCCAAAACCACAATATTACATACAGTGCTGAGCAACACGATTTCCCTCTTTTAGTTGGTGAGAAAGCCTTCCTATGAATTCTCAGTTTGACTACCTAACTCTTAGAAACACATCAGAAACAGCACCCTTGATCTCTAGTCTAGACTAAAGTAACACAGGGTCTCTTGCTTCTAGTAACATCTATGTCCATAGGCTCCTCAGGCAATACCCTATTGGTCTTAACTCAATGTCATTCTCATAAATAATTACTTTATTACCCCAGGTAGACCAAAAGAACCCGAGGCGACACATCACACCAAACCACACATACCCATTACATATGACCTGTTGATCAGCTTATACATTCCGAATATACATCTTCTACATCGCAATACTCATTGAGGGACTCATCTTAAAGCGAGATTGAATGAGCTCTCAGTTCACCTCCTGTGTAACTGTGAGAGAGGCGTGTCAGCTCAGCGCTGGACCAGAGAGTGGACATACACAGGGAACACAGACCGGTATAGTACTGTAGTAGCAACTCCTGCTGCTCTATGAAAATACCAATTAACTATAGGAACCATGCTGTGAGGTGTAGATGGATATCCTGTATGAGAACATTTGCATACACTAAGGCCTTAACTATTCCATTAATTGATCATGCAAATACCCTTGAGGGTGCCAAATCGCAGACATAATCTGGCAGAGTTGCTAGCTAGATCGCACTACCCTAGAGTTGTCCTTTCATATGTGACAGAGGAGACACAGAAACCTTACATCCATTCTGTTTCCTCTCCCCGCGACCCCCAGAATGTGAGTGTACACATTTTGGCGTTTCATATGAAACCTCTTTTCTACATTTTCCCATGTTGCATCTGTGACATGCTCGTGAACAGGGTTTATATGAACAGAGGTCACCCTCCCTCTAGGTTATATGCTTCCCCGAACCCCATTGGTCCTATGAAAGCTGGGGAATATGGGGAATATAGGACGGAGCACAGGTGGGTGGATGGTGATATAATCGAAAGAGGACAGGGAGACAGTGTGGTTGACCATCTGCCAATGTCCTATAAGCTAGTCAGTGTATCTCATCTTTATGAATCCCCAGCAATCAAAAGTACCATAACCGTTGTGAACGACATCAACAGTAGTAGTCGATTTCAGGGGCAGTGTAACCTGTCTGTGTTCTAAGTCTGAACTCCCCTTTCTGACGCCCTTTTAATTGGAAATGTCTTGAGATTTGAAGAATGAAAAACGACATACATCTGAGATTACCTTCAGACTAAAGAAGTGTCAAATCCACAAATGCAATTAGAAACAGACGATTATTTAAGAAACAAAGAGTACACCTGCCAACGGCAGATTTCAAAGACCTTTCTACATACACCCCACTGTATGTACCACAGTGTGCCAGGGCCACATTTTATTTATTTAAGAAACACTGCTACTGAAGAGGATCAAGACGTGGAAAAACAAATCATAGTTTAATAATGCAACTCTTTGCATTTGTACATAATTGTATAAGACTTAATTATTTAGTAAACGAACTGACAAAAAAGTCCATTAGTGTTTTTCAACAAGAAACAAGAAATTACTCCGAGCATATGGGTTAGCTTAGGGGTGATATTTTATTGGTGACGAGTTAAAAAATGTATGAAATAAAAATATTTATATTTTTTTTCAAAGTCGGGGAGAATGCAAATCTTTGATGATGAGGCCTAAATGGATGGTGTCTTTTTAAAAATGGATGTGCTGCACAAAGCATTCCCTTAGCAAGCCTTTGAGAGCTTTTTGTCATGAATTTGTTATGAAAATGTTGGTTGACAAATAGGAAAACATAAATATTAAAAGCATTTACAACATTTTACTTTATGAGTTGACACATTTAATATGCTGACTAAAAGCTTGCCACGATTCTCAATTACTCTCCCTCCCTCGCTGTGTGTTAGCTAGAATCTTAAAGATGCATTCCGCGTGCACAGACTCACTCACTTTGAAAAACATTCTTGTAGCTTAAGGGTTCATAAATACGCTTGCATTACGTAGATAAGATGCTGCTGCTTTGCATAGAATACAGACTCCAAACATGCACTCACTGCGTTCATCAAACTGCACGGCTTATTAGCATGGAAGTAGCATTAAGCTTTAATACAGAAAACCCCTAAGAGGCCTAAACACAAACCAACGTCTAATTCCTCACAAACAGGCACAAAGCAAGACAGCACACAAAAGGCAGCCGACACACAAGATTACCATTCATATGCTCTCAAATGCTATACACACACACATGCTACGCTTCTAACGGAAGAATAAGAAGAAATAAAGAAACTAAGCAGATGTTGACTGAAAATATTGATATGCAAATGTTGGTCTATTATTCTTCTGTACGTGCAATAATAAAAGAAAAACAGACTGAATCTAGAACATTCTACAGTAAAATATGACAAACATGTGTTATTTTCTAAGTGTGTACACAAAATTGCTGGGAAGTTCAGCATTATTGTATTATGTCTGAATTAAAATGTTCACTACGTTGCTCGTGTTATACTGGGAATACAGGAGCTTACATCTGAAACAGCAGGGAATTCCACCACCTGACTTTACTCTTTTACATTCTCCACACACTCAAAAACAAGCTACCACTTTACAGAAACAGAGGGCTTGTCAAAAAAGAGAACGGGAACGATAAATAGCGGTGCGACCGCGGTGATTGAACATTGTTTTCTGAAGATCATAGTCCCAAAATCACACCTGACATTTCAAACACTGAAAGCTACCCACATATAGTCAGTCTCTCTCTCTCCTCCATCTCTCTCTCTCCAGGGTGCTGGGTTATTAATGAGTCAGGCACATAAAAAGCATCTGTGTGACTGGGAGTGTCAGCCATCAAAAAGTCTGTTTTGAACCATCTCTGTGCATGTTAGAGAATTATTCTCTTTTATAAGGACAAGAGACAATCAGTGATTGCCAGGGCTTTCAAATGACCAGACCTTGAAGCCTCATTCGCAGACACACTGTATGAATATTGTATGCAAAGTGTAGGAAGTTTGGTTGTCTACTGGGAGAGGCATGAAGACTGGAAGACGTTGGTGCTCGTAATGACTGTTTGCTAAGAAAAGAGTGTGTGTTTTGTGGTACAGAGTGTGTGTGTGTGACATATTTCCTGTAATTAATTGGATAGACTGATACAACAGCCACAGGTGAATTCTTTTTTACGGTTGTTATCATATGCTTACCACCAGATTATACAGTTAAGGAGCTATCCTTTTCAACGGAGGCCCACACAATAGTAACAGAACCTTACCACAACAGGTGAGACTTTCCCTGCCACCGACACAAACAGAGACACACATTACATTATACACAGAGACCTCTCGCTATGTGATCTTCCCAGTGCCTCCCTGGACTGGTAACAAATAATTGGGGAACTCTGAAAAGGGTTTTGATGCACCTCTCCTGTCAGAGCAACAGTGACAGTGGCAGCCCAGCATCATCTCCCCTCCACCAAACACACAGACCTTTTCACCTCCAACACTCTAAAACAGCATACAGGAAACCCTTTGAATAAGTAATACTCCAGAGTTTCACACAACTTCCAGCAAGGTGTGCCAGCGGAAAAACCCATTGAGCAAACAATGTTGATGTGGGAGAGGATAGATACTATATGTGGAGGATGCCTTAGTGAATAACAGATGGAGCACATCGGCTTCAAGAAGAGAATATGCTGAGGCCTGCAACTCTAGCAGGTCAAATCTGTGTACAGTACTGTCAAGAGGGGTGTCTGCCTATTACACAAACAATGTGAGATGTCCAGGCGGTGGTACAAGTGCCTCAAATTAAATCCAACACCATTTAGTTTCTGTCTTTCCCACTGAACCAATGATAAATCCTCTGTAAGGCCATGCTATCATCTCTAGTCTACAATGACAAAGTAGATCCCACCTTGTCTCGATATATGCATGTTGCCAGAAATCCTCTTTCCCATCGTTAACATTAACATTATACCCTCTTGGAGGATGACCAATGACCAGAATGCGCCAAAAGTACACGAGACGTAGCGCAGGGGAGCAGATATTTCACTCCACTCCGAGACAGCTGTGGGCTTGATGGGCGCCGGGAATGGGGCCATTTTAGTAGTTGATGTGTCCATCGCTGGCCGATATGTAATCCTCGGCTACAGTCAGGGCCCGAACATGACAGAAAATCATTAGCCTCTATAGGCTGTTAACTGTCACATGAATGATTGAAGAAGCAACGAGGCATCCAGTTTTGTGTGGCAGTTAAACGTCTGTCCTTCCAAAAGGGACCCCGCCGAGACCTATGACGAAGCAGCTTGGAGGAGGGCCACTCTCACCTTCAGACAGGGAAACCTGGTCTGCCATACTGCATGGTGATCAGGGGGATCGAGAGGGTCAAGTAGAGCATATGGCATCTGGTTTATACATGAGCTTGAGTCTCTTTAAATACAAGCTGATGGGTAAAGCAAAAGGCCAGCCTGACACAGTGAGACCAGACACCAGTGTCTGTTCAGTGATCAGAAAGCCTGGCCGGGTTGGTTTCTATGTACCATAACTGACATACATAGAACAGTGATTCACCAAACAAACATTTGACTCAATCTGATACCAACTGAACTGTAAAAAAAATATTATAATAAAAAAAGGGGCCCTCAACAGGAAAAACAGAATGTCTCATTTTCCACCTGGAAGGAGATAATAGGTTTGAATCAACGCTAAAAAGCAGAGCCTGTTTTTCTGCACTTGTCTCTATGTCTGAGATGGCAGGGCCAGGTTCCTGGGGTTCCAACCAGATTAAAATCTCCTCTGACATTGAGCACAGCCAGCTATCATTTTAATGCAGTCTCGGCCCTCAATCCAGATGAGCTCCTCTGCTCTCAATGGTTTTATAAACCCCTTCAACTGAGATGACATTCATCACCTTGTTTAGCCACTATGTAACATATACTGTGGCGGACTGGCGGTGGGGCTATTTTCCACAGAGCAGAGTGAAGCACAATCTCCATTGGATTCCCCAGTGTCCTCTCAGCTCTCTGTGAGAAGGGCCTAGCTGCTTCTCAGACATGCAGACTGAGGGTCTCTTGGGGAGGCCCAGCCTGTCAAAGAGGACTGACTACAGAGACCATTATTTAAGATAACTCTGCCTTTCCCTTTTCACCAGGCTCTCTCCATTCATTAAGGTCGTTACTGTTAAATGTTTTTTTTTTCTCACCCAAAGACTAAAAAATACAAGGAAGGGGAAAAGGTAGGAAATTGTCAAATTATAAATTAAGCCTCTGCTGCTTCAATTATTTGCTTCATTTCATAATAACATGTGGTTAATTATTCAAGGAGGTTAATTATAACTAGGTTAATGGCATTCTAATAAAATGGACTGAGACATTTTGCTCTAGTTTATATTACACTTAGATAAATTAACTAAATATTTTCTGCAATTAAATCTCTAATTGTTATAAATATCTTACAACCGTGAAACTTGACAGCATGCATGCTGAAGCCACATGCCTGAAGCCATTTGAAATGCCAATTTAAAAAAAAGATATGTCTCTCAGGCATCTTCTAAAAGCCAACAACAATAGTAACAACAGATGCCTCTCTGGGAGTACAGTATACTCAGTCCCGCTCCCTCTGGTGTGTGGCCAATTCATTTATAGAAGTGGATCTGAAATTACACACAATGCACTTGGGGTGGGTGTGTGTATGTATCTCTGTCTGTGTTACAAACAAGCGCTCGTTCGTTCAGTGTATCCGCTGCAGCCCTACGGGGCATGATTACCAGACCCAGAGTGATCCTTCAGCTCTCTGCCTGACACACTCCTGCCACCCCCCCCTTCCTTCCCAGTTTTTATTTTATTTTATATTGCCAGTATGTTTTATTTACTCCTAGTGGCGCGTCCGTCTCTGTAATGTATCTGCCTGCCAGGCAGATAAATAAAGCTGTTTTTCTTTTTACAGTGCCCGTGCCGTTTACAGCTAATGTGTCTTCATCCCCACTGCTATTTATCAGCATCTCTAGACGTCCGCTGACTGGATGAGAGGAGGCCCAATGCTCTATTTCATCACAACTATTTCTGCACTGAGAATATAGTGGATGTAGTGTTGTAGTGTCAGGGCAGTTTTCACTCTAGATCAGTACCTTCACAACAACGGACCAGGTTTGGAGCATTGGCTGTCAAAGCTTCGGTGGCAAAAAGTTTGGCTTCTCCGCTGTGATAGTGGCTGAAGTTATGAACCAACTTGCTAAATTCAAACGTCTGTCTAAGTCGTATTACGTTATACTGTAAAGTCTAACTTCGTTTCCCCTGATAGAGGCACAGGAGACTAACCACACTGGGTAGAATATTCATAATATATCCCCTCCTGCTGGAGTTCACGCAGACCTGGTTTCAACCACCTTATTAAAACAAAAAATGAGAGAGAGAAAACGTTACGTTGTAATTCATGACACTTGTGCGCGTCCTCGAATTTCTTCTTCAAACACTTGTCTTTCCTTGCCATAATGGATGTCAGATCCTCTGATGTAGCTCGAGTAGGAGCCTCTCACACCGAATAAGGTCTCACTCTTTCCCGCATTTGAAGCTATCACTCAATGCGATTCTGTGTTGTTTGACATCAAAAGGGGGAAGGAAGACACAGTCATCACCTGCCGAGAGCTCCAAACGGTTGAAGCTAAAATATCTTCAAATCACTTGTCCAAGACATTTCCCCCCTATTAAAGCTGACTCCATGCAGGCTTAAAGACTGAGACAGGCCCTTTAGATGAGCTAACCAAGACGCAGTGTTACAGATGGGAGATCATACAGTAGGCCAGGCAATGCTTTAGAACAGCCTGCAGTGGCATGATGCCATTTAAAGAGAAACAGTTACAATGTCAAGAAGAGGACCTGATGCTGTCGATACACAAGATGACAACAGAGCTCCTCATAAAATCCCCCATCACTGGAAAGCTGGGAGATGTCAAACTTAAAGTCAGGGAAATCACTGGCAATCAGGCTAAACCTGGGATAGAGAATTCCTGCTGTGAAATACCACTCTGTCAACCAAAGAGTGTAGATTGTTTGAGAACACAGGCAGATTGAAATATGTTATTGATGTCCAGTACATGGACATTGTGTGATAAGATTAAACAAAATCGTTCTTGGTTTTATCAAGTAGTTCCACAGGAGAGATCAGAGAGATACTGTAGCACCACATACATACACGTACCAGTATTATATCATGTATCACACAGCTCCCAGTAAAAGGATGTGAACGATGATAACCAAGAGAACTCCTGTATATTTTAGTCTTTGTCTCATCTCTTCCCTGAGGTTCCCTCACCACTGTCTACCATGGGACACTGCCTGCTCTGCTCTGTCTCTAGCTCTCCTAATGGAAGAATTAACACTTCTTGTTAAGATTGGCTGTTAACATAACCAGCCGAGGTATTGTCATCTTGTTCCCGAATTAGAGTCAGACAGAAATGCTTCAACATCCCAGCACTCTGAAGAGAGAGAGTGTGTCTGTGTGTGTGTTATTCCTAACGATGCGGCTGTGGGACCCGGCAGGGGGATGCTGGAGTGCTTGCTAGGTGTTTTTTGGGGGTGAGTTTGTAATCTCGGCAGATCATGTTTTCCACCCCTCAGATGAAGCAAAGCATCTTTGGCAGCCGCGCGTTTCATCTCAGACACTGGGGTCCAAAACAAAGAGAAAGTGATTGATTGGATGATGAATTATTTAGAGACAGAGGGCTGTGGAATGAACAGGCAGGAGTGTAGAGCAGGCAGGCAGACCGGTTCATCTCTCCTTAAAGATTGGATTACAACCAAAAGTTGGCCCTAATTGTACTAATGTGTGTCATCCCAAATTTGCAGAAATCAAATATTGATGTGGACGTGGGGACACAGCTGTGGCTGTGCGGCACTGGGCTGTGACAGGACTAGAGAAGCGTTGTCATAAGGATATGATGTACCACAGAAATAGTGACACGCATGCACACGCACACACCATCTTCTACCAGATATGCACACCTGTCGTCCCTCACTTTCACAACAGCACATAGATACACATATAAACAAATATTTGCCTGTAGACTTTTAGAAAGTGGAACGGAATATAAACCTCAACATTGTTGATGTGGTTTAATAACAGTAGAAAACAACTGACATCAAGCAAACATGAGAAAAGTACCATATCCCCACCACTGTTAATTCCTCGTTCAACCACAGGGGGCGCTGATGTAATGTGTTTGCTAAGAGAGAGAGAGGGAACAAGGACTATGAGGCATGGCTACTGAGATGAGCACAGCTTCCCTTTTTTTCAATATCCTCTCCTCATGAAATTTCATTTTGGATTGTAAATGTACAGTAATTTACTATCATAAATGTGTAATGGGCCCCTGAATCCAATGACATTGTGCTGGCTAATCAACTCATTTGAAAATGAATATAGATCTATTAAGTGGGAAGCTCAGCATTTCTGCGTAGTTAGAGAGAGTGGCGTGCCGTCAAACATGGGCACATTTTTAACTCTAATCTGTGGCCCCAATTCCATTCCTACAGATTTTTTTATACAGATGATGAATGAGATTAAATGTGTTTTAAATACTGATTTGTTTTGTCATTCCGATCTGATCTGTAATTGACTTTAAGAATAGAGGAATTAGATGAGAGTGTAGATGAGGCTCATTTCAGCTCATTTCCACAATATGAATGCAAGGGAAGTTAATGACACTTTTAGGAAAATTCATGTAGAAACAAGCAAGGGGAGGAAATAAATTAAATTGCGCCATGAAATTCAAACAATCTGAACCCGCTGAGCTTCTGAAATCCACAAAAACATACAACACATCACGATGTCTGCGTTTTATCTGTGAGAGACAGGGCCTGAGGCGCTACCTACAAACACTTAATCAAAGTTCAACTCATGTCAGAAAGTGACTCTAAGGGTGGGAAATGGATAGAATACAGCATGCAAATGACAAATGCTGACACTGACTGTGTGTGCTCGCACTTGCCTGAGCACTTGCCTATGTGCGTATGTGTGTGTGTGCTGTGTGTGCACCTGTACTGTCTCCACCTTCTAGATGGTAGCGGGGTGAACATGCCGTGGCTCGGGTGGCTGAGGTCCTTGATGATCTTCTTGGCCCTTGATGATCTTCTTGCCTTCCAGTGACACCGGGTGCTGTAGATGTCCTGGAGGGCAGACAGTGTGGCCCCGGTGATGCGTTCGGCTGACTGCACCACCCTCTGGAGAACCCTGCGGTTGCGGACGGTGCAATTGCCCTACCAGGCGGTGATGCAGCCCAACAGGATGCTCTCAATGGTGCATCTGTAGAAATTTCTGAGGGTCTTAGGGGCCAAGTTGAATTTCTTTAACCTCTTGAGGTAGAAGAGTCGCTGTTGTACCTCCACACTGTCTGTGTGAAGGGACCATTTCATGTTTCGATGTGGATGGACGCATGCTCTCTCTGCTGTCTCCTGTAGTCCACGATCAGCTCCTTCGTTTTGAGGATGTTGAGAAAGAGGTTATTTTCCTGGCACCACTCCGCCAGGGCTCTCACCTCCTCCCTGTAGGGTGTCTCGTCTTTGTTGGTAATCAGACCTACCACTGTTGCGTCGTCAGCTAACTTGATTGAGTTGGAGACGTGTGTGGCCACGCAGTCATGGGTGAACAGGGAGTACAGAAGGGGGCTGACCTCACACCACACACACAGTGGCCTGAGCAGCGTGCTTCGGCTCTGAGAATCACAAGTTCGCACCCAGTGCTGGGCAATCGCTTTATTTCTTCTCTTCTCTACTTCTGCTGCACTCCCCTACATATGTATTTGGACAGTGAAGCTAAAACTTTTAATTTGGCTCTATACTCCGGCATTTTGGATTTGAGAGGGTTTCCATACATATGTTTTACTGTTTAGAAATGAATGCCCTTTATGTATCTAGTCCACCCATTTGAAGGTGTCTTGAGTACTGTATCATTACATTTAGTCAAAAGTGTAGTATTTCGTCCCATATTCGTAGCACACCATTAGGTAACAGTATTTACATGCGAATGTTCTAAAATTCGCATAAAGAAAATATGTGCATTTTCCAACCAGTGGTGTGTTTCCACACGGATAAAACAAAATCAGTCAATAATGAAGTAGTGCACGCAACATTTCCTTTTCCATTGTATTTTCTACTCTACCGATAGTTTTATCACAAAAATGGTTGTGTTAAATAGCAAACGTGCCTACACGTGCGCTTTAGCCAACAGCTCGCAGATACAGTGCAGGTAGGATGCGTGGGTAGGCTAGTTTACATGATGAGCCTATTATGGGTAAGAGTGAGTATATTTGTATTTGTTAAACGGCAGTCAAGCATCGATCACCATGTCACCAGAATAAGACCCTCAATATTTATTGGAAAGGAGCATCAAGACCACAGTGCACTTTCACCACCCTGTAATGTTCATCATAAAGTGCCTTCAGAAAGTATTCACACACCTTGACTTTTACCACATTTTGTTGTGTTACATGGATTCAATTGAGATTGTGTGTAGGCCAGTGACAATACCCCATAATCCCAAAGTCAAATTGTTTTAAGATTTTTTTCTTAAAAATTAATCAAAATGAAAAGTCACATAATAAATTGCATGGACTCACTCTGCACAACATGATTTTTGAAAGACAACTTCATCTCTGTACCCCACACACTTACACCTGTAAAGTCCCTCAGTTGAGCAGCACATTTCAAACACAGATTCAAGCACAAAGACCAGGGAGGTTTCCCAATGCCTCAAAGGGCACCTATTGGTAGATGAAAAAAATAAATAAGCAGACATTGAATATCCCTTTGTACGTGGTGAAGTTATTAATTACACTTTGGATGGTGTATCAAGACCCCAGGTCACTACAAAGATACAAGTGTCCTTCCTAACTCGTTGCCTGACAGGAAGGAATCCCATCAGGGATTTCACCATGAGGCTAATGGTGACTTTAAAACAGTTACATAGTTTAATGGCTGTGATATGAAAAAACTGAGAATGAATCAACAACATTGTAGTTACTCCACAATACTAACCTAAAAGAAGGAAGCCTGTACAGAATCCAAATGTTTCAAAACATACATCCTGTTTGCAATAAGGCACTAAAGTGGAACTGAAACAAATGTGTCAAACTTTATGTCCTGAATACAAAGTGTTATGTTTGGGGCCAAACCAACACAACACATCACTGAGTACCATTCTTCATCATTTCAAGCATGGTGGTGGCTGCATCATAATAATTGTATGCTTTCATCGGCAACGACTAGGACATTTTTTTTTAGAAGAAAAAGAAATGGAATAGAGCTGAGCACAGGCAAAATCCTTGAGGAAAACCTTGTTCTGTCTGCTTTTCCAACAGACACTGAGAGAAAATTCACCTTTACGCAGGACAAAAACCTAAAACACAAGGCTGAGTGACCAAACATTAGAAACGGCTCTTTCCATGACATACTGTAGACTGATCAGGTGAATCCAGGTCAAAGCTATGATCCTGTATTGATGTCACAATCCAAGTGAAGGAGACAGGTTAAAGAAGGATTAAGCCTGGAGACAATAATTGAAACATGGATTGTGTACTGTATGTGTGCCATTCAGAGGGTGAATGGGCAAGCCAAAATCTTGAAGTGCCTTTAAACAGGGTATGGCAGTAGGTGCCAGGCGTACAGGTATGAGTGTGTCAAGAACTGCAACGCTGCAGGGTTTTTCACGCTCAACAGTTTCCTGTGTGTATAAAGAATGGTCTATGACCCCAAAAAACATCCAGTCACAAACACCCACTCAAACTACTCTGCACCTAGAACACCACCAACCCCAGCCCCTAGAACCGAAACACGCGCTGCTTCAGGCTTTGGAGGGACCAAGAGAAGATAGATGTTGAAGATGGCCAGGAAGCTAATTGGCAGCTTTCCACAACCCAAAGAACATCCAGCCAACTTGACATGGGCCAGCATTCCTGTGGAATGCTTCGACACCTGTAGAGTCCATGCCTCGACAAATTGAGGCTGTTCTAAGGGAAAAGAGGGGTACAACTCAATATTAGGAAGGTGTTCCTAATATTTTGTACCCTCAGTGTACACTGGAGATGCTTACCAAGACGACATTGAATTACCCCGAGTGACTGAAAATCGGCTTGAAAATCTAGGGCAAGACTTAATTTAGAATTAAAAAAAGAATCATGTGCAAATATTGTACAATCCAGGTGTGCAAAGCTCTTAAGAGACCTCCCCAGAAAGATGCACAAAGATCACGCCCCAAAAACATGTTAACCACTCACCATTACCAATAACAGGGAGATTAGGATTTTCTTGGGGTGATGATATTTATGCATCTGTAACTTTCTCACGCATCATTATTCACGATTCATTCAGTATTATCCGTAATCATGGTAGCTTCCAAATTAATGTAGACGTGTTCAGAAAATCGTATTTACAATAAAAGTGACTCTAAAATGACATAGTACATTCTTTACCATTCATTTCTATTGGGCACAACATAATCCGAAACACAACCAAAGCAAATGCTTCCAAACCAGTTTGAAGAGTCACAAGCTTTATGTAGTCATTGCATGCTAGGAATATGGCACTAAATACAAAAAAACTTTTGACTAAATTGAATAAACTATAAGTGAATTTTTCCAAACAGTTATGATGCCTTCAAATGGGAAAACGAGATACATAAAGTGCTTTAATTTATAAACGGTAAGACAAATATGTAAAAGGTGACAGTCTGTACTGTCGCCTAATCAAACATTTGATTTCAAATTCAAAACCCTGGAGTATAGAGCAAAATGAAAGGGTTTAGCTTCACTGTCCACATAAATACGTAGGGGAGTGTATGTAATGTGATGTTGCATGCAGTGGTGGCACTATACATGTCTCTATCTGTCCATCTCTCTCTCTCTGACTGAGGATGAGAGAGAAGTCATTTATCAGGACGAGTGGCAGTGGGGACAGGGAAGGGGCGGAGTGGGTTGCTTGGCAGGGGGGCTGGCTGGCTCTGCCTGAATGGATGGGAGGGAGAGAGGGAGGGAGGCTCAAGTCAAGCTGGATGATGTAAAGTCATTGTAATTAAGTCCAAGCTCCAAGACAAACGTGCCTTTAAGGTTAGAATGTCTTTCCCCGCTTTCTTCAAAAGTCCCTTTCAACTTGATTTGCTTGTGAAATCACATTCTACACCAAATATTAGCCTAGAACTATGAATATGGATTTAACAGTAGACTTAGACACCGGGCAAAGTGTGCTTGCTTCCTGTATAATCTGATCAGTTAAATTCCTTTACGCAAACAAAAAAAAAGCATTACATTCATAATTGAAGTCCCATCATTTTCGCTCTCTCTCTTCCTCCGTCCCTCCCTCTCTCCCACATGGTATTCCTCTCTGGCCATGATATGAGGTTGAGGTGTTGCGATAGCCTCCACATCGGCCCTTCCACAGAGCTGGAGCAGGCTGGAGGCCCCTCCTCATGGAAACTCTGTCCAGCGCAGGGCGGCCTGGCTTCTGTTGTGTGCGTCATTGTGCTGAGCATTCCCAGGTGTGTGGGGAATTTATACATCTCAACCCTGCTGTGCCCCATCTCTACTGTTCCCCTGCACCTTGTTTCACACTCATGTATTTATTTCTTTATGTTTAATTCGATAGGGACATAACGTCCAACACATTGACACATTGAATAAACAAGAATCTGATGTGTTGCGCTTGCACCATAGTGCATAATCCCCGTGGGTGGAGTTTTTCCTGACCACACTATAGTCACTCAAGTTCTAGGGCCTGTCGTTTCTCCTGGTCTGGTGATGTGTTCAGGGAAAACTCTAGGCTTTATCCATAAGAAGTGATGTAGCAGGGAAAGAAAAAGAGCGTAGGCACCAGTGAAGATGAACTACAGGAGTTAACCTTCCACTGCAGTGTGAATGACATGTCATCTACTCACCCAGACTGGAATACCGCTGGCCAGATGCGGCAGGGTAGAGTCCCCCATGATCACGCTTGTTAGGAAGTCACTGGTCCCACAGGGAACAAAGACCAACAGATGATACTTGAGGGATGGAAAGCAGCAACCTCTGGGAACGTGTATGGTTCGACAAGCCAGTTGGTAATGGCTAAAGACAGTTTATGTACATGTCACGTAGCCAACATGTTTATGTAATGTTGAATCAATAAAGCTCCTGTTTGAAATGCATATTGCATTGTTTGTTCTCATGACCAGATGTTGATGTTCTCACTGTAGTTATGTGTGCCCTTTGGGTGGCCAGGACTCCTATTGTTTATTAGCTGGTCCAAGTGGAAGGAAACACAAGTAAATGATTAGATGGAAGAAGAGGGAGTGTGTTTGTGTGTGTGTGTGTGTGTGTGTGTGTGTGTGTGTGTGTGTGTGTGTGTGTGTGTGTGTGTGTGTGTGTGTGTGTGTGTGTGAGAGTGAGTGAGTGAGTGAGTGAGTGAGTGTTCAGTGAATGAGTGGAGTGAGTGAGTGTTCAGTGAATGAGTGGAGTAAGTGAGTGAGTGTTCAGTAAATGAGTGGAGTGAGTGAGTGATTTGAGTGTTCAGTAAATGAGTGGAGTGAGTGAGTGAGTGTCTCCGTGTGAGAGAGAGCACGTACAGCTATGTTACAAATGAAAACATTTCAGATATGCCTGTTAATCATAAATATAGTAAACATAGCCAGCCTATAAATATGCTTACATAAGAGTAAACCATAGATTTATTTTTTGCTTCAAAATGTTCCTCACAATTGTTACAGCGAAGACTGCATTTCAACTAGGAGGGTACTGTACCATATCTTTGAACAACCAAACAAGTCAAGTGAAGTGCCTGCAGTATTTTAAGTACTTTATCCTTAGAGCTTCATTGGCCTCGAATACAAAAAAAAGCCCTGACGAGAATACAAATGAACTCTTCAACATGCCATTCAAATCACCTCAGAAAAGCAAAATACATTTAGCGGCCTTTTCAAAATGCCAGTCTGGCAGCTGGTGGTTTATAACACTGTTAAAAGATGAAAAAATAATAATAATTTAAAGACAAGAGGGGAGATGTATTTTTTAAGCTCCTTGCCAAGGCACCACGTTGGGATTCCGTGCGCACATCATATTGTTTAGAGTACATTAGCAGCCAGTGACACAGCCTCCTCGCTCTAGTTTTCTTGTTGTCGTGTGGAATGTCCTGAGGCGATAACAGCAGCGATCCCCCCACTCCTCTTCATTCAGCGATACGCGGGGGCCTAATTTTCCATCAGCAAAGCATGAAATCAGGGGAGAATGCCACACGCACACACAACAAGCCGCCTTTCGCAAGAGCCACTTCGCCTTCCTGACACGCACGCACACGCCGTACTCTCTAAATAAACTTGAATTTTTACGTGTGGAAGTCAAGTGGGTGCGCGGCTGACAATCACAGTCTTACTACTGAAGAGCCATGTGTCGGGTCATGAAACAGTCTCTCCAGACTTTCTGTGTAATAGGCAATGCTGTCTCTACTGTATGTCTGTCTGTCGCTAGGTCTAAACAGACACAGTGAAACTACTGTACAACTATAGCATGAAACCTGTGAGTAGATATGATAAGGCCTCATCTGGGGTTTTGAAGATGATAATGTCAGTCAAACAGACGGAATCTGCGGGACTAGCATCTATGGCTTTAATGCACAAACACGCACGCACGCACACACTCTTCTCTTCAATCTAATGACAAACAAGACCTTTTGAGGACAGTTACTCATAACCGACAAACACTGCTGCAAAGAGTGTGGCAAGCACACACACACACACACACACACACACACACACAGATCTTACTGCATTGACTGACAAAGACACTCTGCAATATGGATGACAAGAACAAAGCACACATAACAAAACTCACGCCATGGTAAGACGATTTCCTGTTCAATAATGAATCGCCATCAGCATCAACACTCACTGCTGTGTGAAAAAAGAACCACCACGCTCTCTCTCTCTCCGAGAACAAAACTTCTATATTTAATCTGCACTGCGAACAGCACGCATGCAAAGTCAAAACAAAATGGTTGGCCAAGTTCTGTGGCATGCAAATCATCCAGCATCCGGACGACAGATACAAAAAGCTTATCCTCCTAGTCTTTCGTTTTATGATTGACAGGATTTTTAAAATGTGTAGATTATAAATATTTATAATTGAGTTGATATCTGCTGTATTTCTTCTTTTTTGTATTTCTTGTTTGATTGAACATGGAAGAAAAGGCATAGGAAAGCGCTTTAATTTATGGAGCACAATACTGATGCATGCAGTCTGTACTGTCCATCAGCACATAAATAAAACCATCCCTGAGTGCAGCCGTAGCTTAGTTCTTCACCACAGCTAATAAGGGATAGTTTATTTTTAGTTGGTGGAGTTTGGAGTCTTCCCCCCTCCTCCTCCTCTCTCTCTCCATCCCAACAGCCTCCCTCTGTGGTAGTGTCCTGTACACTGAGGAGGTCACAGTGAAGTCACCAGGGGCACTCAAAGTCCCTTTTATGGAAGGAGACAGTTGGGAACACTGGCCGGATCTCAGAGAATTACCCAGGAACACCAGTGAACCCAATCATGTTTGGGACTGCGGCCCAGATACTAAATGGCAAACATGGACAGGACTGTAAAGTATTGTACGGTGAGCTAACTTAGCTATTCAATACCACACACACAGCGAGGCATATTAAACCACCAAGCTGTCCCCTTGGCCAGATGTGTTGCATAACTGGTGTGATTTAACAAGAAAACACACACACACACCATCCAACAACCGTTTCCAGTATCAGCCCCTACGTCCTCTCGCGCTCTACTTCCATTACAGGGGCGTTATTCCCCAACAGTGGGCTCCATTCGTCTGAGAATGCTGCTGTGGGGTGAGGAATTTGGACGTGACCACAATGGCTTCATTATTCTGCTGCTGTGCATTTGGAGGTAGGAGAGGAGAGGCAGGAGTAGAGAGTTAGGAGAGTTGAGGGAGGAGAGGCATGAGCAGGTCTCATGTCAGCTGCTCTGTCTTGTTATACACACCAAGACAGACCTCCAGATTGGGGATAAAATGGTGCCGCATGTCAGATGGAGAGCGTATGTGTGTGTTCGGGGGTGAGAGAGACACATCCTTGTCTCTTTGCTCAGATGAACAAATGTCACCACAAAAGTGCCCTCCACTTCTAAAAGCCACTACTTTGGGAAATGTCACATTTTGCAGTTATTGGCTTTATTCTGACTACCAGGTAACTATAGAAACTATAGAAATGAAAATAGCACTAACAAAAGACAAAACTATGGTATACTGTTGACTTTTGCTTTTGATCAATCTGTAAGGCTGTGGAGACTGTCATACTGAGACTGCCATACTGAGAGTGCCATACTGAGAGTGCCATACTGAGATTGCCATACTGAGACTGTCATACTGAGAGTGCCATACTGAGAGTGCCATACTGAGAGTGCCATACTGAGACTGCCATACTGAGACTGCCATACTGAGAGTGCCATACTGAGATTGCCATACTGAGATTGCCATACTGAGACTGTCATACTGAGAGTGCCATACTGAGACTGTCATACTGAGAGTGTCATACTGAGAGTGCCATACTGAGACTGTCATACTGAGAGTGCCATACTGAGTGTCATACTGAGAGTGCCATACTGAGAGTGTCATACTGAGAGTGCCATACTGAGAGTGCCATACTGAGAGTGCCATACTGAGACTGTCATACTGAGACTGTCATACTGAGACTGTCATACTGAGACTGCCATACTGAGACTGTCATACTGAGACTGTCATACTGAGACTGCCATACTGAGACTGCCATACTGAGACTGTCATACTGAGACTGTCATACTGAGATTGCCATACTGAGACTGCCATACTGAGACTGTCATACTGAGACTGTCATACTGAGACTGCCATACTGAGACTGCCATACTGAGACTGTCATACTGAGACTGTCATACTGAGACTGCCATACTGAGAGTGCCATACTGAGAGTGCCATACTGAGATTGCCATACTGAGACTGTCATACTGAGAGTGCCATACTGAGAGTGCCATACTGAGAGTGCCATACTGAGAGTGCCATACTGAGACTGCCATACTGAGAGTGCCATACTGAGATTGCCATACTGAGACTGCCATACTGAGACTGCCATACTGAGACTGCCGTACTGAGACTGCCATACTGAGACTGCCGTACTGAGACTGCCATACTGAGACTGCCATACTGAGACTGCCATACTGAGACTGTCATACTGAGACTGCCATACTGAGGCTGTTTAAGAGACCGTGTGTAGAGTCTAGGACCAACTGGAACCTCTCAGAATGTGAAATAACTTTATTTGGCCTTTGATTGCATTGCAACACATGAGCTCACCTCATTCTGTATCAATGCTGTCCCGTAACCTTCACATCAAAAAGGCCATCTAGAAAGATCAAGCCAGGCGGGCAACATACCATGTGATGCCTTCTAACTCCAAAAAGTCCCTAATACCTAACCAAGACCAGACCTCCAACACCATCTCATCAATTTTACTCTTTGATATTTCATCGCGGGGCAAAACTGGAGTTGACTACAGACAAAACAAAAAGCATTACAATTGATTGAAGTTCAGTCAGGCATTGTCAACATCATAAACTGCACTCTGATAGTAAAACAAAACAATAAAACAGATCTAGCTTGTGATGCTGACAAGAAGAAGAAAAAATACCATATGATAAACCATGGAAATATAGCACTGCAGGATTTATTTCATAGCCATACTGTAAACTCAATGCAATCCCACAGAGCATTAGAATTTAAAGCAAGCATGAAATACAAACCCTTCAAGCTGATGAAATTCTACAATCAAGCAGGCCAAGTAAATGATGTGGCGACAGGGGGCCCACAGCAATTAGCATGCAAGCTAGTGTTAGTGCAATTATGGAAAACAGACGGTTGGATCACAAGGGCCAGGGACAGGAAGGAAAGGACCACTATTTCCATATTATTCCAGGGGCCACAGTATGTGTAGGGATGTGCGTGTGTGTGTGCGTGTGCGTGTGTGCGTGTGTGTGTGTGTGTGTGTGTGTGTGTCTATACGAGGTGGCGGTCATGGAGGTGTCTAGGTGTGTTTTTTACATTCATTTGTAAGTGGGCTTCATGGGATTTCAAGGTTAATAAGAACTCAACTTTGTATTTTGAGAGTGAGCCGTGGTGAGAAGGCTGGTGAGCTAGCCAAACCATTGAGAAGAAAATAAAAAGAAAAACTGCAATGTTCCTCATAAAAACACTCGAGTTGCTTGGGGGAATCACAAAACATTTACGGGTAAACAACCCCAGAGCGAAAACACTTCTGGGAAAATATGAGACGAGACACATTTGGGCAAATCTCTCAGGTGTAGCCAAGCCATCAAAGCCTCCATGCCTGTATGTATGTTAGACATGGCAGAAGGACCACCTGGAGACGAGAAATGACACTCATTTGAGAGTAAATTACCCAAACAAGCATGCCAGGGACTGGCATTTAGTCTCTTGATGTTTCCCAGGGGGGTTAAATGTGAACGCCTCTAATTCAAAACAGGGAGGGAGGCAATACCAACACAGCACAACACAAATACATCAGCAGTACACACCAAGACAAGAAGAGAGGCCTATTGGGATACAGCAGAGAAAACAGCCTTGACTGTCAACTGGCTGCATGCCACACTGCCCTTATATAAAACAGGTATTTTGACATTACACTACAGTAGCTCTATATCAAGCCTAATCCACTTGTCCAGTATGAGTCTCTCCACTTGTACAGAGCTGACAAGGCTTGGGTGACTTCCCCAATAGTAGTACACAACAGCCTACAGCCTGCACTGCTCATACTCATTGTGTCCAGCACATTAAGGTGGACAGGTGGCACATCTAAACTCTACACCCCCAGTTTGCCTGTTACTTGTTCCTTTGTCAGATCTCCCATCTGGCCGTGCGGGTTTAGACCTAGGGCTTCACACACTGTTCGTCTTTCAGCATCCAGCAGCAGCTGGTAGATAGAGGTCTTGTACACTCACACACACTGGCTTTAATGGCATAAGCTGTTACAGAGAAAGGGCCCTACGCATCTAATGTCTAATCTTGTCACTCCTACTGTAGGAAGCCACTCATTTATCAGCTCTCTCACACACACGACAAGACTAGCTCATTGTTATAAAAAGGAACTCATAGAAGGCAGAGCAACAGAGAGGAGGCAAAGCAGGACTGACACCTTGGCATTTTGTCACAGGATCAAATAGAGGAGAGAGATGTGACTGAGTCAGTGGCTCTGTCTGCTTTGAAAAGCTCCCATCAGACACACACAAACACAAGACTACAGTAGATCATTGTTATAAACAGATACCCTGGCAGGGCCACAAAGAAGAGACAGGGGCAAAGCAGGAGTGACACCTTGGCATTCTGTCATAAGATCAAATGGAGGAGAAGGATGGGACTGTGCCTCTTTGAAGATCTCCCATCAGTATTTGAGCACGTAGTCAAGCACGCGCGCACGCACGCACACACACACACACACACACACAGGTGCGTGCACGCAAACACATACACACTGGAACAGCTTAAGGTGTGTCATCTCGCCTGAACCTCTCCTATTGTCTCCGTTCACAAAAAAAGCAGCAGGCTCTCTGTGTGGAGAACAAACCCAGACAGATGCTTCTCTGTTAGGGTGGATGAGCAATGGTGTCAAGTGGAAGAGAAGGGGAGATTCAGAGAAGTGTAAAAAATAGATGCAGATGCATCATAAATGTACACTCATGTACAGTGCAGAAATAAATACATTACTGTTTTAAAAGCAATTTATTGTCATATGAATGGATTTGCATATCCCTGTCAGATTTGCTAATTGTATCCATTTACATGTATTTCTGGTTTGAGCAACACCTTGTTAAATTGCTCACTTATCAATATTCTGAACACTGAAATCACTGAATTACTGGGTTCAAATTCCAAATCACCATATCAAATGCCTGTATTGGTATGTAATGGTACATACGGACACACCATCACACCACCTCCTCCATGCTTCACGGTGGGAACTACACATGTGGAGATCATCCATTGACCTACTCTGCGTCTCACAAAGATATGCCGGTTGGAACCAAAAAACTCACATTTGGACTCATCAGACCAAAGGAAATATTTCCACCGGTCTAATATCCATTGCTCGTGTTTATGGTCCAAGCAAATCTCTTCTTATTATTGGTTCTCCTTTAGTAGTGGTTTCTTTGCAGCAATTTGACCATGAAGGCCTGATTGACGTAGTCTATTCTGAACAGTTGATGTTGAGATGTGTCTGTTACTTGAACTTTGTGAAGCATTTATTTGGGCTGCAATCTGAGGTGCAGTTAATTCTAATGAACTTATTCTCTGCAGCAGAGGTAACTCTGGGTCTTCATTTCCTGTGGCGGTCCTCATTAGAGACAGTTTCATCATAGCGCTTGATGATTTTTGCGACTGCACTTGAAGAAACTTTCAAAGTTCTTAAAATGTTCCGCATTGACTTAAAGTAATCTTAAAGTAATGATGGACTGTTGTTTCTCTTTGCTTATTTGAGCTGTTCTTGACATAATATGGACTTGGTCTTTTGCAAAATAGGGCTATCTTCTGGCTCCAACGCATTAAGAAATAAATAAATTCCCTAAATGAACTTTTAAAAAGGCTCAAATACATTCCAGGTGGCTACCTCATGAAGCTGGTTGAGAGAATGCTAAGAGTGTGCAAAGCTGTAAAGGCAAAGGGTGGCTACTTTGAAGAATCTCAAATAGAAAATTCATTTGGAATTGTTTAACACTTTTTTGGTTACTACATGATTCCATATGTGTTACTTCATAGTTTTGATGGCTTCACTATTATTCTACAAAGTAGAAAATAGTAAAACTGAGTGAGTAGGTGTGTCCAAACTTTTGACTGGTACTGTATATACACACAGAGACAGAGACACAGAGAGAGAAAAGAGAGAGAGGAGAGAGAGAAGGGGGGAATGGGAGGGTTATTGAGGAAGGACAGGAGGTTCATTAGCCGTAACCTCTCAGAGCCCCTCAGACAGAGATAAGGAAGGAGAGAACAGATGAAGTGTCACAAGATGAAAGAGCCTCCATGTCTCCTCTGACTGAAATAACACTCTTCAAAGTGACACGTTCCAGGGAGAGAGAGCGCGAGTGAGAGAGATGAGCTACAGTACCCACCCCACTGTTCTATTGAGCAATACAATTAAATTAAAAGGGCTTTATTGGTATGGGAAACATATGTTTACATTGCCAAAGCAAGTGAAATAGATAAACAAAAGTGAAATAAACAATAAACATTACACTCACAAAATTCTCAAAGGAATAGAGACATTTAAAATGTCATTATGTCTATATACAGTGCCGTAACGATGTGCAAATAGTTAAAGTACTGTACAAAAGGGAAAATAAATAAACAAATATGGGTTGTATTTACAATGTTTGTTCTTCACTGGTTGCCCTTTTCTTGTGGCAACAGGTCAGAAATCTTGCTGCTGTGATGGCACACTGTGCTATTTCACTAAATAGATATGGGAGTTTAGCAAAATTGGATTTGTTTTCGAATTTCTTGTGGGTCTGTGTAATCTGAGGGAAATATGTGTCTCTAATATGGTCATACATTTGGCAGGAGGTTAGGAAGTGCAGCTCAGCTTTCACCTCATTTTGTGGGCAGTGTGCACAGCCGGTCTTCTCTTGGGAGCCAGGTCTGCCTACGGCGGCCTCTCTCAATAGCTCACCGAGTCTGTACATAGACAAAGCTTTCCTTAATTTTGGGTCAGTCACAGTGGTCAGCTATTCCGCCACTGTGTACTGTCTGTTTAGGGCCAAATAGCATTCCAGTTTGCTCTGTTTTTTGGTAATTTCTTTCCAATGTGTCAAATAATTATCTTTTTGTTTTCTCATGATTGTTGGGTCTAATTCTGTTGCTGTCCTGGGCTCTGTGGGGTCTGTGTGTTTGTGACAGAGCACCTGGACCAGCTTGGTTAGGGGACTCTTCCCCAGGTTCATCTCTATGTCGGTAATGGCATTGTTAAGGAAGGTTGTAAATCACTTCCTTTTAGGTGGTTGTAGAATTTAACGGCTCTTTTCTGGATTTTAATCATTTAGCCAGCAGCATACCACCCTGCTTGCTTCTGAAGCTAAGCAGGGTTGGTCCTGGTCAGTCCCTGGATGGGAGACCAGATGCTGCTGGAAGTGGTGTTGGAGGGCCAGTAGGAGGCACTCTTTCTTCTGGTCTAAAAAATGACCCTGGCCAGTGATTGGGGACACTGCCCTGTGTAGGGTGCCGTCTTTTGGATGGGATGTTAAACGGGTGTCCTGACTCTCTGCGGTCATTAAAGATCCCATGGCACTTATCGTAAGAGTAGGGGTGTTAACCTCGGTGTCCTGGCTAAATTCCCAATCTGGCCATCAGAGGCTACCCGGTCACCTAATAATCCCCAGTTTACAATTGGCTCATTCGTCCCCTGTAACTATTCCCCAGGTTGTTGCTGCAAATGAGAATGTGTCGTCAGTCAACTTACCTGGTAAAATAATGGATAAATAAAGTGGGTGTTGGCCTAATTCTGCTCCGCATGCATTATTTTGTGTTTTACTGACCATATTGGGGTGGCAGGTAGCCTAGTGGTTAGAGCTTTGGGTCAGTAACCGAAAGGTTGCTAGATTGAATCCCCGAGCTAACAAGGTAAAAATCTGTCTTTCTGCTCCTGAACAAGGCAGTTAAGCCATGGTCCTAGGCCGTCATTGTAAATAAGAATTTGTTCTTAACTGATTTTTTTCCCCTCATCCATCTACACACAAGAACCCATAATGACAAAGCAAACAGGTTGGTAGAAATATTAGCAAATGTATAAAAAACAAAAAACTGAAATAGCACATTTAAATAAGTACACAGACCCTTTACTCAGTACTTTGTTTGAAGCAACTTTGGCAGAGATTACAGCCTTGAGTCTTGGGTATGACACTACAAGCTCGGCACACCTGTATTTGGGGAGTTTCTTCCATTCTTCTCTGCAGATCCCCTCAAGCTCTGTCAGGTATTTTCAGGTCTCTGCAGAGATGTTTGATCAGGTTCAAGTCGGGGCTCTGGCTGGGCCACTGAAGGACATTGAGACTTGTTCCGAAGCCACTCCTGCGTTCTCATGGCTGTGTGTTTAGGGTTGTTGTCCTGTTGGAAGGTGAACCTTC